>NC_134690.1:213649765-214393931 GCF_050947455.1 Rhinoderma darwinii | reverse complement strand
GCCCCGTTTGTCCGCCCCTCGTCTGACTTACACGTGCTTTCGCTTTGATAATTATTAGTTTTAATTAACATATATATAATTTTTATTATGGATCACTTTATTCTTTGGTGATCCCTTATTCATCACATTTAATTAATTAGTTTAAAATATGTTGCACGCACATATGGATGTATATATGGATATATATACATGCTCTTCAAGTATGATTGGGTTTTTATAATTTATGTATATGTATGTGTAATTTGTGTATGGCTCCCATATATTGTTGTATATTCTTTATATATGTGTATATATATATGTATATGTTTTCTACTGGATATTGGTTATATGGATATTTGTTAATATATTTGGTTGTGTGCAAGTGTATTGTGCAGGTATTTACGGCACAAAGGAGATGTGGATTGATATCTGGTTTCTGTTGAATTATGTTCGTGATATGAATTTGTTTTATTTATGATAAATGATTCAGTTCAGTTACTTAACTTACTAAGTGTTTTTGGGTAACATTGTTTATGTGTAATGCGATACTCACTACTCCCTGGCCGGGATTTATCTAGTTAAACTTTTTTTGCTTTACTGATGCCTTTGACACGCATTGTTAATGAGCCTGACACGCAGCGATGCGTGACTAGATGTCAGGGGGTGTGAATGGCTTGCTACACACCATAGGTTTAAGGTTTGTGCATTGTGATATCCACTACTCCCTGGCCGGGATCAATTCAGTTAAAACTTTTTTGTTTTGCTGATGCCGTTGACACACATTGCTAATGTGCTTGACACGCAGCGATGCGTGTCATGATTTCTAAGACCAGATGTCAGGGGGTGTGAGCGGTCTGCGACACACCATAGGTTTAGATGATTTGTTGCCTCCCCGATTGGCTTGACGCGCATCGCTATTATGTTTGACACGCAGCGATGCGTGCCATGACCTTGATGATTGAACGTCAGGGGGTGTGAGCAGCTTGGTGCGCACTATTGGTCTATGACTTCCCTCTAACACTGTATTTAAACTTGAGTCTTCAGAGTAGTTATTACACCTCCTGACGAAGGTTGCGAAACGCGCGTCGAGGTGCTTGGTGTCCAGGTGCCCTATCCCACCAGTATCATGTCCTCAGCAGGTAATGTGTTCTATTTCTAAATGCTTATAGCTTGTCTCTGATTAGGTCTCCATTATCTTAAGCATGGTTGCTATACTTTATTGATTGGAGGGACCTGTCAGTCTGGTACTCATACACATGATATAAGCCATTACTTACCTGGGATGTGATTCTCTATTGGGAGGAATTATTTCTCTATATATAACAATTTTTGATACTGTATTTTGTGAACCTGGTACACATTCTTTTAATTATATTTTATATGTCTATAGTATATACTTGGGAGGGGGTTAATTTTGTATGTTTTGTATTTATTGATATGTAATAAAGTAAAAATAAAAATAAAAATATTTTGATATAACATTATTATGTCGAGATTTTTCTTTTCGGTTTAATAAAAAAAAACAAAAAAAAAAAAAAACTGTCAAAATGAAGATGAGGACCCTCTGTTGCTTTGTATAGCAGAATCTCTATTGTTTAGAAATGGAGGATCCACTGGTTTGGGTTTAGGTCTCAATGCCATATGTGCCCTGTCTAATGTTTGGTCTAGACCGGTATATGGACCTAGAAAGTCAATAAAGATGAGTAAAGGTAAATGGTATGCTTTCCAGTAGAACTGGTAGACTTGTGATGTGGATGTTATTTCAATGTCCACTTTTTTCTTGCTCCTCCAGCATGGTATATAGAGAGGAGATGTGCTCCTGACAGATGGAGAATGCCTGTTTGGTAGCAAAATTGCATTCCAAAATGCTGGCTTTGGTCGTTTCCAGGGCCTCAACCCTGTCGCCAATCTGCCTCACATTTTGTTTTATATCTGATAGCTCGCTCCTAATGGGATAGATTGCTTTGGTGATAACTATTTTAATGAAATAGAGGATGATGGGCAAATCTGTATACAAAAGTTGAGTCATCATCTTCACTGTCTAAATCTGAATTAACTTTTTCAGTATCCAACTTTTTGCCAATATTGTTGCTTTTTTTTTTTTACAAAATTGTCTAGATCGTGTTAAGTGTCAGATGATTTGTAAGATTCCCAGATTCTAAACAACGTGCTGGTTCCCGTTATTCCTTCCAGTTTCAGTTATATTATAATAGTAAAGAAGTAGCTTTTATTAAGCTAGTAAAATGTGGAACAACACCGATTTGCTGGTAAACATACACTGACATACATAACATATAAGTGTCAAATAGGCAGCGGGTAATGGTTCCCTTATTCTATAGTTTGATTTGGCTCATGGTGTAGTCACAGTCTTCTTAGAGGATCGCACACTAGCACTTCTACCATCCCCTATGTATGCATTGTCTAGCCCTTTATAATGTATTGTGGTCAGATCTGCATTCAGACTCAAACGACCTTCTGTGAGCCTGAAAACTAATCCTTATTGCCTAGATAGTTCAATTCACTAAGTCAAGAACTCCTACGCGTTTCACCCTTAGTTTAGGCTCATCATGGAGACATCTGGAGTTTCCGATACATAGTTTGTTAGTGATTGGCAGTGGCAGCGAGCGCCGTACTCTCGCGTGTTTTATGTGTCAGCTGGGCCCTCCCAGTCTGGAGGCTCAACCGTAAGTCTGCCAATCAACGAAGGGGTTCATCTGCGTCATCACCCTCCGTGATTCTCAGTTCTTCGTTGGTCCAAGTCTGTCTTCGTCACTGTGGGGGTATTTTTTGCATCTCCCCTATTGGCCTCTGTCTTCATCCATCATTGTGCAGAATACAGATCAATGTGCTCAGTTGTTGTTATTACGTGTTGGAACATTTCTCACAGGGTCAGGGATCTTTGCATATGTTGTTAACCCCATGATACTCTCATTAAGACTCCTCTAACTATATATGGGAAGTTACTTTAGCTAGCAGTAACCCTTATATAGATTAGTTGAAAGGTCAGGTTCAAGTTTGTAGGGGAATTGTCCTCCTTATCTTCTAAAGGATTTTGCATCATCATTGACCTGATAAATATGCATTGTATTTCATCAGATTCCAAAATAGGTTTAAGTCAGTATTCGTGTGTACCTTATTTATATACATACAGAAATCTATATATTAAAAAAATCAAAGAAGAAAATTCAGCAGCACTCCAATGATCAAGGTGAAAAAAAAGTGAAATTTATTGTGCAACATGGCATTTAAAAAAATCATATATATATATCTATATGTTATACTGTCGGGCTCTAATGTCAGGGGGTAGGGAGACGGACAAGTGAGCCCTAATCTACCCGCCACTCTGTCCCTGCCTACTTGCAACGACCCGCCCTAGGCGACGGGGTACAACGGGGCGGCGGTCCCTGCGCTCAGTAAGTGCACGACAAACACGACAAACATACAAAGGAACACAAGCAAGAAAAAGGGGCCTTTGCCCACGGCAACACCGTGAGCAACCAGAGTGGTGAACGAGCCGAGTCAAGCCAGGAGTGTGCGAGGTACAAAACGAAAAGCAGAAGAGTAGTCGGTAAGCCAGGGTCTGTATGGAGCAGGATCAAAAATAGCAGGAGCTGTAGCTGGGCCAGGAAACCACAAGGAAAGAATCACAAGCACCGAGGGAAAGGAAGTGCAGGCTTAAATAGACCGAGGGCGGGAGCTAGCTGAGTCTGGCCAGGTTACGATAGGTTCTCCCACTCCTAAGCCTGCCAGCCTGAATGGTGGAAGCAGCAGTCAGTCTCAGGGATGTATTCTCAGGTGCTGACTGATTAGTTCTGGGAGTTAACCCCGAAGCTGTGCCTGGCAGATCCTTTACAGTACACCCCCTTTTATGAGGGGCCACCGGACCCTTTCTAAGTGGACCTGGCTTACTGGGGAAACGCAGGTGGAACCTCCTGACCAATACCCCAGCGTGAACATCCCGGGCGGGTACCCAAGTCCTCTCCTCGGGCCCGTATCCTCTCCAATGGACCAGGTACTGGAGGGAGCCTTGGACCATCTTGCTGTCCACAATCCTGGCCACCTCGAATACCACCCCCTCAGGGGTGAGGATGGGAACAGGAGGTCTCCTCGAGGGAGCCAAGGACGGGGAGCAGCGTTTGAGGAGGGAGGCATGAAACACGTCGTGTATCCGAAAAGACGGGGGTAACTCCAGCCGGAAGGAGACAGGATTGAGGACCTCAATGACCTTATACGGCCCAATAAACCGGGGAGCAAACTTCTTGGACGGAACCTTGAGACGCAAGTTCCTAGACGACAACCACACCAGATCCCCGACCATAAACAGGGGGTTAGCAGAACGTTTTTTATCAGCCTGAGTTTTTTGTACGCTCTGGGACACCTCTAGGTTTTTCTGAACCTGGGCCCAGACTGTGCACAGTTCCCGATGAACGACCTCTACCTCGGGATTGTTGGAACTACCAGGTGAAACGGAGGAGAACCGAGGATTAAACCCAAAATTACAAAAAAAAGGAGAGACCCCTGACGAGTTACTGACCCGGTTATTAAGGGAAAATTCGGCGAGGGGAATGAAAGAGACCCAATCAAATTGACAGTCAGAGACAAAACACCTTAAGTATTGTTCTAGAGATTGATTAGTCCTCTCCGTTTGGCCATTGGTCTCAGGGTGGAAGGCAGAGGAGAAGGACAGATCAATCCCCAACTTCATACAAAAGGCTCTCCAAAACAATGAAACAAATTGTACCCCTCTGTCCGAAACAATATTGACAGGGACCCCATGGAGACGCAGGATGTGTTTGACAAACAAGGTAGCCAACGTTTTGGCGTTGGGTAGTTTCTTGAGGGGCACAAAGTGGCACATCTTACTGAAGCGGTCCACCACCACCCACACCACCGACTTGCCTTGGGATGGAGGCAAATCGGTGATAAAATCCATGGAGATATGTGTCCAAGGTCTCTGGGGAATGGGCAACGAACGCAGTAAGCCCGCTGGTCGGGACCTGGGAGTCTTGGACCTAGCACAAACCTCACAAGCGGCGACGTAGGCCTTATCGTCTTTAGGCAACCCAGGCCACCAATAATTTCTGGTAATGAGGTGTTTGGTACCCAGGATGCCTGGATGGCCAGATAGTGCGGAGTCATGATTTTCCCTAAGTACCCTTAGCCAGAATTGCAGGGGAACAAACAGCTTGTTCTCAGGAAGGTTCCCGGGAGCTGCACCTTGATCAGCAGCAATATCAGAGACTAAATCAGAATCGATCGAGGAAATGATTATACCTGGAGGCAAAATACAAGCAGGATCTTCCTCCGAAGGAGGGCTGGCCATGAAGCTACGCGACAGTGCATCAGCCTTAATATTTTTAGACCCAGCCCTATAGGTAACCAAAAAATTGAATCTGGTAAAAAATAACGCCCATCGTGCTTGTCTCGGGTTTAGCCTCCGGGCAGATTCTAGGAAAACCAGATTCTTGTGGTCGGTAAGGACCGTTACCTGGTGCCTAGCCCCCTCCAGGAAGTGGCGCCACTCTTCAAATGCCCATTTAATGGCTAAGAGTTCGCGGTTGCCAATATCATAGTTACTTTCAGTTGGCGAAAACTTCCTGGAGAAGTAGGCACAGGGGCGGAGATGGGTGAGGGACCTGGTACCCTGGGACAAGACAGCCCCCACTCCCACCTCAGATGCGTCAACTTCCACGATAATTGGCTCCATTTGGTTGGGCTGAACCAGCACCGGGGGCCGAGACAAAGCACTTCTTAAGGACCTCAAAAGCCTGAACAGCCTCAGGAGGCCAGTGGAGGAGATCAGCACCTTTGCGAGTGAGGTCCGTAAGGGGCTTAGCGATGACCGAGAAGTTAGCAATAAATCTCCTGTAATAATTAGCGAACCCCAAAAAACACTGTAACGCCTTCAGGGAGGCAGGTTGGACCCATTCCGCCACAGCCTGAACCTTGGCGGGGTCCATGCGGAATTCATGAGGAGTGAGGATTTGACCCAAAAATGGAATCTCCTGTACCCCAAACACACATTTTTCGGTTTTGGCAAACAGTTTGTTTTCCCGAAGGACCTGGAGCACCTTCCTGACATGCTCAATGTGGGAGGACCAGTCCTTGGAAAACACCAGTATGTCATCAAGGTACACTACCAGAAAAACCCCCAGGTAATTTCTCAAAATCTCATTTATGAAATTCTGGAAGACCGCAGGGGCATTACACAACCCAAAGGGCATGACGAGGTATTCGAAATGGCCTTCGGGCGTGTTAAACGCAGTCTTCCACTCATCCCCCTCTTTGATGCGAATAAGTTTATACGCCCCCCGTAGATCCAATTTAGAAAACCATTGGACCCCCTGAACCTGATTAAAGAGATCAGGAATCAAAGGAAGGGGATACTGGTTCCTTACCGTGACCTTATTCAGGCTACGGTAGTCAATGCATGGCCTAAGACCACCATCCTTCTTCCCCGCGAAGAAGAAGCCAGCACCTACCGGAGAAGAAGAGGGACGAATGTAACCCTTGGCCAGGGATTCCTGGATATACACTCTCATAGCTTCACGTTCGGGACAAGAAAGATTAAATATCCTACCCTTAGGAAGCTTAGCTCCTGGTACCAATTCGATAGCGCAATCGTATTCTCTATGAGGAGGTAACACTTCGGAGGCCTCCCTAGAGAAAACATCAGCGAAGTCCTGAACAAACTCGGGTAGCGTATTCGCCTCCTTAGGGGGAGAAATAGAATTAACAGAAAAACATGACGTACAACATTCATTACCCCATTTGGTTAGCTCCCCAGTATTCCAGTCAAACGTGGGATTATGCAACTGCAACCAGGGAAGACCTAGAACCAAATCGTATGATAATCCCTGCATCAACAGTACAGAGCATTGCTCCAAATGCATGGAGCCAACAAGGAGTTCAAAAACAGGGGTATGCTGTGTAAAATAACCATTAGCAAGAGGAGTGGAGTCGATACCCACTACCGGGACAGGTTTAGGCAAATCAATCAGAGGCATAGCAAGGGACATAGCAAATTCCACAGACATGATATTAGTAGAGGACCCTGAATCCACGAAGGCACTGCCGGTAGCAGACCTACCACCAAAAGAGACCTGAAAGGGAAGCAAGATCTTAGTACGTTTCATATTTACGGGAAATACCTGTGCGCCCAAGTGACCTCCCCGATGATCACTTAGACGCGGAAGTTCTCTGGCTGCAATCTTACGCTTAGGACAGTTGTCCACTTGATGCTTGTCGTCCCCACAGTAGAAGCAGAGACCATTCTTCCTGCGGAATTCTCTACGTTGTTGGGGGGACACGGAGGCCCCGAGTTGCATAGGTATCTCTGAATCTTTCGGGGAGGAACGAAGCAACGGAGCTTCAGGAGGCATCATGGGGGAGTCGGAGGAGAAAACACATAAACGTTCACGTTGTCGTTCCCTGAGACGTCGGTCAAGTCGTACCGCTAAAGCCATAACCTGGTCTAGGGAGTCAGAAGAGGGATAGCTAACTAGCAGGTCTTTCAGGGCATTCGACAGACCCAACCTAAACTGGCACCTTAAGGCAGGGTCATTCCACCGAGAAGCTACGCACCACTTCCGAAAGTCAGAGCAATACTCCTCAACAGGTCTCTTACCCTGACGTAAGGTCACCAGCTGACTCTCGGCAAAGGCAGTCCTGTCAGTCTCGTCATAAATAAGTCCGAGAGCAGAAAAGAAACAATCAACGGAGGAAAGTACAGGGGCGTCAGGAGCCAAGGAGAAGGCCCACTCTTGGGGCCCTTCCTGGAGCCGGGACATAATTATACCCACCCGCTGGCTCTCAGAACCTGAGGAATGAGGCTTTAAACTAAAGTAAAGCCTACAACTCTCCCGAAAGGAGAGAAAAGCCCTCCGGTCCCCTGAGAACCGGTCGGGCAACTTGAGGTGGGGTTCAAGAGGTGCGGTGAGGGGAACTACCAGGGTAGCATCAGGCTGGTTGACCCTCTGAAACAGGGCCTGGACCTGTAGGGAGAGTCCCTGCATTTGCTGAGCCAGGGTCTCACGGGGATCCATAGTGGTGTCAGGGACCAGGGGTAGACTAGGTATGGGCTTGTGATTATGTAATGGCAGGGGGTAGGGAGACGGACAAGTGAGCCCTAATCTACCCGCCACTCTGTCCCTGCCTACTTGCAACGACCCGCCCTAGGCGACAGGGTACAACTGGGCGGCGGTTCCTGCGCTCAGTAAGTGCCCGACAAACACGACAAACATACAAAGGAACACAAGCAAGAAAAAGGGGCCGTTGCCCACGGCAACACCGTGAGCAACCAGAGTGGTGAACGAGCCGAGTCAAGCCAGGAGTGTGCGAGGTACAAAACGAAAAGCAGAAGAGTAGTCGGTAAGCCAGGGTCTGTATGGAGCAGGATCAAAAATAGCAGGAGCTGTAGCTGGGCCAGGAAACCACAAGGAAAGAATCACAAGCACCGAGGGACAGGAAGTGCAGGCTTAAATAGACCGAGGGCGGGAGCTAGCTGAGTCTGGCCAGGTTACGATAGGTTCTCCCACTCCTAAGCCTGCCAGCCTGAATGGTGGAAGCAGGAGTCAGTCTCAGGGATGTATTCTCAGGTGCTGACTGATTAGTTCTGGGAGTTAACCCCGAAGCTGTGCCTGGCAGATCCTTTCCACGGGCAGTATATACCCTCATATATAGTGTGGCACAGAATCACATATTGTGTATCTCCATCGCCTCCATGTGACTCTAAGGGTATGTTCACACGAGGGCGTCCGTAACGGCTGAAATTACGGGGATGTTTCAGCCTGAAAACATCCCCGTAATTTCAGCCGTACCGGCATGTGCAGGCGCTTGAACGCCGCGTCAATTACGGGCGTAATTAGCGCTGCTATTCATTGGAGTCAATGAATAACGGCTCTAATTACGGCCAAAGAAGTGACAGGTCACTTCTTTGACGCGGGCGTCTATTTACGCGCCGTCTTTTGACAGCGGCGCGTAAATATACGCCTCGTGTGAACAGACAAACGTCTGCCCATTGCTTTCAATGGGCAGATGTTTGTCAGCGCTATTGAGGCGCTATTTTCGGGCGTAATTCGGGGCAAAAACGCCCGATTTACGTCCGTAAATAGGCCGTGTGAACATACCCTTAAAGTGTATATTAGTGTGTGTAAGATTTAATTTATATTACCTTTCAGAACAAGGTGTCCATCTTTCCACCATATCATATTGGCACCTGGGGTGATCTATGACAGGCATAGGTCTCATAATTAGTTTCCTTGTATATTTCTAAAGATCAAGACATATAGTCTGTGTTTGGGAACCGATATCTGATATCAATCTATTGTGTATAATCAGCTGAACATTGTACACAACCCCCCCTTTTTCTTACTTCTGCCACAGCACACCACACCCAATATGTATTTACAGTTTGTAGCCAGTTTATAACCTTCTACATATATTATGGTTATATTCTGATTGGCAATAGGGTAAGGTATAGTTGGTATGTCACATCTAGTCCTTGGGTATATCGCAGTTCATGGTATTAGATAATGTCTTAGGCTGGGTTCACACGACCTATTTTCAGACGTATACGAGGCGTTTTTTGCCTCGTTTTAGGCTGGGTTCACACGACCTATTTTCAGACGTAAACGAGGCGTATTATGCCTCGTTTTACGTCTGAAAATACGGCTACAATACGTCGGCAAACATCTGCCCATTCATTTGAATGGGTTTGCCGACGTACTGTGCAGACGACCTGTTATTTACGCGTCGTCGTTTGACAGCTGTCAAACGACGACGCGTAAAAATACAGCCTCGTCAAAAGAAGTGCAGGACACTTCTTTGGACGTTTTTGGAGCTGTTTTCTCATAGACTCCAATGAAAACAGCTCCAAAAACGGACGTAAAAAAACGCCGCGAAAACGGCGCGAAAAACGCCACGAAAAATGCGAGTTGGTCAAAAAACGTCTGAAAAGCAGGGTCTGTTTTCCCTTGAAAACAGCTCTGGATTTTCAGACGTTTTTGGTCACTACGTGTGCACATACCCTTACTCTTCTGATACCTAGCATTATCAACAGTACTGAATCCTTATAGGAAGCATGCAAAGTTCATATTTTCGAGGAGCCACCGATCTCATCCTGTAGATTTAGCTGGACTCTGTCTGTAATAGCAATTTGTCCCAGTTGCCCCCTCTAGGACTAGGCTCAATGTGTTGTATGCCCTGAAATTTAATGTGAAATTCCCCATTTGCCAGCCATATGTGTCTAGATATCGTAGTGTCAATTTTGTTTAAGATGTCATTATGATGAAGTCTAATGCATCTTCTGAATTCTCTCTTGGTCTTCCCTATGTAGTCTTTGGGTCACATGCACTTTGATAGATATATCACTCCCCTAGACTTAAAGTTGATACATTTTTGTTACGGTAGTCAATACCTGTCGTCGCACTGGTAAATGCTTTAGAGGTTTGAATCGCTTCACATGCGAGACATCTACCACATCTAAGAGTCCCCAGTGGTCTCCTGTTGAGCCAACATGTTTCAGGGGGTTTATCTACAAAGTGTCTACGTACTAACTTATCCTTCAGACTTTTGTTTCGTCTGAAGGTAATTTGGGGCCTATCGCCTATTGCCTGTTTTAGATCTTCATCTTCCATTAGAATTCCCCAGTGCTTGTTGATTATTTCGCTTACTTCTAAGTGTCAGATGATTTTGCAAACCAAGGCGGTCATAAGCAGGGGTGGGATCCGGCCGGTTCGCCCCGGTTCTCCCGTACCGGTTGTTAAAATGACAGCCGGTTTGCACCGGGTGAAGCGGGAAGCCGGAACGGGACCCCTGCACTCAATTGTATCCGCGTCCTTAGGACGCAGATACAATTGTGTTGACTAGTGCTGCCCTGACGAGGCACATGATGCCTCGCCATTCGGCGCTTTAGTGATGATGCAGTCGACGCGATGGCAATGACGTCATCGCGCCGCTGCATCGTTCCGATGGAGGAGGACTGACGTTGCTGGAGGATGGCGCGGCAACGGAACAGGTAAGAAAATTTGTTTTTTTCCTTCTATTGTGGGCACTATAGGGCACTACATAGGGGACTATACAGGGAACGAGAACTACAGAAGACTATAAGGAACCAACTACAGGGGACTATATAGGGGGACATACTAAAAAGAATGAAGAAAAAGAATGAACATTATTACTAGAGATGAGCGAACTTATGAAAAGTTCGGTTCGGGAGGTTCGCCGAATTTCGTGAAAAAGTTTGATTCGGACCGAACTAGTTCTGACCGAACCTGTAATACAAGAAAGCCCCTAAAAATCGTGTATAACACTGTTTAAAAGCCCTGGATAACACTCTTAGGTCACCCATGAGGGTATCCAAGTACATTTGAGCTGTCTTTAAGGCAAAGTTAGTGTCAAAGTTACGCCAACATGTATGGCTATAGGAAAACGGATGGGACACGGTGATAACTAACAGAAACCACTGCACTTGTGCATGTTGTATGCTTAATGCATTGTTAAAAAAGGTACAAAAATTAACCATTTTTGGCGGCAGATGCCTGCCAGGGTTCATACATATAAGGTGGTAAAAGAAGAAGCAATGGCTTTTGACAAGCCCTCAAAAAATGTACCCTTTATGGTGGCAGATGCCTGCCGGGGTTCATCCATACATGGATGTAAAAGCAACAAGCAATGGCTTTTCACAAGCCCTCAAAAAATTTACCCTTTATGGTGGCAGATGCCTGCCGGAGTTCTTCCATACATGGATGTAAAAGCAACAAGCAATGGCTTTTGACAAGCCCTCCAAAAATTGACCCTTTTTATTGGCAGATGCCTGTCGGGGTTCTTCCATACATGGATGTAAAAGCAACAAGCCAACAAGCAATGGCTTTTCACAAGCCCTCCAAAAATTGACCCTTTTTTTTGGCAGATGCCTGCCGGGGTTCTTCCATACATGGATGTAAAAGCAACAAGCAATGGCTTTTGACAAGCCCTCCAAAAATGGACCCATTTTCTTGGCAGATGCGGCTTGCTCTCTGAGGAGTGAGGAGGTGCTTTGGTTTTGGGTGTGCTTTTTTTTGTATATACCTTCCCAGGGACTCTGCTTTATTACCTGCCCAGGTTTGTTACACCTGTCTGGGCTTGCAGAGTGCCCTGAGGGGGGCTCCATCCGGAGATGGAGTCCCGGTCCTCCACCCTCCGGAGTAGGCCGGTGGGGGGTGGAGGGACATCCCAGCCGGCTGGGAAAGTGGAGCCAGCCCTGGGGGAGAGAAGGTCATCTCGGGGCTGCAGCAATGTGGCCTCGTCGCCCCCCAGGGCTGGGGCATCGCAGCATGCTGCAAAGAGAGCAGAGGTGATGGAGCACTCTCCAGGAGAGGGACCAGCAAGATCGGGCCCGGAAGACCATGGCTGCAGGGACCCCGCGGAGTGGGGGTCACTGAGGCCGGGAGAGGAGGCTACCACTTTTGGCTCCCGCCTGGTGGCCCACCTCGAGGAGTATAAAGACCTTGGTAGGTCCCTGCAGCGCCTCCGTGGAGAGCTAGCGGTAGCCCGGCAGAGGGCAGCGAAACCCTCTGGCGGCAGGAGAGCCAAGTTTTCGGCGCAGGTCCGCTCCCTGCTCCGGGAGGTGAAGGAAGTGGAGGAGAGGAGAGCGACCATCCTAAAAGGAGGAGGCGTTTTCGCTGAAAAGTTAAAAAATGAGGACCGTTTTACGGAAATGGCGGTTAGAGGAAGCGGTCAAGGAACCTCGGCAGCAAGCATGGAAGCTGCCATGGAGGAAACCCCTGTCGAGCCGGTGCCTGTCCCAGCACGGGAGGAGTCGGACGCAGAGGCGCCGCGCGAGTCGGGGGATTTAACGGCAAGGACTATTTCACCGAATATGGTACGTTTACCGGGGAGCAGCTCCGGGTCAGAGGAGGAGCACCCCCCCGGTCTACTGACACAGATCTGCGACCAGGAATCCCCTGTGTCGCTGGAGGGGTTCAGTTTCGGCTCGGAGCTGCCCCCAGAGGAAGAGGAAAAAAGTGCAGCAGCAGAGAAACGGAGGAAGAAAAAGATGCGGCAGAAGCTGAGAGAGGAGAGGCGGCTGAAAGAGGTGAGACTCGTGTATGTCCATGGGTCTCCCCTGCACTCCGGGTCACAAGAGATTCTGGTTCGGAGTGCAGAACCCGCAAACCCCCCAGCCCCGGCTCCTGCAGTGGGGTCGGGGCGGGAAAGCGGGAAGATCGCAGCGAGGACGGGCAAAATGGCGCCGGACGGCGCTCGCTGTGAAGTGGGCGGCACTGGCGGCCAGAGCGCAGCAGGGGGCGTGGTCCCAGAGCAGGCTGACGGCGAGCCCCGGAGACCGGTGCTTGGCGTGAGCCGAGTATCGGAGGAGGGGGCGGACCGGAAGTCAGCGGCGGCGCGGTCCCGTGAATCGGGTGCCTGTAACGTGGCCGGTCCTGTCACACCGCGACCCGTCAGCGTAATAGGTCTGCAGGCACCCGATGCCTCGGATAAGGGCGGAGCCAAAGCCTCTGGCAGAGGCGGAGCCAGTCACTCCGGAGTGGAGGAGGGGAGTGGCTTGGCAAATGTAAATCCAGAGTTGCTGCTGAAAAGCAGCTCAGAAATTAAAGTGACAGTACCAGTAAATGAAAAGTGTAAAATAAAAGTTAATGAAGAGGGTAAAATAAAAATTAATGAAGAAGGTAAAGAAAAGAGCAATGATGTAAATAAAGAGGTGATTAATGAAGTATATAGTGATGTAAATAGAGAAGTGTCTTTTCCTGCCCTGGCAAGTGATATGGACACCGATGATGCGGAGGGTTGCTTGGAGGTGCCGCTTATGTCATCTGGCGGCCCCTCCGTAGCTGCACCTGATGATGCAGAGGTGGGAGTTGGAGTCAGGGCAGGGAAAGCGAGTGAAAAGAAAAAAAATGTTGAGCCTGGCTTGGCCAAGGGAATGACAGGGTTGCGAGAGACAGTGTCAGCCGTAAATGTGGGAGGGCCTGGTGCTCCTCTTCCCAGTGCCCCAAGCAGGACTTATGCCGGGGTAGCAGGGGGGGGGGCACCAGCCCACCCACCCTCGTCCTCCGGCCCTGGGGAAGGTCACTTGCAACAGCGCCTCCTGCAGGCCTTAAGGGAGGGGAAGCAGTCCCTGACTGTAGGGGGTGTGCAGAGGGACCTATCATTCTGGATAGATAGGTACGGGTTGGAGGCCTTCCGAGAGAAAAGAGGAGATCAGTGGTCGCTCCCGACAACCGGGCAGGCTGTGGTCAGGAGGAATGTGGTCCGTCTCCGGTGGCGTGGCAATGAGATCTGTCCCCCCAGGAAAACGGTGGTGGAGCTGCTGCTGGGGCTGGGCTTCAGGGCACGTGACATCTTTGCCCTGATACACCCTCATGGCTCAGCTGAGTTCGACATCAGCTTTGTTCAACCAGGAGGCCTGGAGGTCTTCTGGGGGAATTATGAGCTGGTGAAGGACGAGCCCGGCTGGCGGGATTTTGCTGCAAAAGCGATATCCCGCCAGAATGGTCTCAAGAAGGTGACCGTTCTCACCCGTAACGAGTCACTTTCTTGCATTGACATCATGACCTGGTTAAGTCGTTTTGGAGAGGTGGCGGAGATGCCCAGGAAGAATCTGGATGAGTTTGGCATCTGGTCAGGGGCCTGGACGTTTATGGTTAAACTTTGGCGTCTGGGGCAAATTCTACCAGGGGCAGCCGAGGCTGTGTCACCGGTGTGGCGACCCCTCACACTTGAGCGCAGGCTGCACGGTGCAGAAGTGCGCTCATTGGTCATCTGGCCGCATCGTGTGACCAGATTAGGTGTCACCTGTGTGGTGACTTAGGTCACCCATTCAGTAGGTGTCCTCGCTCCGTGGTCAATGTTGTCGCCAAGCCTGCAGGAGAAGAGAGTGGGGTGGCTCCTGTGGGTGAGGGGGCATGCAGAGACGGCGGGGCAAAAGGGCAAGTGAAGACATCAAGGAAAGGGCTCCAGCCTTCCTACCATCGAAGGCTGGAGAAAAGGCAAAAGGAGAGGGAGCTGAGGGAAGCCCAGGCAACCCAGAGCCTGCCCTGGAGACGGATGCCCTTGGGGACACTGAATTGGATGAGGAGGTCAGGAGGATCCAGAGGGAGCAAGCGGCTGAGGACTCTCAATCCTCCCAATATGAAAGTGTTGGTGAGGAAGAGAGGGTACAGCCTAAAAAAACACCTGGGACACAGGGCAAGATCTTGAGCGGGCCAAAGTCATCTGGCCATGCTCCGGCCATGGAAGGCAACATCTGCACCCCTCTGGTGCTCTCCCCCAACCGCTACCAAGCCCTCATGGATTTTCCAGCTCTTCAGCAAAGTGAAGAGGAGGGTGAGGTAGGGGTCTCAGAGGGCGCCGGACCCCTTCCCCCGAGAGATACAAAGGCCTCTGGGGCAGGGGTCAACCTGGGGCAGGGGGACGAGGATGGGAGTGTGAGTGAGGGGGGGGAGGTCCGTCAGGAGGGGATGGACTCCACCACCTCCAAAAAACGTGCTAAGAAAGGGAGAGAGTCTGGGGGGTCCTCCTCAGACCATGACAGGGGTGGGAAGAAGAAAGCCATCTAATTTTATCATCCAGGATGGCGGTACCCACACCGTTGACGCTGGCTTCCATTAATGTCGCCAGCATTAAGTCAGATATGGCTAAATTTATGGCCTTTGATTTTCTCAGCCGAGTTGAAGCTGACATTTTGTTTTTGCAAGAGACCAGGCTGTCACTTTTGGCGGACGTCGTAAAAGCCAGGAGGAATTGGCGACGCAGGCCGTCCTACTGGTCTCTTGCGGCCGAGCCATATAGCGGTGTGGCGGTTCTTTTCACCGCACCGGTAAAATGCCGACGGATGATAGAATTAGAAATGGGAAGGTGCCTGATTTTAGATGTTCTCATAAAGGGACAAGAATTGCGATTAATCAACATCTATGGTCCCCAAACTAAGTGGGACCGTAAAAGTCTCTTTATGAGGATTAAGCCTTTCCTTTTTTCTAGGCGACAGGTCATCTTTGGAGGGGATTTTAACACTGTCGTTAGACCCCGCGATAGAGGAGGTTCCATAGACAGACTGGCCTACGATAGTATAGCCTTAAATAGCATAGCTAGCGAGGCTCGCCTGGTGGATATCCACATCAGGCATACCCCAGATCACCCCGGGTTCACCTATCAAAGAGGAAGCTGTAGGTCTAGGATAGATAGGTTTTTTTTGAAGGAGGAAGCCATCTCTTCACCAGTGTCCGTTGTTGAGGTGGAATTCTCCGACCACTGTATGATTTTGTTTTCTCTGAACATTGCAGAATCCCTTCGGATGGGTCGAGGTATATGGAGGCTGAATTCTACTCTCCTGGAAGAAGCGGAAATAAGACAGGCCTTTGAAGATTTTCTCCAGGACCAGGTACCTTTGTTGGATCTAGGTGGCACTAAGTCTGAGTGGTGGGAGTTGTTTAAATATCGGGTGGCAGGATTTTTCCGCCGGCTTTCAGGCCTCAGGTCCATGAGCAGGTACCGCCTGTATCAGGAGCTGAGGAGGAAACTCGAACGTCTGGTCTCGGACGGAGGTAGCCAGGAGGAGATCTCCGGGGTGAAAGCGTTGCTCAAGAGGTGTCAGTATGATAGGCACGCATCTTTGGTTCTTGAGAGGGATTTCGGGAGGTACCGCTCGCCCGACCCCTACAGGAACTGTAAGATGTCAGTGAGTCGTAAAATAGTGACAGGACTAATAGACAGTACAGGGTCCCTGAGGAGATCCAAGTCAGGGATTCTGGAGGTCGTTAGATCCTTCTACTCTCACCTTTTGGGTAGGCAGGATCCAGACCGGGAGGAGATGTCGGCTTTCCTGGCTGAAACTATCCCTGAGCCGGGAGAGGACTCCTCCCTTAATGTTTTGATGGATCCAATCAAAGAAGAGGAAGTAATGCTGGCGATTGACGGACTAGGTCTGAAAAAATCGCCAGGGCCGGATGGCTTAACATCCGAGTTCTATAAGACCTTTAAAGGAACCCTAGTTCCTCTCTTGACAGCGGTATTTAATGAGTGTCTATCCTCGGGCACTCTGCCAAAGTCAATGAGGAGGTCAGCTTTGATTGTTCTATCAAAGGGTAAGGATTCGACCCGTATTGAGAATTGGCGTCCCATAGCGCTGCTCAATACGGACAGAAAGGTTCTCGCAAAGGTGCTGTTTAATCGGTTGGTGAAATTTGCACCCCGGCTTCTTTCGCCGATCCAGCATTGTTCCGTTCCAGGCCGCAGCACTTTTAGTGCTGTCCTCAGTGTCAGAGAGGCAGTGGAGCGGGGAAATTCTGGCCAGTGGAAGGGGTACGTCCTGTCCTTGGACCAGGCAAAAGCGTTTGACCGAGTGAATCATGAGTATCTATGGTCGGTCCTTCTGAGGTATGGTCTGCCGGGAGGGTTTGTCAATTGGCTCCAGACCTTATACACTGGGGCAGAGACTTTCGCGCTGGTTAACGGTTGGGTTGGAACCCCCTTTGAGGTTGGGTCTGGTGTCCGCCAGGGCTGTCCTCTGAGTCCCCTGCTATATGTGTTTGCGATTGACCCTTTTTTAAGAAGGGTTGACCGTGGACCATTGGCGGGGATCGGCGTCGGCTTGGAAGGGCCGGAAGCCACTCAGAGGGTGGTTGCATACGCGGATGACGTCTCCATTTTCGTCTCCTCTCAAGGGGAGGCGGAGTGGGTGATGTCAGAAGTGGAATGTTACTCACGGGCATCTGGGTCCAAGGTTAACCGCGACAAGTGCGTGAGTCTCTGGCTGGGAGGAGGAGATCCTAGTTTTGGTCTCCTGGACACCCTTCCAGAGCCTCAGGGGTCTGCAAAGATCTTAGGTCCGGGTGATTATCCCAAGAAAAACTGGGATGACAGGCTAAAGTTAGTTGCCCAGAAGGTCGGCCAATGGAAGGGTTGGTCCTTAACCCTTAGAGAAAGGGTTCACTTGGCCAAAGCTTACCTGGTGCCCACGTTGCTCTACCTCGGCAGTGTGTGCATCTTGCCAGAACCTCTCTGGGCTCGGGTCTATAGCCTGTTCTTCCAACTGTTATTGGGGAACAGGCTCAACCTAATTAAGAGAGAAGTTACGTATCTACCAAGGAAACTAGGAGGGTTAGGTATGGTTAACCCAGTGGTGTTCCTAGTGAACACCTTTGTTAAGATCAATATGGCAAACCTCTGGCAAGAGAGGGCTCCTTGGTGGATTCTCTCCTACAGGGAGTGGTTTCAGCCCTTCTTCCAGGAATGGGAGAGAGGAGGCCAAGTGAAAGACCTGCGTACACCCCATGGACATCTCCCAGCTTATGCCGCCCTGGTCTTGAAGATGGTACGCCGGTGGGGTCTGGAGGTGTGGGAGATCAG
Organism: Rhinoderma darwinii; assembly: GCF_050947455.1. Lineage (NCBI taxonomy): Eukaryota > Metazoa > Chordata > Amphibia > Anura > Rhinodermatidae > Rhinoderma > Rhinoderma darwinii. The sequence goes on along the minus strand of NC_134690.1, from coordinate 214,375,607 downwards.
GATCATGCCGAGGAAATTCCTTGACAGAAGGGTTCTGATGACCCACTTCCAGAAGCCCCTGGCTCTCAAAGACTGCCCAAGTAGTGACCTCAGGGAGGGATTAAAACATTTAACTTCAGTGAGGATTCCCCAGAAGTTTTGGGATCTGGCTTGGCGCTGCTTCCACGGGAGACTGTACGTAAGGGGCAATTTGAAGTACAGAAACACTGACGACAGAGGATGTCCTCGGGAGGAGTGTAGCGATACACTAGAGAGTATGGAGCATTTCCTGCTTCATTGCTCCTTTAATGCAGAGGTGTACAAAAGGGTGGGTGCCTCCATCGGCTGGCTCGGCTTAGCCAACCTCTCCTACGCCGGGTGGGCTTATGGGATGTTCGGAGACCTAGGTGGTAGGGACCGTAACACTTCTTTTTTAGTTAGCATAGTGGTTAGGCACTTTACCTGGAACGCACGGTGTTTAGTATCTACGCAGAGCAAAATCCTTCTGGTGGAAGAAGTTGTAGGGAACATCATCGGTGGCCTGGTGAAGGTACGTTCTTTGGAGGTTGATAGACTGGGAGCATCCAAAGCCTCTCGCCTATGGAGGGGCTTTTCTTTTGGGATGCCTTAGGGTATTGACCTTCAGGGGGAGGGGGGGCTCATCTGGCTCGTCTGGGGGGGGGGTCCGCCCTCGCTTAGGCACTAAAAAATTATGCGATAGGGAAAACAATAGGGAAAGGAGGGCGAGTTTAGGGCTAGATCAAACAAAGGGTAAGAGAAGGGACAGCTTTAGGGGAAAGCGATAGGGGAAGCGATAGGGAGGTGTCGGCGTGGGTGGATCCTATCCCCGAGGGGGTCGGGTGGGTCTCTTTCTCCTTTTTCTGGTGGTAGGCTGGGATTGTGCACGGCAGAGTTTTTTGTTTTCTGTGTATAAAGGCTTACAGGAACTTGGTGCTTTCGGGTTGTGTTTTTGTTGTTATGTATATGCGAGGGAGAGTGACAGGGGTTTAGATAGGTTGGGTGGGGGAATGGGGGGGTGTGGGGAGGATTATATTGTTTTCTTTTTTTCTCCCGCTCGGGCCCGGACTATGCAGAACATGAGAGGACATGGGGCGAGGGTCTGAGTGGGAGGTCTACGGTGTGGTGGCGGAGGCCAGCATCAGGACTAAGCGGACATGAGGGGACATGAGGCGGGGTGTTGGCCTGGTGTGGTGAAGGGTTAGGTTAGTTAGAGTTAGGGTTAGTATATACATTGAGAAGAAAAAAAAAAAAATATATATAAAAAAAAAAAAAAAAAAAAAATACAAATATATAAAAAATAAAAAAATAAAAAAAATAAAAAATAAAATAAAAAAAATAAATAATAAAAGAAAAAAATAAAATAAAAATATATATATAGGTATATAGGTGGAGGTGTAACAAAAAAGTATAGGTGTATATATATTCTTATGTATATGTGAGTGTAAAGATTAAAGTATGTTGTATATAAATATGGGTATGAACGTTGGGGGGTTTGACACATTCCGGCTGATTGTTTCAAATGGGTACGGAAGGGAGTGAGTGGGGGCAAATGGATACTGAGAGGTGGGGGGGGGGATACGATAAAAGTTGAATGTGGATGAGTGTAGCTGGTTGAGGAATTGGCCAAGTCCGGGAACATGGAGGAATACAGTGATGTATTTAAAAATATGTATATAATATCTTATGTTTATGTTTGTATATGTTGTATTTTGGTTATGGTTTACATCGGCTGATGTTGTTGTTATGTTTTTTTACTTTTATAATAAAAGAGTTCCATACATGGATGTAAAAGCAACAAGCCAACAAGCAATGGCTTTTCACAAGCCCTCCAAAAATTGACCCTGTTTATTGGCAGATGCGGCTTGCTCTCTGAGGAGAGAGGAGGTGTTTTGTTTTTGGGAGTGGTGCTTTTTGTGCATACCTTCCCGCGGACTCTGCCTTACTACCTGGCCAGGTTTATTACACCTGCCTAGGGCTAGCAGAGTGCCCCGAGGGGGGCTCCATCTGGAGATGGAGTCCCGGTCCTCCACCCTCCGGAGCAGGCCGGTGTGGGGTGGAGGGACATCCCAGCCGGCTGGGAAAGCTCAGCCAGCCCCAGGGGAGAGGAGGACATCGCGGGGCTGCAGCAATGTGGCCTCATCCCCCCAAGCGGCTGGGGCATCGCAGCATGCCGCCAGGAGAGCAGAGGTAACGGAGCATGGAGAAGCAGGACCGGAACACCATGGCTGCAGGGACCTCGTGGAGTGGGGGTCACTGAGGCCAGGAGAGGAGGCCACTACTTTTGGCTCCCGCCTGGTGGCCCACCTCGAGGAATATAAAGACCTGGGGAGGTCCCTGCATCGGCTCCGAGGAGACCTAACGGTGGCCCGGCAGAGAGCGGCAAAATCCTCCGGCAGCAGGAGGGCCAAATACTCGGCACAGGTCCATTCCCTGCTGCGGGAGGTAAAGGAGGTGGAGGAGAGGAGAGCCGCAATCCTGGAAGGTGGAGGAGCCTTTTCCGAGAAATTAAGGAACGATGACCGGTTCCTGCAAATGGCTGGGTCAAGCCAAACAGAGGAAAAAAAGGAAAAAAAAAAACTGACAGCAAGCAGAGGAAAAGACATGACAGCAAGCAGAGGTACTTCAGAGGAGGAAACGCCCGACATGTCAACGCCGGTCCCTGTACGAGATGGATCAGGTACAGAGGCGCCCAGCCAGTCGGGGGATGCCTCCATCAGCAGGATTGTGCCAAACGCTGTGCGGCTGCCAGATTCGGGGAACAGCTCCGGGTCCGAGGGGGATCACCCCCCTGGTCTGATGACCCAAATCTGCGACCAGGAGTCCCCCATGTCGCTGGAGGGGTTTAGCTTCGGATCGGAGCTGCCCCCGGAAGAGGAAGAGAGGAGTGCGGCATCGGAGCGGAGAAGGAAAAAAAACTGAAACAGAAGCAGATGGAAGAGCGAAGAAAAGAGGTGAGGCTTGTATATGTGCACGAGTCTCCCCTGCACTCCGGGCCAGAAGATATTCTGGTCCGACATGCAGGACCCGCAAACCCCCCAGCCCCGGCTTCTGCAGTGGAGTCGGGGCGGGAAAACGGGGAGATAGCATCGAGGGCGGGCAAGATGACGCCGGACGCCGCTCACTGTGAAGTGGGTGGCGCTGGTTGTCAGAGCGCTGCAGGGGGCGTGGCCCCAGTCCCGGCTGATGGCGAGCCCCGGAGACTGGTGTGCGGTGTGAGCCAAATATCGGTGGGGGGGCGGACCGGAAGTCGGGGGCACCGCTGTCCCGCGGGTCGGGTGCCTGCAACGTGGCCGGTCCGGTCGTACCGGGACCGGCCAGCGTGATAGGCCAGCGGGCACCCGACGCCTCGGACAAGGGCGTAGCCAAAGCCTCGGCTGGAGGCGGTGCCGGCCACTCCAGTATGGAGGGCGGAGCTGGCCACTCCGATATGGAGGAGGGGAGTGGCCTGGCTGATGGATACATAGAGGGGCCGCTGCTAAGCAGCTCAGCAGGCATAGTGGAGATGGAAATAGCCTGCAACGTTTCAAATGAGGAAGTTAATAAAGATGTTAATAATAGCAAAGTAAATACAAAAGTAAACACAAAAGTTAATAATAATAAAGTTAATAATAATAAAGTGTATAAAAATGTAAATAAAAATGCAAACGAAAATGTGCCTTTCCCTGCCCTGGCAAGTGACATGGACACCAATGATGCGGAGGGTTGCGTGGAGGTGCCACTTATGTCATCTGGCGGCCCCTCCATAGTTGTGCCTGGTGATGCAGAGGCGGGGGTTGGGGTCAGGGCAGGGAAGGCAAAAGAAAAACGTAATAATGTGGAACCTGGCTTGGTCAAAAGGGTGTTAGGACCACGGGAGGATGTTTCAGCCGGAAATGTGGGGGGGCCTGGCGCTCCCCTTCCCAGTGCCCCGAGCAGGACTTATGCCGGGGTAAAGGGGGGGGGACCGCCGGCCCACCCACCCTCGTCCTCGGGCCCTGGGGAGGGTAACTTGCAACAGCGCCTCCTGCAGGCCTTAAGGGAGGGGAAGCAGTCCCTAACCATAGAGGGTGTGCAGAGGGATCTATCCTTCTGGATAGATAGGTACGGGTTAGAGGCCTTCCGAGAGAAAAGAGGAGATCAGTGGTCACTCCCGACAACCGGGCAGGCTGTGGTCAGGAGGAATGTGGTCCGTCTCCGGTGGCGTGGGAATGAAATCTGTCCCCCCAGAAAAACGGTGGTGGAGCTGCTGCTGGGGATGGGCTTCAGGGCGCGTGACATATTCGCCCTGATACATCCTCATGGCTCAGCTGAGTTCGACATCAGCTTTGTTCAACCGGGAGGCCTAGAGGTCTTCTGGGGGAATTATGAGCTGGTGAAGGACGAGCCCGGCTGGCGGGATTTTGCTGCACAAGCAATATCCCGTCAGAATGGTCTCAAGAAGGTGACCGTTCTCACCCGTAACGAGTCACTTTCTTGTGTTGACATCATGACCTGGCTAAGTCGGTATGGGGAAGTAGCGGAGATGCCCAGGAAGAACCTGGACAAGTTTGGCATCTGGTCAGGGGCCTGGACGTTTATGGTGAAACTTAAACGTCTGGGGCAAACTGTGTCCCACATCCCATCTTCTGCTTTCCTTGGGAGGGATCATATCCTGGTCTTCTACCAGGGGCAACCGAGGCTGTGTCACCGGTGTGGCGACCCCTCGCATTTGAGTGCAGCCTGCACAGTGCAGAAGTGCACTCATTGTGGGGGGATAGGTCATCTAGCCGCATCGTGTGACCAGATTAGGTGTCACCTGTGTGGTGACTTAGGTCACCCATTCAGTAGGTGTCCCCGCTCCGTGGTCAATGCCATCGCCGGGCCTGCAGGAGGAGAGAGTGGGGTGGCTCCTGAGGGCGAGGAGGCGTGCAGAGATAGCGGAGCAAAAGGGCAAGTGAAGACATCAAGGAAAGGGCTCCAGCCTTCCTACCATCGAAGGCTGGAGAAGAGGCAAAAGGAGAGGGAGCTGAGGGAAACCCAGACAACTGGGCGGACCTCTGGCCTGAACCCGGAGCCTGCCCTGGAGACGGATGCCCTTGGGGAAGCTGAATTGGATGAGGAGGTCAGGAGGATCCAGAGGGAGCAAGCGGCTGAAGACTCTCAATCCTCCCAATATGAAAGTGTTGGTGAGGAAGAGAGGGTACAGCCTAAAAAAACACCTGGGACACAGGGCAAGATCTTGAGCGGGCCAAAGTCATCTGGCCATGCCCCGGCCACGGAAGGCAACATCTGCACCCCTCTGGTGCTCTCCCCCAACCGCTACCAAGCCCTCATGGATTTTCCAGCTCTTCAGCAAAGTGAAGAGGAGGGTGAGGTAGGGGTCTCAGAGGGCGCTGGACCCCCTCCCCCGAGAGGTACAAAGGCCTCTGGGGCAGGGGTCAACCTGGGGCAGGGGGACGAGGATGGGAGTGTGAGTGAGGGGGGGGAGGTCCGCCAGGAGGGAATGGACTCCACCACCTCCAAAAAGCGTGCAAAAAAAGGAAGAGAGTCTGGGGGGTCCTCCTCAGACCATGACAGGGGTGGGAAGAAGAAAGCCATCTAATTTTATCATCCAGGATGGCGGTACCCACACCGTTGACGCTGGCTTCCATTAATGTCGCCAGCATTAAGTCAGATATGGCTAAATTTATGGCCTTTGATTTTCTCAGCCGAGTTGAAGCTGACATTTTGTTTTTGCAAGAGACCAGGCTGTCACTTTTGGCAGACGTCGTAAAAGCCAGGAGGGATTGGCGACGCGGGCCCTCCTACTGGTCTCTTGCGGCCGAGCCATATAGCGGTGTGGCGGTTCTTTTCACCGCACCGGTAAAATGCCGACGGATGATAGAATTAGAAATGGGGAGGTGCCTGATTTTAGATGTTCTCATAAAGGGACAAGAATTGCGATTAATCAACATCTATGGTCCCCAAACTAAGTGGGACCGGAAAAGTCTCTTTATGAGGATTAAGCCTTTCCTTTTTTCTAGGCGACAGGTCATCTTTGGAGGGGATTTTAACACTGTCGTTAGACCCCGCGATAGAGGAGGTTCCATAGACAGACTGGCCTACGATAGTATAGCCTTAAATAGCATAGCTAGCGAGGCTCGCCTGGTGGATATCCACATCAGGCATACCCCAGGTCACCCCGGGTTCACCTATCAAAGAGGAAGCTGTAGGTCTAGGATAGATAGGTTTTTTTTGAAGGAGGAAGCCATCTCTTCACCAGTGTCCGTTGTTGAGGTGGAATTCTCCAACCACTGTATGATTTTGTTTTCTCTGAACATTGCAGAATCCCTTCGGATGGGTCGAGGTATATGGAGGCTGAATTCTACTCTCCTGGAAGAAGCGGAAATAAGACAGGCCTTTGAAGATTTTCTTCAGGACCAGGTACCTTTGTTGGATCTAGGTGGCACTAAGTCTGAGTGGTGGGAGTTGTTTAAATATCGGGTGGCAGGATTTTTCCGCCGGCTTTCAGGCCTCAGGTCCATGAGCAGGTATCGCCTGTATCAGGAGCTGAGGAAGAAACTCGAACGTCTGGTCTCGGACGGAGGTAGCCAGGAGGAGATCTCCGGGGTGAAAGCGTTGCTCAAGAGGTGTCAGTATGATAGGCACGCATCTTTGGTTCTTGAGAGGGATTTCGGGAGGTACCGCTCGCCCGACCCCTAAAGGAACTGTAAGATGTCAGTGAGTCGTAAAATAGTGACAGGACTAATAGACAGTACAGGGTCCCTGAGGAGATCCAAGTCAGGGATTCTGGAGGTCGTTAGATCATTCTACTCTCACCTTTTGGGTAGGCAGGATCCAGACCGGGAGGAGATGTCGGCTTTCCTGGCTGAAACTATCCCTGAGCCGGGAGAGGACTCCTCCCTTAATGTTTTGATGGATCCAATCAAAGAAGAGGAAGTAATGCTGGCGATTGACGGACTAGGTCTGAAAACATCGCCAGGGCCGGATGGCTTAACATCCGAGTTCTATAAGACCTTTAAAGGAACCCTAGTTCCTCTCTTGACAGCGGTATTTAATGAGTGTCTATCCTCGGGCACTCTGCCAAAGTCAATGAGGAGGTCAGCTTTGATTGTTCTATCAAAGGGTAAGGATTCGACCCGTATTGAGAATTGGCGTCCCATAGCGCTCCTCAATACGGACAGAAAGGTTCTCGCAAAGGTGCTGTTTAATCGGTTGGTGAAATTTGCACCCCGGCTTCTTTCGCCGATCCAGCATTGTTCCGTTCCAGGCCGCAGCACTTTTAGTGCTGTCCTCAGTGTCAGAGAGGCAGTGGAGCGGGGAAATTCTGGCCAGTGGAAGGGGTACGTCCTGTCCTTGGACCAGGCCAAAGCGTTTGACCGAGTGAATCATGAGTATCTATGGTCGGTCCTTCTGAGGTATGGTCTGCCGGGAGGGTTTGTCAATTGGCTCCAGACCTTATACACTGGGGCAGAGACTTTCGCGCTGGTTAACGGTTGGGTTGGAACCCCCTTTGAGGTTGGGTCTGGTGTCCGCCAGGGCTGTCCTCTGAGTCCCCTGCTATATGTGTTTGCGATTGACCCTTTTTTAAGAAGGGTTGACCGTGGACCATTGGCAGGGATCGGGGTCGGCTTGGAAGGGCCGGAAGCCACTCAGAGTGTGGTTGCATACGCGGATGACGTCTCCATTTTCGTCTCCTCTCAAGGGGAGGCGGAGTGGGTGATGTCAGAAGTGGAATGTTACTCACGGGCATCTGGGTCCAAGGTTAACCGTGACAAGTGCGTGAGTCTCTGGCTGGGAGGAGGAGATCCTAGTTTTGGTCTCCTGGACACCCTTCCAGAGCCTCAGGGGTCTGCAAAGATCTTAGGAGTGGAATTTGGCCCGGGTGATTATCCCAAGAAAAACTGGGATGACAGGCTAAAGTTAGTTGCCCAGAAGGTCGGCCAATGGAAGGGTTGGTCCTTAACCCTTAGAGAAAGGGTTCACTTGGCCAAAGCTTACCTGGTGCCCATGCTGCTCTACCTCGGCAGTGTGTGCATCTTGCCAGAACCTCTCTGGGCTCGGGTCTATAGCCTGTTCTTCCAACTGTTATGGGGGAACAGGCTCAACCTAATTAAGAGAGAAGTTACGTATCTACCAAGGAAACTAGGAGGGTTAGGTATGGTTAACCCAGTGGTGTTCCTAGTGAACACCTTTGTTAAGATCAATATGGCAAACCTCTGGCAAGAGAGGGCTCCTTGGTGGATTCTCTCCTACAGGGAGTGGTTTCAGCCCTTCTTCCAGGAATGGGAGAGAGGAGGCCAAGTGAAAGACCTGCGTACACCCCATGGACATCTCCCAGCTTATGCCGCCCTGGTCTTGAAGATGGTACGCCGGTGGGGTCTGGAGGTGTGGGAGATCAGGATCATGCCGAGGAAATTCCTCGACAGAAGGGTTCTGATGACCCACTTCCAGAAGCCCCTAGCTCTCAAAGACTGCCTGAGTAGTGACCTCAGGGAGGGATTAAAACTTTTAAATTCAGTGAGGATTCCCCAGAAGTTTTGGGATCTGGCTTGGCGCTGCTTCCACGGGAGACTGTACGTAAGGGGCAATTTGAAGTACAGAAACACTGATGACAGAGGATGTCCTCGGGAGGAGTGTAGCGATACACTAGAGAGTATGGAGCATTTCCTGCTTCATTGCTCCTTTAATGCAGAGGTGTACAAAAGGGTGGGTGCCTCCATCGGCTGGCTCGGCTTAGCCAACCTCTCCTACGCCGGGTGGGCTTATGGGATGTTCGGAGACCTAGGTGGTAGGGACCGTAACACTTCTTTTTTAGTTAGCATAGTGGTTAGGCACTTTACCTGGAACGCACGGTGTTTAGTATCTACGCAGAGCAAAATCCTTCTGGTGGAAGAAGTTGTAGGGAACATCATCGTTGGCCTGGTGAAGGTACGTTCTTTGGAGGTTGATAGACTGGGAGCATCCAAAGCCTCTCGCCTATGGAGGGGCTTTTCTTTTGGGGTGCCTTAGGGTATTGACCTTCAGGGGGAGGGGGGGCTCATCTGGCTCGTCTGGGGGGGTCCGCCCTCGCTTAGGCACTAAAAAATTAAGCGATGGGGAAAACAATAGGGAAAGGAGTGCGAGTTTAGGGCTAGATCAAACAAAGGGTAAGAGAAGGGACAGCTTTAGGGGAAAGCGATAGGGGAAGCGATAGGGAGGTGTCGGCGTGGGTGGATCCTATCCCCGAGGGGGTCGGGTGGGTCTCTTTCTCCTCTTTCTGGTGGTAGGCTGGGATTGTGCACGGCAGAGTTTTTTGTTTTCTGTACATAAAGGCAGTATAAAGGCTTACAGGAACCGAACTTGGTGCTTTCGGGTTGTGTTTTTGTTGTTATGTATATGCGAGGGAGAGTGACAGGGGTTTACATAGGTTGGGTGGGGGAATGGGGGGGTGTGGGGAGGATTATATTGTTTTCTTTTTTCTCCCGCTCGGGCCCGGACTATGCAGAACATGAGAGGACATGGGGCGAGGGTCTGAGTGGGAGGTCTACGGTGTGGTGGCGGAGGCCAGCATCAGGACTAAGCGGACATGAGGGGACATGAGGCGGGGTGTTGGCCTGGTGAGGTGAAGGGTTAGGTTAGTTAGAGTTAGGGTTAGTATATATATTGAGGAAACAAATAAATAAATAATAAAAATAAAAAAATAAAAATAAATTAAAAAATGTAAAAAAAAATTATAATAAAATTTTTTTTAAAAATTAAAAAAAAAAAAACATTTAAAATATATATATAGGTATATAGGTGGAGGTGTAAAAAAAAGTATAGGTGTATATATATTCTTATGTATATGTGGGTGTAAAGATTAAAGTATGTTGTATATAAATATGGGTATGAACGTTGGGGGGTTTGACACATTCCGGCTGATTGTTTCAAATGAGTACGGAAGGGAGTGAGTGGGGGCAAATGGATACTGAGAGGTGGCGGGGGATACGATAAAAGTTGAATGTGGATGAGTGTAGCTGGTTGAGGAATTGGCCAAGTCCGGGAACATGGAGGAATACAGTGATGTATTTAAAAATATGTATATAATGTCTTATGTTTATGTTTGTATATGTTGTATTTTGGTTATGGTTTACATCGGCTGATGTTGTTGTTATGTTTTTTACTTTTATAATAAAAGAGTTCCATACATGGATGTAAAAGCAACAAGCAATGGCTTTTGACAAGCCCTCCAAAAATTGACCCTGTTTATTGGCAGATGCGGCTTGCTCTCTGAGGAGTGAGGAGGTGTTTTGTTTTTGGGTGTGGTGTTTTTGTGTATACCTTCCCAGGGACTCTGCTTTATTACCTGCCCAGGTTTATCACACCTACCTGGGCTAGCAGAGTGCCCCGAGGGGGGCTCCATCTGGAGATGGAGTCCCGGTCCTCCACCCTCCTGAGCAGGCCGGTGGGGGGTGGAGGGACATCCCAGCCGGCTGGGAAAGCTCAGCCAGCCCCAGGGGAGAGGAGGACATCGCGGGGCTGCAGCAATGTGGCCTCATCCCCACAAGCGGCTGGGGCATCGCAGCATGCCGCCAGGAGAGCAGAGGTAACGGAGCAAGGAGAAGCAGGACCGGAACACCATGGCTGCAGGGACCTCGTGGAGTGGGGGTCACTGAGGCCAGGAGAGGAGGCCACTACTTTTGGCTCCCGCCTGGTGGCCCACCTTGAGGAATATAAAGACCTGAGGAGGTCCCTGCAGCGGCTCCGAGGAGACCTAACGGTGGCCAGGCAGAGAGCGGCAAAATCCTCCGGCAGCAGGAGGGCCAAATACTCGGCACAGGTCCGCTCCCTGCTGCGGGAGATAAAGGAGGTAGAAGACAGGAGAGCCACAATCTTGGAAGGGGGAGGAGCCTTCTCGGAAAAACTACGCAATGACGACAGGTTCCAGCAAATGGAAGGATTAAGTCAAAAAGAAAGCAAAGGGAAAAAACTGACAGCAAGCAGAGCTACAGACGAGGAAACCCCTGGCAAGTCAGTGCAGGTTCCTGCGCAGGAGGAGCAGGAGGAGTCGTGCTTGGAAGCGCCAAGTCAGTCGGCTCCGGCAAGCTCAAACTTGCCATGTGCAGCACAGCAGCCAGATTCGGGGAGCGGCTCCATGTCCGAGGGGGAGCACCCCCCCGGTATGATGACCCAGATCCGAGATCAGGAATCCCCCGTGTCGCTGGAGGGGTTCAGCTTCGGCACAGAGCTGTCCCCGGAGGAAGGAGAGAGAAGTGCGGCAGCAGAGCGGAGGAGACGGAAAAAGCTGAGGAGACAGATGGAAGAAAGAAGAGAGGTGAGACTTGTATATGTACACGGGTCTCCCCTGCACTCCGGGCCAAAAGAGATTCTGGTCCGACGTGCAGGACCCGCAAACCCCCCAGCCCCGGCTTCTGCAGTGGAGTCGGGGCGGGAAAGCGGGGAGATAGCAGCGAGGGCGGGCAAGATGGCGCCGGACGCCGCTCACTGTGAAGTGGGCGGCGCTGGCTGTCAGAGCGCTGCAGGGGGCGTGGCCCCAGTCCCGGCTGACGGCGAGCCCCGGAGACCGGTGTGCGGTGTGAGCCGCTTACCGGAGGAGGGGGCGGACCGGAAGTTGGGGGCACGGCTGTCCCGCGGGTCGGGTGCCTGCAACGTGGCCGGTCCGGTCGCATCGGGACCGGCCAGCGTGATAGGCCAGCGGGCACCCAACGCCTTGGACAAGGGCGTAGCCGAAGCCTCTGCAGGAGGCGGAGCCGGCAATTCCAGTATGGAGGAGAGGAGTGGCCTGGCCAGTAAACATGTGGAGCGGCCGCTGCAGTGCAGCCCGGCAAATGAAAGGGGCGGAGCCGGCCACTCCGATATGGAGGAGGGGAGTGGCCTGGCTGATGGACGCATAGAGGGGCAGCTGCTAAGCAGCTCAGCAGTAGTGGAGATGGAAATAGCCTGCGACGTTCCAAATGAGGATGTCAATAAAGAGGTTAATGATAGCAAAGTAAATACAAAAGTAAATGCAAAAGTTAATAATAAAGTTAATGATAAGAAAGTGAATAAAAATGAAAATAAAAATGCAAATGAAAATGTGCCTTTCCCTGCCCTGCCAAGTAGCATGGACACCAATGATGCGGAGGGCTACGTGGAGGTGCCGCTTATGTCATCTGGCGGCCCCTCCATAGTTGCGCCTGATGATGCAGAGGTGGGGGTTGGGGTCAGGGCAGGGAAGGCAAGGGAAAAACGAAATAATGTGGAACCTGGCTTGGCCAAAAGGGTGTTAGGATCACGGGAGGATGTTTCAGCCGGAAGTGTGGGGGGCCTGGCGCTCCCCTGCCCAGTGCCCCGAGCAGGACTTATGCCGGGGTAGTGGGGGGGGGGACCGCCGGCCCGCCCTCGTCCTCGGGCCCTGGGGAGGGTAACTTGCAACAGCGCCTCCTGCAGGCCTTAAGGGAGGGGAAGCAGTCCCTAACCATAGAGGGTGTGCAGAGGGATCTATCCTTCTGGATAGATAGGTACGGGTTAGAGGCCTTCCGAGAGAAAAGAGGAGATCAGTGGTCACTCCCGACAACTGGTGGCATGGCAATGAAATCTGTTCCCCCCAGAAAAACGGTGGTGGAGCTGTTGCTGGGGATGGGCTTCAGGGCGCGTGACATCTTCGCCCTGATATATCCTCATGGCTCAGCTGAGTTCGACATCAGCTTTGTTCAACAGGGAGGCCTAGAGGTCTTCTGGGGGAATTATGAGCTGGTGAGGGACGAGCCCGGCTGGCGGGATTTTGCTGCACAAGCAATATCCCGTCAGAATTGTCTCAAGAGGGTGACCGTTCTCACCCGTAACGAGTCACTTTCTTGCGTTGACATCATGACCTGGCTAAGTCGGTATGGGGAAGTAGCGGAGATGCCCAGGAAGAACCTGGACGAGTTTGGCATCTGGTCGGGGGCCTGGACGTTTATGGTGAAACTTAAACGTGTGGGGCAAACTGTGTCCCACATCCCATCTTCTGCTTTCCTTGGGAGGGATCGTATCCTGGTCTTCTACCAGGGGCAACCGAGGCTGTGTCACCGGTGTGGAGACCCCTCGCATTTGAGTGCAGCCTGCACTGTGCAGAAGTGCGCTCATTGTGGGGGGATAGGTCATCTAGCCGCATCGTGTGACCAGATTAGGTGTCACCTGTGTGGTGACTTAGGTCACCCATTCAGTAGGTGTCCCCGCTCCGTGGTCAATGCCGTCGCCAGGCCTGCAGGAGGAGAGAGTGGGGTGGCTCCTGTGGGTGGGAAGGCGTGCAGAGATGGCGGAGCAAAAGGGCAAGTGAAGACATCAAGGAAAGGGCTCCAGCCTTCCTACCATCGAAGGCTGGAGAAGAGGCAAAAGGAGAGGGAGCTGAGGGAAACCCAGGCAACTGGGCGGACCTCTGGCCTGAACCCGGAGCCTGCCCTGGAGACGGATGCCCTTGGGGACGCTGAATTGGATGAGGAGGTCAGGAGGATCCAGAGGGAGCAAGCGGCTGAAGACTCTCAATCCTCCCAATATGAAAGTGTCGGTGAGGAAGAGAGGGTACAGCCTAAAAAAACACCTGGGACACAGGGCAAGATCTTGAGCGGGCCAAAGTCATCTGGCCATGCCCCGGCCATGGAAGGCAACATCTGCACCCCTCTGGTGCTCTCCCCCAACCGCTACCAAGCTCTCATGGATTTTCCAGCTCTTCAGCAAAGTGAAGAGGAGGGTGAGGTAGGGGTCTCAGAGGGCGCTGGACCCCTTCCCCCGAGAGGTACAAAGGCCTCTGGGGCAGGGGTCAACTTGGGGCAGGGGGACGAGGATGGGAGTGTGTGAGGGGGGGGGAGGTCCGCCAGGAGGGAATGGACTCCACCACCTCCAAAAAGCGTGCAAAAAAAGGAAGAGAGTCTGGGGGGTCCTCCTCAGACCATGACAGGGGTGGGAAGAAGAAAGCCATCTAATTTTATCATCCAGGATGGCGGTACCCACACCGTTGACGCTGGCTTCCATTAATGTCGCCAGCATTAAGTCAGATATAGCTACATTTATGGCCTTTGATTTTCTCAGCCGAGTTGAAGCTGACATTTTGTTTTTGCAAGAGACCAGGCTGTCACTTTTGGCGGACGTCGTAAAAGCCAGGAGGAATTGGCGACGCGGGCCGTCCTACTGGTCTCTTGCGGCCGAGCCATATAGCGGTGTGGCGGTTCTTTTCACCGCACCGGTAAAATGCCGACGGATGATAGAATTAGAAATGGGGAGGTGCCTGATTTTAGATGTTCTCATAAAGGGACAAGAATTGCGATTAATCAACATCTATGGTCCCCAAACTAAGTGGGACCGTAAAAGTCTCTTTATGAGGATTAAGCCTTTCCTTTTTTCTAGGCGACAGGTCATCTTTGGAGGGGATTTTAACACTGTCGTTAGACCCCGCGATAGAGGAGGTTCCATAGACAGACTGGCCTACGATAGTATAGCCTTAAATAGCATAGCTAGCGAGGCTCGCCTGGTGGATATCCACATCAGGCATACCCCAGGTCACCCCGGGTTCACCTATCAAAGAGGAAGCTGTAGGTCTAGGATAGATAGGTTTTTTTTGAAGGAGGAAGCCATCTCTTCACCAGTGTCCGTTGTTGAGGTGGAATTCTCCGACCACTGTATGATTTTGTTTTCTCTGAACATTGCAGAATCCCTTCGGATGGGTCGAGGTATATGGAGGCTGAATTCTACTCTCCTGGAAGAAGCGGAAATAAGACAGGCCTTTGAAGATTTTCTCCAGGACCAGGTACCTTTGTTGGATCTAGGTGGCACTAAGTCTGAGTGGTGAGAGTTGTTCAAATATCGGGTAGCAGGATTTTTCCGCTGGCTTTCAGGCCTCAGGTCCATGAGCAGGTACCGCCTGTATCAGGAACTGAGGAGGAAACTCGAACGTCTGGTCTCGGACGGAGGTAGTCAGGAGGAGATCTCCGGGGTGAAAGCGCTGCTCAAAAGGTGTCAGTATGATAGGTACGCATCTTTGGTTCTTGAGAGGGATTTCGGGAGGTACCGCTCGCCCGACTCCTACAGGAACTGTAAGATGTCAGTGAGTCGTAAAATAGTGACAGGACTAATAGACAGTACAGGGTCCCTGAGGAGATCCAAGTCAGGGATCCTGGAGGTCGTTAGATCCTTCTACTCTCACCTTTTGGGTAGGCAGGATCCAGACCGAGAGGAGATGTTGACTTTCCTGGCTGAAACTATCCCTGAGCCAGGAGAGGATTCCTCCCTTAATGTCTTGATAGATCCAATCAAAGAAGAGGAAGTAATGCTGGCGATTGATGGACTAGGTCTGAAAAAATCGCCAGGGCCGGATGGCTTAACATCCGAGTTCTACAAGACCTTTAAAGGAACCCTAGTTCCCCTCTTGACATCTGTATTTAATGAGTGTCTATCCTCGGGCACTCTGCCGAGGTCAATGAGGAGGTCAGCTTTGATTGTTCTATCAAAAGGTAAGGATTCGACTCGTATTGAGAATTGGCGTCCCATAGCGCTCCTCAATACCGACAGAAAGGTTCTCGCAAAGGTGCTGTTTAATCGGTTGGTGAAATTTGCACCCCGGCTTCTTTCGCCGGTCCAGCATTGTTCCGTTCCAGGCCGCAGCACTTTTAGTGCTGTCCTCAGTGTCAGAGAGGCAGTGGAGCGGGGAAATTCTGGCCAGTGGAAGGGGTACGTTCTGTCCTTGGACCAGGCCAAAGCGTTTGACCGAGTGAATCACGAGTATCTATGGTCGGTCCTTCTGAGGTATGGTCTCCGGGAGGGTTTGTCAATTGGCTCCAGACCTTATACGCTGGGGCAGAGACTTTCGCGCTCTTTAACGGTTGGGTTGGAACCCCCTTTGAGGTTGGGTCTGGTGTCCGCCAGGGCTGTCCTTTGACTCCCCTGCTATATGTGTTTGCGATTGACACTTTTTTAAGAAGGGTTGACCGTGGACCATTGGCGGGGATCGGGGTCGGCTTGGAAGGGCCGGAAGCCACTCAGAGGGTGGTTGCATACGCGGATGACGTCTCCATTTTCGTCTCCTCGCAAGGGGAGGCGGAGTGGGTGATGTCAGAAGTGGAATGTTACTCACGGGCATCTGGGTCCAGGGTTAACCGTGACAAGTGCGTAAGTCTCTGGCTGGGAGGAGGAGATCCTAGTTTTGGTCTCCTGGGCACCCTTCCAGAACCTCAGGGGTCTGCAAAGATCTTAGGAGTGGAATTTGGCCCGGGTGATTATCCCAAGAAAAACTGGGATGACAGGCTAAAGTTAGTTGTCCAGAAGGTCAGCCAATGGAAGGGTTGGTCCTTAACCCTTAGAGAAAGGGTTCACTTGGCCAAAGCTTAACTGGTGCCCATGTTGCTCTACCTCGGCAGTGTGTGCATCTTGCCACAACCTCTCTGGGCTCGGGTCTATAGCCTGTTCTTCCAACTGTTATGGGGGAACAGGCTCAACCTAATTAAGAGAGAAGTTACGTATCTACCAAGGAAACTAAGAGGGTTAGGTATGGTTAACCCAGTGGTGTTCCTAGTGAACACCTTTGTTAAGATCAATATGGCAAACCTCTGGCAAGAGAGGGCTCCTTGGTGGATTCTCTCCTACAGGGAGTGGTTTCAGCCCTTCTTCCAGGAATGGGAGAGAGGAGGCCAAGTGAAAGACCTGCGTACACCCCATGGACATCTCCCGGCTTATGCCGCCCTGGTCTTGAAGATGGTACGCCGGTGGGGTCTGGAGGTGTGGGAGATCAGGACCATGCCGAGGAAATTCCTCGACAGAAGGGTTCTGATGACCCACTTCCAGAAGCCCCTGGCTCTCAAAGACTGCCCAAGTAGTGACCTCGGGGAGGGATTAAAACTTTTAAATTCAGTGAGGATTCCCCAGAAGTTTTGGGATCTGGCTTGGCGCTGCTTCCACGGGAGACTGTACGTAAGGGGCAATTTGAAGTACAGAAACACTGACGACAGAGGATGTCCTCGGGAGGAGTGTAGCGATACACTATAGAGTATGGAGCATTTCCTGCTTTATTGCTCCTTTAATGCAGAGGTGTACAAAAGGGTGGGTGCCTCCATCGGCTGGCTCGGCTTAGCCAACCTCTCCTACGCCGGGTGGGCTTATGGGATGTTCGGAGACCTAGATGGTAGGGACCGTAACACTTATTTTTTAGTTAGCATAGTGGTTAGGCACTTTACCTGGAACGCACGGTGTTTAGTATCTACGCAGAGCAAAATCCTTCTGGTGGAAGAAGTTGTAGGGAACATCATCGGTGGCCTGGTGAAGGTACGTTCTTTGGAGGTTGATAGACTGGGAGCATCCAAAGCCTCTCGCCTATGGAGGGGCTTTTCTTTTGGGGTGCCTTAGGGTATTGACCTTCAGGGGGAGGGGGGGCTCATCTGGCTCGTCTGGGGGGGGTCCGCCCTCGCTTAGGCACTAAAAAAAAAAAATTAAGCGATAGGGAAAACAATAGGGAAAGGAGGGCGAGTTTAGGGCTAGATCAAACAAAGGGTAAGAGAAGGGACAGCTTTAGGGGAAAGCGATAGGGAAGGTGTCGGCGTGGGTGGATCCTATCCCCGGGGGGGTCGGGTGGGTCTCTTTCTCCTCTTTCTGGTGGTAGGCTGGGATTGTGCACGGCAGAGTTTTTTGTTTTCAGTACATAAAGGCAATATAAAGGCTTACAGGAACCGAACTTGGTGCTTTCGGGTTGTGTTTTTGTTGTTATGTATATGCGAGGGAGAGTGACAGGGGTTTAGATAGGTTGGGTGGGGGAATGGGGGGGGTGTGGGGAGGATTATATTGTTTTGTTTTTTCTCCCGCTCGGGCCCGGACTATGCAGAACATGAGAGGACATGGGGCGAGGGTCTGAGTGGGAGGTCTACGGTGTGGTGGTGGAGGCCAGCATCAGGACTAAGCAGACATGAGGGGACATGAGGTGGGGTGTTGGCCTGGTGTGGTGAAGGGTTAGGTTAGTTAGAGTTAGGGTTAGTATATATATTGAAAAAAAAATAAATAAAAAAAAAAATATAAAAAAAAAATAAAAAATAAATAAATAAATATATATATATAGGTATATAGGTGGAGGTGTATATAGGTATATATATATTCTCATGTATATGTGGGTGTAAAGATTAAAGTATGTTGTATATAAATATGGGTATGAACGTTGGGGGGTTTGACACATTCCGGCTGATTGTTTCAAATGAGTACGGAAGGGAGTGAGTGGGGGCAAATGGATACTGAGAGGTGGCGGGGGATACGATAAAAGTTGAATGTGGATCAGTGTAGCTGGTTGAGGAATTGGCCAAGTCCGGGAACATGGAGGAATACAGTGATGTATTTAAAAATATGTAAATAATGTCTTATGTTTATGTGTGTATAAGTTGTATTTTGGTTATGGTTTACATCGGCTGATGTTGTTGTTATGTTTTTGACTTTTATAATAAAAGAGTTCCATACATGGATGTAAAAGCAACAAGCAATGGCTTTTGACAAGCCCTCCAAAAATTTACCCTTTTTTTTGGCAGATGCCTGCCGGGGTTCTTCCATACATGGATTTAAAAGCAACAAGCAATGGCTTTTCACAAGCCCTCCAAAAATTGACCATTTTTATTGGCAAGGGTGAGTAGTAGCAGCACATTAAAAGACACTGGACAGTCACAGGACAAAGCCCTGTGGTGGGGCAAGCCTCAGGCCTGCTTGTAGCAGACAGGCGGCAGTGGAGGTGTATTGGTGGTAGTAGAGGTAGCCAACACAGACAGCAAGGGTGGTAGTAGTAGTAGCAGCACATTAAAAAAAGAGACTGGACGACAGTCACAGGACAAAGCCCTGTGGTGGGGCAGGCCTCAGGCCTGCTTGTAGCAGACAGGCGGCAGTGGAGGTGTATTGGTGGTAGTAGAGGTGGACAACACAGACAGCAAGGGTGGTATTAGTAGTAGCAGCACATTAAAAAAAGAGACTGGACAACTGTCACAGGACAAAGCCCTGTGGTGGGGCAGGCCTGCTTGTACCAGACGGGCGGCAGTGGAGGTGTATTGGTGGTAGTACAGGTAGCCAAGACAGACAGCAAGGTTGTTAGTAGTAGTAGCAGCAGCACATTAAAAAAGAGACTGGACGACAGTCACAGGACAAAGCCCTGTGGTGGGGCAGGCCTCAGGCCTGCTTGTAGCAGACGGGCGGCAGTGGAGGTGTATTGGTGGTAGTACAGGTAGCCAACACAGACAGCAAGGGTGCTAGTAGTAGTAGCAGCAGCACATTAAAAAAAGAGACTGGACGACAGTCACAGGACAAAGCCCTGTGGTGGGGCAAGCCTGCTTGTAGCAGACTGGCGGCAGTGGAGGTGTATTGGTAGTAGTAGAGGTAGCCAACACAGACAGCAAGGGTGGTAGTAGTAGTAGCAGCACATTAAAAAAAGAGACTGGACAACAGTCACAGGACAAAGCTCTGTGGTGGGGCAGGCCTGCTTGTAGCAGACGGGCGGCAGTGGAGGTGTATTGGTGGTAGTAGAGGTAGCCAACACAGACAGCAAGGGTGGTAGTAGTAGTAGCAGCAGCACATTAAAAAAAGAGACTGGACGACAGTCACAGGTCAAAGCCCTGTGGTGGGGCAGGCCTCAGGCCTGCTTGTAGCAGACAGGCGGCAGTGGAGGTGTATTGGTGGTAGTAGAGGTAGCCAACACAGACAGCAAGGGTGGTAGTAGTAGTAGCAGCACATTAAAAAAAGAGACTGGACGACAGTCACAGGACAAAGCCCTGTGGTGGGGCAGGCCTCAGGCCTGCTTGTAGCAGACAGACGGCAGTGGAGGTGTATTGGTGGTAGTAGAGGTGGACAACACAGACAGCAAGGGTGGTATTAGTAGTAGCAGCACATTAAAAAAAGAGACTGGACAACAGTCACAGGACAAAGCCCTGTGGTGGGGCAGGCCTGCTTGTGGCAGACGGGTGGCAGTGGAGGTGTATTGGTGGTAGTACAGGTAGCCAACACAGACAGCAAGGTTGCTAGTACTAGTAGTAGTAGCAGCAGCACATTAAAAAAAGAGACTGGACGACAGTCACAGGACAAAGCCCTGTGGTGGGGCAGGCCTCAGGCCTGCTTGTAGCAGACAGGCGGCAGTGGAGGTGTATTGGTGGTAGTAGAGGTGGACAACACAGACAGCAAGGGTGGTATTAGTAGTAGCAGCACATTAAAAAAAGAGACTGGACAACAGTCACAGGACAAAGCCCTGTGGTGGGGCAGGCCTGCTTGTAGCAGACGGGCGGCAGTGGAGGTTTATTGGTGGTAGTAGAGGTAGCCAACACAGACAGCAAGGGTGGTAGTAGTAGTAGCAGCACATTAAAAAAAGAGACTGGACAACAGTCACAGGACAAAGCCCTGTGGTGGGGCAGGCCTGCTTGTAGCAGACGGGCGGCAGTGGAGGTGTATTGGTGGTAGTAGAGGTGGACAACACAGACAGCAAGGGTGGTATTAGTAGTAGAAGCACATTAAAAAAGAGACTGGACAACAGTCACAGGACAAAGACCTGTGGTGGGGCAGGCCTGCTTGTAGCAGACGGGCGGCAGTGGAGGTGTATTGGTGGTAGTAGAGGTAGCCAACACAGACAGCAAGGGTGGTAGTAGTAGTAGCAGCACATTAAAAAAAGAGACTGGACAACAGTCACAGTACAAAGCCCTGTGGTGGGGCAGGCCTGCTTGTAGCAGACGGGCGGCAGTGGAGGTGTATTGGTGGTAGTAGAGGTGGACAACACAGACAGCAAGGGTGGTATTAGTAGTAGCAGCACATTAAAAAAAGAGACTGGACAACAGTCACAGGACAAAGCCCTGTGGTGGGGCAGGCCTGCTTGTAGCAGACGGGCGGCAGTGGAGGTGTATTGGTGGTAGTAGAGGTAGCCAACACAGACAGCAAGGGTGGTAGTAGTAGTAGCAGCACATTAAAAAAAGAGACTGGACAACAGTCACAGGACAAAGCCCTGTGGTGGGGCAGGCCTGCTTGTAGCAGACGGGCGGCAGTGGAGGTGTATTGGTGGTAGTAGAGGTGGACAACACAGACAGCAAGGGTGGTATTAGTAGTAGCAGCACATTAAAAAAAGAGACTGGACGACAGTCACAGGACAAAGCCCTGTGGTGGGGCAGGCCTCAGGCCTGCTTGTAGCAGACGGGCGGCAGTGGAGGTGTATTGGTGGTGGTAGAGGTAGCCAACACAGACAGCAAGGGTGGTAGTAGTAGTAGCAGCACATTAAAAAAAGAGACTGGACAACAGTCACAGGACAAAGCCCTGTGGTGGGGCAGGCCTGCTTGTAGCAGACGGCAGTGGAGGTGTATTGGTGGTAGTACAGGTAGCCAACACAGATAGCATGGGTGGTAGTAGTAGTAGCAGCACATTAAAAAAAGAGACTGGACAACAGTCACAGGACAAAGCACTGTGGTGGGGCAGGCCTGCTTGTAGCAGACGGGCGGGAGTGGAGGTGTATTGGTGGTAGTAGAGGTAGCCAACGCAGACAGCAAGGGTGGTAGTGGTAGTAGCAGCAGCACATTAAAAAAAGAGACTGGACGACAGTCACAGGACAAAGCCCTGTGGTGGGGCAGGCCTGCTTGTAGCAGACGGGCGGCAGTGGAGGTGTATTGGTGGTAGTAGAGGTGGACAACACAGACAGCAAGGGTGGTATTAGTAGTAGCAGCACATTAAAAAAATAGACTGGACAACAGTCACAGGACAAAGCCCTGTGGTGGGGCAAGCCTGCTTGTAGCAGACTGGCGGCAGTGGAGGTGTATTGGTAGTAGTAGAGGTAGCCAACACAGACAGCAAGGGTGGTAGTAGTAGTAGCAGCACATTAAAAAAAGAGACTGGACAACAGTCACAGGACAAAGCCCTGTGGTGGGGCAGGCCTGCTTGTAGCAGACGGGCGGCAGTGGAGGTGTATTGGTGGTAGTAGAGGTGGACAACACAGATAGCATGGGTGGTAGTAGTAGTAGCAGCACATTAAAAAAGAGACTGGACAACAGTCACAGGACAAAGCACTGTGGTGGGGCAGGCCTGCTTGTAGCAGACGGGCGGGAGTGGAGGTGTATTGGTGGTAGTAGAGGTAGCCAACACAGACAGCAAGGGTGGTAGTAGTAGTAGCAGCACATTAAAAAAAGAGACTGGACAACAGTCACAGGACAAAGCCCTGTGGTGGGGCAGGCCTGCTTGTAGCAGACGGCAGTGGAGGTGTATTGGTGGTAATACAGGTAGCCAACACAGATAGCATGGGTGGTAGTAGTAGTAGCAGCACATTAAAAAAAGAGACTGGACAACAGTCACAGGACAAAGCACTGTGGTGGGGCAGGCCTGCTTGTAGCAGACGGGCGGGAGTGGAGGTGTATTGGTGGTAGTAGAGGTAGCCAACACAGACAGCAAGGGTGGTAGTGGTAGTAGCAGCAGCACATTAAAAAAAGAGACTGGACGACAGTCACAGGACAAAGCCCTGTGGTGGGGCAGGCCTCAGGACAGGACAGAATCCCGTAGTAGCAGGCGGCAGTAGCAGGCGGCAGCGGCAGCAGCAGCAGTGTCAGATCTAATCAGTGGCATCAGGCACAGGGGTTTTAAAATCCTCACCGATCCACGCTTGATTCATTTTCAGAAACGTGAGATTTTCCAAGCTGATGGCAGACAATCTTGTTCGCTTAGGGGTGACGAAGCCCCCTGCCGTGCTGAATACCCTCTCTGACGCTACAATGGAGGGTGGACAAGACAGTACACGCATGGCAAACTGGGCCAGTTCTTGCCAATGATCCAATCTGCTGACCCAGAAGTCCATGGGGTCTGGGATCAGCATTTTTGACGGAGAAAGGGCACAGTCCAGGTACGAGTGAACCTGGTTGTTTAGGTGCTGCACCTGGTGATGGTGAACATCCCTTTGGTGACTATGATGTGTGTCAGGTCGGGGTATTGGATGTAAAAATGTTGTCATCATATTTTCCAAACTGGATTGGCTGCTGCTGCTGCCGCTGCTGCCGCCTATTGCAGACGTAGCTCGGCCAGAGGCGGTGGAACAATGAGACAGTGGGGAGCGGAGAGTGGCCCCCCGGTCAGACATGCTTGCAGCAGGTGTTTGCCAATTGAAAGCCGTGACAAGCTGGCAGCATAGCTTCTCTCGATAATAAGCCAATTTTGCCTCCCTCTCGGAAGGCGCAAAAAACTCCCCCATTCTGGCTTTATACCGAGGGTCTAAAAGTGTGGCTATCCAGTACTCATCTCTTTGCTTCATGCTAACAATACGACAGTCAGTGCGCAAGTAACGAAGCATACAGCTCGCCATCCTGGCCAGCGTTTCAGAGGGCCCGGTTGGTTCCATCTCCGCCCCATACTGCCATGGTTGTCCATCATCAAGGTCGTCATCAGACTCGTCATCACCACCATCACTGTCATGTTGTGCGGCTGCCTCGTCCCCTATCCCTTCCTGTGATTCCATCTCCAAATCCAGCTCCTCTTCAGGTCCTGTTTCCTCATCCTCATCCACCTCCTCCTCCTCAACAGCCATAGCCAGATGTGATCCTTCCTCCATCCTTTGCTGAATCATCGCTGTGAGCGTTTGCTCCATAATGAATATCAGCGGCATAACATCGTTCATTCCGCTAGCGTCACGGCTCACAAATCGTGTGGCCTCTTCAAAGGGCCTCAAAACGCGACATGCGTCTCTAACCAGCTGCCAGTGCCTGAGCTCGAAATTACACTGGCTCCAAACGCTGCCCGTCTGCATCAGGAAATCATTCACGGCTTTCCGCTGTTCGTACAGACGGTCCAACATGTGCAGGGTGGAATTCCAGCGTGTTGGAACGTCACAAATCAGGCTGTGTTCTGGGAGATTGTTTTGACGCTGCAAGTCCAGGAGGGCGTGCTTAAATGCATACGAACGTCTAAAGCAAACGCAAACCCTCCTGGACATGGCCAGCACACCCTTCAAACCAACATATGACTTTAAGAAGCGTGTTATGACCAGATTGATCACATGTGCCATGCAAGGAGCGTGTGTCAAGTGACCTAGACGCAGTGTAGCCACAACGTTCTTGCCGTTATCAGAGACAACATTGCCCAGTGTGAGTTTCAGAGGAGACAGCCAGCGTGCGATTTCCTCCTTGATGCACAGCAGCAGCTCCTGCCCTGTGTGGCTTTTCTCGCCCAGGCTCAGCAGGTTAAGACAGCGTTGTGGCGCTTCACCTTGCACCTATGAAAAGAGGAGGGAGAAGGAGTGGAAGATACGCTGTGTCCTGTCGGGGACGGGAAGACCTCCAAGGAGGAAGGCAAGGAGGAGGAGTAGGAGGAGGAGGATGGTAGGCGCCTGGTGTCCGGAGTTGAACCAGAAAGATACAAGCGTGGAGGTGGTAATGCCTGGCATTGCTGCGGTGGTGCATCGGACTGCAAAATATTGACCCAGTGGGCCGTGAAAGACATGTACTGTCCCTGCCCATAGTTGCTGCTCCACGTGTCGACGGTGGCATGTACCCTGCTGCACACGGATAATTGCAAGGACTGACACACCTTTTCCTCCACATGCTTGTGCAAGGCAGGGACAGCTGTTTTGGAGAAGTAATGTCGGCTAGGTATTCGCCACCTAGGCTGAGCGCACGCCATCAATTGCTTGAAGCCGGCGGAGTCGACCAGGTGGTACGGCAGCGACTGCACCACCAGCAACTTAGCCAGGTGTTAATTAAGCCGCACGACAAGTGGATGACTGGGTATATATTGTTGCTTATTGGACAACGATTCCGTAATGGATAACTGACGGGACGTAGGAGGAGCACTAGATGACAGTGATGATGATGATGACAACGACATGGTGGATAAGGCCTGGCTACTACTTAGATGACAGGGACTCGGAGCAGCAGCAGCAGCGGAAGAGGGATCTTCATTAGATGTACATGATGATGGTGGGGCATGTCGATTGTCCCACATGGCCTTGTGATGCCGCTCCATGTGTTTACATAGAGCGGTAGTTCCTACATTGCTGCCCTGCCCACGCCTTACTTTCTGCTTGCAGATACGGCACTGTGCCATGTTTTCGTCCTCCGGGAAGGAACAGAAAAATTGCCACATGGCAGAGTACCATAAAGAGGTAGTACCCCGTCCACCACCACCACCACCACCACCACCACCCGAACTTGCCCCTTGTCTGGCAGGCTTTTTTCGTGAGCCTACACCAGCATCAGTGTCGCCATCACCGGCTCCTGAGCTGACCCTACCGCTGCAACGTTTTGCAGATTGACTTCTGCCCCTACCTCGGCTTGGCTGTTTATCTTGGCCAGTGCCGCCACTACTACCCTCCTCCTCTGACGCCGTCATCACCTCGTCACCTGGTTCCCACGTCCTGTCTAAAACAACATCATCATCATAGCCTTCCTCATCATCCCCGCCACTTCTGTCACTGTTGTGAATGTGATGTGACATCATGGCGGGCTCCATGCCCCCCCTCCATACTGCGTCTGCCACCACGGCTACCACCACCAACACCCCCACTACCGCAGCTATGCGTCTCGGACACCGCTTCCACCTCCACCACCGCCGCAACACACTCCGTTGGCTGACTCGTGGAAAACAAATCATCATCATCATCACTATGTTGTTCAGTATCTTCCTTCGCACCCGAGGAGATGTCTCTTAGGACTCTCAGGAAAGATGGCTTCCCGCTAGGAAGGGGGAGCGAAGACATAGATGATGGAATGGAAATGCTAGAAATACCTATATTACTACTGTCACTGTGCCAAGGAACTGTAGAGGATCTGGAATCCAACGAAACCTGGCTTGAAGCCAGATCGTCAGAGTCTTCCTGCTGAGATGACCGCGAGCCAGCCAACCAGTCCACAATGGCCGTATTGTCTAAAGTAACCCGCCCACCGGAGGAGATGGACAAGTCTGGCTTGCTGATACTGCTACTACTACCAGCAGGCACATGGCAGCTGCTACTAGTGGAACTGGGCACATGTCTTGTGCCACAAATGCTGGTACTGGGTCTGGCACCAACAGATCCAACATTTGGACTGGAAGAGGAGACGGCATGGGTGTTTTTTCCTCTACCCCGTCCTTTCACAATCTTTTTTTTCTCAGACATTTCACTGCTGGAGTGCAGCAAGTTGAATCAAAACCTGGGGATGAGCCCCTTCTAAAACCGTATTCACACTGACACTGGTTTGGCAAATGGCAATGAATGAGAATTTCTATCAGCCACGCTGCAGTGCACTCAGGGAATGCTGGGCGTTTTAGTACTACAAAGCCTGCCTGTATTGCAAGTTGGATGCAATGGGGATGAGCCCCTTATAAAAGCGTATTCACACACTGGCTGAGTAGTGAGTAGTGGATGAGCCCCTTCGATTACTGGATTCCTGCCTTTTAGATTCCTAAAGCTTTCCCTTACTGCACACAGATGCTATCCCTACAGCTCATGTCTGTAAAATGGCCGCTGAGCTCCGTGCATAGACTTTTATTGCAGGCTTGAGCCCGCCCCTATGCTGCCTCCCGATTGGCTGGGAGAGCCGTTTGCAAGGCATTATGGGGTAGCCTGATGTCAGGTGATCTTGTGAAAGCCTCCATTTTAGATGTAACATGTGGCAGGCGCCAAAATGTAGCCGGGTTCGGTCAAAACGGGTTCGGCCGAACCCGGTGAAGTTCGGATTCGCTACGAACCAAACTTTTCCGGAAGTTCGGACCGAAACCGGGTTCGGTTGTCCCGGTTCGCTCATCTCTAATTATTACTAATGGGAAGAAAATATAAAAAAGGGCATAATGCATTTTTTATGTTTGGTAGACATGGCATGAACAGATTTTCTTTGTAGTTAATGAGGAAATAAACACAAATTCCACGTAAACAGACGCCTTAGGAAATTCCTGTGCTTGACCTGGAATGAACACGATATGTGTGTAGTTTACAAGGGAATGTGTTCATTCCAGGTCTATCAAGCACAAGAAAATAATTACGCATCTGTTTCTATGGAATATTCATTCCACTATAAACTACACATAGATCCTGTTCATTCCAGGTCTATCAAGCATAGTAAACATTTTTACACATCTGTTTCTATGGAATTTGTTTTTATTTTCTCATTAACTACAAAGAAAATCTGTTCATTCCATGTTTTTGAAACATAAAAAACTCATATCTTTTTTTATATTTTCGCCCATTACTAATATTGTTCATTCTTTTTCTTCATTCTTTTTAAGTATGTCCCCTATATAGAGCCCTTATCTACACGGAATGCCTCAGGGGGCCCTTATCTACAGGGAATGCCACAGGGGGCCCTATCTACAGGGTAACGCTACATAGGGCCCCATTTGGCGTTCCCTGTAGATAGGGCCCTCTGTGGGATTTCCTGTAGATAGAGACCCCTGTGGCGTTCCCTGTAGATAGGGCCCCATGTGGTGTTCCCTGTAGATAGGGCCCCATGTGGAATTCCCTGTAGATAGAGCCTCCTGTACCCCTGTGGCGGTCCCTGTAGATAGGGCCCCATGTGGTGTTCCCTGTAGATAGGGCCCCATGTGTCATTCCCTTTAGATGGAGCCCAATCTACAGGGAATGCCACATGGGGCCCTATCTACAGGGAACACCACTATAGGCTATAGTTTTATGCCGTACAAACTTATATGGCAGGGGTTAAACTAAATTTGCAAATTATCTCTGTACTGAGCTGTCTTTGCACTGGTGCTGTATATATGTACTGAACTTGGTTCTGGTGCTGTATATATAGCTGAATACATATATACAGCACCAAAGAGAAGCTCAAAACATATATACAGCTCCAGAACTAAGCTCTGCATATAAATACAGCACCAGGACCAAGCTCAGTACATATATACAGCACCACAACAAAGCTCAGTACATATATACAACACCAGAACAAAGCTCAGAACATATATACAACTTCAGAACTAAGCTCCGCATATAAATACAGCGACAAAAACCAAGGTCAGTACATATATACAGCACCACAACAAAACTTAGTACCTATATACAGCACCAGAACAAAGCTCAGTACATATACATCAGAACAACCAAACATATATATATATATATATATATATATATATATATATATATGTATATATATGTATATATATATATATATATATATATATATATGTACTGAGCTTTGTTCTGGTGCTGTATATTTGTACTGAGCTTGGTTCTGGTGCTGTATATATGTTCTGAGCTTTGTTCTGGTGCTGTATATATGTACTGAGCTTGCTCCTGGCGCCGTATCTGCGCATTAGCCAGGAGAGTTGTCACAGCCTACTGCGTACTCCGCACTGTCCTCCACCCTTCTCATATGCACAGCCTAACTAAATGGGCTGAGCACGCTTAAGATATTGAATGTGCGCAAATAGGCCTATACGTAATGGATGAGTTTAATATAATGTGTGGGTAGGTCTGTACGCTTATGTAATTATATAAAAAGTGTGGCAGTCCACACAAACATTCTGGATAGGGAATTTCTTTATTTAGAGTCCACTTTAATGTAGGGGGTATTTGGAATATTATGATTGTTTTATTTTATTAGAATAATTTTCAATGGTGCGATACACCGCAAAATACAGTGAACCCCCACCCCACATGTCTTCATCCGAAAAACAGGGAACCTGTTGTTAAAAATGTGAACCCCACCCCTGGTCCTAAGTGATCTCTTTAATGCATACACAAAAACTGTACTCGTATTATGGTTCCTAAAAGGCACGTACTTAAATTATTCCCTCACATTTAAATAGCGCTATAAAGTATTGTTGAAACCAGTGGCCTCTTATTTTACACGTTATTATTTTAATGCAGAGTTGAAATACTATAAATCGAGATGCAAAGGCAAAAAGCAAATAGACAATCTTGTCTGGAATGCAAAAGTGCCATTTAAATATATAGTTTTTTAATTACATTTATTAATTTGATGGTAGTCAGAAAAGCTGATTAATGAATCAGAAGGATGAACATTTTCTACGGTTCCAATTAGTTCTAGATAGACTTGTAATTAAATTTCAGCTTTAATTTGTTCCTGTCTATTTCTATTTTATACCACATCAGTGTTAATCAAAATAATGTACATGAGAAACTCAGCTTTTTGTAATGTAAGGTTGCAGAGTGACCATCTGACCTAAAAAGCCTTTTACTAATGTTCTACATTTCAAAGAGATTAGAATACAATAAAATATAAGATTTTCTGTAGAGATATTAATTTGTGTAAAATTATTACAATAATGCATCGACTTTGAGCAACCCAACTAAATAGATCACTTATTAATGCTTTATGAATGTATTTCATATTATAGTCAGACAAAAATGTACTGCTACACTTGATACCTAACTAAAAGTGGTTGTATCATCACTGACAGCCCATTTAATATGAGAGCCCCTACTGCGATAGTTTGTTTTGCTACAGTTCCTGCTTCTGAGACCACTGGCATTCAGATGATCTTTATGTCGGAAGTTGCCGGAAAAATGAAATATGAGAAATGGGCATTCAAAGGAATAGCATACAAATGAAAAAAACTGTATGCTAAAATTGCTCCCATGACCAGCGTGTTGCAAAACCAATAAGGAGCTGGTTAAAACTTCAATAAATATGAATTAAACAATAAAATGTTGCACGGCTCAGTTACAAGTGAAATAACTAGATCGTCGCACAACTGCAACGTGTTCCTTGATAAGGAAGTATCTACAATTGTCTTCTTAAAAATTAAAAAAAAAACTCTGATTTCACTTGTAACTGTGTGCTGTTTAAACCTTTATTGTTTAATTATTTAAAGGAATAGCGATTATATCACAAACGGACAGCCTAAGTCCAACAGAGAACGAGTTGTTACTTGTTAGTGGCTCTCAATTCTGGCTCATAGAGGGAGGTCCTGAGTGGGGACCCCCTTCTATGGCTTCCATATGCCCTAAAAGGCCAATGGACAACAGTTGCCCTGATGGAAAAACTTTTAATATCATAGTTTAGGAGTAAAACTGACAACACACTTTGAACAAACAGGACATACAAATGAGAAATATTGCCAAACTTGTCATCATTTATTTATGGACAACTGTGCCAAAAACCATGGATGGCATAACATTTTTACAGACATCTGCCCCACTTCTTAAATAGGTCACTTCCCAATGTTAGGTGCATAAGTAGTGCACATGAACACTTCCTCCCACCCAGGAATTAAGATCTCAAGCTTCAGACCCCAGACTCCAAAATGTATTCAGAGCTTAGATCCCAAAATTAGATCAGACCAAAAAATGAATTCACCATTCAGCCCTCAGACCCCAAAATAAATTCATATCCCAGGCCCCATAATTCTTTCGCAATTCAGATGCTTGTGTTTAAGAGATAGCACTGATTTTCTGGAGGTCTAATGAGAGGACACATTATGATGCTATCATTCTGCAAGGAGGGAGCATCACAGCCAGTGGGAAAAGCTATTGAAGACTGGCAGATCTGGCAGGATAGATGGAGCAGGGCCAACCTTGTTGGGTCACAATTGCCTGCTCCCCACCCCTTTATAAGTGTATCCTTATATAGCACTCTGCATGTCATGAAACAGCATTGGCGAATGGCCAGTACAAAGTAGTACACATCCTGTCCGGATTCATTGACTGTTTTTATTTACAGCCAGACACTATGGACTGAAAAAAAATTGAAACTGATAATGAGCCCCCTAAAAAATGCCAGACTACATTGCCCATTAGTCATACCACATAACCATACATGTATTATCTTTATATAATAGCAGTCTATATATATATATATATATATATTTATATATATATGTATATATATACATATCTATATATATATATATATATATATATATATATATATATATATATATATATAAAAGCTGCTATTTGTCTGAGAAGCAGATCAGCCCTTCGTCTGAGAAGGTGTATGTATATATATATATATATATATATATATATATATATACATACATACACACACCTTCTCAGACTAATAGCATTTTGTGATTTATATATATATTTATATACATGTATATATATATATATATATATATATATATACATATGTATATTTTTATATATATATAGATATATATATATATCTATATATATATATATATATATATATATATATATATATGACAAAATGGGCAGCACTCCGGCAGATGCAAGTAAATTGGACTTTTATTCCATGCAAAGGTGCAACGTTTCGTGCATCAGGAACTTTTCTCAAGCAGTGTAAGTGTAACAAACTGGGGATATATAAAGTTAATTATCAATCAATATACATCCAACACAATCAGTTTAATAATAAAGTGCAAAGTTCCATACCTATTTGTCAAAATGTAGCAATAAGTAACTAGCTTCACATAGTTACTACTTAACATTTCCCATATGTCTATTTTATGTTGCCAATGTTTTTTCAACGTCCTTTTATTTTTCTAGGACGTTACAAGATTTAGAACTTTATCAGCAATTTGTCACATTTTCAAGAAAATTTCAAAGGGCAATTTTTTCAGGGACCAGTTCAGTTCTGAAGTGTCTTTGAGGGCCTAATATATTAGAAAGTCCCAATAAATCACCTCATTTTAAAAACGGCACCCCTCAAAGTATTCAAAACAACATTCAGAAAGTTTCTTAACCCTTTAGGCGTTTCACAAGAATAAGGCAGAGTAGAGGGAAAATGTACAAATTTCGTTTTTATTTTCCGAAATTAATTTGTAACTCAATATTTATTGATCAGGTTCTGTAGTTTTTAGAAATATCCCACTCGTGTCCCTAGTGTGATACTGGACCGAAGCACAGGCCTCAGAAGCAAAGGAGCACCAAGTGGATTTTGGGGCCTCCTTTTTTTTAAAATATATTTTAGGCACCATGTCAGGTTTGAAGATGTCTTACGGTGCAAAAACAGTGGAAACGCCCAAAAAGTGACCCCATTTTGGAAACTACACCCTCAATGAATTTATCTAGGGGTATAGTTATCATTTTGACCCCACAGGTTTTCTGCTAAATTTATTGGAATTAGTCTGTGAAAATGAAAATCTAAAAAATGTAGACCTTTTTCATTTTAACAAGGAATAAAGAGTAAAAAGCACCCTGAAATTTGTAAAGCATCTTCTCCTGATTACGGAAATATGGTGAAAACCCCCAAAAGTGACCCTGATTTTTCTAGGGGCATAGTTAGCATTTTGACCCCTCAAGTTTTTTGCAGAATTTAGTGGATTTAGGCCGTGAAAATCAACATTTTTATCCACTAAAATTTTGAATTTTCACAAGGGATAAAGGAGAAATAGCCGCCGACCATTTGTAAAGCAATTTCTCCCGAGTATGGCAATACACCACATTTGGTAATAAATATATATTTTTTTTATTATAAATTAATTAACCCTTTCAGGACTGATATTTTTTTGCTTTTTCATTTTCGTTTTTCACTCTCTGCCTTCCAAGAACCATGAGACCACAGAGAGAAAAGAGCTTGTAGCCAGGAAATTATGTTAAACATTAGAAATTTTTATTAACATATATACAAATACATTCATATAAAATCCATATGGATACAATATATAAAAAAGGACAAGACTCTAGAGAAAGTTTCAAGGAGCACACATCAAAGATATCAATATGCAAAGATAGGTTTGGCTGTATTATCCATTTACACAGAATTCAGTAACTATCATGGAAAGGTACCTCTTATGGGGCAAGTTCACATTGAAAACGGCCCTATGTCAACAGAGATATTGTACAAGGATCTAGATACCAGGTATTGCATCAAGATCAACTCCCTTAACTTAGTAGGTAAAAGGTAAGAAGTGTTGGATACAGCTTACCTATATTGAATAGCAGTAGTAAAACGATGTGTGCTCCAGCACAAAAGCCCCAACGCGCGTTTCGCTATGATATTGCTTCCTCAGGGGGAGATGTGTAACTGTGTCCTGTGTCAAAGAACCCTTTTATACTATATGGAATAACAAGGAATCGCCGATGATTATTGGCGCATGCCCAGAACAGAGCCGGAAGCGAGGACTGCCCCACTTCCGCCTCCACATGCTGGAGCGCACATCCGGATACCCGACGCGTAGCGGGATTTCCGGACATGCGCAGTGCATCTAAAGAGGCGGAGCAGGACAGTATCGCGAATCAGGCCGGATCCGAGCATGCGCACACATCGCAATGACAAAGTCAATGTAGGTAGAGTGATGTGAAGTATGTTATGTCATATGTGTATGTCAATAACCCTTCCTTATCCGTTATTGCAGATAGCGGAAAAAAAAAAAATATATCTCGTCATGTGTTGCAATAAAGATTTAGAGATACGACAGAAAAGAGGAAAACATGTGATAGTGATTATGTGACAGTATATATCACAATGATAGTGTATTGATGAAAAGCAGTATTAAGGATGCAAAATATATAGATTACTATACTCAAAATATATGTGTAAAGTGAAAATGTGTATAACTGAAGTTTTTGCTATGTGTATAATTAGTATGGGCAAGGAAGAAACCTTGTTGTATTCAATGCTTGATTTACAAACAAGAAATATTGAATGCTACATTCGCGGGCATATCACTCAGATTAATAATAATATACAAACACAATACAAAGCTGAAAATAACACTAAGGAGAAGGTGTATGAAAAATAGAAAATAAATAAAAAATAAAAGGATACAAACTACACAGTTTAAGACAATAGTAAAAACTATTGATGTAAAGGTGATCAAGTTACATAGTACCATTATATAATATATAACAGATCAAACTAAATTCGGCATAAGCCGATACAAAGGTCCAGAGATACGTGTTCAGTGTTAACAATTCTATATATATTACAACAAATCCCTAAAGACATGACAGATGATATATTTAGAAATGGGAGTTTGCGTCAATGTCACACAAAGATATGATTGGCAAGAGACCATTATATAGGGTTTAAGACATTTATCAGCCACTCCACGTTATGAGAATTAGGCTGAGAGGTATTAGGAGGTCATCTCGATCCTCACATATAGGGGAGATCTATCAAGAACAGATGTAGTCGTTACGAAGCAAATATATAAGATTGAGGAGAAATATCCACCACATATAGTGATACCGTTTAAATATGGAAAAATATCTACATTCATACTACATCTCATGTCATAGTCATACAAATAAGGTCAGACAAAACAATATACTGGATATAGTCATCAAGATAGAGTGTCACTTTATTACACCATCATATCATGCGATACAATAAGTAGGCATTCTTGTTATTCTGGTCTTCTAGATAAAGAGAAAGGATTGAAGGCATCAATCAGAGTCTTCGGGCAAAGAGGCACAGGAGCAATTTTAGAAACCTAGATTAAAAGCAAAGAGTTAGACACCAGTTCACAGACAAAGTTAAAAAGATTTAAAAAAACTCAATAGAGACAGAGACTACAGGAATGGGGCGAAGCTCAGGTATTCATTAAGGCCATGGGGTTTCATGGATCCGATCATTACGATCCATTTACATTCCCTTTGTGCCAACATTTTCTTCACATTGCCCCCTCTGATGCCACAGTGTATTTTGTCAATGCCGCGTATCGACAGAGATTTGGGGTTGCAATCATGGTGCTTTTTAAAGTGCCTAGGTAAGGTTTTTAGACTCAACAGATCATCGATTTCAGCTGCTTTCACAATATCACGTACGTGTTCTCTAGTCCGGGTTCTGAGTTCCCTGGATGTGAGTCCGATGTAAATTTTCTGACAGCCACATGTTGCGTAGTATATCACGTGTGTGCTGCTGCACGAGATATATTCCCTGATCTCAAATTCCTTTATTCCATCAGCTGACACAAAGTTGGTCGCTCGACAGATGTTACTACAGGCCCTACAGTCACCACAAGGATAACAACCCTTTTTGGGTCCGCGGGAACCAAATGGGCATATCTGACGCGGTATATAATGACTTGTGACCAAAAAGTCCCTCAAATTCTTAGCCCTCTTTGCCGTCATCATTGGCCTTTCTGGTAAGGTCCGGGCTAATACAGGCTCAGATTTTAAGATTGGCCAGTGTTTGTCCAGTATTGCCCTCATCTGACTCCATTGTCTATTATATGTAGAGATAAATCTAATTTCGGGATCACTGGATTGGTAGCATTTGGGTCTCAAGAGCTCATTTCGTGGTGTTTTCCTTGCTCTTCCATATCCTGTTTTAATCACTCTATTGCTGTACCCTCTTTCCCTAAATCTAGTTTTTAGATCATTGGATTGATTTTCAAACAGGGTATTGGATGAGCAGATCCGCCTGATCCTCAGAAACTGTCCAACCGGGATGGCCCTAATGGTGGATGGAGTGTGAGCTGATGAAGCATGCAGCAAAGAGTTAACTGCCGTAGGTTTGCGGTATACATCAGTATGCAAGAAGCCAGAGTCATCAGTGAATATTTGAATATCCAAGAATTCGATCCTCTGTTGATGGTATTTATAGGTCAATTTGATGTTATATGGATTTATATTCAATTGCTGCATGAAATTCATCAGCCCAGACTCCGATCCTTGCCAAATAAAAAAGATGTCATCTATGTAACGTAACCATAGATGTACATGGTCCGCGGCACAGGCGCCATCCCCATGGAAAATCTGCCTCTCCCAAAGGCCAAGAAACAGATTCGCATAGGATGGCGCACATGCCGCGCCCATGGCTGTACCTTGTTGTTGTAAATAATAACAATCCTTGAACACAAAGAAGTTGTGTCCAAGGATGAATTTTAGCAGTTCCAAAATCAAATCACATAAGGGGCCATCCCGGTTGCCGGTCCCGAGGAAGAAACGGACCGCTTCTATTCCATCATGATGTCTGATGTTTGTATAGAGTGACTCCACATCCGCTGAGACCAGAAACATATCTGATTCCACCTGGATCCCATTGATCCTGCACAAGACGTCTATCGTGTCCTTAACAAAAGAAGCTAAGTCGTTTACCAAAGTTTTTAGATAGTAGTCGATAAATGTACAAACCGGATCACATAGTCCGTCAATCCCGGACACGATCGGACGTCCCGGGGGGTCAATGGGATCTTTATGTATCTTTGGTAGAAGGTATAATGTAGGCACCTTTGGATCCACGGTCATTAGACCATCATAGATCTTTTTAGGGATGACACCACGTTCTAGGGCCAGGTCAAGGATTGTCTGTAGTTCACGTGAGAAACAGAGTAGGGGGTTTGAGGATAGTTTTCAGTAGGTCTGTCTATCGCGTAGTTGTCGGAATACTTCCTTTTCATATTTAACCGTTGGCCAGATTACTATATTTCCCCCTTTGTCAGCGGCTTTGAAGACAACATCATCCCAGGTTTGTAGTTCCATAAGGGCATTTCTTTCATCTCTCGAAATGTTATCATCTGTCCTGATTGTGGATAGTTTCTTGAAATCATCCATGACCATTTTAGTAAAGATCTCTATCTGTGGACAAAGTGACAAAGGGGGAAATCTAGCAGATCTGGGCACAACTGTGGAAGGGAACATACCTGGTGATTCTGTGATTTGTTCACGCAGAAGATCTTCCAATGCTTTTAGAGCTTCTTTTTCTAGTTCACTGGTAAACTCAGCAGATGTATTGCTATGGAGTTTTTTAAGAACCAGTTTTCTCGAAAAAAGATGCAGGTCTTTCAAAGCTGTAAAGAAGTTAAAAGCATTGGTTGGTGAGAATGTTAGGCCCTTCCCCAGGACATTACGTTGGGCATCAGAGAGGGCATGTGTGGAAAGATTAATTACCTCCAGGTTACTCCTTGTTTTTGTCTCACGCAGATGGCTCGAAGTATTCTTTCTTTTAGCTTGTCGCTCAAAGCGCCATCTTGGACCCTGAGTGTTTTGACTATTCCCAAATTCTGGGGTATTTCCAGTTGCCCTAGATCTTGGGGGATCATCGGCTGAGTTTCGGGAGGAAACGGAAGAAGATCTGGAGTGGGTAATACTCCCAGATCTTCCCCTATTTCTATGCCATTTGTATACCCGTCCTTGCTGATAGTCATTGGTATCTCTCTGAAACTTGCCGGCTTTCACCGTGCAAATTTCCTTCTCCCATTTACCAAAGTCTTTGTTAAGATCTTCTGATAATTTGTCCAATGCTAAAGTGGAGAGATCTGCCCTAAGTCCCACCTGAATATCCTCAATTTCTTTTTCAATTTGACTCAGGCTGATTTGATTAGAGCTAATAAGCAATTCCATAAAGCCTCTCGAACAGTTATTGGACAATTCCTCCCATTTATTCCTGAACATCTCATTTTCCATTTCAAAAGAGGGGAAAACCTGTACCCTCAAACCCCGCGGGATAAGTTTTTTATCCAGATATTTCTCCAAGAAGGCTTTATTCCACCAAATTTTAAGTCTTTGGTGTAGTAATGACCTAAGTTTTTTTATGGCTTCTCTGCAGTCCCTGCCACTATCATTTAAAAGCAAACTAGAGTCCTCCTTAAAGATTTCATCAAGTTGGGCGAGCCATGACTGATCACGGACTCTGAAATCCATTAGATGCAAAGAGCCAACAGCTGTGAACAACAAACTTTCTCTAGAGTCTTGTCCTTTTTTATATATTGTATCCATATGGATTTTATATGAATGTATTTGTATATATGTTAATAAAAATTTCTAATGTTTAACATAATTTCCTGGATACAAGCTCTTTTCTCTCTGTGGTCTCAATATTCAAATAGAGTTGTCTATCTGATTATATGGGAGGTCGGTTTATGACCTTGACCTAGCCCTTAGTACTAATGCGTTTTGGAGTGCATATATTGATTCTTCCAAGAACCATAACTTTTTTATTTTTCAGTCAATAGAGTGTTGTGAATGCTTTTTTTTTTTTTGCGAGAGGAGTTGTAGTTTCTATTGACAGCATTGAAAGTACCATATAATGTACTGGGAGAATGAAAACAAAATTCTCTGCAGGCTGAAATTGAAAAAAAATTTGATTCCTCCATAGTTTTTTGGGTTTCGTTTTTACAGCTTTCACCGCGCAGTAAAAACAAAAACATAACTTTATTTTGCGTCTCAATACGATTATGGGGATTACCAAATTTATATAGTTTTTTTTTTATATTTTACTACTTTTACAAAGAAAAAACTATTTGTTAAAAAAAAATTGTTTTGTACTAACACATCCTTAGAGCCATAACTTTTTTCTTTTTTAGTAGATCGAGTGGTGTGAGGGCTTATTTTTGGTGGGATGAGCTGTAGTTTTTATTGGTACCACTTTTTGGTATATACAACTTTTTGTTCACTCTTTATAAAAAAAAATTTAGAACTAAGGTGGCCAAAAAACTGTAATTTTGGAGTTTTAAATTCTTTATTTCTTACGGCTTTCACCATGTGTTATAAATTACATTTTATTTTATTCTGTGGGTCGGTACAATTATGGTAATACCATATGAATATGCTTTTTTTTCTATATTGCAACGTTTGCACAATAAAATCACTTTTTTTTATAAAATTATAAATTTTTTGCGTCACCATATTCTGAGAGCCATAACTTTTTTATTTTTCAGCCAAAAATGCTGTGTAAGTGTCTGTTTTTTTGCAGGACGGGTTGTAGTTTTTATTGGTACTATTTTAGGGTATATGCGACTTTTTAATCACTTTTTATTCTATATTTTGGGAGCGATGGTAACCAAAAAATAGTGATTCTGGCATTGTTTTTCGTTTATTTTTTTTTGCAGTTTTCACCGGGCAGGAAAAATAACATTATATTTTTATAGTTTGGGTCGTTACGAATGCGGTGATACCAAATATGTGTACTTTTTTTAACTATTTCATTTTTTTCCTATAATAAAGTCTTATTATATGAAAAAGCAGTTTATTTTAATGTATAACTTTTATTTTTCCACTTTTATAAAATATTTTTATTAACTTTTTAAACTTTTTTTACTTGTTACACTTTCTAGTAGTGTAATGTACTCCTACTGTCAGTGTGACGTCACAGTCACTATGACAGTAAGCCTATGAGGACCAGCCAGAGGCAGGTCCCTATAGGCTTCAGTACGTGGCAGACCCAGAGGCCATTGTCTGGCCTTCGGTTGCCATGACAACCATTGGCAACCCCCACGATTGCATGGGGGCTGCCGATGTGCTTACAAACCCCCTAAATGTGGCGATCCCAAACGATCACCGCATTTAATTGGGTTAATTGGCAAAATCAGTACCTCTGATCGAAGTACCTCTGATCAGCAACAGTGGAGTGTCAGCTGTCGGGGACAGCTGACCTCCCGGTCCCGATGCATACTCTCACCGACAATGTGCATCAGGAACGACTCAGTGACTTCCTGTCACTCTAGCAGCAAGCTTATCAGGGCCAGCCAAAGGCTTGTCCGAATAGGCTTCCGTACATGGCAGACACGGAGGCCATTGTTTGGTCACAGGTTGCCATGCCAACCATCACCAAACCCCGCAATTTTATTGTGGTGTCTGCCGATGTGCTAGAAACCCCTAAAATGCAGCGATCGATTGCATTTAAGTGGTTAATTGCCAAGAACAGCGGCAAAGGACTGCTGGCCAGTAAGAGTGGAGTGTCAGTTGTCAGAGACAGCTGACCTCCCGACTCTCGAGGCACACTGTCACCGACAGTGCACGCCATAGTGCGCGAAGTAGCCTCCCACCGTGACGTATAGTTGCGTCCTGGGAACCTTCGGGTTAATTACTTCCACTGTATATATTTTAGCTCAATGTTTACAAGAGGTTCCTGTGTAACAACAAATGTTTTGCTCAATTATGTACTATTGCCATCAATATTTTTACCTTTATAAAATTTCAACAGTCATTTGCCATAAAAATTTAAGTTATTCTAGAGCGTCAACTTTTCACAGCGGCGCTTTAGAACGGGATTGCGCTGCAAGCAGCGCAGATATTTCCTTACCCCAGCTGTTAGGTTATAGCTGGGGACTTGGAGACAACGTTAGGGGACTGTCGGATAGGAGGGCGTGATCACTGTGAACACCCTATCACAGCGATCAGCACCCGCTGAATGTAAACAGCAAGCTCTCAGCTCGGCTCTCCACCTCTGCTCTCAGTTGTGGTTTTGTGAGAGGAGAGACAGAGACCTGTGGAGAGAATAATTACAAAGTGTAAAACACATAAAATACATTACATTGTAATCCCCCCCCCCTTTTTAGGCTTTTATTAGTTAGTGTTGGTTTCTAAATTTCCATTTTTCCAGTAAATCTCCTAAAAAAAAAAGACTCAATAAAAAAATTTTATAGAAAAATTTAGTTAAAAAAACTGTTATTAGATACGTATTAGAATGGCGTGCAAACTTTACAATGCAAAGCAAGCTTATGCTATTTTGTGCCCTGATTCAGGCAGTGACCCAGGAAACACTTCAGAAGCGGAAATATGTTATGATGACACTACCAGTACTGCTTCGGATGCTTCAGCAACAACTCCCCTATGGAAGATGTCACTGTTGCCGAAGCCACGGGTGCACATGCGGGAACTAGAAATCCTATAGTACCACCAATTTTTTGGGATCCTGCAGAAAACTTTACCCCTCAGGTTCCCCAATTTATGTCAACTGCAGGCATAAACATTCGGCCTTGTATTGACTACCGTGGTGTCAATCAAATCACGGTCAAGAACAAATATCCATTGCCACTAATTTCCGAACTATTTGACTGCATACGAGGAGCCAAGATTTTTTCTAAATTAGACTTGCGTGAGGCTTACAATTTGATGCGAATCTGTCAAGGTGACGAGTAAAAGATGGCGTTTAACACTTGAGACGGGCACTACGAATACCTGGTGATGCTCTTCGGTCTGTGTAACGCTCCCGCGGTCTTCCAGGAATTCGTCAATGATATCTTCCGAGATCTTTTCTATGTCTATGTTGTGGTCTATCTTGATGATATTCTCATTTTCGCTCCAGATCCGACGACTCATCAGAGGCATGTTCGTCAAGTTCTACTGCATTTAAGGGAGAATCGACTGTATGCCAAGCTGGAGAAGTGAGTCTTAGAAAAAAAACCTCTCTGCCCTTCCTGAGCTACATCATCTCGGATTAA
The DNA here is from genome assembly GCF_050947455.1 of Rhinoderma darwinii. Classification (NCBI taxonomy): domain Eukaryota; kingdom Metazoa; phylum Chordata; class Amphibia; order Anura; family Rhinodermatidae; genus Rhinoderma; species Rhinoderma darwinii. The sequence goes on along the minus strand of NC_134690.1, from coordinate 214,334,720 downwards.
GGTCTCAAGATGGATCCTGAGAAAGTAAAGTCCATCCTGGAATGGCCACATCCTCAGGGCCTGCGGTCCATACAGTATTTTTTTGCGATTCCCGAACTTCTACCGGCAGTTTATGCCAACCTTCTCATCATTGTCGGCTCCCATCTCTACCCTTACAAAGAAGGGTGTGAACGCCATAGTGTGGACTCCAGAGGCAGAATCTGCATTTAATAGCCTCAAGAATGCCTTTACCTCAGCCTCATCCTCTATCATCCTGACATCTTTCGGCAGTTCTTGTTGGAGGTGGACGCTTCCTCTGTTGGTGCAGGGGAACTTCTGTTCCAGAGAGGTTTCAAAGGAAAGGCAGTGATATGTGGCTATTACTCGAGAGTTTTTTCCTCCGCAGAGCGCAATTACTCTATTGGGGATCGGGAGTTACTGGTCATTAAAATGGCTCCGGAGGACTGGAGACATCTGCTAGCAGGCTCAGCCCACCCCATCCTGATATACCACAAGAACCTTACATATCTCCAGTTGGCTCAACGGCTGAACCCCCGTCAAGCCAGGTGGTCGCTGTTCTTCATCTGGTTCCAATTTGTGCTCCACAACTGTCCCGCTGACAAAAATGTGAGGGCTGATGCCCTGTCCAGGTCATTTGAAACAGACAACACTGTGGAGTCCCCTTAATATATCATAGACCCGTTCTGTATTATTTCTGCTAACCCTCTGCAAGTTAGGGACATCCCTCCGGGGAGGACGTTTGTGCGGTTGGCAGACAGGAGAAAAATCCTTTGCTGGGGACACAGCTCCATACTTGCTGGGCATGTGAGGGTTTGTAAGACGTAAGATCTGTCAATTCCGCTGGCCCACATTGCCCAAAGATGTTGTGGACTTTGTCGCTTCCTGCACTGTGTATGCTTCCAACAAATTTGCTCACTTCAAGCCTGCTGGCCTGCTCCAGCCTCTGCCTGTGCCCAATGCTCCCTGGCAGCATATAGCAATGGACTTTGTCACAGACCTTCCTTCCTCAGCAGCATGCAATACGGTCTGGGTGGTGGTAGACTGGTTCTCTAAGATGGCACATTTTAACCTGCTGACCGGCCTACCTTCTGCTCCTCAACTAGCAAAGCTTTTCATCCAGCATTTCTTCCGTTTACATGGCCTGCCCCTTCATATCGTGTCTGATCGGGGGGGGGGGGGGTTCAGTTTACCTCGAAATTCTGGAGAGCCCTCTGTAAACTCCTAGATGTGAAGTTGGACTTTTCTTCAGCCTACCATCCCCAGTCCAATGGCCAAGTCGAGAGGATTAACCAAATCATGGAGAATTATCTATGACACTACAGCTCCATGCAGCATGATGACTGGGTACAGCTCCTTCCTTCGGCCGAGTTCTCATACAACAACCACACAAGTGAGTCCACTGCTTCTACACCGTTCTTCATTGTGTATGGCCAACATTCACAAATTCCTCTTCCTGTTTCTGCTACGTCCCAGGTGCCTGCAGCTGACTCTGCATTTGTAGGCTTTCTACAGGTCTGGTAGCAAACCCGGTCCTCTATTCTGCAGACAGTCGATCGCAAAATGAAAAAGGGGGATACTAGGAGAAGAGAGCCGCCTCAGTATCTGCTGGGTACCAAAGTTTGGCTGTCAACTAGGAATATCTGTCTAAAGGTGCCTTCCTACAAGTTTGCTCCCAGGTTCCTCGGATCATTTGAGATACTACAACAAACAAACCCTGTCTCCTATAAACTTTGGTTGCCTCCTACCCTTAGAATCCCCAACTCCTTTCATGTGTCCCTCCTGAAGCCTGTGGTCCTGAACCACTATAGTAAGTCTCGTGGTCCTGCAGTGGCTCCCAGCAATTCATCTAACGTGTTCGAGGTCAAGGAGATCCTGGACTTCAAAAGAGTAGGAGGAAGAACTTTTTATTTGGTGGATTGGAAGGGGTTTGGTTCAGAGAAGAGGTCCTGAAAGCCAGAAGAGAACCTCAATGCTCCTACCTTCGTTAAGAAGTTCCTCTATCGCTCTTGTCCCAAGAAGAGGGTGCGTAGGAGGGGGGACACTGTAGCATCCACGGCCGCAGGCCGTCGGGATTACTCACCCCCCAATGGCCGCAGCCATGGATCTGTGAGCGCTAGGAGACGCAAGTGCTCACTTCCGCTCCGTTCTGCTGTGTCCCGTAGGGTGCGTGTGCACGCTCGTACCCGGCCTTAAAGGGCCAGTGTGCGCACATGAAAATAATCATCTATTAGCCCATGATCACCCTGGTTTATAACAAGGGCCACCCCTTTACTCCTTGCCTGAGTGTTGTTGTGTTTACCCGTGTTAGTCTTGCAAATGGTTCTTTAGTGTTATCCATTTCCCAGTGTTCCCGTACCTGCTACCTGTATCCTGTATCCCGTGTTTCTGCGCCTTAGAAAGTTGGAGTCGTGTTGTTACACCGGTCATGCCTGCTGTGTTACACCACACCTGGCCTTGTCAATATAGCCATAGAACTACATTGTGACAGACGTTTTTTCCTGTCGTATGAATATTGCCAAAGTGACAAAAATTTTACATTAATATTTAAGAATAGTGCAAAATAACTTTTAAGCATTGCATTCTATCCATATCTCTTCAATATACCTTTAATGAATGATACTAGTCTTATATAGAAGAAGTTGGGATAAAAGAAAAAGTTGTTTTGCTTATTATGTGGGAAATGGACATGAATAATGGACAAAGTGCACTGTAGGACACGGAAACACCGTAAATTTCCATTCTTGTATTTTTCTTTCATTGACTGCTGTGCTCCTTTCTTTAATGCCAAATCCCAATCATAGTTTCAAATTAATATGTATAATTAGACATATGTTATGATAGAGAAAAATAGAAATCTGTAAATGAATCATAGTAGTAATAATAATAATAATAATAATAATAATAATATAAACAAAAGTTAAAACAAAGATAAATTATAATAAAATATATCTAGCATTCTGAAATATAATGTATGTTACATTTGTAATAGTATACAATTAAAAGTATAATTAAAGAAAGTCAAAACATATTTTGGTCATTTTATTATTATATTTTTGTTCTATTTTCAAGATTGATTATTTACAAATTATGCACAGCAGTCAATTTTCCAACACAAGCAATTTCCTATGCAGATTCCATCTTTGTCTGAGACCTATAATCCTTTAATTGTCCTTTGGTTATATTTTTGGATTCACATGGCGTTCCTAATACACTATCTAATTTTAAAGATAATAGCAGGTCAGATAGTAGTTAAGAAATGAAGACTTTTACATGTTTTCTGCCCTCGCCAAATAGGTCACATACTAAGCCTTGGTGATTATTTATAAGTCTCCTGTGTGGAATAAAATGCAGTCTATTAGCTGGGTCTTCTGCTCTTTAATAATCTGTCTAACTATTACATTATTTAATGGATGTATCAACTAGATCATTGCAGCTTTACTCAATTTATATAATTCACAATGAATAATGTTGAGATATGGGCTTATGTTGTATTAGATGAAACATATTCGTGTCCGTGTGTGTGTGTGTGTGTGTGTGTGTGTGTGTGTGTGTGTGTGTGTGTGTGTATGTGTGCTTGTTTGTGTGTATAAACTAGGTTATGTATAAATAAACCTTCCAATAAAGGGAATATTCAGTGTTGAGTAAATAAGTCAGTACCTATAGGTGATACTCACCTTTAATTTATTTTCCTCAGTGCAGCTTGTTTTCTCTATTAGGGCAGAGCTTTTGTCTGAGGATGACTGAAATCCAACGTCCTGACTCATCATTGGTTCAGGCTGTTGCTCTATCCCTCCCAACTGCAGTTTTGGCTCTTCGGATTGGCTGCTATTTATAAACACTAGTCTAGCACATGCATCGATAGACTATTTCTATTAGGGCAAGAGCAGAACTTTTATCAAGTATAAACATACTAAACTACCAGGGAGAAAACGAAGATTACTGTAAGATTACAGGTAATAGCTAAGCATATACTGAGCCTTAGGGTCCTATTACACGGCCCAATGTGGGCCGTGTAAACAAGTGCCGATCAACGAGACAGCTCGTTGATCGGCGCTCATTTTCTCCTTTCACAAGGAGCGATCGTTGTTCCAATCGGTTGTTTCCATACATTTTCATCAAGTCGGCAGTACATCTCCCTGAGTACACAGGGAGATAAGCTGACGACAACAATGATTTTTAATCCTGCATGAAAGAGCATATCAGCCAATAAACGATCAGCTCTTTCATCTACTGATCGTTGCCCTAAATTACACAGGGCAATGATCGGGAACAAGCATTCATATGAATGCTCGTTTGCCCGATTATAGGCCTGTGTAATAGGGCCTTTAGTAAGGGGAAACTTGTAGAGCTGCTTTAAATACTATCTTGTTAATATTAGTCAAAAATTAAAATTATTATGTGAAATGACTACTATATATATAATATCGTTTTGCACCTCTGGAATATTAAGAAATTAACAGTGTATACATATAAAAAAGTATTCCATAAAAGCAAAATAGCTAAATACATAAGAATGTATACATTTCAGACCAGGAGAAGGGGGTGTTTATCTTTTAAGGAAGTACAGATGTAGCCATCTTTATCTTGACTTTTAACACATTAAATACACAGTGACAAGAAATTTTAACTTGACTTTTCAATGGATTTTCCAAGGCTTCTGTTGTGTGATATCACGCTGCAGCAAGGTTATCAGAGTTAAAATAAACTCATACATCTGTACTGTACAATACTTATTTTATTGAATTAAGTGGAATACGAAGTAGTTTACTTGCTTGGTGGCCAGTCCTACACTGAAAGTCTACAAATATAGGCCCGCTGCTTGTTTCTAAGCAAATTAGGCAGTGTATTACATATACCTTTTTATGTCTGTAAGAGATTAGACAAATGATATATTTTTCCATCGTTGTCTAATGCATACTCCATTTAGTTCCAAGTAAAAAAATAAATTGGAACATCATTTTACTCACAATGAAAAAAAAATAACGTTCCCTAAAATTACTTTTAAATTTAAGTCACTGAAGTTTCAGTGACATCTAATGCAGAAAATGTATTAATCCTCTGACCCTGTTCCACAAATAAAAGCTTACAGGCTTAAAATACATTGGTGTGCATATGCCTTCACAATGGCACTGTAGCGTCCATGGCCGCGGGCCGTCGGGTTTACTCACCTCCCGACGCCCACAGCCATGGATCCGTGAATGCTGGTCCCCATCTCCTTCCTAGGAGACGCCAGCGCTCACTTCCGCTCCGTTCAGCTGTGTCCCGTCGGGTGCGCGCGCACGCTCGTGCCCGGCCTTAAAGGGCCAGCGCGCACACTTAGGAAATCGTCATCATCATCAACTGCCATGATTTGTTGGTCTATAAGAAGGCCCCAGGCCTTCTGATCCTTGCCTGAGCGTTGTTAGTTTTCCCAGTCTGTCTTGCAAACGGTCCCTTAGTGTTTCCCGTTCCAGTTGTTACCCGTGCCTTGTTCCTGTTCCTGTTTCCCGTGTTGTGCCTTTAGTATTGAGTCTGCCACGTCCTGTGTCATCTGCCATGTCTGGAGGAATCCGCCACGTCCTGTGTCATCTGCCACGTCTGGAGGAATCCGCCACGTCCCGTGTCATCTGCCACGTCCGAGGGAATCCGCCACGTCTGGCGCAACCAGCGGCACCTGTGTCATCCGCCACGTTTGGCGTTACCTGCTGTACCCATCTCCATCAGTGCCAGAGCTGTGGCCACTGTCCGGGCTATCCAGGTACCCTTGTGCGGGACATTGTATTGCTGGGGTTTCCTGTTGTTTGGACAGCTGCCTCCCCGCTACGGCGGTACGGCCTAGTGGGTCCACTAACCCACTTCGTGACAGTATGCTCAGGCCATGGACCCCGCTGATCAACCTGAGACTTTGACGACACAAGCCATGTTGGCCGAGATGGAGGATCTCCAGTCATGTCAAGACCAACTCCTCCTGTCGGTGAACGCCATTGCCCATCTGCTACTTGTCCAACCACAGTCGTTGCCGCACCCATTCCTGCTGTTCCTCCTGCTACACTTCCTGTCTGTACCCGTACCAATCCCCTGTGTTTCTTGCCGCTACCACCACGCTATGACGGAGACCCGATGACCTGCAGGGGATTTTTAAATCAGTGCCTGATCCACTTCAGACTACATGCCAGGTCCTTCTCTTCGGATGATGTCAGGATCGCCTTCATCATTTCTCTCCTTACTGACAAAACCCTGGCATGGGCTAATCCTCTGTGCGAACATCAGGGACCAGAGACCCGTGACTTGCAGTGCTTCTTACAGACCTTCCGCTTGATCTTTGAGGAACCTGGGAGAGTTTCTTCGGCTACTGAATCCTTGCTGACCCTACATCAGGGAGTCCTCTACGTGCGCGACTATGCCATCCAGTTCCGTATCCTGGCTGCTGAATTGACCTGGAACAACGAGGCTTTGGTGGCCACATTCTGGCAGGGCCTGTCTTCAGGGATCAAGGACGAGCTGGCTGCTCGCAATCTGCCATCTACCCTGGACGATCTTATCCTACTCGCCACCCGGGTTGACATGAGGATACGGGAGCGTTCCCAAGAGGTTCTCCGGGAGAGAGAACTTCCTAGGTTGGATTCTACTTTCCAGCAATCCTCCTCAGTCATCCCACCAGAGGATCCGATGCAGAGTAACTATGTAAAATTGTCTACCTAGGAGAAACAACGCAGACGCACTTCTGGACTTTGTTTGTATTGCGGGCACGGAGGCCATATTGTGCGTCTGTGTCCCCAGAGGCCAGAGAGACCCCATTGCCTAGGACTGATTGGAGAGACAACCCTAGATGGAACGGTACCTAATAAAGCATTCAGTTCCAAGCTGACTATTCCTGTGACCCTAGTATCTGGCAAAAGGACGCATCAAGTTTCTACCTATCTTGACTCTGGTTCTGCTGCAAACTTCATCCAGAAAGAGCTTGTGGATCATCTTCAGCTGCCCACAGTCCCCCTAGAGACGTCTTTGGCTGTTGCCTCAGTTAATGGACTGCCTCTGCCTGATCCCATCATTTCTAAAACCAAGGCGTTGAAGCTCCAGGTTGGAGTCTTGCATTTTGAATTCATTTCTTTCCTTGTTTTGCCCAAGGTCATCAATCCTGTTCTGCTGGGCCTGCCTTGGCTTCGACTACATGCCCCAGTCCTGGACTAGAATTCTGGAGAGGTTCTCCAATGGGGCTCCAAGTGCCATCGTTGTTGTCTGTTGCAGATCCATCCTGTCAAGCCTCCTCTGCCTCAGTCATTGGCGGGACTGCCTCCCCAATTTGCTCAATATGCAGATGTTTTCAGCAAGAGGGAGGCTGAGACGCTGCCTCCACATCAGACTTATGACTGCCCCATTGAACTGGTTCCTAATGCCTCTCTTCCCCGTGGCCAAGTATATCTTCTCTCCTTGCCTGAATCTCTATCCATGTCGGCCTATATCAAGGAGAATATGGAGAGGGGTTTCATACAAAAGTCTTCCTCCCCGGCCGTTAAAAAGAAGGACGGATCCCTTCGACCCTGCATTGACTACCGTGGTCTCAACCAGATCACAGTCAAGAACAAATACCCGTTGCCACTTATATCTGAGCTGTTTGATCGCATACGAGGAGCCAAAAATTTTTCTAAGCTAGACCTACGGGGGGTTTACAATCTAGTCCGGATTCGCAGGGGTGATGAATGGAAGACGGCATTAAACACCCGGGACGGTCACCACGAATATCTAGTGATGCCCTTCGGACTGTGTAACGCTCCCGCAGTATTTCAGGAATTCGTCAATGATATTTTCCGAGATCTCCTCTATGTCTGTGTTGTTGTTTATCTCGATGATATTTTGATTTTCTCCCCAAATCCAACGACTCATCGGAGGCATGTCCGTCAGGTTCTACTACGATTAAGGGAGAATCATTTATACGCCAAGCTGGAGAAGTGGGTCTTTGAGAAGAGTTCTCTGCCCTTCCTGGGCTACATCATCTCAGATCAAGGCCTCAAGATGGATCCTGAGAAAGTGAAATCTGTCCTGGAGTGGCCACGTCCTCAAGGCTTAAGGGCCATACAGCGGTTCCTGGGATTCGCCAATTTCTACCGGCAGTTTATTTCTAACTTCTCTTCTCTGACGGCTCCCATCTCTACTCTTACCAAGAAGGGTGTGAACGCCAAGGTGTGGACTCCAGAGGCAGAGTCTGCATTTATTAGCCTCAAGAAAGCCTTCACTTCAGCCTCAAACCTCCATCATCCTGACGTATCTCGGCAGTTCTCACTGAAAGTGGACGCTTCCTCTGTTGGTGCAGGTGCACTTCTGTTCCAGAGGAGCTCCAAAGGAAAGGCAGTAGTATGTGGCTACTACTCAAGACTTTTTTCTTCTGCTGAGTGCAATTACTCCATTGGAGATCGGGAGCTGCTGGCCATCAAATTGGCTCTGGAGGAGTTGAGACATCTTCTAGAGGGCGCTACTCACCCCATCCTGATCTTCACCAACCACAAAAACCTTACCTACCTTCAGTCTGCACAACGACTGAATCCCCGTCAAGCCAGGTGGTTGCTGTTCTTCACCCGTTTCCAGTTTGTGCTCCACTACCGTCCCGCGGACAAGAATGTGAGGGCTGATGCCCTGTCCAGATCATTTGAGACGGAAGACACGGTGGAGTCCCTTCAGACTATCATAGACCCGTTGTAATGGATTTGCCTGACACAGCTTCTTTGTCGACGCCCGTGGTTAATCAGCCTGCATCTGTGCCTAGATCTGTTAGAGTGACTCGATCTGCTACCACTCAGGCTGGGAGGCTGAGGAGTGGGAGAACCTATCACAGCCTGGCCAGATGGAGCTAGCTCCCGCCCTCTGTCTATTTATATCTTCATTTCCTGCTCCTCCTTTGCCTGTGATTCTGTCTGGTTTCCTGGCTTTGCTGCTCCTGCTAATACTATTGACCTCTGCTTCAAATTGACCCTGGCTTTACTGACTACTCTCCTGCTCTGCGTTTGGTACCTCGTACACTCCTGGTTTGACTCGGCTCATTCACTACTCTTATTGCTCACGGATTTGCGGTGGGCAACTTTCTCGATTTCCCTTAGATACTGTATACCCTTGTGTTTTGGTCTGTCATGCACTTATTGAGCGTAGAGACTGTCGCCAAGTTGTACGCCGTCGCCTAGGACGGGCAGTGCAAGTAGGCAGGGACTGAGTGGCGGGTAGATTAGGGCTCACCTGTCTGTCTCCCTACCCCGTCATTACATAATCACAGGGCCGTCCTTTCAGATACACAATGTGTTCCATGCCTCCCTCCTGAAAAGATGCTCCCTGTCCTTGGCTACCTTGAGGAAACCTCCGGTCTCTGTTCTCACTCCTGAAGGGGTACAATTCGAGGTGGCCAAGATTGTGGACAGCAGGATGGTCCAGGACTCCCTCCAGTACCTGGTCCATTGGAGAGGTTACGGGCCTGAGGAGAGGACTTGGGTACCCGCCCGTGATGTTCATGCCGGGTTATTGCTCAGGAAGTTCCATCTTTGGTTCCCCAACAAGCCAGGTCCACCTAGGAATGGTCCAGTGGCCCCTGATAAAAGGGGGGGTACTGTAATGGATTTGCCTGACACAGCTTCTTTGTCGACGCCCGTGGTTAATCAGCCTGCATCTGTGCCTAGGTCTGTTAGAGTGACTCGATCTGCTACCACTCAGGCTGGGAGGCTGAGGACTGGGAGAACATATCACAGCCTGGCCAGACGGAGCTAGCTCCCGCCCTCTGTCTATTTATACCTTAATTTCCTGCTCCTCCTTTGCCTGTGATTCTGTCTGGTTTCCCGGCTCTGCTGCTCCTGCTACTACTATTGACCTCTGCTTCAAATTGACCCTGGCTTTACTGACTACTCTCCTGCTCTGCGTTTGGTACCTCGTACACTCCTGGTTTGACTCAGCTCATTCACTACTCTTGTTGCTCACGGTGTTGCCGTGGGCAACTGCCCGATTTCCCTTAACTTCTGTGTACCCTTGTCTTTTGGTCTGTCGTGAACTTATTGAGCGTAGGGACCGTCGCCCAGTTGTACGCCGTCGCCTAGGACGGGCCGTGCAAGTAGGCAGGGTCTGAGTGGCGGGTAGATTAGGGCTCACCTGTCTGTCTCCCTACCCCGTCATTACATAATCACAGGGCCGTCCTTTCAGATACACAATGTGTTCCATGCCTCCCTCCTGAAAAGATGCTCCCCGTCCTTGGCTACCTCGAGGAAACCTCCGGTCCCTGTTCTCAGTCCTGAAGGGGTACAATTCGAGGTGGCCAAGATTGTGGACAGCAGGATGGTCCAGGACTCCCTCCATAATCACAAGCCCATACCTAGTCTACTCTTTTTCCTACTCTATCATGGACCCCCTTGAGACCCTGACCCAGCAGATGCAGGGCCTCTCCCTACAGGTCCAGGCCCTGGCTCAGAGGGTCAACCAGCCTGACGCTGACATAGTAGTACCCCTCCCTTCACCTCTAGAACCTGACCTCAAGTTACCTGACCGGTTCTCAGGGGACCGTAAGACTTTTCTCTCCTTTCGGGAGAGTTGCAGACTCTACTTCCGTTTAAAACCTCACTCCTCAGGTTCCGAGAACCAGCGGGTGGGAATCATTATATCCCGACTCCAGGAAGGGCCCCAAGAGTGGGCCTTCTCCTTGGCTCCTGACGCCCCTGAACTTTCCTCCGTTGATTGTTTTTTCTCTGCACTCGGACTCATTTACGACGAGACTGACAGGACTGCCTTGGCCGAGAGTCAGCTGGTGACCTTACGTCAGGGTAGGAGACCTGTTGAGGAATACTGTTCTGACTTTAGAAAGTGGTGCGTAGCTTCTCGGTGGAATGACCCTGCCCTAAGGTGCCAGTTTAGGTTAGGCCTATCCAACGCCCTGAAGGATCTGCTTGTTAGCTACCCCTCTTCTGACTCCCTAGACCAGGTTATGGCCTTAGCAGTACGACTTGACCGACGTCTCAGGGAACGACAGCTTGAACGTTTCAGTGTTTTCCCCTCTGACTTCCCTGCGATTCCCCTCGAGGTCCCGTCTCCTCGCTCTTCCACGGAAGACTCGGAGGTACCTATGCAACTCGGGGCCTCTGTGTCCCCCCGACAACGTAGAGAGTTCCGCAGGAGGAATGGTCTCTGCTTCTATTGTGGGGATGACAAGCATCAACTGAACACCTGTCCCAGGCGCAAGAATAAGCAGCCGGAAAACTTCCGCGCCTAAGTGATCATCGGGGAGGTCACTTGGGCGCACAGGTATTTCCCGTTAATATGAAACGCAATAAAATTTTGCTTCCCTTTCAGGTCTCGTTTGGTGGTCGGTCTGCCACCGGCAGTGCCTTCGTGGATTCAGGGTCATCTGCTAATATCATGTCTGTGGAATTTGCTATGTCTCTAAAGATGCCTTTTATTGATTTGCCTAATCCTGTCCCGGTAGTGGGTATCGACTCCACTCCTCTTGCTAATGGTTATTTTACTCAGCATACTCCTGTTTTTGAACTCCTTGTTGGCTCCATGCATTTGGAGCAGTGCTCTGTACTGTTGATGCAGGGATTATCGTCCGATCTGGTATTAGGTCTTCCCTGGTTGCAGTTGCATAATCCCACGTTTGACTGGAATACTGGGGATCTCACCAAATGGGGTAGTGAATGCCTGACGTCATGTCTTTCGGTTAACTCTATTTCTCCCCGTGAGGAGGTAAACACGCTACCTGAGTTTGTTCAGGACTTCGCTGATGTTTTCTCTAAGGAGGCCTCCGAGGTGTTGCCCCCTCATAGAGATTACGATTGCGCAATCGATTTGGTACCAGGGGCTAAGCTTCCTAAGGGTAGAATATTTAATCTTTCATGTCCTGAACGTGAAGCCATGAGGGAATATATCCAAGAATGCCTGGCCAAGGGTTACATTCACCCCTCTACTTCTCCTGTAGGTGCTGGCTTCTTCTTCGTGGGGAAGAAGGATGGTGGTCTTAGGCCGTGCATTGACTATCGTAACTTGAATAAGGTCACTGTAAGGAACCAGTATCCCCTTCCTTTGATTCCGGATCTTTTTAATCAGGTTCAGGGGGCCCAATGGTTCTCTAAGTTTGATCTACGGGGGGCGTATAACCTTATCCGCATCAAAGAGGGGGATGAGTGGAAGACTGCGTTCAACACGCCCGAAGGTCATTTCGAATACCTGGTCATGCCCTTTGGGTTGTGTAATGCCCCTGCTGTCTTCCAGAATTTTATTAATGAAATTCTGAGAGATTACCTGGGAATTTTTCTTGTAGTGTACCTTGATGACATACTGGTGTTTTCCAAGGACTGGTCCTCCCACGTGGAGCATGTCAGGAAGGTGCTCCAGGTCCTCCGGGAAAATAATCTGTTTGCTAAAACCGAAAAATGTGTGTTTGGGGTACAGGAGATACCATTTTTGGGTCAAATCCTCACTCCTCATGAATTCCGCATGGACCCTGCCAAGGTTCAGGCTATGGCGGAATGGGTCCAACCTGCCTCCCTGAAGGCGCTACAGTGTTTTTTGGGGTTCGCTAACTATTACAGGAGATTTATTGCCAAGTTCTCGGTCGTCGCTAAGCCTCTTACGGACCTCACTCGCAAGGGTGCTGATGTCCTCCACTGGCCTCCTGAGGCCGTCCAGGCTTTTGAGACCCTCAAGAAGTGCTTTATCTCGGCCCCAGTGCTGGTTCAGCCCAACCAAAGGGAGCCATTTATCGTGGAGGTTGACGCGTCTGAGGTGGGAGTGGGGGCCGTCTTGTCCCAGGGTACCAGGTCCCTCACCCATCTCCGCCCCTGTGCCTACTTCTCCAGGAAGTTTTCGCCCACGGAGAGTAACTATGATATTGGCAACCGCGAACTTTTAGCCATTAAATGGGCTTTTGAAGAGTGGCGTCACTTCCTGGAGGGGGCCAGACACCAGGTAACGGTCCTTACTGACCACAAGAATCTGGTTTTCCTAGAATCTGCCCGGAGGCTTAATCCGAGAAAAGCTCGATGGGCGCTATTTTTTACCAGATTTAACTTTTTGGTTACCTATAGGGCTGGGTCCAAAAATATTAAGGCTGATGCACTGTCGCGTAGTTTCATGGCCAATCCTCCTTCGGAGAAGGCTCCTGCTTGTATTTTACCTCCTGGTATAATCGTTTCTGCTACTGATTCTGATTTAGTCTGTGATATTGCGGCTGATCAAGGTTGAGCTCCCGGGAACCTCCCTGTGGACAAGCTGTTTGTCCCCCTGCAATACCGGCTAAGGGTACTTAGGGAAAACCATGACTCCGCACTATCTGGTCATGATGGCATCCTGGGTACCAAACACCTCATTACCAGAAGCTATTGGTGGCCTGGGTTGCCTAAAGACGTTAGGGCCTACGTCGCCGCTTGTGAGGTTTGTGCTAGGTCTAAGACCCCCAGGTCCCGACCTGCGGGCTTACTACGTTCTTTGCCCATTCCCCAGAGACCTTGGACCCATATCTCCATGGATTTTATCACCAATTTGCCTCCATCTCAAGGCAAGTCGGTGGTGTGGGTGGTAGTAGACCGCTTCAGCAAGATGTGCCACTTTGTGCCCCTTAAGAAACTACCTAACGCCAAGACGTTAGCTTCTTTGTTTGTTAAACACATTCTGCGTCTCCATGGGGTCCCAGTCAATATCGTTTCTGACAGAGGGGTACAATTTGTTTCATTATTTTGGAGAGCCTTTTGTAAAAAGTTGGAGATTGATCTGTACTTCTCCTCCGCCTTCCATCCCGAAACTAATTGCCAAACGGAGAGGACTAATCAATCCCTGGAACAATATTTAAGGTGTTTCATCTCTGACTGTCAATTTGATTGGGTCTCATTCATTCCCCTCGCCGAATTTTCCCTGAATAACCGGGTCAGTAACTCGTCAGGGGTCTCCCCGTTTTTCTGTAATTTCGGGTTTAATCCACGGTTCTCCTCCATTTCTCCTGGTAGTTCCAATAATCCCGAGGTAGAGGTCGTTCATCGGAAACTGTGCACAGTCTGGGCCCAGGTTCAGAAGAACCTAGAGGCGTCCCAGAGCGTACAAAAAATTCAGGCTGATAGAAGACGTTCTGCTAACCCCCGGTTTATCGTCGGGGATCTGGTATGGTTATCATCTAGGAACTTGCGCCTTAAGGTCCCGTCCAAGAAATTTGCTCCCCGATTTATTGGGCCTTATAAGGTCTTTGAAGTCCTCAACCCTGTATCCTTCCGTCTGGAGCTGCCCCCATCTTTTCGCATACACGACGTCTTTCATGCCTCCCTCCTTAAACGCTGCTCCCCGTCCTGGTCCCCCTCGAGGAAACCTCCTGTTCCCATTCTCACCCCTGAGGGGGTGGAATTCGAGGTGGCCAAGATTGTGGACAGTAGGATGGTCCAGGGCTCCCTCCAGTACCTGGTTCATTGGAGAGGATACGGGCCGGAGGAGAGGACTTGGGTACCTGCTCGAGATGTTCACGCTGGGGTATTGGTCAGGAGGTTCCACCTTCTCTTCCCCACTAAACCAGGTCCTCTTAGTAAGGGTCCGGTGGCCCCTCATAAAAGGGGGGTACTGTAAAGGATCTGCCAGGCACTACTTCTGTGGATACACCCAGGATTAATCAATCGACACCTGAGGCCGGACCTCTTAGACTGACTCTGGCTCCCACCAATCAGGGTGGCAGGCTCAGGAGTGGGAGAGCCTATCGCGGCCTGGTCAGTCGGAGTTAGCTCCGCCCCCTGTCCATTTGTACCTACCGTTTTCTCTTCCTCATTGCTTGTGATTCTTCCTGGTTTCCTGGCCCTGCTACAGCCTTGCTCCAGCCTGCTACTGCCTTGCTTCAGCCTTGCTACAGCTCCTGCTTATCCTGCTTCGCTCTGACCCCGGCTTGCTTCCTGCTCCTTGCCCTCTGCGTTCGTATACTTCGTTACATCCTGATTCTGTCTGGCTCGCTGACCACTCTGGTTTCCTCACGGTGTTCCGTGGGCTACTGCCCCTTCCCTTGCTTGTTCCCTGTTTGTATTCCCTTGCACTTAGTCAGCGTAGGGACCGCCGCCCAGTTGTACCCCGTCGCCTAGGGCGGGTCGTTGCAAGTAGGCAGGGACAGGGCGGTGGGTAGATTAGGGCTCACTTATCCCTTTCCCCTTCTTCCGGCCATAACAATTCCCATGGTTTCTCAAGTTGTATAGCTGTTCAGGAGAACTCTTTCAAAACATTTACCTGCTGATACAAGACTCCAGTATTTTTAAAAAGGGTAAACATCTTACCTACTGATAAATGTCTGAGATGCCTTTCTGCATCGGTTTCAATGTCACATATTTGGTTCTTCCACTACAAACTAGAATCGTTCTGGCACCAGATTAGGCAGAAATTGAAAGATATCTGTTACATTAACCTTAAGCTGATTTTGCTTTGTGCCTGTTACAAACAAATACACAGTAAACAGTAAGGTCCCTGTTCTTCCCAAACCTCTGTCCCTACCTACTTGTACGACCCGGCCTAAATGATGGCGCACAACTGGGAGGTGTTCCCTATACTAGTACACGTGAAACTGACAAACGGATAAGACAGAGACAGTACGAAATAACAAAGGGTCACCTGAGAAGTACACGAAGGGAGAGGCAGGGCAATTGCGCCACGGACAAGTCCGGGTGCAAAGGGCGGAGTCAGGCAGGCAGGGTCATACCGGGAGAGTGTGGAAAAAACAAAAGTCAGAAGGCAAAGAAAAGTCAGGAGTCCAGCCGGGGTCAGATCACAAAGGAGTCAAAATGCAAGTCGCTCAGGGGAGTCTGAAACAAGGGAAAGCACCAGGCTAGGTAACTTTAATTACAGGCAAAGGCCTACTACCCCAGGCTGAACTAAATAAGGAGAAGGCGGGAGCTCAGGAACATCAGCCAGGCTTTGATTGGCTGGATGCTCCTGAGCTCCTATTGGCTGCAGACTGCCTCAGTCTGCCAGGCCAGGCGACGCCCGAGCGAGTAACTGTCCACGTCCTGGAGACCGAGGAAGCCACAGGCAGAGAGTACGTGACAGTCCCCCTAGAAGCTATTTATACCTTCCAAGCACGACCTATCAAAGTGGTAATTGACAGTGTCTAAACTTCTAATATCCTTTCATTGGTGCTCCGTGGACCTACATCCCATTCGGCAATGGTTGTAGAAAATTGAGCAACTATATCGGCTTGAAGAGTTACTTGCAAAGGAGGAAAATTTTGAGACCTAGGTTCCTGTTCTTACCATTGTACCAATATGATTGAGTTTTGTTTAGATGCAAGATTTTTATAACCACCCATCCTTCTTTTCTGTCGGAGTTGTCATTGTCATAAAAACTGTCATTTGAAATGTCATTCAAACTATTGTGGTTTACTGTTCTTTTATGATAGTTTTCACGTGCTGATATTTATTGAACTGGATTGTCTTGTTTTATGCAGTATTCTGTTGGACCTGCAAGTCCTTTTTGCTCTTCCACAAGTTCTATGTATGCTATTTTTCATTTATGAAGTCTTTGGAATGTTACCTTATACAGTAATTGTTTTTTCAAAAAAGATAACAGATGTAAATTTTTTTAATAAAAAGAGATTTGAAAAAAAAAAGGAATTTTAGGTCGAAATGCCATTACTTTTTCAGTCCTAAACAGTTGTCAAAGAAAAATAATTTTAAAAGAGTTCAAAGATGAACATTTTTGTTTGTGCCAAGTAAGCACTTTATCTTTTCTTTCATTAAAATATTTGCATTTTTTCTTGAAACAAATTACAAATGCATGATTCATTGAAATAAGTGGTATGATTAAACCAGCTAGTATCCTTGACAAGTATTTTGCTGTAATGTTGTCAGAGGATAAAGTATTTTGAAAAACAAAATGTCAAAACAAAGCTGTATACTAGTTTGCTCACATCTCGTTAACATATAAACTAATCTAGCTTTCAAAAAATTAGTTTTTATTTGGCCTTTAGAAAACATATTTATAGCTTTCCCAAGAATTAAAAGTAATGTAAACAGCCCAAATATATGCAAAAATTAACCCTTAACCGCTTCCCGCTGCAGCCACCTTTTACCTTTCCTGACAGAGCCTCATTTTTAAAATCTGACCTGTCAATTTATGCAGTAATAAGTTTGGAATGCTTTTCCCTAGCCAAGCAATCCTGAGACTGTTTTTTCGTGACACATTGTACTTTATTTACAGAAATTTTGTAAAAATTAGCATTTTTGTAAATTAAAATGTAGATGCTTGTAAGATAGATAGTTATACCACTCAAAATAGTTACTAATTAATAATAGTTGCAAATTTAAAAATTTCATATTTTTTGCAGAAATTCCATTTTAATCTATTGGACTGAGACATAGGCCTCAGAAGCAAAGGAGCACCTAGTCAATTTTGAGGCTTTATTTTTCTTAGATTTTATTTTAAGCATCGTGTCAGGTTTGAAGTGGTCTTGTGGTGCTAAAACAAAGGAAACACTCTAAAAAATACCCCGTTTTGGGAACTACATCACACAAAGAATTCATCTAAGGGTTTAGTGAGCATTTTGACCCCACAGGTGTTATACATTTTATTAGACTTTGGCTATGAAAATGACTTTGACTTTGGCCATTTCAGTTAAAAAAATAATAATTTCCAAAAGGAATAAAAGAAAAAAAAGCCCCCAACATTTGTAAAGCAATTTCCTCAGAGTAAGAAAACACCCTATATGTGGTTATAAGCTGCCATTTGGGCACACGGTAGGGCTCAGAGGGGATGGAGCGCCATTTGGCTTTTGGAGGGCAGATTTGGATGGATTGTTTTCTGGGCGTCATGACACATTTGAAGCCTGTGGGACCAAAACAGTGGAAGTCCCCCAGAAGTAACCTCATTTTGGAAACTCCACCCTTCAAGGCATTCACCTAGGGGTATAGCGAGCATGTTAACCCTACAGGTGTTTTTCAGAAATGAGTGTGCAGTGGATGTTGCCGAGTGAAAATGGTAATTTTTCCATAGACATGCCATTTCCTGTGTCAAATATGTTATGCCCAACTATGAAAAAATAGCTCCTTAATTATAATGCTGTATTTCCGGTTTTAGAAACACCCTACATGTGACCCTAATCTTTTGCCTGGACATTCGACAGGGCTAAGGAGTGAAAGAGCACCTTGCAAATTTGAGGCCTAATTTAGCGATTTACAAAGTATTGGTTCACAATTGCAGTTCTCTTATGTGAAATAATAAAACAATCCCTTAAAAAGTGACCACATTTTCAAAATTACATGCCTCAAGGATTTATTAAGGGGTGTAGTGAGCATTTTGACCCCACAGAAAGAAATGTGCTTCAGATGGTGCAAAGTAAAAATTTACATTTTCCCCCAGATATTTCAGTGGCAGTTTTGTTGTGCCCAGCTTATGCTACTGGACACACACATCCCAAAAATTGTTAAAAGGGTTCTTCCAGGTATGGTGATGCCATAAATGTGGAAGTAAAAAGTTGTTTGGGCACAGTGTAGGTCTCAGAAGGGAGGGAGCACCATTTGGCTTTTGGAGCGCAGATTTCGCTTGGTAGTAGTTTTATTTGGAGTTGTAGTGGTATTTAAGTTTATAATGTGGGGGAAAATGTAAATTGGGTGGAGTACATCAGGTCATAATAAGGTGGTATAATAATGGGGTAAAAAAATAATAAAAGTATTCTATCGATGTTGGTTACGCTTTTTTTTTACATAGTTACATAGGTTTAAATAAGACACATGCCCATCAAGTCTGAACTTTCTCAATAAATTACAAGTTATTTGTTGCTTGATTAATTATAACCCTTTTTTTAAATGCTGAGGTAGTATCTGCCATTACTATGTCTTGGGGTAGAGCATTCCATAGTTTGAACTGTAAAGAACCCTCTCCCATATTGATGTCTAAATCGTCTTTCTTCCACACGCAATGAATGTCCACTGGTCCTTTGTAGAGTCCTTGGAAAGAGCAGATTATGTGCTATCTCTTTGTATTGACCACACATATATTGTTTTGAAGCAATCCTTTGTGCACAGGCCAGTGTCGCACTGATAAATGGTATCCTTTCTTGCCCCCCCCCCCCCCCCGCCTTCTGGTACACACTCTGCACTTTTGCAGATTGGTTAATTTTGCTGAGAAGTGTTGTCCTGGTATAATACGGGCACCCTCGCTACCTGCAGATATGTTTAGTATTGCCGTTATTGTGTTGACCAGCAGAATAAAGTTAACATGTAATTTTTACCACGTGGTAAATGCTGTAAAAACCAAACCCAAAGAACAATGGAGAAATTGCTTTCTTTTTTTAATTCTACCCCACAAAGTAATTAAAACAAGAAAATTCAGTACATTATATGGTGCATTAAATGGTGCCATTGAAAACTAAAACTTGTGTTAAGTGCTTAAAATCATAAAAAACTAATTTATTAAAATGAATATATTCAATAGTGTACATAGCCTTTAATTATACTATGCCCATTAAAAACACTTTGTTTAAAAATTATGTTTTTGTGCTGCCGCGGATTGAAAAAAACAAAAAACAGCAATTCCACCATTGTTTTTTTGCATGTTATCTTTATTCTATGGGTCCATACCATTATATAGGTTGAAACACAGTCATTAACTGTAACAGAAACAGCTGTGTAGGAGACTTAAAACTGGGTGGGGAACAGCCAAACTCTGCTTAAAAGATGAGGTTGTGGAAGACAGTTTAATGTCACAGGTCCACCATGACAAGACTGAGCATAGAAACAAGACACAAATTAGTTAAGATTTCAAAGCAGACTGTGCTGTTCAAGCTCTTTTGAAGAACCTCAAAGAAACAGGCAACATGGAGGACCCTAGAAGCAGTGGTCGGCCAAGGAAACATAGTGCAGCAGATCAAAAACACATCATGCTTATGTCCAGCAGTGCCATCAGCTCAGAACTGGCAGAAACCAGTGGGACCAGTCTGGCCAGAAGTGGTCTTCATGAAAGATTGCAGCCAAAAAGCTATAACTTCGAGGTGGAAACAAGGCCAAGCGACTAAACTATGCACGAAAACATAGGAACTGGGGATGTGAGATTGGACTTTTCCTTAGCCTATCACCACCAGTCCAATGGGCAAGTTGAGAGGATCAACCAGATCATGGAGAATTATCTCCGCCACTTTATCTCCTTGCCGCATGATAACTGGGCACAGCTTCTTCCATGGGCCGAGTTCTCGTACAACAACCACACAAGCGAGTCCACCACTTCCACTCCGTTTTACATTGTGTACAGTCAACATCCTAGAGTCCCTCTTTCTGTGTCAACTACATCTCAGGTACCCGCTGCTGACTCTGCATTTGGGGACTTTCTGCAAATCTGGCAACAGACCCGATCCTCTATTTTGCTGGCAGTCGATCACATGAAGCGAAAAGCGGTTACTAAGAGAAGAGAGCCACCTCAGTATCTTCCAGTTACCAAAGTCTGGCTGTCCTCACGGAACATTCGTTTGAAGGTGCCTTCATACAAGGTTTCTCCCAGGTTCCTCGGTCCCTTTGAGATTCTGCAACAGATAAACCCTGTCTCCTATAAGCTGCGGCTGCCTCCTACCCTCAGAATCCCCAACTCCTTTCATGTGTCCCTCCTGAAACCAGTGGTTCTGAACCACTACAGTATGACTTCCAGTTCCACAGTTGCTCCCAGCGGTACTTCTGATGTGTTTGAGGTGAGGGAGATCCTGGACTGCAAAAGGGTAGGAGGAAGGACTTTCTATTTGGTAGACTGGAGAGGGTTTGGTCCTGAGGAGAGGTCCTGGGAGCCAGAAGAGAACCTCACTGCCCCTGCTCTCATTAAGAAATTCCTCTCTCGCTCTGGTTACAAGAAGAGGGGGCCTAAGAGGGGGAATACTGTAGCGTCCATGGCCGCGGGCCGTCGGGTTTTCTCACCTCCCGACGCCCGCAGCCATGGATCAGTAAGCGCTGACTCGCATCTCTTTCCTAAGAGACGCCAATGCTCACTTCCGCTCCGGTCCACTGTGTCCCATAGGGTGCGCGCGCACGCTCGTGCCTGGTCTTAAAGGACCAGCGCACGCACATGTGAACAATCATCAAAAAAAAAAACTATACATGATTTCCTGGACTATAAGAAGGGCCCTGCCCTTCTGATACTTGCTTGAGCAGTGGTCGTGTATCCCAAGTCTGTCTTGCAAATTTTGCCCTAGTGTTTTCCCATTCCAGTTGTTACCAGTGCCCTGTTACCCGTATCCTGTATTCCGCGCTGTGTTCTCGTTTCTGAGCCTCCTAGTTTTTGAGTCGTGCCCTACTGCTCCTGCTGTCGTTTGCCACATCCAGTGTCATTTGCCACGTCCAGTGTCTTCTGCCACGTCCAGTGTCTTCTGCCACATCCAGTGTCATCTGCCACGTTTAGTACTGTCTGCCATGTCTGGCGCAACCTGCTGCACCGACCTCCATCCTTGCTGAAGCCACAGCCACTGTCTGGATTAGTTCAGGTACCCGTGCATTACGAACTGCTATAGACTTTTGTATAGAGTGTGACTAGGTCAGCTGAATCTCCGCTACAGCAGAGCCGCCTAGTGGGTCCACATACCCTGTGATTGTGACAAAAAAACACCCCAAAACTTGTAAATCTATTTCTCCCGATTATGGAAATACCCCATATGTGGTAATAATCCATTTTTTGCTTTTTTATTTTAGTTTTTCCATCCCCGCTTTCCAAGAGCCATAAAGTTTTTTCTTTTTCCATCAGTAGAGTGGTGTGAGGGCTTATTTTTTGCGGGAGGAGTTGTAGTTGCTAGTGACACCATTTACAGTACCATTTACTGTACTGGGATACTGAAAATAAAATTCTTTGCAGGCTGAAATTGGTTTTGGGTTTAGTTTTACGGCTTCCACCGAGCGGTAAATATGACAACTTACATTTTTTCTGAGACTTAATACGATTAAGGGGATACCAAATTTATACAGTTTTTTAAAATGTTTTACTAATTTTACAAAGCAAAATCTATTTGTTAAAAAAATTTTTTGCTTCACCACATTCCGAGAGCCATAACTTTTTAGTTTTTTGGTCGATTGAGCGGTATGAGGGTGTAATGTCCGTGGCTGTGGGCTGTCAGCTCCGTTCCCCTCCTGACAGCCGCAGCCACGAGTCGGCAAGCGCTGGCCCCAGCCTCCTCCTCAGGAGACGCCAGCGCTTGCGTCCACTCACCTCTGCCGGATCCCGTAGGGTGCACGCGCACGCTCGTGCCCGTTCTTAAAGTGGCCCCGCGCGCATCGGACATTGTAGATTAACTTTTACCCGTGAGTACCCTGGACTATAAGAGGGGTCCAGCCCCCTAGTTCGATGCCTGAGCGTTGTTGTGTTCCCTAGTTTGTCTATGTGATGACCTCCTAGTGTGTTACCTGTTCCAGTCCCTGTCCCCGTACCTGTTCCAGTTCCTGTTCCTCTTCCTAGAATTCCATACCTTCCTGGTCTAGCACTGAGCTGTGCCAAAGTCGTGCCGTGCTGCATCCACGTCTGACCTGCTTCACCTCGCCTGACGTCCGCCTGCTACCTAGTCCCAGCCGAGCCTGCCCTGCTGTTGTCTGAGCTGCCACAGGTACCTATAGAACTATAGACTCTCACCTGCTCCCTGTTGGCCAGCTGCCTTACCGCCAAGGCGTTACAGCCCAGTGGGTCCACAGACCCTTCGTGACAGAGGGCTTATTTTTTGCGGGATGAGCTGTGGTTTTTATTGGTACTATTTGTTGGTACATACAACTTTTTGATCACTTTTTATAAAAAAAAATTAAAAAGCTAAGGTGACCAAAAAACAGCAATTTTGGCGGTATTAAATTCTTTATTTTTTACAGTGTTCACCGTGGAGTTAAATAATGGTATATTGTAATAGTTCTGACTTTTACGGATGCAGCGATACCAATTTTGCTTTCTTTTTTTCTTTTTTACATTACTTTCGAGGAAAAATAGGAAAGGGTTTTTTTTTTGGACTTTAAATATATTACATATTTTTTTCACTAATAATAACTATATTAACTTTTGTTTTTACACATTTTATTAGTCCACCTAGGGTACTTAACCCAGCGATCGCTGGTACAGTACACTGCAATACACTTTTTTTTTAGAACAAGGCCCACCAATAACTCAATATATGCTCAGAGAGGGAAAGGAGGCCTGAGACAATCTGAAAATAGCTCTGTATATAATCTGAATATTTGTGCACCCACCACTGTAGTATTCCACACTACTGATTCACATCCGCAATTACCATTGTATGATGATTTACAAGTTATAACTCTGTCCAGTAGAGCACGGTTGATTACCTCAAATTACTATCTAGGGGACTATCCTTTGTGCCAACTGCAAATTTGGATCTTTTCACCTGGGTTAAAGACATCTCCTTATTTACAAGGGAACTCAGATAGGCCAAATTCATGAAAAACATTGATCGTGTTAAGTGCCGTGCATTGGGCATTGATGTAGATGAATTACCTGATCTTGAATTATTGGAGAATCTATGGCAGGAAGGCACAAGAGATATTGGTGCAGATCCTTTTACTAATCTTAAAGCAAAAAGTACCAGTGTCCCTCCTATTTTTGATACGAGCTATATTGATATCTTTCAGGAGATGGTTATACTATCTTTGTAAGAAATTTGAGAACACCAGATACAGGGGCCATAGCAAACTTTCTAAGATGGAAATAAGGGTTCTTCTGGAATTGGAACAGGATGAGTCTATTATTGTGAAACCTTCTGATAAAGGGGGTAATATAGTGGTGATGGATAGGTCAGTATATAAAAAATTGTGTCTTGATACTCTCATGGATAGAAATTGTTATCACATATTGGCAGGGGACCCTAATAATATTTTTGTTAAAGAGCTTAATATCATACTTGCTGATGCCCTTGAGGAGAATTTAATAGACAAAAAAGAACTGTCATTTATGCAACCTAAACATCCACAAACAACTGTATTTTATGGACTACCAAAGATTCATAAGGGTTGTCCTATAGTGTCAGGGATTGACAATTTAACCCAGGGAGTCAGTACTTATATTAATGAGGTATTGATATCCTTTGTACTAACCTTACCATCCTATGTACATGATACCATGTACGTACTAAGGAGATTGGAGGATCTTTGCCTTACCCCGGGTACTTTTCTGGCTAGTTTGGACGTGGAGGCCCTTTATAGCTCTATTCCCCATGCTGAGGGTATAGGAGCAATAAAACACTTTCTTGAAATGAGAGGAACACATCTCTGCAGACATAATGAATTAATTTTGTCACTTGTAGAATTCATACTTTATCATAAGTATTTTTTGTTCAATGGCAAGTACTTCCACCAGCTCAGGGGGATGGCTATGGGGAGCCCCTGTGCCCCCACATATGCCAATCTTTTCCTGGGCTGGTAGGAGGAAAGGGTAGTATTTGTGAAGTTAATGGAAAAATGGACGTCGCACATCGACCTCTGAGGTACATTGATGATGTGCTTATTTTATTGACAGGCATAAGGGAATCCTTTCAGGAATGTGTCTCATACTTAAATATCAATTATGTAGGCCTAAGATTTACCTCAGAGATCGATGATCACTGTATTTCATTTTTGGATCTGTCTATCAGCATAGACTCTCAGGGTGGTTTGAACACTACTGTGTTCAGGAAATCTACAGCTACGAATAGCTTGCTAGGGTGGGACAGTCATAATCCAGTCTCACTGAAAAGAGGTATCCCAAAGAGACAGTTTCTGAGGTTGCGACAAAATTGCTCTTCAATATCTGAATTTAGACATAAATCAAAAGAGCTGGACCTTAGATTCAAGAGAAGAGGATACCCAAAAAGTTTTCTAGAATCAGCCTATCATAATGCAATGCCATCTTCTGGTACCTAAGCCTAATAAGGAATCGGAGGATATATTACGGGTTATTGGCACTTATGATAATCAGTCTGGAAATGTGCTTGAAATCTTGAGAACCTACTGAGGTATCCTCGGCCTAGACCCAGACGTCAGTGACAAGGTAATGAAATACCCTTCTGTCACTTATCTTCCGGGACGGAATTTAAAGGATAAGTTAGTCAAAAGCCATCTTTAAATATCTAGTACATCAAAGACATGGCTGGGTAAATCTAACATTCTGGGCTCTTTTAGATGTGGAGGATGCAAAACCTGCGAGTTTTTTCATCCTAGTAAGAATTTCAGTAGTGTAACCACAGGGATAACATATGCTTACAGAGATTTTATTAATTGTAGAACCTACGGTATTGCATACATGGCTAGTTGTCCCACTACGTGGAAAAGACCATACGCCAGTTTCAAAGACAAATCTTGGAACATGTGGGAAATGTCTTAAGGAAGGAGGACACTCCAATAGCCAAATATGTTTTACAACAACATGAAGGCGATAATAAGTGTCTAAGATTTCAAGGAATAGAGGTAGTACGTCCCAATATCAGAAGGGGAGACTTCGATAATAAATTTTTACAAAAAGAATACCAGTGGATAATTACGCTTAAATCTACCAAACCTGGTGGTCTGAATGATTCGATATCCTTTGTGCCATTTATTTAATCTTTTTACACTTGGTAGTGGTTATAAGATTACATTTCCATAAATCAGGAGATTATGAGAATATATGTACATACAGTAGAGACTTTGCAGAGAGGAGGGTATCTTGGTTGAGATCCATATGTACTTCCAAAAGCGACGTCATAAACTATATTGTCACTATGCATGTAAAATACTTATTAGTCGGATGAGAGTATGTTGGGTGTAGATTAATAGGATGCAATATTATGAGGTTTTTGTTAGGAGTATTCTACTGGGCTGGAGTAAACACTCCTCAGTATATACGTTCTCAAGACTAATATGAGCTTCCTGAGAGAACTCCCTAAACTCTGTATACGGGTATGGATTGGTCTATTACTTCCCCCTCTCCATTATTTTATTTCATGGCTCGTGCTGGGTATATACAGTTAGGTCCAGAATTATTTGGACAGTGACACGAGTTTTGGCATTTTAGCTGTTTACCAAAACATATTGAATTTATGAATATACAGTTATATAATCAATATGGGCTTAAAGTGCAGACTCTCAGCTTTAACCCCTTAACGACCGCCGATAGGCCTTTTCACGGCGGTCATTAGTGGGCTTTATTCTGATGCAATAGCCTTTTCACGGCGGTGCATCAAAATAAATAAACAGAGCAGGGAGCCGTTAAATCTCCCTTCTCTCAGCTGCCAGAGGTAGCTGAGGGCTGGGGGCATCCCTGCTCGAACGTGTGAGATCGATATTAGTATCGATCTCACCCGTTTAACCCCTCAGATGCGGCTCTCAATAGCGAGCACCGCATCTGAGTGGTTTTGAAGAGAGGGAGGGAGCTTCCTCTCATCCCACTGACACCCGACGAGTGTCTGTGTCTTGCCGAGTGTCTGTGTCTCCGATGGCAGCCGGGGGACTAATAAAGGCCCTCAGGTCTGCCTGTAGTGAATGCCTGCTCGGCTATGCCAGAGGCAAGTCCTAGCAGATGCCTTTCCGTTTTACACGGACAGGCATAATACACTGCAATACAAAAGTATTGCAGTGTAATATGTGATCATCCAATCACTTTTATAATAAAGTCTCTAAGTGGGACTAGTAAAACATTTTTTTTAATAAAGTTAATAAAAAAAAACATGTGAAAAAAACAAAACAAAACACTTTTTCCCCTTACAAAATGCTTTACTATTAAAAAAAACCCGAAATAAAGCAAAAAAGTTACACAGATTTGGTATTGCCGCGTCCGTAACAACCCAGACTTTAAAGCTATTACATTATTTAACCCACACGGTGAACGCCGTAAAAAATTAAATAAAAATCAATGGAAAAATTGCTGTTTTCTGTGAATCCTGATTTTAAAAAAAATGTGATAAAAAGTGATCAAAAAGTCGCATCTACTCCAAAATGGTACCAATAAAAACTACAAGTCGTCCCGCAAAAAAAAAAGCCCTTATACAACTGCATCGGCGAAAAAATAAAAAAGTTATGGCTCTTCAAATATGGAGACACAAAAAGAAATAATTTTGAAAAAAAAAGTGTTTTTACTGTGTAAAAGTAGTAAAACATACAAAAACGATACAAATTTGGTATCGTTGCAATAATAACAACAACCCATTGAATAAAGTTATTGTGTTATTTATACCACATGGTAAACGGCGTAGATTTAGGATGCAAAAAAGCGTGGCGAAATGTCAGATTTTTTTCTATCCCCCCGCAAAAAAAGTTAATAAAAAGGTAATCAATAAATAATATGTACCCCGAAATGGTGCTATTAAAAAAATACAACTTGTCCCGCAAAAAACAAGACCTTATACAGCTATGTCGATGCAAAAATAAAAAAGTTATAGCTCTTCGAATGTGACGATAGAAAAACGTAAAAAATGGCTTGGTCATTAGGGCCCAGAATGCAAGCAGGGGGAAGGGGTTAATTTGAGGGCATTCACATCCTAATTTGAGGAAGGTTTTAGGAATTACAGCTCTTTAATATGTAGCTACCTCTTTTTCAAAGGACCAAAGGTAATTGGACAATTATCTCAAAAGCTATTTAATGGCCTGCATGGGCTATTCCCTCGTAAATCCATCATCAATTAAGCAGGTAAAAGGTCTGGAGCTGATTCCAGGTGTGGCATTTGCATTTGCAAGCTGTGGCTGTGAACCCACAACATGAGGTCAAAGGAGCTCTCAATGCAAGTGAAACAGACCATCGTTAGGCTGAAAAAAAAAAAGAAGAAATACATCAGAGAGAGGGCACAGATGTTAGGAGTGGCCAAATCAACAGTTTGGTACATGCTTGAAAAAAAAGAGCGAACTAGTGTTCTCGTGAACTCCAAAAGGCCTGGACGTCCACGAAAGACAACAGTGGTGGATGATCGCAGAATCCTTTCCATGGTGAAGAACAACCCCTTCACAACATCTACCCAAATGAAGGACACTCTCCACTGATATGCCATTTTAGTGCACAATATGTTGTGCCGAGTCTGTGCCACTGAAGACAAATACCTCACACAATGTTGAACGGGTTCTACCGGATATAAAATGTCATATATGTGGACGTAAACGTGTGCTTGGGCACGCTGTAGGGCTCAGAAGGGAGGGAGTGCCATTTCGCTTATGGCATGCAGATTTTGCTTGGTAGTAGTTTCGTTTGGGGTTTTACTGGTATTTCAATTTATAATGTGGGGGCATATGTAATCGGTGTGGAGTACATCAGGGCCTAATAAGAGGGTATAGTAATGAGGTAAATAAAAAATAATTCATAGATATGCGGCTGGTGTCGTACTGATAAATGGTGCCCAATCTTATCCTCTTTTGGAACGCTCTGCACAATTTGTGTCGCCATATTCTGAGAGCCAGAACTTTTCTATTTTTTCTCTAACGGAGCTGTGTGAGGGCTTATTTGTTGTGGGACAACCTGTAGTTTTCATTGGTACAATTTTAGGGTACATGCGATTTTTGGATCACTTTTTATTACATTTTTTGTCAAGCAAGGTGACAAAAAACACAAACTCAGATATTTTTTGTCCTTGTTTGTTTTACAGTGTTCACCGTGTGCTATAAATGACATTTTACTTTATTCTGTGGGTCGATATGACTACGGCGATACCATATATATATAGTGTCTTTTATGTTTTGTAGCGTTTGCGCAATAAAATCACTTTTCTATAAAATATATATATTTTTTTGCCACCATATTCTAAGAGCCATAATTTTTTTATTTTTCAGTCAAAAAAGCTGTGGCTTGTTTCTTGCGGAACGGGTTGTAGGTTTTATTTGTACTATTTTGGGGTACATGCGACTTTTTGATCACTTTTTATGCTATATTTTGGGAGGGGTCATGACCAAAAAAATTGTAATTCTGGCATTGTTTTTTACATTTTTTTTTGCTTTGTTCACCGTTGGAAATTTATATTATAGTTTCATAGATTGGGACATTACGAACGCGGTGATACCAAATATGTGTACTTTTTTTAACATTTTCATTTTTTTCCTATAATAAAAGCGTTTTTTGTTTATGTAGCTTACAACTTATTTTTACACATTTAGAAAACACATTCATTACCTTTTTTTTTACTTTTTACTTGTTTTACTTGAACACCTGCAGCACTGATAGCTGCTGTTATACATTAAAATACCTAGGTAGTGTAAAGTATTATAAACTGTCAGTGTGACGCTGAGAATCACACTGACAGGAAGCCTATGTATGGACTCCGGTTTTGCCATGACAACCAACGGCAGCACCCACAATCGGTCCCCGGGATAGTTTGTGGTGGCAACAAACTTTACAGTTTTTTGCTGCAACAAACTTTCCCTGAGATCACATGATCGGGACCTGAACCAATCAGGTCCCGATCATGTCTCCGGGACCAGAGGCCGGTGTTAAAGGGAACCTGTCACCAGCATTTCACCTATTGAACTTTACTTATCCCTCACTGGCCGCTGCTATCAAAAGTTCATTGCCGTTATCCTCTCTCCTAAACTCCTCAAACAACTGTAAATAACGGGCTGCAAACATTTTGCGCCTTTTAACGTAATAATCCGGTGTCCCTTTGTGCGCTCACCCCAGAAGAGGACATCAATGCACAAACGCAGGATTTTGTGTGCTGGGGGAAGGCGAGGAGCTGTCAATCAAAAGTAAGGAGGCGGGGGAAACTCTGAAAGACTTGAGGAATGAAGATTTGACTCTTTTCAAACGAAGATCTGACTCTTTTCTGCTCATTAGCATACGGTGTGGGAACACTAAAAAGCTGAAGACTAAAGCCATAGAGCCGACTAAGAAGACAATTATAGGTTATATAGAAATTATTTTTCACCCACTACCACCTGGTATTGCTGGTTTAATAGGTGAAATGCTGGTGACAGGTTCCCTTTAACAGTGTGATCAGGGTGTCAGCGCTGCTTTGAGACACCCGATCGAGCTGTTAACACTCACCATGAATTCACGTCGGTGCTGCACAGAGCCCTGCAAGCACCGACGTGAATTTAGTGTTCGGATAACTCAGGAGCTGTGATTTTTTTTCACTGTCTTCTCCATCCTCCGAACTCACCCTGACAGGAGGCAGGGGAAGAGAGAAAGTTATAAACATCAAGTGCCGGGAAAGTTTGTTGCTATAACAAACTTTCCCTGTGGTCGCTATAATTGGCTATGTTCTATGCTGCTTCCGTAACTGCCATTCACTTCTATGGGAGTTACAGAAACAGCGTAGCTCAGCGAGCTATGTTACTTTCCTGATTACATGGTCAGAAATTACAAAGTGGCCCGGGAGGCATCGGGAACCGGGAAAGGTAGAACTGGGTTTAGGTGGCCCCTTTCTAGAGATAGGTGTCGGTCCCAGAGGTGGGACCTGCATCTATCTGACATTCATGGCATATCCGGTGGATATGCCATAAATGTCCCTGATGGTCAAAACCCTTTAAATACTTTCCACAGCATTTTCTGTATGTGTTGCAGGTTCTGGATGCAGAATTTCATCATAGAATTTCATTATAGACTACAATGTGTAGCGTCCATGGCCGCGGGCCGTCGGGTTTACTCACCTCCCGACGCCCGCAGCCATGGATTTCACTTCCGCTCCGTTCGGCTGGGTCCCGTAGGGTGCGCGCGCACGATCGCGCCCGGCCTTAAAGGGCCAGCGCGCGCAATTAGGAAATCGTCATCACCATCAACTGCCACGATTTCCTGGTCTATAAGAAGGCCCCTGGCCTTCTAATCCTTGCCTGAGCGTTGTTAGTCTTTCCCAGTCTGTCTCGCAAATGGTCCCTTAGTGTCTCCCGTTCCAGCTGTTACTCGTGCCCTGTTACCGTTCCTGTATTCCGTATTGTTCCTGTGCCTACCTGCGTTCAAGTGTCTTCTGCCACGTAAAGTGCCATCTGCCACGTCAAGTGTCTTCTGCCACGTCAAGTGCCATCTGCCACGTCAAGTGTCTTTTTCCACGCCAAGTGCCATCTGCCACGTCAAGTGCCATCTGCCACGTCAGGTGCCATCTGCCACGTCAAGTGTCTTCTGCCACGTCAAGTGTCTTCTGCCACGCCAAGTGCCATCAGCCACGTAAAGTGCCATCTGCCACGTCAAGTGTCTACCGCTTCATCGGATACTTCCCGCCACGTCTGGCGCCACTTGCCGCACCTGCCTCCATCCGTGCTGAAGCCACAGCCACCGCCCGGACTATTTCAGGTACCCAAGCATTACTGTAAGCCATTTACTTCCGCTTAGACTGTGACCTGGTGAGCTGCCTCCCCGCTACGGCAGAGCGGCCTAGTGGGTCCACAAACCCTGTGTCTGTGACAGTACGCTCAGGCCATGGAACCCGCTGGCCAGCCCAAGACCCCAGTACAGAAGATTTAGACAGAGATGCAGGACCTACGCACACGTCAGGATCAACTCCTCGAGGCGGTGAATTCTATCCTGGTCCGCCTGGATCTACTCGCTGTTCCACCTCCAGGTTCTTCCTCCTGAAGCTGTTGTTTGTGCCACTGCCTGTTGCTCCCCCTGTTTGTTCCGGATCCACAGTTCCTCTGCATCTTACTCCTCGCTACGACGGTGACCCCAGAGCATGTAGAGGATTTCTTAATCAATGCACGGTGCATTTTAGGCTACGGCATCATCTCTTCCCCTCCGAGGAGGCCAAAGTGGCGTTTATTATCTCCCCCCTCGCTGGCAAGGCCCTCGCATGGGCGAACCCAATCTTGGAGCAACAAGGACCTGTATCCTCGGACCTAGCCTTGTTCTTGCAGTCCTTTTGTGCCGTGTTCGAGGAGCCGGGTCGAACATCCTCTGCACAGCCACTCTGTTGACCCTCAAGCAAGAAGGTTCCATAGTAGAGGAGTATGCTATCTCCTTCCGTACCCTAGCAGCCGAGCTGGCATGGAACAATGAGGCACTGGTGGCGACCTTCTGGCAGGGACTGACCTCTCACATCAAGGATGAACTGGCAGCCCGCGACCTTCCTTCTACCTTGGATGCCCTCATCCTGTTAGGAAAGCCGGGTCCACAGACCAGCACCATCAGTCCAGAGACCACTATTGTCCACTCCTAGTGCTCTACCTGGAGAACCCATGCAGGTAGACAGAGTCCGGTTATCTGAACAGGAGAAGACGCAGACGCTCCTCTGGTCTTGACTATGTATTGCGGCCTCAAGGGTCATTTTGTGCACCAATGCCCACAGAAACCGGGAAACTCCAGTACCTAGGGTTGATTGGAGAGGCAACTCTAGGTGGAACGTCTCCAAACGTTAAAACCTCTTCCAAATTATCGATACCTGTGTCCATCGTCACCGGAGAGACATCACATCCTTCCTCCGCCTATCTTGACTCTGGAGCGGCTGCTAATTTTATCCACCAGGATCTAGTGGATCGGTTTTAACTACCCACAGTCCGTCTGGAGAGACCCCTGGCAGTTGCTTCTGTGAATGGTCTACCTGATCCGATCATGCTCATCACTGAGCCGTTGACACTACGGGTCGGAGCTCTTCACTCAGAACAGATCTCCTTCCTGGTACTACCCAAGGCTATCAATCCTATCCTGCTGGGTCTGCCATGGCTCCGTCTACACGCCCCGACACTCGACTGGAGTTCTGGAGAAGTTCTTCAATGGGGTTCCAGATGCCATAGCCATTGACTGTCACAGGTCCGTCCTGTTGTGCCCCCTCTGCCTCAGTCACTCTCCGATCTTCCTTCTCAGTATGCCAGTTTTGCGGATGTCTTTTGCAAACGAGAGGCTGAGACGTTGCCTCCACATCGGAATTATGACTTTCCCATTGAACTTGTTCCCAATGCTTCTCTTCCCCGTGGACGAGTATATCCTCTCTCCTTGCCAGAGACTTTATCCATGCCAGCCTATATCAATAATTGTAAAACATAAAAATAGGACCATAGGCGCTGCACGGATGAACAGAAGGATGGACGGCTTAGACAACCATCGTTGAAAAATGTGAAGATTTTAATGACAGGGCTACGCGTTTCAACACCGAACCGGTGTCTTCATCATTCGACCTATGCTTGTTGATACGATTTCTTAGGGTCTGCGTTGTCCGGCCCACATACTGTAGTTTACATGTACATTGAAGCACATATATTACATATGTGCTCCCACGGCAAGGCGAGCCGCACTGTGTGTTTCGGCGAAATGTCATTTGTGCCTAGGTTTTATTTATCAATATATGAATTATCATGTCTAATGTGGGGTTATAACACCAAGTTATCAGCCTCTGCTATTGTCTTTTTTTGTTTTTTATGTGCAAATTTTACTGTGGGTTTTGACCTCTGACCTTTGACCTGCTGTTTTTGGCGGTCTTTTTCTTCTTCCTGTATGTATATAAATGTATGTTGTATTGCACAGTCTGTACTGGCCTGATGAAGACACCGGTTCGGTGTTGAAACGCGTAGCCCTGTCATTAAAAACTTCACATTTTGCAACGATGGTTGTCTAAGCCGTCCATCCTTCTGTTCATCCGTGCAGCGCCGATGGTCCTATTTTTATGTTTTACAATTATCCTTTGGACAGCAAATTCTATTTGGTGTGATTTGGACCTGGCAGCAGCAGTTCTACTACTACCCTTTTGACACTCATCTTGTCCTTAGGGCCAGGTGAGCGTTTCCCTAACCAAGTTTGCTCACTTACTATCCTACTTTTACTTTGCACCATGTGGCGCCGTGTCTCTTTTTATATTTTGTTATAGTTTAGCCTAAATCAAGGAGAACTTGGAGAGGGGTTTTATTCGAATATCTTCCTCCCCGGCCGGGGCAGGCTTCTTCTTCGTTAAAAAGAGAGATGGATCTGTTCGACCCTGCATTGATTACCGTGGTCTCAATCAGAACAAATACCCGCTGCCACTTATTTCCGAGCTGTTTGATCGCATACGAGGAGCCAAAATTTTTTCCAATCTAGATCTGCGGGGGGCGTATAATCTAATCCAGATTCGCCGGGGTGACGAATGGAAGACGGCATTTAACACCCGCGATGGGCACTACGAATACCTAGTGATGCCCTTCAGACTGTGTAACGCTCCCGCAGTATTTCAGGAGTTCGTCAATTATATCTTCCGAGATCTCCTCTATATGTGTGTTGTAGTTTATCTCGATGATATTCTAATTTTCTCCCCAGATCTGATGACCCATTGGAGGCATGTTCGTCAAGTTCTCCTGCGAGAGAATCGCTTGTATGCCAAGTTAGAAAAATGCACCTTTGAAAAGAGGTCTTTGCCCTTCCTGGGCTATGTCATCTCGGATCTAGGCCTTAAGATGGACCCTGAGAAGTTAAAGTCTGTCCTGGAATGGCCACGTCCTCAAGGCCTAAGGACCATACAGCGGTTCCTGGGTTTCGCCAATTTCTACCGGCAGTTTATTCCGAACTTTTCTTCTCTGACGGCCCCAATCTCTACCCTTACCAAGAAGGGTGTGAACGCCAAGGTGTGGACTCCAGAGTCCGCATTCATTTGCCTCAAGAAAGCCTTCACTTCAGCTTCGATCCTCCATCATCCTGACATATCTCGGCAGTTCTCACTGGAAGTGGACGCTTCCTCTGTTGGTGCAGGTGCACTTCTGTTCCAGAGGAGCTCCAAAGGAAAGGCAGTTGTATGTGGCTACTACTCAAGACTGTTTTCCTCTGCTGAGCGCAATTAGTCCATTGGAGATGGGGAGCTACTGGCTATCAAATTGGCTCTGGAGGAGTGGAGACATCTTCTAGAGGGCTGACCGGCCTACCCTCTGCTCCCCGACTGGTGAGTCTCTTCATTCAGCACATATTTCGCTTGCATGGCTTGCCTCTTCACATTGTGTCCGACCGGGGGGTTCAGTTTACCTCTAAGTTCTGGAGAGCCCTCTGTAAACTCCTGGATGTGAGATTAGACTTTTCCTCTGCCTATCACCCCCAGTCCAATGGGCAAGTTGAGAGGATCAACCAGATCATGGAAAATTATCTCCGCCACTTCATCTCTTCTCAACACGATAACTGGGTACAGCTTCTTCCATGGGCTGAGTTTTCATATAATAACCACACAAGTGAGTCCACCACTTCCACTCCGTTTCACATCGTGTACAGTCAACATCCCAGAGTCCCTCTTCCTGTGTTAAAGGGGGTGGGGTAATAGCGGGATTCACTGGTTAGTGGCACCCACTATTACTACCGCCTTTATAAACAGGGTCACTAGGGTTATGCCTAGTTCCCCTACCTTTTACTTATACGAACGTCGATCTAATTGCTTTAGCGGCTACTCAAGGGAATAAGACTGTATAGTAAATAAAGGTAATATTTATTAACATACAGTAATCACACTCATATGTATAATACAGTAACTAATCACAGTACAGTATAAACACGGTATCACAATATTATACCGCCACCCACTTACCTAAACATACACAGAATACAGTTACGTTACAACATAATACACATAAGTTACTTGCGATTCTCACACGCTCTCTATCTCTATCCCACTCCCTCCTAATATAACTTTCCCTATACACTAAGGGTTAATACGGGATAAGGAGGAACAAGGGGAATGGGTTACTGTGTAAAACAGACAGCAAGGGTTAACTCAGGGACTCTGGGACAGCAAGGGTTAACTCAGGGACAGTAGGACAGCGAGGGTTAACTCAGGGACTCTGGGACAGCAAGGGTTAACTCAGGGACTCTGGGACAGCAAGGGTTAACTCAGGGACTCTGGGACAGCAAGGGTTAACTCAGGGACTCTGGAACAGCAAGGGTTAACTCAGGGACAGTAGGACAGCGAGGGTTAACTCAGGGACTCTGGGACAGCAAGGGTTAACTCAGGGACAGTAGGACAGCGAGGGTTAACTCTGGGACATCAAGGGTTAACTCAGGGACTCTGGGACAGCAAGGGGTTAACTCAGGGACTCAGGGAAGCAAGGGTTAACTTAGGGAGAGCAAGGGGTTAACTTACTCAGGGAGAGCAAGAGGTTAACTCAGGGAAGCAAGGGTTAACTCTGGGACAGTAGGGACTCAGGGAGAGC
Source organism: Rhinoderma darwinii (assembly GCF_050947455.1). Classification (NCBI taxonomy): domain Eukaryota; kingdom Metazoa; phylum Chordata; class Amphibia; order Anura; family Rhinodermatidae; genus Rhinoderma; species Rhinoderma darwinii. The sequence continues at coordinate 214,298,805 of NC_134690.1, read as the reverse complement.
AAGGGGTTAACTCAGGGAAGCAAGGGTTAACTCAGGGACAGTACTCAGGGAGATCAAGGGGTTAACTCAGGGAAGCATGGGTTATAGCAGGAGGAGACAGGGAGAGACAGGGTTAAGTGTAGCTGCTGCTACACTTGATACTTAGCGTGACTTTGTGGAGCAGCAGAGGCAGGAGCACGAGTTCGAGGTCTTTGGAGGAGAGAGAGAGGTGAGCCGTCGGTGGTGTGTGAGGCAGGCAGGCAGCTCTCAGCTGATCGTCTTCAGCTAGCTTCGGCTCCTGAGCTCGGCTTCTGAGCGTACCAACGCAGGGCTATTTAACCCTGTCGGTACGCTCGCAGCGGGGAGTGTGGCGCTTGCCCCAGGCTAGCATGGGTCGGCATGGTGATAATGTATCACCAGCCGACTCATGAGAGCCCGCACGAGACAGTCCGTGCGCGCGGGAGACTTGAAATGGAGACAGGGGATAACTATCCCTTGTCTCCATGGTTTCCTAACAAAGCAGGGACATGCTAATTGTCCTGCTCTGCTTCCAACCGTATTCATGACCAGGGCTGTTGTTGTTACAGCCCTGGCTCATGATACATTATATGTACTATACATACACATATATATTATATATATGTGTATATATATATATATATATATATATATACACATACACTGTATACATACATACTATATATATATATATATATATATACATATATATATATATATATATATATATGGACACTTCCCTTTACATCCTGTATCAACTTCATCTCAGGTACCCGCTGCTGACTCTGCATATGGGGACTTCCTGCAAATCTGGCAACAGACCCGGTCCTCTATTTTGCTGGCGGTAGATCGCATGAAGCGTGAGGCGGATACTAGGAGAAGAGTGCCGCCTCAGTATCTTCCGGGGACTAAAGTCTGGCTGTCCTCTCGGAACATTCGCTTGAGGGTGCCTTCATACAAGTTCGCTCCCAGGTTCCTTGGTCCTTTCGAGATCCTGCAAAAAATCAACCCTGTCTCCTATAAGCTGCGGCTGCCTCCTACCCTCAGAATCCCTAACTCCTTCCATGTGTCCCTCCTGAAACCAGTGGTCCTGAACCGCTACAGCAAGACTTCTAGTTCCACAGTTGCTCCCAGCGGTCCTTCTGATGTATTCGAGGTAAAGGAGATCCTGGACCGCAAGAGAGTAGGAGGAAGGACTTTCTATTTGGTGGACTGGAGATGGTTTCGTCCTGAGGAGAGGTCCTGGGAGCCAGAAGAGAACCTCAGTGCTCCTGCTCTTATTAAAAAGTTCCTCTCTCACTCTGGCCCCAAGAAGAGGGGGCGTAAGAGGGGGGATACTGTAGTGTCCATTGCCGCGGGCCGTCGGGTTTACTCACCTCCCGACGCTCGCAGCCATGGATCTCCCTCCTAGGAGATGCCAGCGCTCACTTCCGCTCCGTTCGGCTGGGTCCCATAGGGTGTGCGCGCACGCTCGTGCCCGGCCTTAAAGGGCCTGCGCGCGCAATTAGGAAATCGTCATCACCATCAACTGCCACGATTTCCTTTTCTATAAGAAGGCCCCTGGCCTTCTAATCCTTGCCTGAGCGTTGTTAGTCTTTCCCAGTCTGTCTCGCAAATGGTCCCTTAGTATCTCCCGTTCCAGCTGTTACCCATGCCCTGTTACCTTTCCTGTATTCCGTATTGTTCCTGTGCCTACCTGCGTTCAAGTGTCTTCTGCCACGTCAAGTGCCATCTGCCATGTCAAGTGTCTTCTGCCATGCCAAGTGCCATCTGCCACGTAAAGTGCCATCTGCCACGTCAAGTGCCATCTGCCACATCAAGTGCCATCTGCCACGTCAAGTGTCTTCTGCCACGTCAAGTGCCATCTGCCACATCAAGTGTCTTCTGCCACGCCAAGTGCCATCTGCCACGTCAAGTGCCATCTGCCACGTCAAGTGTCTACCGCTTCATCGGATACTGCCCGCCACGTCTGGCGCCACTTGCCGCACCTGCCTCCATCCGTGCTGAAGCCACAGCCACCGCCCGGACTATTTCAGGTACCCAAGCATTACTGTCTGCCATTTACTTCCGCATAGACTGTGACCTGGTCAGCTGCCTCCCCGCTACGGCGGAGCGGCCTAGTGGGTCCACAAACCCTGTGTCCGTGACACAATGCTTTGTGAAATTCTGCACAGAAATCTGCAACACAGAGTAACATAGTTGATAATGTTGAAAAAAGACACAGGTCCATAAAGTCCAACCTATAATCCTATCGTGTTGATCCAGAGGAAGGCAGAACCCCCATGGGGATAACTGCAATTGCCTCATTAGGGAAAAAATCCTCCCCAACTTCAAATATGGCAATCAGAAAAAACTCCTGGTTCAACGTCCCATCTTCAGAATCTAGAACTAAACACGAAAACACAGCAAATCCGCCACAAAATCCACAATAGTAATTCCTGGTTTCATGTTTCAAAATGATCGTAATCTTCATTATTGTTTCTCAGTGGTAAATAAGGTGCATGGAAACAGGGTTGTATCCCATGGCTTGCCATGAAACAAAAGCATTTTCAGAATCTCGGACTTTGCTAAATCATTTAGCTCAGAGAACACAACTCCTGGGAGGGGATGTATTCAACACACTGACAGTTCAGAAACCAAATAAATAAACAGCAGTGAAAGGGAAAGATGTCACACGGAGCAAAATCTAAAATTGATAAAATAATCAAAGGCAAAGATAATTGTGGCAAAAATACTTATTTTTAATTTTGTAAAAGCTTATTAATGTTTAATTTCAATAAAATAATAAAAAATGTAAAATGTAGAATTCAATTTTTTGTTTTTTCTTTCAATTTGTAGATATTAGCTGCACTTCGAAAATAGAATCAGTTCATTTTTGTAATGCATAGTAATCTATGACTTAAATTGCATTGTGAAAATATATTATTTTCAGCTCATGTAGCTTTTCCATCTTTTTAATTTGTCTATGAGTGAACAAATATAATTTCTTTTAGGGCAGTAGCTTCCAGTGTTTGGAAATTTTCCAAACCATTTGTACATCTACAGCTGGAAAGATAAAGTGTGAAAATAATAAGACATTGACAGCATGGGCAGCATAATCATAAAAGTCAGGCACAAGATAAGAGCTGTCTAAATCAAGGCTGTGTCAACAGTCTTCCACAACATCACACTAATTATTATTCTAATCAGTGCTACTGAAGATCTACTGTGAATGTAAAGTATAAAATGCAAAAAAGAATTAATAACAACTTGAAACTACAATAAATTACCTAAGAATCTTAAGGAATCATTTCATCTTCTTCGCTTTCTTTAACAACAAATGTGGGGTCAGGCAAAAGGTTTTCTTTGCTTTTTACTCCCTAAATCAGAGACTTCAAAGACTCAAATCTCTGTACATCATTAAATGTAGATTGTAGAAACCTAAGGGAGCTTCAGACACTTACCCAGCAGAGAAGTGTCCTCCCTTTGTCCTTGCTGATAAATGTACCTAGCAGTATTTATCTTTGTCAGACCAGAGTATCCCTGTACATTCATGCACCTTTAAAGTTTAAACAAACCAAGAGTAGTGGCAGGGTCAAGTGCCTCTGAATATCTGTGGTGGTTTGTAGAAAGGAAATAAGCAAATAAATATTTTTACATGAATTATCTTGCAGATGAATAGGATATGGGAAACCTGCATTATTTTCATTTGTATAAAAGTTGCAAAATAAGATTAAATACTTGAGAAACTGCTATTAATCCCTCAAGAAGGTGGGCGCTTCCTTTGTCACATGATCGGCACCCCCACGATTGCGTCGATGGGTTGCCATAGCAGCCAAAGACCTAAGAAGGCCCCCAGGTCTGCCATGTCTGTATATCTTATAAGCTAATTGTCAGTTTTACACTGACAGGCATAATATACCGCAGTACAGAAGTTTTGTAGTGTATTATGTATGCGATCAAACGATTGCATGGTCCATAATATGACTCAAAGAAAATACATTTAAAAAAGGGTAAATAAAGGGTTCAGAAATATGTAAAATATCCAAAGAAAAAAATTATAACCAATGAAAAATTCAACTCCAACCCCCAAAAATAAGACTACATCGACAGAAAAATAAAAAAGTTATGACTCTCAGAAGGTTGGGTGAAATTTTTTACTTTTTTTTTAAATTGTTTTTATTGTGCAAAAGTAGTAAAATATAAAAAAAATATATATAAATTTGCTATTGCCATAATTGTAATAGCCTGCATAATAAAGTTAACATGTCAATTATACCACGCGGTAAATGCCATAAAAAAAATAATAATAAAAGGACATGCTGTTATTTTTCCATTCCCCACAAACAAATAATAAAAGTTTTTCAATACGTTATTTGTACCCCAATATCCCAAAATGGTGTCATTAAAAAAAAACACAACTTGTCCCACGAAAAACAAGCCCTCATACAACTATGTCAACGGAAAAATAAAAAAGTTATGGCTCTAACATCTTTTTCTCCTCGATGCCGAAAATAGGTGCGTCCTTAAGAGGTTAAAAAATAATATCTAAAAAAATTTATTAATTTAAAAGGATACCCTGAATGCAATAAATACTCATATAGCCCTGTACAGTTGCCAATATCTCATACTCATCTATTTCTGAAGCCCTCAGGATGGAAGATGAACAACTTGCCACATTTACCTAGGATAAACAAGAGCGGATCTATGCATTACAGGTGGAAAAAAAAACTACTATCTACAATGAGGACAAATACTGTAGCAGATGGGAGGCACACCAGAAAAGATGGCATGTGCAACATTTGCTGTTGGCGTTGCTATAAATTACGGCCCGGACTGCATCTCCGGCTCTGTTTGCTATATTTGTAACAGGAAGATAGCATATTCACGTGTGTGCGTCATCCTGCCTAAGGGCGGTGCTGTACGTATAAAACAGCGTTGAGCCCACCAAATTTTGTTCTGTGTTGGGAGAGAGCTAGGAGTGACCTGAACTGCATTCTGTCAAGACAAGAGAGGAGAGTGGGTTTGCTTTTAAGCAAATGAGGTATTTGCCATTTTTGTTGTTGCAAGTGACCGGAGTCTAAGGAAAGAGAGCTGGGACTAAGGCATCATACGAGGACCAGGCTGAGCTGTATTGGTCCTAGGGCTTGTAGCTGCAGCAGGGTCCTGGAAACTGGGCAGTGGTTGGGGAGGAAGCTCCCACTGACAAGAGAGCTAGCTAGATAGTTAGAGGAGGAATGCAAAGGAGATGTTCGGGATAGTCAAGTGAAGAGTGAGCCTGCAGTGTCCAGCCAAACAAAAACAACTTAGATATAGCCGGTTCCCTTACAACAGGTCTATAGAGGCCTTCTTAGTTAGCAGCCAGCCACCATCAACTAGAAAAGGAGCGATAAGCTCAATCCACACAGGCGCAGCAACCATCTTGCGGCCTGCTAAGCCTAAGCAGACATTCCCTTGCATCATGGGAGGTATGCCCTTGGCCCTAACTCTCCCAGTCACACAGACTAACAACCTGCTATCTTGCCCTCCTTGGTCCACCTGTATATAGTTGTAAGTTGTGCTGTACCTCCTGCAATGAGAAGAATGTATATAATATTTGTGATGGAATGCACCATCAGAAGCAGCAAACAAACTGTACATATTGTTAAGTTGAAAGTAAAAGTTAAAGTGGTTACGCTGACTTCATGCTTAGTTTCATCTTTTTCTATAGCATTCCGGCGTGGACTTTACCATGAAACCAGCACTACCCTCACCTTAAAGCTCTATGGGGCAAAAGATGATCAAAAGGATGCCCAGGGCTCTGCAGATGCAGTAGGCATCCTCCAGTGCCAATCTACAATTATTTTTCCCTGCTGGACGACTTACCACTGTGCCCCACGTGGCCATCTTCTTTCTCTGTAACGAGGAGGCCCACTCTGCATACAGCATATGCAGTGAGTCAGTCGCTCGCTATCCGTTATCCTAAACTTGGTACTCCAACCCCTCCTTGACACTTCCTCCGGGCCTTCCACTTTCATATTAAAAATGTAATTTAAAACAGACAATAAAGCATGCCAAAAAGTACTAAAACCAAATATATACTAGTGTATATATATATATATATATATGTATATATCTATATATAAATACTGTATGTATATATATATATATATATATATATATATATATATATATATATATATATATATAAATTGGAAAGAATCACAGCACTCAAAATTTGATTTAAATTTGAACGGGTGGCTTATTTATGTGTCAAATGCAACATTTCAGCCCCTTCCTCAAGCAGTGTCATACAGCACCAAGCCAGGTATGTAAGAGTACATCTACATTGCGTACATTGCATATTGACAGCTATCATTTACATATCATATGATGACAAACATCGTGTCAAACTGCAAAATATAAAGTGTCAATATTTCATAAAAATATCTAATAATCAATTAGATAAAATAGAAACAATGGAGGCGGGGAATACAGCCACTAACCAATCAGATGATCAGATCAAGCTAGCGACCTAAAACATCCAAAATTGGATTGCGTCCTCAAAAACATGTTGTGCATGCCTGGAATAGGGGGTATCTATACCCCAGAGACAGAGTCATGTGCAGGTGTGTTCAAGTCAATGGTGGAGCAGAAATGAAGCATTCCCAGTTACTGGAGGTGTATCGCTCCAGTAACATTGGAATTTAGTGTTTTAGATCGGCAATATTGGCTACCGGTAAAATGTAAGAAATTATTATACAATTATGTACATGATATATGCATAAGTTAATATAACAATATTATTACATAAGGGACATCAAGTATCCATGATACAAAAAGAGCAGCCCTCAGACTTATACATGTGTCATTGTCTCTGTCACACTCCAAGTGATTTACATGTATCCAAAACCCATTAATTTGCCTAACTTCGCATACTTCTACCCTTGTAGGGGGCAGACCGTCGGAGAGGTCATGACCATGCAGACTCACCCTGTGCACTTTCTTGCAAAAGGAGCACTATTAGGTCCAAATAGGCTACTATATTGAGGTGCGTATTATCTATCACACACTATATCTGTATAGACAGGACACCTGAGTCTTGACCATTATTTATATAAAGGACATAAAGTTATAATAATGGCCATCAGATTTAATATAATCATATATTTATCCCCTCTCAACCATAGAACCCGACATGAAAAATCCTTTTGTTAACAAACAAAGAGAACAATCAAAAAAGTAGAGAGTATCTGGCTTCATAAGGAGTAAATGGTGTTCTATTCCTTATTCCCAAGTTCTGCAAAAAGATATAGATATCTTTGGCATGGATACTCTTTACTCCAGGCATGCGTAGTATGTTTTGGATGTTGGTCGCTGGTTTGATACAATCATCTGATTGGTTAGTGGCTCCATTCCCTGCCTCCCTTGTTTCTAATATATCTAATTCATTATTAGAAATTTTTATGTAATATTAACAATTTATATTTTGCACTTTGACACAATGTTTGTTAACATATGATATATAAATGATGGCTGTCAATATGCATTGTATTAGATGTACTCTTAGGGCTCGTCCACGCGCTCCCGAATTGCCGCGTTTTTTCCTGACAGAGTTTCGGCCGAAAAAAACGCAGAAGAATACAGTAGCAGCACAGTGGGTGAGATTTAACAAATCACATCCTGTGACGATCGCCAATCTCAGGTCACGTCACAGGGGTGAACTACACTACTGGGCTTATTAATTTACCACATAAATCCACGCCCAGCCACTCTAGATGACAGGATTATGCCAAATCACTCACATAGGTTTCCAACACCCCAATAATTTATACCACAGTATGCTACCACCACCTATACTAATCTAGACAATAGGGGCCTACATCTCTATATTCCCTTAACACCAGTTACAATAACACAGGTTATCTAAATGGAACATAAATTATAGGTAACGTTCCTCACCTTCGGAAGATTAAGTTCTGTAAGACTACAGGGAAGAGACTTATTAATATTTCAAATTTAATACACAATAGTGCAGTGCAATGCAGAAAATAGTTGTCAGATTAAAAGATGAAAAATATACATACAGTTAATATGCATTCAAACAGTTTATGAAAATAAAAGGGATAAAAGAAACAGAACAAAACCTTACTGATGTACAGCAGTGATATCCTGGCTGTGGGGACAGCTGAAAATATGGGCAGTCACTCCAACCGAGATATGCATCCCCAATGACTGACAACTGACCCTCACTTCTCCTGGCATTTTAAACCCAGTTTTTCCCCCCAGTCCCCTAGCTGGTGATGTCACTGAGAGGAGGCTGTTCATATGATAATGAAGCATACTCATCCCATTACACAGTTGTATTTCTATAGAGAAACATAAAAATGGTCATGTGTTCTTGCTGGAATCCCCTAGAAATATATTATTACCTGCATTCACCTGTGCAGACATTTACCAACCAGGGCATATCAAACACCACTGTAATAGGCCCATGTTTTTAGCCAATAGCCAATTCCAGGTAGTTCCTCTGGGTGTAGGGATGTGAATTTGACATATATATGGGGGCTATTTCCCCTGATCATAACTAGCTATGTCTGTCCCTACAAATATCAATTATGATGGGGTTGGCCTTGATGTATCATACTTTCTTTGAACATAGGCCATTGTGACATGTTTCTCCTGGTCCACAGGACAGACACATCACAGGCATCCATTTGCATAGCTTTAGATGTTTGGTCAGGATGTGTGGGCAATTACTTCTAACCCTGGGTGAGAATGCGATCTAAGGCTAGATACAGGCCCTGGCGACAAATTCTTAATCACCACATCTCGCACCTTGGTGAGGAAAGGGCCAATTAAACATTTGTCAGACAGTGGACGTCCTTTGATGGCCAAAGATATGCATTTCTTAGGTAAATCAGATGTATCTTCTGTCAGAAGGGGTTATCAACTGACCTCTTAATAACCTACTTTTGATGATATTACCTATAACACCACACATCCCAAGCTGCGTAAAATTTCCGAGCCGAAATTGACCTGCGGTGCATATTTTTCGGACCGCAGCATGTCAATTCCTGCTACGTAAAGTGTCCAGAAATGCTGTGTTTTTCATAGGAGATGTCTCCATCTCTTAACATTGGGAAAAATGCAGCAATTTACGCACCATTTTCTGACGCAAAACCGCAGGAAATGGTGCGTTTTTGCCGCAGCGGAATGCCTTTTACTTTCAACGTAATTGCTGCAGAAGTTTTCTGCAGCAATTCCGTTGTGTGTGGACAAGCCCTTACATGTTTTTTGTGCTTCATTATGTTAAATACACTTGATTGTTATATTGCCACACATGGTATAAATACCTGGCTTGGTGCTGTATCACACTGCTTGAGAATAGCCCTGTGATGGGGCTGAAACGTTGCATTTGAATAAACTACCATCATCTTTGGAGTGCAGCGATTGTTTCCAGTTTATATATGTGGACCCGGGATCGGGGTCCAGTTTGCTTGGCACCCAATACATATGGTCTCTTTTTAGGTGCTGCTACTTCTTCCTATATATCTATTAATCTTCAGCTGTCACTCATGTTTACTATGGAGGATTTATTGGCACAGCATACTGATATGTCTTCAAGCCATGTCTTTTTTTATGCTGATGTGGACATTAGCAGAATTTTTGTGGGATTGGAGGGAGGTGCTTCATTCGTAAGTGTTCCATCTGTTATCAACATTAAGCACAATTTTGAAGTTATCTCCAAATGTGACATCACATTGGAATTGCAACTTATCACATTGGGCCAATATTATAAGAACCAACACATTCCAAGGTGTATACGGGCACAATTGATACAGAATGTGTATTCACAGGATCTGTACCCGGTATGAACAGATTTCTAATAAATATGTATTGGATATTGTCCTGCTGAATATGGAATTTTTACAAAGAGACTTGTGTATGACTCTGACTAAATTGATTGAGTTGGAAGCATCATTAAAATCTATACTGTCAGAATCTGAATATACCCTATTTACTGAGAAACAAGCAAATTATTTAACCAAGTTTCGATCTGAAACTGAGGATTAAAGAGGCATAAGTGGCATAGAGATCTTCAAGACTAATCAATGGACAAGGTGAGTTCTTCAAACCTGCTCCAAAATATAAAAAACGGGCTGGAAATTGTATGTCAACCATGAATCTACTGCTTTTTTTTAGAACCAAAGGGGACACTCCAAAAGAAAACAGACCAGAAGAGGTGGGTGGAGATGGAGCAGAACAAGGAAACACCAGGATGCCAAGAAACACCAGGGGACACAGTTCAAGGACATTAACAATGAGAAAGGACAATCTAAGACTGTGGTAAATATTTCTTCATATTCTTTAAATGAGATAGGACTGCTGGTGTTAGATGAAGGTTTATAATTTTGTCCAATTTAAAAAGTGGACTGGTTCCAACTCAAATTAAATTTAGGGCAATTGTTCACACATTTTAAGCTTAAAATATGGTTTGATCTAATCCCACTACTGTTACACATAATGATAGAGTTGCTGAGTTATGTCTTAAAGATGTAGATCTGTCCATTGGAGGTGACTTTCAACCACCTGTGTTGTCTCACCTGGTTGAGGCATTTACTGAATCAGTTAAACATGACATCTATGATCAGCGTTGTTTGCTCCTGTCACAAGGAGCTATGTATGGTGTACACAGGGAGATGTGCTACTGACAACGTTAATATTTCAGTTTTTTAAAATGATACGATCAGCAGGTGAACGATTGTTTTTTCGTTCATCTGGTAATCGCTGCCCTGTTTACACAGGGCAATTATCGTCAATGAGCGTTCTATGAATGCTTGTCTGCTCGATAATGGCCCAGTGTAAAACCCCTTTAACACTATCATATCGCCACTGTCATTCCCTGGGCTGTGTGGGAGGAGTGGGGTGTATTCTATCACATACTGGAAAATCTAGTAATCCTATGACTTTTCTCCCATTTATTTCAGCTGCCAATGAAGCACAAATCCATGCTACACTGTCTACAATATCTCAGTATTTCCAAGATGGCTCCCCCAGTACATTTTTTAAAATAGAAAATAAAAAGCTACCACACATAAAAAATACTAAAAACGTTATTAATGCAACTGAAGTTAAATACATAAGTAATTCCCTTTAAAGTAAAGGGACTGTGAATGCAGCTATGTCGCAGTTCGCTGCACAACCGCATGTAAAAACATTGAAGGGGCCGCAGCACTAAAGCAGCCCTGTAGCCTCTTCAATCTCAGCATGGGTGTTGGTGCTTGAAGTCAGAGCCGCATGGGTCATTACTTTGTGTGATGAAAATGTTCATATAAATATACAGATTCTAAACTAAACCTAACTGGCTATGACGTTAAAACTATGTGTTTGTTTGTCGACAAGTACAGCACCTTCTTGTTTTAACACAAAATTGAATATACCTTTACTATTACTAATATCCTCTTTTTTAACGCTGCTAAGAAAGCTGACATACTGAATAACACTGATCTCTAAGTAAAGGGAGAGTGAATATAATAATGTATACTACGTTTTATTACATAATTATGCACTTATTAACAGAATTGTTATAGTCCTCATTGAAAGTGTCATTTATCCTTAATATTAACATGTGCTAACCAGGGATTGTTCTTTGTCAAAGGTTAAAAAGGAACATTGCATAGGACACTCCTGCACAGTCTACTCGATTAATCATAATGACAGAGTTTGTAATTTCATCAAATCTTCAATCTCTGGTATATTGTGTTTTAATCATTTATACTTATTTATAGAGCTGTTTACTTTAGATTAGTATATATTACAAATTACTAACCTAAGCTTGAGATCTACACTGCTGGAAGTATTCACGGTTCAACACTGCACTTTGCCAAACACAACACCAATAAGAGAATTATTGCAAGACGAATATTTCATGCAAAAAAATATAAGCTGTTTTTATATATCCAAAATGCATTACAAACTAGTAAATATAGGGACATTACAGACATCCAAAGAACAGATGGGTGAAGTAGGGCAAAATAATTAATGTCATATAGGTACATGTAATAAATTCAAATATATGTCTACCATACAAAGTCAAAACAGTGCAAATGTTAACATTACCAATGTAACATTAATATACATTAACCCCTTCCCTCTTTAGCCACTTTTGACCTTCCTGACAGAGCCTCATTTTTCAAATCTGACATGTTTCACTTTATGTGATAATAACGTTGAAATGCTTTCACCTATCCGGGCGATTCTGAGATTGTTTTCTCGTGACACATTGGACTTTAAGATAGTGGTAAAATTTGGTCGATATATTCAGTATTTAATTGTGAAAAACACGAAAATATAGTGAAAAATTGCAAAAATTAGCATTTTTCTCAATTTAAATGTATCTGCTTGTAAGACAGGCAGTAATACCACACAAAATTGTTGCTAATTAACATCCCCCATATGTCTACTTTAGATTGGCATCGTTTTTTGAACATCTTTTTATTTTTCTATGACCTCACAAGGCTTAGAACTTTAGCAGCAATTTCTCACATTTTCAAGAAAATTTCAAAAGGCTATTTTTACAGGGGCCAGTTCAGTTGTGAAGTGGTTTATATATTAGAAACCCCCAAAAAGTCACCCCATTTTAAAAACTTCACCCCTCAAAGTATTCAAAACAGCATTTAGAAAATGTCTTAACCCTTTACACATTTCACAGGAATTAAAGCAAAGTAGAGGTGAAATTTACAAATTTCATATTTTTTTGCAGAAATAAATTTTTAATACAATTTTTTTTATAACACAGAAGGTTTTACCAGAGAAATGCAACTCAATATTTGTTGCCCAGTTTCTGCAGTTTTAGGAAATATCCCACATGTGGCCGTAGCGTGCTACTGGACTGAAGCACCGGCCTCAGAAGCAAAGGAGCACCTAGTGGATTTTGGGGCCTTATTTTTGTTAGAATATATTTTAGGCACCATGTCAGGTTTGAAGGGCTCTTGCGGTGCCAAAACAGTGAAAATCCCCCAAAAGTGACCACATCTGGGAAACTAGACACCTCAAGGAAATTATCTAGGGGTGTAGTGAGAATTTTGACCGCACAGGTTTTTTACAGAAATTATTGGAAGTAGGCCGTGAAAATTAAAATCAACATTTCTTCAAAGAAAATGTAGGTTTAGCGATTTTTTTTCTCATTTCCACAAGGACTAAAGGAGAAAAAGCATCGCAAAATTTGTAAAGCAATTTCTCCCGAGTAAGACACTACCCCACATGTGGTAATAAATGGATATTTGGACACACGGCAGGGCTTAGAAGGGAAAGAGCGCCGTTTGGCTTTTGGAGCTCAAATTTAGCAGGAATGGTTTGAGAGGCGATGTCACATTTACAAAGCCCCTGAGGGGACAAAACAGTGGAAACCCCCACAAGTGACCCCATTTCGGAAACTACACCCATTGAGGAAATTATCTAGGGGTATAGTGAGCGTTTTGACCCCACAGGTTTTTTGCATAAATTATTGGAAGTAGGCTATGAAAATGATAATCTAAATTTTTGCAAAGAAAATGTAGGTTTAGCTAATTTATTCTCATTTCCACAAGGACTGAAGGAGAAAAAGCACCGTAAAATTTGTAAAGCAATTTCTCCCGAGTAAAACAATACCCCACATGTGGTAATAAACGGTTGTTTGGACACACGGCAGGGCTTAGAAGGGAAAGAGCGCCATTTGGCTTTTGGAGTCCACATTTAGCAGGAATGGTTTGCGGAGGCCATGTCACATTTACGAAGCCCCTGAGGGGACAAAACAGTGGAAACCCCCCACAAGTGACCCTATTTTGGAGACTACACCCATTGAGGAAATTATCTAGGGGTATAGTGAGCGATTTGACCCCACAGTTTTTTTGCAGAAAATATTGGAAGTAGGCCCTGAAAATAATAATCTACATTTTTTCAAAAAAAATCTAGGTTTAGCTAATTTTTCTCATTTCCAGAAGGACTGAAGGAGAAAAAGCACCACAAAATTTGTAAAGCAATTTCTCCCGAATAAAACAATACCCCACATGTGGTAATAAACGGCTGTTTGGACACACGGCAGGGCTTAGAAGTGAAACAGCACTATTTGGCTTTTTGAGATCACATTTAGCAGGAATGGTTTGCGGAGGCAATATCACATTTGCAAAGCCCCTGAGGGGACAAAACAATGAAAACGCCCAAAAAGGGACTCCATTTAGAAAACTACACCTCTTGAGGAATTCATCTAGGGGTGTAGTAAGCATTTTGACCCCACAGATGTTTCATAGAATTTATTAGAATTAGGCAGTGAAAATAAAAACAGTCCTTTTTCTTCAATAATACGTAGCTTTAGCGCAAATTTTTTTCATTTTCTCAACAAATAAAGGAAAAAAAGAACCCAAAATTTGTAAAGCAATTTCTCCCGAGTACGGCAATACCCCATATGTGGTCATAAACTGCTGTTTGGGCAAACGGCAGGGCTCAGAAGGAAAGGACCGCCATTTGGAGTGCAGATGTTGCTGGATTGGTTTCTGGGCGCCTGTGGGCCCAAAACAGTGGAAACCCCCCAGAAGTGACCCCATTTTGGAAACGACACCCCTCAATGCATTTACCAAGGGGTGTAGTAAGCATTTTAACCCTGCAGGTGTTTTGTAGAAATTAGTGTTCACTCGATGTTGCAGAGTGAAAATGGGATTTTCTTCCATAGATATGCCAATATGTGGTGCCCGGCTTGTGCCACCATAACAAGACAGCCCTCTAATTATTATGCGGTGTTTCCCGGTTTTAGAAAACACCCTACATGTGGCCCTAATCTTTTGCCTGGACATATGACAGGGCTCAGGAGTGAAGAGTACCATGCGGAGTGGAGGCCTAATTTGGCGATTTACAAAGTATTGGTTCACAACTGCAGAGGCTCAGATGTGAAATAATAAAAAGAAACCCCTGAGAAGTGACCCCATTATGGAAACTGCACCCCTCAAGGCATTTATTAAGAGGTGTAGTGAGGATTTTCACCCAACAGGTCTTTTCCATAAATGAATGCACTGCGGATGGTGCGAATTAAAAATTTATATTTTTCCCTAGATATGCCATTCAGTGGCAAATATGTCATGCCAAGCTTATGACACTGGAGACACACACCCCAAAAATTGTTAAAAGGGTTCTCCCGGGTATGACGATGCCATATATGTTGAAGGAAACTGCTGTTTGGGCACGCTGTAGGGTTCAGAGCCGAGGGAGCACCATTTGGCTTTTGGAGAGCGGATTTTGCTTGGTACTAAATTTGTTTGAGTATTGCTGGTGTTTTATAATGTGGGGGTACATGTAAGCGGGGCGGAGTATATAAGGGGCATAGTCAGGTGGTATGAAAAAAAATTAATAATCCATAGATGTGTGTTACGCTGTGAAGCAATCCTTTCCGCACAGGCCAGTGTCGCACTGATAAATGGTGTAATTTCTTATCCCCCTTTTGGTCCACACTCTGCACCTTTGTAGTTTGAGGAATTTTGCTGGGAAGTGTTGTCCTGGTATAATACGGGCACCGTCGCTTCCAGCGGATATGTTTGGGCCCTTGATAAATCGCCTCTTCAAACAGAAGAAATGTTCCCCTCGGGCACAACTGCATATTTTTTTATTTCCTGACTTATTGGAGCCATAACTAATTTTATTTTTCATAGACGTAGCAGTATGAGGGCTGGTTTGTTGCGGGATGAGCTGTAGTTATTATTGGTACCATTTTGGGGTACATGTGACTTTTTGATCACCTTTTATCCTATTTTTTGGGATGCCAGGTAAACAAAAAAATGCAATTCTGGCACAGCTTTTTTCGTTTTTTTTATACAGCGTTCACCATGCGTTATAAACTACATGTTAACTTTATTCTGTGGGTCAGTACGATTCTGGCGATACCTAATTTATAGCATTTTTTTATGTTTTACAACTTTTTTCACAATAAAATTACTTTTGTAAAAAGAATGTATTTTTTTTCTGTCGCAAAGTTGTGAGAACCATAACGTTTTCATTTTTTTGTCGACAGAGGTGTATGAGGGCTTGTTTTTTGCGGGACGAGCTATAGTTTTTATAGGTACCATTTTTGGATACGTGTGACTTTTTGATCACTTTTTATTCTAATATTTGTAGGGCAAAGTGACTAAAAAACAGAAACTCTGGTAACGTTTTTTACGTTTTTTTTTTACGCTGTTCACCGCGTGCAATAAATAATACAATATTTTGATACCTCAGGTCGTTACGGTCGTGGCGATACCAAATAAATATGGTTTATTATTATTTTTCAATAATAAAGGACTTGATAAGAGTAAAAGGGGGATTGTGTTTTATTTGATTACTTGAAACTTTTATTGTTTTCAAACTTTTATTTTTTGCACTTTTTTTTACACTTTTTTACACTTTTTTATACTTTTTTTTACACTTTTCTTCAAGTCCCACTAGGGGACTTGAAGGTCCAACGGTCAGATTTTTTTTTTTCTAATACATTGCACTACCTATGTAGTGCAATGTATTAGATCTGTCAGTCATTCACTGACAGCAAGCCGATTAGGCTTCGCCTCCCGGCGGGGCCTAATAGGCTTCCGTAATGGCAGAGCAGGAGACCATTGTGTCTCCTGTTGCCATAACAGCAGTCGCCAGTCCCGATTGCCTGTCAGGGCTGGCGATCTGCCAGTAACCGCTACGATGCAGCAATCGCTTTCGATTGCTGCATCGAAGGGGTTAATGGCAGGGATCGGAGCTAGCTCCGGTTCCTGCCATTACAGGTGGATGTCAGCTGTACAGTACAGCTGACATCCACCGCTGATGACGCCGGATCAGCTCCTGCCGGCAGCTACGGAAGCCGATCAGGCTCCGCCGCCGGGCGGATCTTGACCGGCTTCAGTGCTAGGCAGACCGGGAGGCCAGTATTAGGCCTCCGGTTGCCATTGCAGCCACCGGAACCCCGGCAATTTCATTGCTGGGGCTCCGATGAGCTGCAAACACCTTAAGTGCAGCGATCGCATTTGAGCGCTGCACTTAAGGGGTTAATGGCGGGGATCGAAGCTAATTTCGGTCCCCGCCGTTACAGTCGGATGTCAGCTATAAGATACAGCTGAGATCCGGTGATGATGGCACCGACTCAGTTTCTGAGCCGGTGCCAAACATTTGACGTACATGTACGGCATTTTGCGGGAAGTCAATGCTTTCCATGACGTACATGTACGTCAAATGTCGGGAAGGGGTTAATGTTACATTAATATAAAACATGTGACATTGTGTGGAATTCTCACAATAATCAACTTCATTACTGCATATATGGTCAAACAGAAACAAAAGGTAGGGTAAGTTCACACCGGGCAGATATGCTGCGTAAAGGTACACAGTGTATCCGTCGTGTTGCCTGCAGGGAATTCTGGTTGAAAAATGACACCAAATTGTGGTGCAGTTTTTCGCCCGGAATGTCCTCTACGAAAATCCTGCAGTAAAAAAAAAACAGCTATACTTAGTATGGTGACGTGTCCCTCCGATGTCTTGACGTTCTGCAGCCTTTGGATGATATTTTATCCCATGTGACCACTGCAGCCTCTGATTGGCTGCAGCGGTCACATGGGATGAAACATTATCCCAGGAGGCCAGCCTGGATGAAGAAGCACAGAATTCTGGGTAAGTATAAATTGTTTTTTTTTTACCTGGGTTAAGATTTTTGTGGCGGAAATCGCAACATCTGCTATTTGTTGCAGGTTTTACCTCCCCATTGAATTCAATGGGTAAAGTCTGCAACAAAAAAAGCAGCAGTTACGCAAATACAATTGACATGCTTCGGATTAAAAAACCACACCACAGGTCAATTTCTGAGCGTTTCTTTCACTTATCAGTTACACAATTGTTCAAATCTCATCCATTCTTGCTGCCACAGTATTATGCTGCGGATTTTCCGCAATTAAATACATTGCGGAAAAACTGCAGTGTTTACACATGTGTAAACTCGGCCTTACAGTGATGGTGCGGGCACAGAAACTATTGGGACTTAGAAAATGTTTTCGAAAAAGTTAATTAAAATGCATCAAATAATAATAAAAAAGCTGTAACTATGACGTTGAGGTGTGGAAAGTTAGTCCCCACCACGACATTAAAATTGAATTTCCGTTAAAAAAAAATGAAATTTGTAAATTTCACCTCCACTGTGCTTTCATTCCTGTGAAACGCCTAGGGGGTTAAGAAACTTTCGAAATGATGTTTTGAATGCTTTGAGGGTACAGTTTTTAAAATGGGGTGATGTGTGTGTGTGTGTGTGTGTGTGTGTGTGCGTGCGTGCGTGCGTGCGTGCGTGCGTGTGTGTGTAATATATCAGAACTACATCATAACTGGGCTGGTTCCTAAATAAATAGGCTTCTGAAATTTTCTTGAAAATGTGAGAAATTGCTGCTAAACATACGGTATAAGCCTTGTAACGTCCTAGAAAAATAAAGGATGTACAAAAAACAATGTCAACATAAAGTAGACATATGGGAAACGTTAATTAATAACTATTTTGTGTGACATCAATATCTGTCTTAAAATCAGATGCACTCAAATTCAGAAAAATGCACATTTTTGCAAATGTTCTCTAAATTTTGTTGTTTTTCACAAATAAGCAATGAATTTATCAAACAAATTTTACCCCTGACATAAAGTAAAAAGTGTCACGAGAAAAAAAAATCCCAGAATTGCTTTTCTAGGTGAAAGCATTCCAAAGTTATTACCACATAAAGTGACACGTCAGATTTGAAAAATGGGGCTCTGTCAGGAAGTCCAAAAGTGGCTGCGGCAGGAAGGGGTTAAGTAAATGTCCATTTTTTTTACACCATTTCATTTTTAGGTACAAAATGCTGTGCATATTAACCCCTTCCCACTCCTTGACGTACTATTCCGTCATGATGAGCGCATCGTTCACCCTTAGTAACGGAATAGTACGTCACGGGAGGAACGGCCATTCCAGCCCCCCTCCCGGCATATACAGGAGCTGTGACAACTGCTGTCTCGTACAGCAGTTGCCGCAGCTCCTTAAGCAGGGACCGATCACGGTGTTCCTCGCTGATTAACCCCTTAGAAGCCGTGTTCTATAGTGATCGCATCTTCTTAGGGGTTAAAACACCATCTATATCCCACAACATCATGGGTGCCGATGGTTGCTATGGCAAACGGAGGCCTAATAATGGCCTCTGGCTATGCAATCTACGGAAGCCTAGTGGCTTGCCATCAGCGAGTAGCTGACATCTCCAACACACTTCACTACGCATGTAGTGCAGTGTATTAGAATTGCGATCAGGACTTCCTGTCTTCAAGTCCCTAGTGGGTCAAAAAAAAAGTTTAGAAAAAGTTATATAAAAATAATAAAAAAAACAAGTTTACAAGTAATAAAAGTAAAAATCCCCCTTTCTCCCTTATCAGTCTTTATTATTAACAATAATAATAAATAAACAAACTATACATAATTGGTATTGCTGTGTCCGTAACGGGCTGAACTACAAAAGTATTTTGTTATTTATCCCGCGCGGTGAACACCATAAAAGAAAATAATAATAAACCATACCAGAATCACAATTTTTTTGTCACTTCACCTCCCAAAAAATTGAATAAAAAGAGATAAAAAAAGTCGCATGTACCCAAAAATTGTACTGATCGAAACTGCAGTTCGTTACGCAAAAAAACAAGTCCTTATATGGCTTTCTTCATGGAAAAATAAAAAAGTTGTGGCTTTTAGAATATGGCAACAAAAAAAGTAAATGTTTCTTTATAAAAAGTATTTTATTGTGCATAAGACATACAAAAAAAACTATAAACATATGGTATCGCCGTAATTGTATTGCCCCGAAGAATAAAGTGAATGTCATTTATAGTGCACGATGAACACTGTAAAAAAAAGGAATAAAAAACAATAGTAGAATTGCTGTTTTTTTGTCACCACGCCTCTTAAAAATTATAATAAAAACTGATCAAAAAGTCGCATGCACCCCATAAAAACTACAATGAATTCCTCAAGGGGCCTAGTTTCCAAAATGGGTCACTTTTAACGGGTTTCCTTCATACTGGTACCTCTAAAATCTACATGCCAAATAGCACTCCTGCCCTTCTGAGCCCTGCCGTTTGTCCAAGCAGCAGTTTATGAGCACATGTGATGTATTACCGTAATTGGGAGAAATTGCTTTTCAAATGTTGGGGTGCTTTTTTTCCTTTATTTTTGTGTTAAAATTAAAAAATGTGCATGTTTTATCATAAAAATGTGATTTTCAATTTCACAGCCTAATTTCACGAAATGCAGGAAAAAAAACAGTGGGGTCTAAATGCCCACTATACCTCTCAATAAATTCCTTGATGGGTGTAGTTTGCCAAATGCGGTCACTTTTGGGGGGTTTCCACTGTTTTGGCACCACAAAACCTCTTCAAAACCGACATGGTGCCTAAAATATAATCTAATAAAAAGGAGGCTCCAAAATCCTTTAGGTTATCCTTTGCTTCTGAGGCCTGTGGTTCAGTCCATCAGCACACTAGGGTCACATGTTAGATATTTTTAAAAACTGCAGAATCTGTGAAATAAATATTGAGTTGTGTTTCTCTGGTAAAACCCTCTGTTTCACAAAAAAAAAAAAAATAGAAAGTATTTTATGCATAAAAAATGAAATTTGTAAATATCACCTCTACTTTGCTTTAAATTCCTGTGAAATGGTTAAGAAACTTTATAAATGCTGTTTTGAATGCTTTGAGGGGTTTCATTTTTAAAATGGGCTGATTTATGGGGGTTTCTAACATATAAGCCCCTCAAAGCCACTTCAGACCTGAACTGGTACCTAAAAAAAGGCTTTTGAAAATTTCTTCAAAATATGAGAAATTGCTGCTTATGTTCTAAGCCTTGTCATTTCCTAGAAAAATAAAGGAATGTTAAAAAAATGATGCCAACATATAGTAGACATATGGAAAATGTGAACTAGTCACTATTTTGTGTGGTATTACCATCTGTCTTACAAGCAGATACATTTAAATTCAGAAAAGTTCAACATTTTCCAAATTTTCTCTAAATGTTGCTATTTTTCACACATAAACACTGAATATATCGACCAAATTTGACCACTAACATAAAGTAAAATGTGTCACGAGAAAATAATCTCAGAATCACTTGGACAGGTAAAAGTATTCCAGAGTTATTACCACATAAACTGACACGTCAGATTGGAAAAATGGGTCCTGAGCCTTAAGGCCCAAACTGGGCTGTGTCATTAAGGGGTTAATTTTCTAATACTTCTGGATGCCTTAAAGCAGACAAAAAAAAACTAAACCCCTAAAAACGATATAATGTAAAATTTAATATATCTTTATAGGTTGAAGCAACTTTTTTCTGCTTCCAGCATGGCAGCCATAGAGTAAAAAAAAAAAAAGAAGGCCACTAAGGGAAGCTTTGAAGGCAAAGTTAATTTATAAATCCATATGATCCATAGTCAGTATCTCTTAAGCTCCGTCTAGTGTAATATGGCGCAGGCAACATTTTCACATCTCATTCTATGGCTGTTTGAAGCGAAGCAAGAGATTTGGACTTCAGTAACATATAGAATTGATCTCCAGTCCCTGTAAAGATGTAGTATTAAACTAATCAGCACAGAATTTTAAATTTACTCAGATAAAAAAAATGTTGTAGGCATTCACTTTAAAGGGGTTTCCCACAAACACATGTATCCCCTATCCACAGGATAGGGGATATATGTATGATCACTGGGGGTCCGACAGCTGGGACCCCATCAATGAAACGTACGGGGGTGTGAAAGTCCCCCGAAGTGCTCCATGAGAATAGAGCGCTGCTGCGAATCCTCGACCAGCGCTCTATTCATTTCTATGGACCTGCCGGAGACAGTGAAACCGAAAGTCCTATAGAAATGAATGAAGCGCTGGCCGAGCATGCGTACCAGTGCTCCATTCTCATTGAGCACTTTGGGGGGACTTTCAGTTCCCCAATCCAGCTCATCGCTGTTCCAGCGGTCGGACCACCAGCTATCACATATGTATCCCCTATCCTGTGGATAGGGGAAACAGGTGTTTTGTGGGAAAACCCTTTTAAATAGTTTTATTATATGTGCCTATTGAGAATCTTTTAAAACAGCAATATTACAGCATGTCAGCATTTTATTGCAAGTGTCTATGTTTGATTTTCTGTAGAGTTAAAACAAAGTAGTAACAGTACATTACCAATATTACCGTTCTGTGGTACCTAAGAAGAAAATGAAGTACACCATAAGTCTCATTCAGTAGTATAAGCATCGACATAATGCAAAAAATTACATTTGCCTTTTCTTTTATCAGACAATAAAAATACATATTTAAGCTCATTTTTAGAAAATATTAAGGTATCAGCAGGATAAAAAAAAAAAACAATCATTTTCCCATCTACAGATCATTCCTTCTTACTTAATAATTGATGCTAGTTATATCAGCATGCTTGAAATCCTACACAGATAAGAAATAATTAAGTTAGCAGCAATCAGTGTGATACGTAACGTCTCAATCAGAAGAGTTTTAAAGAAGAGAGAAATAGAATAAAATGATTTTTAAAAAATAACCCCAGTTGGTTCTTTTCTTTACTGCAGAAGATATATCTCAATGTCAGATTTAGACAGAAATAAAGCAGCCAGTGTTGTTGTGTGAATTGCTAAAATAAGTAGCTCCTGGCAATTTAATGAAGTCTCTATGGCTTCTCATCTTTCTCTTCCAGCAGCCTGTAAACATGACAATGATGAGACAAAACTCATCTACCTTTAAAAATGGAAACTTTTTTAAAAGGTGACTTAAATATCAAGAGATGGACATTTCTGTGTTGACTTTGTTTGCTGAGGAATCTGTGGTATTCCGTTAATAGTTCACACATGCAGAAATAATTTCATTCTGATTTATAAATTAAAAATAATTTAAAACATTTCTTGTAGATTGTATGTAGTGATAATGAAACTATTTTCTTTCCAGTAGACTTAAAAATCAATAGATCAACCATGAAATCTAAAAAAAACACCTTGCAGTAATTTCTAAGTAAGCAAATATTTTATAGGGATAATATTTTACATACAGTGCACATTACAATATGGTTATACTACATACTGGTGTGTTACACAGATTTGTTTACTCCTAGCTTTTTTATGTGTTAAATTATACAATTTGTTATACAATTTATACAATTAACATCTTGCGATACATTATGTCAGATAAGTTGAGAGGTCACATTTGTATGTAACACTTCATGTACCTTAATCTATTGACCCAAATTAGTTATATTATACAAATTATACAGATTATGTAAAATGAGAATGAGAAATCAGGAGATTGAGAGCGATGCCAATGCTCTGCATATAACAATCACCAAGTTTTGACCACATTATAAATTAAGTACAGTCAAATTTCTTTGAGATATCTAGCGAAAATATCTATAGGAGTTAAAATTCTTTCACAGAAAAATGCTGGTCTAGATCAGGGGTGTACGCCTCAGAGAGGTGGTCTTTTGGAGAGGTTTCACTTAATATTTTAGCAATCATGACCTGATTTTCACTTTTATTGAATATATTTTATTCATAATTATTTCATTTTTGCTTCGCTAGATTTGTACAATTCTAACTTTGAAAAAGTTTATAGTTGACATATGTACCTGTTTTTTTTTTTCTCAATCAATTCTAAATTCTAGGCACCATTTTGGGGTACATATACTTTAGCATTTAATTTATATTCATTTCTGTTTTGTGAGAAATAGTGACAAAAATTGATTCCACCATTTCGTTTCTGTGTAATTTTTACGCCATTCATTCTTCATATTACATAACCAGTAAATTTTTCTCTGTTTCATTATGGACACAGGCAATTGTTAAGGCATACATTACGCCCTAACAAGAGGCAATACAGAAAGTCAGCCCTGGGATCATTTCAAAGACTTCATCGCTGACTGTCCATGTGCTGTGTGTTAAGGCACTTCTGACCGCACCATAACTGAGCAGCATAATGCTTTAAGGGGTTAACATTTAGACTGAAAATTACTAATGGAATAGTTTTAATAATCTAATGATAAGTAAGGTGTAAATACGTTTTGGAAATAGTGTTAAAATTTGCACCAAAATCTGAGACAAAAGCGGCATGTGTTACGTGTGCATTTTGTTAAGGATTAAGATGCAGACTCAGCCACGTATTTCACCCAAATCAGCAGAAAAAAAAGGCAACAGAAAGGGTATGTAGCAGATTAGGAAATCTACAGATCTAAAATCTAAATCTAAATCTAAATCTATAGCATTCCATTCACTGTGGATTTTTTTACAGTGTTTGTGAATTGTGTTTGTTAAAACCTACATCGTTTGCATTGTACTGTAATTTATTGCCGAATTTTGCAAATTCTGGAACCGAAATTCCATAACAAATATGCTATGTTTGCTTTGTGTGAAATAGGCTTTATGCTACTTTATGTGAGGCTGTATATAACTGTTTCAGTATGTATTTTTGTGTGACATGTCCTTCTCTTGTGACAATATGATTATTTTACAGTGTAATGTGGGTAAACAAGGTATGTAGTGTAATAAATTGATATTTTCCAGTGATATAAAGAATATTATAGTAGTTTTTATTTAAAAAAATCGTTTATGGGGCTCAAGATTCAGTCAAAATATGACTTCTCTTATTTATGTTGCACATGATGTTTAAGATAGATTTCAGTAAGCCCCAGGATGATGGACATGCTAGTGTAGTAAATGTCATGCCAAGGAAAAGGGAAACTATTCTCAATAGCCTCTGAATAAATGCCCTGAGATCATTCTGTCATCCACAGGTAAAGTAAAACCTTCATGAAACTCTTGAACTAAGGCCAGTTAATCAAACAAAGTATGGTTTTATTTTCTATTGTTACTTTAGGTTGTAGTCACACGTGGCATATTTGCCTTGTATTTCCACAGCGTAAAAATATGCTGCAGAATAATTTTCCCATAATACATTGTAAGATTTATTTTTTTTCCTCCGCATCAGTACTTCTCTCCTTCCTGAGTGGGTGGGCGGGTTATATAAACATGTAATGTTATTTTTACTTTTGTAATTATATAAATTGAACATAAAAAAACAAAACGTTTTTCACAGCGTTTTTATGTCGTGGAGATCAAAGGCAAATAAGCCACGTGTGACTACACCCCCAAGGGGCTCAATTTTAAATGCAGCAGATTTGTTGCAAACATTTCTGCAACTGTTCTGTTTATCTAAATGGAGTTTGCAGAAATCCATGCGCATGCTGCAGAATCAAACCTATTAAGATGCATAGAAATGATTTTCAACAAGTGTGCCGCGTGTGAACATATCCTAATAGTTCTGTTTACATATATACATAAGTATATACAAGCATATGGTTAAACTTTGATACTAATGAGTGATCTGAAGTTCAGTAAATGCCATATATTCATATATATTATAATCATATAATAACCCTCAATTGCAGTTTATTGGTTTAGTCAACACATTATAGCTTAACCCCTTAAGGACACGGCCAATTTTGGCCTTGAGGACAGAGCAATTTTTTTTCGATTTCCCTCTTTGCATCCCGACGCTCATAACTTTTTTATTTTTTGTACGACGTAGTTGTATGAGAATTTGTTTTTTGCGGGACGAGTTGTACTTTATGTAGGTACCATTTTTTGGTAAAAATACATTAGCGTTTAATTTCTATACATTTTTATTTTGGCGAAAATGCAGAAAAAAAGCAGTTGCGCAGCAGTTTTAATATAAATTTTTTTACACCCTACACCGATTATCATAAATAATGTTAAACTTTTGTTGTACAGGTTGTTACGGTCAGAGCGATACCAAATATGTCTATATTATTTCATGTTTTGGGACTTATATTTTAAAAAGTTTATTTATTATAAAAAATGTGTGTTTCTGTGTATTTTTTTTACTTTTTATTTATTTATTTATCATTCATTTTTTTTGACATTCATTTAACTTTTATTTTTAATCCCATAAAGGGATTTATCATTTTGATTTTGATTTTGTAACTGTAATGTACTGGCATAGATCTATATGCCAGTACATTAGCCTGTTACTGATTGTACACAGGCAGTTGTTAGGGCATACCTCAGTATGCCCTAACAACAGGAAATATGTTCAGACAGCCCTGGGGTCCTTCAATGGACCCTGGGCTGTCTGGCCATACAAGTTATCATCTGTGACGCGATCAATGTGCAGTCCCCCCTCTTTAAATGCCGCAATCTGCTTTCATCGCGGCGTTCAAAGGGTTAACGGCAGAGAGAAGATGTTTCTCTCCTCTCCGCTGTCAGAGCGGGGCCATGGCTGTGTATTACAGCCGTTGCCCCGCTCTCGATCGCACGCAGAGACGGCTGTCACACAGGACGAGTATGCTCGTCCTAATGCGCAAAGTGCTCGCCGCTCAGGACGAGCATACTCATCCTGTGTCGGCAACCAGTTAAAGGATAACTAAACATTCAACAAACTTCTGACATGTCATAGAGACATGTCAGAAGTTTTGATTGGTGGGGGTCCGAGTACTGAGACCCCCACTAATCGCTAAAATGAAGCGGCAGAAGCGGCAGAAGAGTTTGTGCGAGAGCTGAGCCACTTCTTTTCTGTTTGGCTTTTTCTGGAAAGCCGATGTAGCGGAGTACGGGCTCATAGACTTTCTATTGAGCCTGTACACCGCTACATTGATTTACAGAAAAAGCTGAACAGAAACTAAGCGGCTCAGCGCTCACACGAGTGCTTCTGTTGCTTCGTTTTAGCGATTGGTGGGGGTCTTAGTGCTCGGACCCCAGAAATTAAAACATCTGACACGTCACTATAAGGCCTTCAGTTTTTTTTGTCAGGGTGCTATCCATTGTTTTAACGGATAGCAACCTGACACATTAATTTGCGTGCGTTCCGTCAAAAATAGGACAGGTCCTACTCCTGCCCGTTTTTGACGGAACAGTCTCTGCCTTTTCATTGATTTGGTCCTTGAAACAACGGACTGTACACGGAAGCCATCCATGTGCGGCCCGTGTTTCATGGAACCGTCATTAGCGGCCGTACAACGGCCGACGGAAGTGTGCATGCGGCCTTACATGTCAGAAGTTTGTTGAACGTTTGGTTACCCTTTAAACTAATGTTTACCTAGATACATCTATATACATATACATAATTATCACATATTGTTACATTGTTATGTTATTTTCAGCCCTTACCAGTTTTTACCGCTAAGAAGTTTTAAACTTTAATCATTTTTCTCTGTAGCACCTCTTAAAATTAAATAATATAGAGCCATCATGACAGAACAAAGTGAAAAAGGAGTTTTCTGGTAGAGAAATAAAGATATCTTAAGACTGACTTCAAACGATATCCATAACAAGTAACTGCAGTGAAACTGTTTCATCTTTGCCTCTGGGATATTATTAAGTCTTTCTAGTAGCACTAAAAGCAGAAGCAAGGATTACAGAAGTTACTACACTGTAGCTGCTTGCCTGCCATACAAATATAAGAAAAAGCATAGATCTTGTTGAAGTTGTAAAGGTTATACATTTCATATCACATCAAGTTTAACCTTCTAAAAATCAGAAAATAAAACTTCTTCTTATGAGAATTGTATACCAATACAAAAGATGTGCAAGACAAGAACAGTTAATGCTGAATGTTGAGTTCTGCATTTTAATTTGGCACTCCAGTAAATAATCTACAAATGTGTTAATTTGCATATACCCTATTGTTCTATCTATATTTTATATTTGATATTTCTAGTTATTGTTACTGTTGTAGAAACACACTGTGACCGCTATTGATGCTCAATTTAATGAACAGAAACTTCATCAAATTTTGTAAATCCCATATTATTTCTCTCTGTTTAATATGCAGTTATATTTTATACATCTGGAACTTGATGGTCTGGCAATCTCAATAATCCAGCATACAACTAAAATAGTATAATGATGGTTTATCATGACAGTCTGACACTGTGTGGGGTCCTCTGCAGGATTTTGTGGGTATGTGACTGGTTTTATGTAATTTACTAATCTTTATTCCTCCCCGTAGGCCTCCGGGTCTGAGGCTTAATCCTGATGAATATCAAATTAATATTCACTAGGCATAACTATCTATGTAGGCCCCATGCCAGTACGGATAATACCACTATAGACCTCATGTGGACATGTTAGAGCATCCCTGTT
Source organism: Rhinoderma darwinii (assembly GCF_050947455.1). NCBI lineage: Eukaryota > Metazoa > Chordata > Amphibia > Anura > Rhinodermatidae > Rhinoderma > Rhinoderma darwinii. Next base: position 214,270,672 of record NC_134690.1, on the reverse strand, counting down.
GGGACCTTGCCACCAATGTGTCGATGCCAACATTCAGACTTCAGTACTTAAAGTAGCAAAAATTAATCCCACAGGAGATTATTACTAAAGCAAGTACAAAAGGATCAGTTTTCTCAACACAAAAACACATGGTTAAAAGTTGATTCTGCAGCAGCATCAGCGTTTGCAGGTAAATCGATGTAGCTACTTACCTGCAAACGCTGATGCTGCTGCAGAATCAAATGTAGCCTCTGGTGCCGATGTGTCCTCGCTCGTCCGACACGATGCAGGACCTGGGGCAGGAAGTGAGTGACGTCACAGCGTGATCTCTCGAGAACACGCTGTGTCTGCACTGCCAGAAGCTGGGTGGTAACGAAGAGAAGTGGATGATACTTCTATACACAACGCCCAGCTAGTAAAAGAAGTAAAAACGCCCAGATGTAACGAACACAATACACGCCCAGTTGTACTTTTACTTTAAACACGCCCAGTTGTACTTTAGAAAGCCTCATTTACATAAATATAAAAATGGTCATAACTTGGCCAAAAATGCTCGTTTTTTTAAAAAAAAAAAACGTTACTCTTATCTACATTGCAGCGACGATCTGCTGCAATAGGAGATAGGGGTTGAAAAATCTGGTGACAGAGCCTCTTTAAGAAACTACACACAGGAAGACCCAGAGGAGGCCACTGCTTCACTACCTCTAAGAACACTAAGATGAATTAGAATGATCCTCCACTGAAGCAACTTGGCAAAATTCATGGAGGTTTAGCCAACTCATTCAGTGCCATTGGTTTCTGTAACTAAGAAGTATATAGTCCTCCCATTTGTGCCCCATTAATTCCCTCCCAGACTTTCCCATCTACAGTATTTCCATTTCTTCATCACCTGTGCCCAAGATTCTTCTACTCCCTTTTCTTATCCTTTCTATTCACTCATGAGTCAGGCCAACTTGTGCTTCTCACATCCAGCTCACATAAATCTACTACTTTGCTGTATGAGTAGTTTCCCTTAGATTGCTAATTTAGGGTACTTCCAAGTAGAAGTGGATTCCAATTCCACTCTATATTCCAGTGTGTAAGTACTACATCCTATGGGCTAGATGCTATTCAGGCAGAGGTATAGCAGGAAATAATACTGTGGCAAAAGAGGACCACAGTGATGTAGAGAAAGATTTTGATTATATATTTTTTGTAAACTCATCAAACCAAACCATCCACCTCAGATGTGATAATCATGCTTATCATGCTTTGCTTTATAAAGACCTTGTAAAAAGGTGTTTTACAATGTAGGATGCTAGCTAATTTAAGAGTAAAAGGTGCCTAAATCTCAGATTTTTATTCATTGTTCATTATTGCAAAACAAGGATCTTATGCGTCTTTTCAGTTGTATTTATTTTTTTACCTCTAGTTTATTATGCACAAACATATTTAGAATTGTGGGGTTCCTCCCGCTGTGCTTTGTAATCTTACAGACACCAGCAGGAAAAGTTTAGTTACATACATTGTGGTAGATTATATTTTTAATGATAGCACTTTTATCTTCTGATTCTTTTCAACCTTTTATGTTTTTTGTCCATGGGGTGCGAGATTTAACTGTTCTTAGATACTATCATTTTATCATCACTGCTTTTAAAATTGTTGCATACATATTGCAATGCACCTAAGTGGAATAAAACTCTTAATTTAAAAAAACAAAAAAAATGGAATAAAACATAATTCAGTTCAAAATATGTATGTGTTTCCAGGTGATTTTATAATTATGTGTAGTTTGCTTCAATTTTACCATATTGCAGCACAGCACTAATCCTACTTAATAAAATGAGTAGAACAATGGGGGATGAAAACAAAATTGCATTCCAATTTTTCTCCTAAAGAGAAAGAAATTTACTTTGTATGGACTTAACCTTTTCACTGCTTATAGCTGAACCCATAGAATTCATTAATTATGTATTAAAATTGAAACTGTAATTCAGCACAATTCAAGTTCAATAGTGACCTAAATGTGAAACTAATGCATAACATTAAGATATTAATCGTATAATGCCTATAGAATGTTTATACTGTGATAATTCCATGTAAATTATATTATTTTATTTCCATTCATATGTTATATATAACTACATGAATCCTCATGTTTGTAACATAGATACCATAAGTCACTTTGGGATTTGGTTCCTAGATAAAAGCATGTTGGACATTGGACTGGGTTTACTAAACAAGCAAAACAAGGGCATACAACATAAAACTGCGGCTTTGATGCAGCTAAAGTCATTGGTTTAGTGATGTGGATGTAGGTCTTTTTTCACTTCATAAAAATATAATTACAAAAGCAGTGATAAAATTATCACCGCGGCCAGGGCCGGCCTTAGGTTGGATAGCGCCCTGTGCAAGACTCTCTATTGCCACCCCCTACACAAACCAAAAATGAACCACATATATAGACATAAACATACTGGAACATACATACTGTACATACATAAAGACAGATATTTAGACATACATGGAAATATACATACACACATCTGGCATATATACATACAGGTAAATATATAGACGTACAGACACATATACACAGACACACACACACACACACACACACACACACACACACACACACACCGGCAGATAAATACACAGACAGGAACATATACAAATACATAAAAGGCACATATATACAAGCACAAAGACACATTCACAAACAGACCTATATATACCCAGTACAGATAATGTACTAGATTTCACATGCAGTCCTATGTAACACCACAGATAACACACAGTGATAACTCTCTGAGTGGAGATAATGTTGTAGATTTCACGTGCAGACCTATGTAACACCACAGATAACACAAAGTAATACCTGAGTACAGATAATGTACTAGACGTTACCTGCAGTCCTATGTAACACCACAGATAACACAGTGATAACTCTCTGAGTACAGATAATGGAGTAGATATTACCTGAAGTCCTATGTAACACTACAGATAACACAGTGATAATTCTCTGATTAGTGATAATGTAGTAGATTTCACATGCAGTACTATGTAACACCACAGATAACAGACAGTGATAACTCTCTGAGTACAGATAATGTTGTAGATTTCACGTGCAGCCCTATGTAACACCACAGATAACACACAATAATTACTGAGTACAGATAATGTAGTAGACGTTACCTGCAGTCCTATGTAACAACACAGATAACACAGTGATAACTCTCTGAGTACAGATAATGTTGTCGATTATAACTATACCCACAGACACATACACAGAGGCATATATATGTATATAAGTGCAGCACAGTATATAAGGGGCAGCAGGGTTTATAAGGGGCAGCAGAGTATATAACGAGCAGCAGAGTATATAAGGAGCAGCAGGGTATATAAGGGGCAGCAGGGTATATAGGGAGCAGCAGGGTACAAAAGGGCAGCAGGTATATAGGGGCAGCAAGGTATATAAGGGGCAGCAGGGTATATAAGGGGCAGCAGGGTATATAGGAGGCAGCAGGTTATATAAGGGGCAGCAGGATATATAGTGGCAACAGGGTATATAGGGGGCATCAGAGTATATAGGAGGCAGAAGGATATATAGGGGCAGCAAGATATATAGGGGGCAGCAGGATATATAGGGGGCAGCAGGGTATATTGGGGCAGCAGAGTATATAAGGGGCAGCAGAATATATAGGGCAGCAGAGTATATAGGGATATGGGCAGCAGGGTATATAGGGGCAGCAGGGTATATAAGGTGTAGCAGGGTATATAGGAGGCAGCAGGTTATATAAGGGGCAGTAGGACATATAGGGACAGCAGAGTATATAGGGGCAGCAGGGTATATAGGGGGAATCAGGGTATATAGGAGGCAGCACAAATATCTTTGTTTTATCTGTTCTAAATTAATATTGAACACACACTTTTACAAAGAGACATAAACACATGCAGAGACACACACACACACACACACACACACACACACACACACACACACACTGTACCATATACCCATACAAACACAGAGACACATACTGTATACACACACATATATACACAGAGACACACACTGTATGCACGCACACACGCACGCACGCACGCGTGTGCACGCACACACACACACATTGTAACATATACACATATAAACACAGAGACACATACTCTATACACACAGACCCACATAGATACTCACCATCTCTCCTTGCTCACAGGATCACAGGCTTCGTGCATGATAGGCTGTGGGCGGAGCTTCCTCCTCCGCTCCTCGTCTCTTATTTACTCCATGTGTGTAACTAAGAGAAGAGCATAGAGTAGAGGCAGAGCCCAGTGGCACCCCCTACATGCACCTCTAAGGCCCGGCCCTGACCGCAGCCTTTACTGGATACTCTAAGGAGTAACCTCGTATCTTGCATTTATGAATTATATGATGAATAATATGGCATGTTTTTTATTTTCTTGAACACCAATTTTCCACATCTTTGCGCATCAATCACTAAAATAGTTGCATATGAAACTAAACAGTCTGGAGGAATGAGGGTGGACAGCTAAGGTAAACTATATTTAAAGTATTCAATGTTTTGGAAAAACAGTATTTTCTTATCGACAATTTTCTTTCTATTATTGAAGTCGTCCTCCACTTTTTCACTACAGAAAGATCGTTATTATTCTCCAGGCACTTTCAAAATGAAGCCACAAAATACTGCACTACCAAATGATGTTTCTCGTTCCTCTTCCTGTAATGTTACATCCCAATGGGACAATTTTCTTTATTTTCACTATCTACCCCATCAAACATTCCTAATGATTGGGCCAAATGCACACGATGCGTATTACGTGCAGATTTGCCGCACATATTTTCGTGCTCCAAATCCCCAGCGTAATATAGTACCAGCAAAGTAAATGAGATTTGAAGAAATCTCATCTACACATTACAGATTTGTTTCTATTTTAAAATCCGCAGCATGTCAATTTATCTTGAGTTTCCACTTGCAAATTGTATCTGCACCAAAATTTGCAGCATAAAAACGCACCTATTTCCGCATCAAACTGTAAAAACTGCACCTAAAAACACATAAAAAAAATGCATTAGGTGCGGATTTATGCGGAATTACCTGCACTTTACCTGTGGTTTTGATACGGATTCTCTGAACCAAATTCTGCAACGTGTGCATTTATCCTTAAAGGGGTTTTCCCACTACTGGACAACTGATGACCTATCCACTGAATAGGTCATCAGTATACGATCGGTGGGTGTCTGACACCCAGACCCCGCACTGATCAGCTGCTTGCCGGTACCAGTTGTCATTGCACAGTATGCACTGTACGGAGTCGGAAGCAGTTGGATCTGTACATTACATAGTGGCCGTGGTGCAGAACTGCAGCTCTGCTCCTATTCACTTGAATAAGAGCAGAGCTGCAGTGCTGCAGCTCGGCTGCTATTCTGTGACCCAAGCCATCTGCTTCCTGCATCGACGTCCGATGCTCGAAGGCAGACATAGCAGCTGATCGGTGTGTGGTCTGGGTGCCGGACCCCCACTGATCGTATACTGATGACCTATATGGTGGATAGGTCATAAGTTGTCAGGTAGTGGACAACCCCTTTAAAATGTTCAAAAAGGACCTCAAAATCGACCTCTTTAAACCTGTATATTGCTCTGCCTCTGTATACTAACTATTCACCAAACATAGATAAAAACAATCTTCTAGACATCACCTCATATACTGTGCATTCAGAAAGTCTTCAGACCCTTCCACTTTTTTCACATTTTATTATGTTGAGGCATTATGCACTTAATACCCCATAATGACAAAATGAAAACAGAATTTTAGAAATGTTTGCAAATTTATAAAAATGAATAATTAAAATGTAAGAACTCAAATTTTGCATGGACATAAGTATTCAGACCCTTTGATATGACACTTTAAATGTAGCACTGGGAGCCTTTCTCTAGATCATCTTTGAAATGTTCCTACACCTTGATTGGAGTCCACCTGTGGTAAATTCATTTGATTGGGCATGATTAGGAAAGACACACCCCTGTCTATATAAGGTCTCACAGCTGACAATGCATATCAGAGCAAAAACGAAACCATGAGGAGGAAAACTGCTTGTAGAACTCAGAATTAGGATTGTGTGGAGGCACAGATCTGGAGAAGGGTATACACTGAACTGTACATTTTGTTTGTACTATTCTCCCAATTCATAGATTGTAAGTTAATTTGGTAAACTGAATATTTTATTATGAAATGCATAGAGCTAATTAATATGTTAATGCTATATAAATAAAGGATACTAATAACAAATATAAGCAAGGTGCGTATTAAAACTCTTATCTGTAAACATAGATTTATGCAGATACATTTTAATGTGCCCAAATTGAATAATTCTACGGTTAAATAATGTTCTGACTGTAATGTTCGAGACAAAGAATTATGTGTATGGCATGCATCCAGAGAGAGACACAGAGAGAGAGAGAGAGAGAGAGAGAGAGAGAGAGAGAGAGAGAGAGAGAGAAAAAATGTTAACCGCACAGTCAGTTCATAAAGATGAGGGTGCAAGCCCACCAGGGTCACAACCAAAGTTACCCAAAGTGTATATTCCAAGAAACAGGCAGCACTCCGGAGATGTAGCAATAATAGAAAAATGTGCTTTATTCCATCAGTCAAAACAGCAACGTTTCAGCTCTACCATACAGGAGCCTTTCTCAAGCTGAGAAAGGCTCCTTGGTAGAGCTGAAACATTGCTGTTTTGACTGATAGAGCACATTTTTCTATTATTGCTACATCTCTGGAGTGTTGCCTGTTTTTTGGAATATATATATATATATATATATATATATATATATATATATAGTAATAAAAAAATAGGCAGCACACTGTAGTTGAAAGTGCAAAATATAAGGGTACGTTATTGCCCCATGTGCGACATTTCAGCTCTGTCCTCCAGAGCCTTTTATTTTGCATAGAAATGTTTGCTCCCCCCAGAGCCTTGTAACTTGAGCCCTGATTCACATAAGGTTTTTCAGAGGGTTTTTTTAAAGACTTTTTGTAAATGCATTTTTTTTTTTTTTTAAACAATAAATGTAAACAACCACTTGTGAATCACAAGCATAAAACTGTTATTAACAATACTCCATATGTAAGCATACAAAATAATTGGTGCGGACAAATCATTATGTGGACGAATCATAATGCAATGAACAGATCTAATGTTCTAGATGAAAGAGATATTATTGTACATCGGACTGCATACACTTCTCTTAATAAACTGTTCTTGGTATAGGAAATCTATTTGTTCATTTGTCCCTTAAAAGGTAAGTCCTCAGGACCAGACCGTTTTTCTAGCAAATATTGAAATTAGTTCATGTCAATTTTGATAGCATATGAATAGCATTTAAAAAAATATATATTAAAGTGTATGGAGAAAAATGCTATACCCAGAGCATGCTGCCCCCAAAAAACGTACTTACACAGTGTGTGTGCGTTTCTAGCATTATATTGCCATACCCACTCTGTACAAAGGTACATGTATACATTAAGGCTGGGTTCACACGTGGCGGAATTTCACTTAAATTCCGCTGCGGACACTCCGCAGCGTTAATCCGCAGCGGAGCCGTTTGTCCATTGACTTACACTTTAATTTAGCAGTGTTCGTTTAGACGAGGCGTAAAATTCCGCTGCGGAGCATAGGCTGCGGAGCGGAATTTGGTGTCCGCAGCATGCTCTGTCTGTTGCGGAGCAGTGGCGGACTCATGGCGGAATTTCTCCATTGACTTCAATGGAGATTCTAATTTCCGCAATGAAGTCCGCAGCTGTCATGCACATGTTATGTGTGCTGCGGATCCGTCTTGCTTTTTTAACTTGACATTTCTTCATTCTGGCTGGACCTATGTATTTCTAGGTCTACAGCCAGACTGAGGAAGTCAATGGGGCTCCCGTAATGACGGGAGCGTTGCTAGGAGACGTCTGTAAATAGTCACTGTCCAGGGTGCTGAAAGAGTTAAGCGATCGGCAGTAACTGTTTCTGCACTCGGGACAGTGACTACCGATCCCAATATACATGTATCTGTAAAAAAAAATGAAGTTCAGACTTACCGAGAACTCCCTGCTTCTGTCTCCAGTCCGGCCTCCCAGGATGACGTTTCAGTCTAAGTGACGGCTGCAGCCAATCACAGGCTAATAACAGGCTGCAGCGGTCACATGGACTGCCGCGTCATCCAGGGAGATCGGGCTGGATGCCGAAGGAGGGACGCGTCACCAAGACAACGGGCGGTAAGTATGAATTTTTTTGACTTTCACAAGGGAAAGTGCTGTCCCTTCTCTCTATCCTGCACTGATAGGGAGAAGGGAAGTACTTTTACCGCAGTCCGCAGCAGCTAGTCCGCATCAATTTACTGCACATTTTGTGCAGATCCGCAGCAGTATCTGCAACGCAGATTCTGTGCGGCATTGATGCGGACAGTTGCGGAGGAAATCCGCCACGTGTGGTCATGCCCTAATAGTTTTGATTTAGCCCTGATCTTTCAATTCAACTAGATCTTTTCATGCTAATAATATTTGTATAAAAAAATTAAAAAACAATTGCTTTCTAGTCAGCTGCCTATGTCGTGTTCTGAAATCATCCTTTAGCATCACATGTATTATCTGCTTATACAGTAACTCCATGCATTTTCAATATACAATCCAATATTATATAGACTGCACCCTTCATTGGATAATTGACACTTCCTATCAACTTTCATCCCTTGCCCTTTAGTAAAATTACATTCTTAACTATATAAAATGGCGTTCAAAGCATTCAACTAATGTCGGACCATTGTTTCACATTGTAGTGACACATGGAACAATGATCAGATGGCCAATTACATTTCTGTCACAGTTTATTAGTTAGTGTTAGACTTCCGAACCTTCATTCTGAAGGACTCAAACAGTCATTTAAATGTAATGTAAATTATCATAAATGTTAAGCTTCACATGGAAATTAATCTACTGTTTGCACGGTATTCATCATGAGCTGCTATTTATATGTAGTAAAAAATTGCTACCTGACTTTTGTATGGTTAAGAAAATGACTCATGATTTTTAAACATAAAAATAATAGTAATAATATTAATAAAAGTAATTATGTGCAAATACTAAGAAATGCCACTTCATGACTTGACATGACTATAGAAAATAAGTACAGTCATTACCAAAGGAAAGGAGCAGAGTACTTTAAAGAGGCTCTGTCACCAGATTTTGCAACCCCTATCTGCTATTGCAGCAGATAGGCGCTGCAATGTAGATTACAGTAACGTTTTTATTTTTAAAAAACGAGCATTTTTGGCCAAGTTATGACCATTTTTGTAGTTATGCAAATGAGGCTTGCAAAAGTCCAAGTGGGTGTGTTTAAAAGTAAAAGTCTAAGTGGGCGTGTATTATGTGCGTACATCGGGGCGTTTTTAATACTTTCACTAGCTGGGCGCTCTGAAGAGAAGTAACATCCTCTTCTCTTCAGAACGCCCAGCTTCTGACAGTGCAGATCTGTGACGTCACTCACAGGTCCTGCATCGTGACGGCCACATCGGCACCAGAGGCTACAGTTGATTTTGCAGCAGCATCAGCGTTTGCAGGTAAGATCGACTTACCTGCAAACGCTGATGCTGCTGCAGATTCAACTGTAGCCTCTGGTGCCGATGTGGCCGTCACGATGCAGGACCTGTGAGTGACGTCACAAAAATGGTCATAACTTGGCCAAAAATGCTCGTTTTTTAAAAATAAAAACGTTACTGTAATCTACATTGCAGCGCCTATCTGCTGCAATAGCAGATAGGGGTTGCAAAATCTGGTGACAGAGCCTCTTTAAGTGGTTGGGGACCTGAGCCGTTTAAAGAAGACCTGTTACATCCTCTCCACTGTAAAACTAAATAAATATCTCTTTCTCAGGTGTCCAAGTAGCTAAGGGAGTGTGCCTAAGCAATTCTGATACTGTCCACACTTATTGGACATTGTCAGAGCAGTGTACAGATGTAGCCAAGTTTATCTTGACTGATGAATTGCACTAGCGTGACACGTCACACAACAAAAGTCATTGAAAATGAATTGAAAAAGTCATATTAAAGTTTCTTGACACTGTGTATTTCATGTGTTAAGAGTCAAGATAAAGATGGCTACATCTTTATATGCATGTCCCATTAAGGAATATGACTAGCTTAACACAACATTTGGGCACTACATGTGACTTGTATGTCAGGAAATTTTTCTAATGTATATGAGAGTGAAGTGGTTTAGTGTAGGGACTCGCGGGTCCTTACACGTGGGTTGCGAGCTTGCGTATTTTGGCCAAAATATCAACTAATATTTCATGTTTATCATGGATGTTTATCAGGCTGCAGCCAGGCCTTGTGACTGCTGGAGGAGAATAGTCTCTCAACGCTTGGTGTTGTGTGCCTGACAGGTGCTGGGCAGCCCGTCTGGTAGAATACAATGGGCATAACTAATAGGCTGTGACTGGTGCGACTGGTACACTTATAGAAGCTATATCTGTGTGCAATGTCTATACTAAGCAGCCACCTACCTTATGAATAGTAGGCGTGTGAGTGGCTGTTTTATCAGTTTCTGCACTTATGCAATCTCCCTGTATGTAGCATTGTGGTCTGTCTGCATCCTGTTGGGAAGTGGTGTTTTAACCTGCTCCTGTATTAGTAAGTGGCCTTGCTTAGTTCATTTTTGAGTTTATATATATATGTCCCTTACCTGGTGTGACAATGTATATGTCCCTATAAAGGCTTCTAACCTTTATATGTGCCCATAAACTTCTATCCGAGTGTCCTTTTGTCATTTCATTATGACATTGAGTGGTTATTTTTAAGTCTTTACCTTTGAGGAAAAGCTATTAATATTGAATACAGTTATTAATACTGTATATATGTTAGTCACACATTGTAAATAACAAAGCGTTTAGGAAGATGATAGTGAATAACCCCATCATGCTGTAACATTGCCTGAAATATTTCCTAATTCCATAAAAGTTTGCAGAGATAACACTCAACATTATTCCGTGGTTTACTCTCTTACTAAAAGTCTATTGGGGGTGATTGGTTAAAAAATGAGATCTTCCACTGTGTCTTCTATTGTGAAATTTCAGGAAATCTGTACTTACATGTATCACATTGTATCTTCCCTCATGCCAGGTTGGTCCAGTTACAACAGTTTATTAAGGTTTGTGGAGTATTTTGTGTTGTGGAGGTGGAAATTAAAAGGGGGAATGTGTAAACTTTTCTATGGCAGTTTTCTGACATTGAGAAGTTGCAAACGGCCCACATGTTGCAACTTTTGCATAATTCCAGCAAATCTCGACACTTTTTTTTTTTCTCCGCAAAAAGTGGGTGGGGCTTAGGGGAAGGGGGCACCTGCGGCCCACCTTATTTACTATAATTTACATCAGCGTCAGTGGCGCACAAACAGCCGGCGATGCGACCAAGTTAATAGTTAATGTGCCTCCTAATAACTGTCGCATCTTGCTCCTGCTTGCTTCTTATTAAGATTGATGTATGAAATGCCAGTCTTAATGAAACTCAACAATATAGTTTCATTTATCAACACTTGCAATGAGGAAAAGTGTCCTTGTTACCCTGAGTAACAAAGCCACAATTTGATACATAATCCCAATTTACTACATGGATTTATTTTTTGTGGTTTGGAGATGTGAATTTTGGCTATAATCATACTTATTAATGTTTCCAAATGTGTAAATATGTTTATGAGACTTGTAATAATCTCATTCCTAATTGGCATTTTGAAAAACCCAGCTGCAGTGTATTTGTCATGTTTATTTCCAATGACTTAAACATGGAAAATCAAGAATAAAAACTAAGGTTGTGGAGTGGCTTTGTGCAGTTCTGGCTAGTTTCTCTCAATTTCTTTTTACCCATCCAGGAAAATAGGGATATTGTGTTGTTGTTGTTGTTGACTAAATGAATTCTGAACAACAGGTAGACGACAGATAATTAAGATGCATTTATGACAGTAAACAGGCATCTTCTAGATAACTTCATCATATGTCTCAGTAAATCAAAGTGATAAACCAGGAGAACAAATAGTAGTAAAAGAAAATAAAAAAAGTTGTTATCTCGTAACAATCTATAGAAAGATGATAGATAGATGATAGATAGATAGATAGATAGATAGATAGATAGATAGATAGATAGATAGATAGATAGATAGATAGATAGATGATAGATAGATAGATAGATAGATAGATAGATAGATAGATAGATAGATAGATAGATAGATAGATAGATAGATATGGGATAGTGAAACAAATATATCCAGCAGCACCAGTATACAGTGGGTGCAACTCCTCAGGAACAGACCACGTTCTAATTCCAATAATATCCAAAAAAGAGGCAGCACTCCGCAGAAAATATAGTAAAGGGTGTATTTATTGCCCCCTGTGCGTGCAACGTTTCAGCTCTATCCTCTAGAGCCTTTCTCAAGCTTGAGAAAGGCTCTAGAGGATAGAGCTGAAACGTTGCACGCACAGGGGGCAATAAATACACCCTTTACTATATTTTCTGCGGAGTGCTGCCTCTTTTTTGGATATTATTAGATATGGGATAGATAGATAGATAGATAGATAGATAGATAGATAGATAGATAGATAGATAGATAGATAGATAGATAGATAGATAGATAGATAGATAGATAGATAGATGATAGAGCCACAGCAGTAAAATTCTTTAATACTGCAGCAAACATTCTAGAAATTCTGATGATCTGCAACTTTTTCTGGCACAGAACTGCAACGTAATTTGGTACATCAAAAACCAGAACAACAAGTCTGCACAGGCATCAGTTGAAAAAAACTATGATAACAGCAGATTTCAAGGCAGGGTTTTATTTTGTAAAAAAAAGAAGAACTCTTCAGTCATATATACAGCTCAAGACGTTATCTTTTATTTAAAGTATGTCTCTATATGACCTCAGTCATTGTATTGGACTGAGATTGCATAGAAAGTGTCATTTCCAGTTCCCCTGTGTTATTTGGCAATCTAGTAAGAAACCCACCCTGGTTTCGGAATGTTACAAATATTACTTTTTAATGTTGGTTTTAGGATTGCACCATTAGGATATTGCATTGCCATATGTCATTGTTTTTGTAAGGACAAACCTATTTAAGTATAAACAAGTATACCTTGACACATGCAATTATATAGTCACTCATATTTAATTTTTCTTGTGATGTATGTTGTACTGTGTTACATTACAGGATGCCCTTATTTTGTTTTATGCACAGGTTTGTTTGAAAGGTCTTTAAGACTGAAACGTCACTTAAAGGGAACCCGTCAGCAGGATTTAGGCAGGGTAATAGGTTAACAATGATACTCTTCTGTAATTTGGCAATGCAGAATAATCTAAGAAAAGAGAATTGAAAATAGAGCACACTATATGCAATTTAGCTTGAAAAAGTAATCTTGGTGTTGCTGACATTTTGAAGAGTCAAGCACACCGGTGCCTAAACATGCCCATCATAGATTGCTTGACGTTTCAGAAGTCGCAATGCTTCACTCCTAGACCTCTGAAATTGTGTGCATGCGCCGTTCTATACAAATTCCTAGACGTTGTAAGCACTGCACTTCACTGCGCATGCTCGAGAAGGTAAAACAAATGGCACAGACATGGGATTTCAGAGTCCAATGAGTGATATAGCGCGGCCCCTGAGACGTCAATCAACTTATGAGGAACATGTTTCGGCACCGGAGTGCCTGAGTCTTTGGGATTATAGCAACGCCCAGATGAATCCTTCAAGCTTTTTTGCATATAGGGCATGCAGTTTTCAAAGCTGTTTTTCTAGATTATACTGCATCAGACAGATTACAGAAGAGCATCATTGTTAATTTATTACCCTGCTGAATAACTGGTTGGTGGTGATTTGGGGGCCTAAATCCTGCTGACAGGTTTCCTTTAAAAGAGTACGCCGATTACTATAACATACATTACAGTAATATAAAATACTTCAAATGGATGCATGACACTCTGAAATCTGGTGCTACAGTAAGATCCCAGAAAAACTCTGCACTCAGGTGTACTACTCAAAATGTTATCTTTTATTCAAAAATAATAGATAACATTTTGAGTAGTACACCTGAGTGCAGAGTTTTTCTGGCATCTTACTGTAGCACCAGTTTTCAGAGTGTCATGCATCCATTTGAAGTCATTTATATTGTTCTATAATCTCCCTGAAAATTCACTACACTGACAAGTAAGTTTTATGTCCAATAATTTACATTTGGGTTTGACATTAAAACATTTTTTTTAAATAAAATTATATTTATACAGTACTGTGGAAAAATACTGCAAAGTAAAAATAATTGTTAATACTTTTTTTTACCAATTAACAAAATACAACTTGAATGAAGAGAAGAGAAATCCAAATCAAACCAATATTTGTATGACCACCCTTTGCCTTCTAAACAACGTCACTTCTTCTTGATACATTTTCGCAGTTATGGATTTTGTAGGATTATAGTCAGGTGTATGATTAACTAATTACACCAAACAGGTGATAATAATCATTTTCATACATAGGTTGAAACGCAGTCATTATAACAGAAACAGCTGTGTAGGAGGCTTAAAACTGGATGAAGGACAGCCAAACTCTGCTACAAAGGTGAAGTTCTGAAAACCGTTTCATGTTACAGGTCCACCATGGCAAGACTGAGCACAGCAAGATTTCAAAGCAAACTGAAGTTTCAAGATGTGCTGTTCAAGCTCTTTTGAAGAGGCACAAAGAAACTGACAACGTTGAGGACCGTAGACGCAGTGGTCAGCCAAGGAAACTTAGTGTAGCAGATCAAAGACACATCATGCTTACCTCCCTTTGAAATCGGAAGATGTTCAGCAGTGCCATCAGCTAAGAACCCAGGTCACCCATCTAATGTTCGGATAAGTCTGGCCAGATGCTGTCCTTTGGAAGAATTGCGGCAAAAAAGCCATACCTTCGACGTGGAAACAAGGCCAAGCGATTGAACTATGCATGAAAAAATAGGAACTGGGGTGCAGAAAAATGGCAGCAGGTGCTCTGGACTGATGAGTCAAAATTTTAAATATTTGGCTGTAACAGAAGGCAGTTTGCTCACCGAGGGGCTGGAGAGTGGTACAATAATGAGTGTCTGCAGGTAACAGTGAAGCATTGTTGGAGTTTATTGCAAGTTTGGGCTGCATTTCAGCAAATGGAGTTGGGGATTTGGTCAGGATTAATAGTGTCCTCAATGCTGAGAAATACATACAGTATGTAGTAAATAATTAAATATATATATATATATATATATATATATATATATATATATATATATATATTAGAAAGAAGTTCTTGCAGCACTCCCAGAATAAGTAAAAAATTAAATCTTATTTATTTCAGTTTACATAGTGTGAAGTTTCAATCCCACACCGGGATTTTTTTCAAGCAGTGTGATACATGACTCATGCTGTTATTTAAACCATGTGGGTGATCAGCATAATTACAAACACTTCAGTGTGAATATTGTACATGAATACAAAACTGTATCAAATATAGCATATAGAAAAGTCACCAAAACATGAGTGCATCATAGATTACATGATCCTACAGGAAATACATAAATTGCTGTTTAAAAAGATATAAACAATACAAAGTCCTCAATGCATCAGGTGTTGAGGGGGCGGGATTATGCAGACCACTAACCAATCATGAGAAGCTTAAATCTGAATATGTAAAAGAATCCACATGAAAGCATCAGGTCTCCTATCTAGGAGGAGGCGGCATGTCCAGAGCCACTTGCATCATAATAAAGCAGTGAATATTCATGAATAAGTCATGTGAGCGCTCACATGACCAATGTTTCATAACGGGAACTGGTTATTATTCAGTGCTTGTCTGTGAGCAAAATGGCCACATGATTAACCCTTCACTGGAAGTATGGGCCAGTATATAGAGGCTTCAGCGCATGCAATGCGCATGTCTAAGTAGCGCACGGACTGTAACTGGAAATCAGGTATTAATGAGTAGCCCAAAAATGTAGATAGAATGAAAAAACAAAATATATTGATCGTAAAATAAATAAGATATTCAATGAAATTGTATCCATCATCTGCAGTATATTATATTGGGGCCATATATACTCCGAAACCCAATAAGCAGTAAAACTATGAGAGCTACAGAGGCAAGGAAGCATGCAATATTATATATACACTGAGTGCAACCAGGCATAAAATACGAATCGGGAGAACACAAAAAGGAGCAAAGAGCCTCATATACAGTGTAACGAAATTATTATAACGTGGGTCACAGGGACCCTTCCCATATTTATATGGAAAGTTGTCCCTGGCTACAAGGACTCAGAACCAGTCAATATCCAACTTTCGTGTATACTGACGTTTGTCTGGTTCCTATACACGTCTTATATGTACCGTTCATCTAATGTGGGGGAGTCCAGCTAAAAAGCAGCTCTACCATATCCATGACAGATTTAAGAACGGCTCAATGACCTCCAATTGCGTTCCCAAATTATCAGTAATGGATTTCCAGCTGCTCTCCCATGCTGGCACTTAGGCTGGATTCACACGAGCATGTTCGGTCCGTAAAATACGTAACGTATTTCGGCCGCAGATCCCGGACCGAACACACTGCCGGGAGCCGGGCTCCTAGCATCATAGTTATCTATGTGGCTAGGAGTCCCTGTCTCTCCGTGGAACTACTGTCCCATACTGAAAACATGATTACAGTATGGGACAGTTGTCCCGCAGCGAGGCAGGGACTCCTAGCGTCGTACATAACTATGATGCTACGAGCCTGGCTCCCGGAAGTGAGTTCGGTCCGGGATTTGTGGCCGAAATACGTTCCGTATTTTACGGACCGTACATGCTTGTGTGAATCCAGCCTAAAGCTGTGTAACTTCTGTAGTTTGACAAGAGCAGGCACAATTAGCTTTCTCAATCTTTGCCTCATCTAGCTACCAAAAAGTGTTCATCCAGCTATTAAAAAGTGTGCATCTAGTATAGGCTCCAAGATGTAGACTGCACATAACGGAAACCACCATATATAAAGAAAAATTGGTTGGGCAAGGACATTGCAGTGTGTTCAAAACATCAAATTTATCTAGATTTCTGTGAATAGAATGGTGATTCCCATAGGTTCATGGTCTTAGAAACCTGCTCCCCAAGAGTTCTAAAAACAATTTAAAAAAAAACATATGTTAGAGCATATATCACTACTTTACATTAGAATACATTACGACAAATACACCGTGTTCCAAATTATTATGCACATTGGATTTAAGTGTCATAAACATTTAATTATTCGTTTTTCAATTCAACTCATGGATGGTATTGTGTCTTAGGGCTATTTGGATCATTGTAATCAATCTCAGACACCTGTGATAATTAGTTTGCCAGGTGTGCTCAATCAAAGGAAAACTACTTAAGAAGGACGTTCCACATTATTAAGCAGGCCACAGGTTTCAAGCAATATGGGAAAGAAAAAGGATCTCTCTGCTGCCGAAAAGCGTGAAATAGTGCAATACCTTGGACAAGGTATGAAAACATTGGATATTTCAAGAAAACTTAGGCGTGATCATCGTACGGTGAAAATATTTGTGGCTGATTCAGAGCACAGACGGGTTCGTTCAGATAAAGGCATAATGAGGAAGGTTTCTGCCAGAAAAATTAATAGGATTAGGAGAGCAGCTGCTAAAATGCCATTGCAAAGCAGCAAACTGGTATTTGAAGCCGCTGGTGCCTCTGGAGTCCCGCGAACCTCAAGGTGTAGGATCCTCCAGAGGTTTGCAAGTGTGCATAAAGCTATTATTCGGCCACCCCTAAACAATGCTCACAAGCAGAAATGGTTGCAGTGGGCTCAGAAATACATGAAGACTAATTTTCAAACCGTGTTGTTTACTGATGAGTGCCGTGCAACCCTGGATGGTCCAGATGGATGGAGTAGTGGATGGTTGGTGAATGGCCACCATGTCCCAACAAGGCTGCGACGTCAGCAAGGAGGTGGCGGAGTCATGTTTTGGGCTGGAAGCATGGGGGGAGAGCTGGTAGGCCCCTTTATGGTCCCTGACGGTGTGAAAATTACCTCTGCAAAGTACGTAGAGTTTATGACTGACCACTTTCCTCCGTGGTACAAAAAGAAGAACTGTGCCTTCCGTAGCAAAATTATCTTCATGCATGACAATGCACCATCTCATGCTGCAAAGAATACCTCTGTGTCATTGGCTGCTATGGGCATAAAAGGAGAGAAACTCATGGTGTGGCCCCCATGTTCTCCTGACCTCAACCCTATTGAGAACCTTTGGAGCATCCTCAAGCAAAATATCTTAGAGGGTGGGAGGCAGTTCACATCAAAACAGAAGCTCTGGGAGGCTGTTCTGACATCCTGCAAAGATATTCAAGCAGAAACTGTCCAAATACTTACAAATTCAATGGATGCAAGAATTGTGAAGGTGATATCAAAGAAGGGGTCCTATGTTAACATGTAACTTGGCCTGTTAACTTTTTTTTGATTGAAAGAGTTTTTCATTTCTGTAAATATGACCTCCTGATGTTGCAAATTCAACAAATGACCATTTTAGTTCTCTTTACAACCTTTAACCCTTTCACGACCAAGGACGAAAATGAACGTCATGGTCGGCTGCTAGTTCCCGCACCATGACGTTCATTTTCGTCCGCATTTCAAACTGTCACTCTGTGTAAACACAGAGTGACAGACGCGCGCTGACAGCTGTCCTAGACAGCTGAGACATCAGTCTCGCCGGACAGCGGACCATCGCCGCTGCTTTCGACAGTTAACCCCTTAAGTGCGGTGACGGATTGCCGTCGCCGCATTTAAGTGGTTTGAAGCACATCGGCAGCCGCCACGAAGTGATCGTGGGGGCTACCGATGCTTGTCACGGCAATCGGAAGTCAGATAATGACCTCCGGGTTGCCATGTACGGAAGCCTCGGAGGAACAGCCTCCGGCCGTTCCTCCTCTGCTTCCTGTCAGTGTGACAGTCACGTCACAATGACAGTTAGAGTACATTACACTACGTACTACGTAGCGATCAAAGCTGCAAGTCTAAGTGTCCCCTAGTGGGACAAGTAAAAAAAGTAAAAAAAAGTAATAAAAATGTTTTAAAAAAAGTGTAAAAATAAAAGTTATAAGTTCTATAAACACAAAATGCTTTTTTTCCCTATAATAACTCTTGGATTATAGAAAAAAAAAATGAACACGTTAAAAAAAGTACACATATTTTGTATCACCGCGTTCGTAACGACCCCAACTATAAAACTATAATGTTATTTTTCCCGCACGATGAACACCCCAAAAAAAAAAATCAATAAAAAACTACGACAGAATCACAATTTTTTTGGTCACCACTGCTCCCTAAATAAAGAATAAAAAGTGATCAAAAAGTCGCATATAGCCGAAAATAGTACCAATAAAAACTTCTATCCGTCCCGCAAAAAACAAGCCGTTACACAGCTTTTTTGACTAAAAAATTAAAAAATTATGTCTCTCAGAATATGGTGACACAGAAATTATTTTTTTTATAAATAAGTCATTTTATTGTGCAAACGCTAAAAAAAGGACCAAACCTATATACATATGGTATCGCCGTAACCGTACCAACTCGCAGAATAAAGTAAAAATGTCATTTATAGCGTACGGTGAGCGCCGCAAAAAGAAAACCTAAAAAACGGTGTCAGAATTCCTGTTTTTTGCTCAGGATTGCAAAAAAATTGAATAAAAAGTGATCAAAAAAAATCGCACGTACCCCAAAATGGTACCAATGAAAACGACAGATTGTCCCCCAACAAATAAGCCCTCACAGGGCTCCGGTGGTGTAAAAATAAAAAAGTTTTGGCTTTCAGAATATGGCGATGCAAAATGTGCAGAGTGTCCAAAAGTGGATAAGATCGGGCACCATTTATCAGTGCGACACCGGGCACATATCTATGAAATATTATTTATTTACCCCATTATCATACCCTCTTATTATGCCCTGATGTACTCCGCACAGATTACACATGCCCCCCACATTATAAACTGAAATACCAGCGAAACCCAAAACAGAACAACTACTAAGCAAAATCTGCGCTCCAAAAGCAAAATGGCGTCCCTCCCTTCTGAGGTCTGCAGCGTGCCCAAGCAGCAGTTTGCGCCCACACATATGGCGTCGCCATACCCGAGAGAACCCGCTTAACATTTTATGAGGTATTTGTCTTCTGTGGCACAAACTGGGCACAACATATTATGCACTAAAATGGCGTATCAGTGGAAAATTGCAATTTTTACTTTGAACCATCCGCTGCGCATTAACCCCTTTGCGCACTATGACTTAATTGCCCGTCATGGTGCGGCGGTTGATGTATGGAGCCGGCTCACGTGCTGAGCCCGCTCCATAAGCTGCAGGTGTCGGCTGTGTATTACAGCAGGCCCCCTCGTTACTAACGGACAGGTACAGCGATCGCTCTGTTACAGAAGCCTGTAAGAATAACAATATACTGCAATACATTAGTATTGCAGTATATTGTACCAGTGATCCAATGATCGCTGGATCAAGTCCCCTAAGGGGATTGATTAATAAAATGTGTAGAAGAATTATAGTTATTAGTAGTGAGAATTTTTTTTTTTAATGTTAAAAAAACAAAACACCTTTTTGCATTTTTCTTCTAAAATAATGTAAAAAAATGAATAAAATTGGTATCGATACGTCCGTAAAAATCTGAACTATTACAATATACCATTATTTAATTTGCACAGTGCACACCATAAAAAAAATTAATAATTGAAACCGCCAAAATCGCTGTTTTTTTTTTTTGTCACCTTCGCTCTAAAAAAAAAATGTAATACAACTTTTGAATCACTTTTTATGTACCAAAAAATGGTACCAATAAAAACTGCAGATCCTCCCGCAAGAAATAAGCCCTCACACCACTCTATTGATGGAAAAATAAAAAAGTTATGGCTCTTGGAAAGCGGGGAGTGAAAATCTAAAATATGAAAGCAAAAAATGGATCAGTCCTGAAAGGGTTAATTCATTTCTAATGAATGTGGGGTATTTCCGTACTCGGGAGAAATTGCTTTATAAAAAATGGTTGTTTTTTTTCCTCCTTTATCCCTTGTGAAAATGAGAAAATTCAACATTTTAGTGGAAAAAATTTTGATATTAATTTTCACGCCCTAATTCTAATAAACTCTGCAAAAGACCCATGGGGTGTAAATGCTCACTATACCCCTAGAAAAATTCCTTGAAGGTTTTTCCAAAATGGGGTCACTTTTGGTGGGTTTCCACTGTTTTGGTCCCTCCAGTGCATTGCAAATGCGACATGGCACCGAAAACCATTCCAGCAAAATCATAAATCCAAATGGCTCTCCTTCCCTTCTGAGCCCTGCTGTGGGTCCAAACAGCAGTTTATTACCACATATGGGGTATTGTCGTAATCGGGAGACATTGCTTTACAAATGTTGGGGTGCATTTTCTTCGTTATTCCTTGCAAATAATAAAAATTTCTATGTTGTTTCAGAAAAAAAGTACATTTTAATTTTTACAGACTAATTCCAATATATTTAGCTAAAAACCTGTGTGGTCAAAATGCTAACTATACCCCTAGATAAATACCTTCAGGGGTCTAGTTTTCGAAATGGGGTCGTTTATGGGGAGTTTCTATCGTTCTGGCAGCTCAAAGCTTCTCCAAATGTACAGTGGGGCCTAAAACATTTTCAAGCAAAACATGAGTCCTGAAAGCCTCCGGGTGCTCCCTTCTATTGGGGCCCTGCCGTGTGTCCAAACAACGCATTAGGGCCACAATGTGGGTATTTTTGAAAACAGGAGAAAGAGGGTGATAGATTTTGGGGTGTGTTTCTTCATTTTCATGTTCGCTTTACAAAGAAATTGGTCTTCAAACAAATACTTGTATGAAAAAAGTGAAATTATTATTTTTTTCACGTGATATGCATTAAATTTAGCAAAGAACTGTGGGGTCAAAATAATTACTATACCCCTAAATAAATACCTTATGGGGTCTAGTTTTCTAAATGGGTCGTTTATGGGGAGTTTCTATAGTTCTGGCAGCTCAAAGCCTCTCCAAATGTACAGTGGGGCCTAAAACATTTTCAAGCAAAATATGAGTCCTGAAAGCCTCCGGGTGCTCCCTTCCTTTTGGGTCCTGCAGTGTGTCCAGGCAGCGCATTAGGGCCACAATGTGGGTATTTTTGAAAACAGGAGAAACAGGGTGATAGATTTTGTGGTGTGTTTCTTCATTCTCATGGTCGCTTTACAAAGAAATTGGTCTTCAAACTGATACTTTTATGAAAAAAAGTGAAATATTTTTTTTTCACCTGCTTAGCAAAAAACTGTGGGGTCAAAATACTTACTATACCCTTAGGTAAATACCTTAAGGGGTCTAGTTTTATAAATGGGGTCATTTGTGGGGGTTTCCATCAGTCTGAGACCTATGAGCCTCTGAAAACCTGGCTTGGTGCAGGAAAACAAAATGTACTTCAAAATTTATAAAATTATTATTCAATTTGTAAGTCCTCTAAATTGCTGACAATTTATTTTATTTTTTCAAAAGTGCTGCCAACATAGAGTAAAGAGATAGAAATATATATTTAATTAAAAAAATTGTACAGTATGTGTGTACATATGTGACATATTGCAGTTTAAAATAGGGGAAAATGGTAATTTTTACAAAATTTCTTCCATTTTTCTATTTTTTAATTAATTTCCGCAAATCGTATCAGTCTACTTTTACCACTAAAATAAAGTACACCATGTGACGAAAAAACAATGTCAGAATTACTTGGATATTCAAAACTTTACCCGGCAAAGAATTTTTAAGCCTTTTGGTTTTAAGGAATCTAGGAGGTAACTCCAACTTAATTCACATTTTTTTAGAAGTAATTGTCTGTCCCCACCCCTTCTAGAGGGGGGGGGGAGCATGGTCCAGAATCTAAGATCCTTTTGCATACGTCCCTGTTCTACAAAATGTTTGGGAACTGGCAGATTTATTTTTTTACGTATGATATATCAGTGATTATTAAACCTGGTTTTAAAATCACAGGTGGTCTCTCCCACATATCAGGATCATTTGCTGGCACCCTGCTCATTTATTGTATTTTTAGAGTGCTGCTGCTTTTTTTCAAACATATACAGTGAATGAAATAAGTATTTGATCCCTTGCTGATTTTGTAAGTTTGCCCACTGTCAAAGACATGAAGAGTCTAGAATTTTTAGGCTAGGTTAATTTTACCAGTGAGAGATAGATTATATAAAAAAAAAAAAGAAAATCACATTGTCAAAATTATATATATTTATTTGCATTGTGCACAGAGAAATAAGTATTTGATCCCTTTGGCAAACAAGACTTAATACTTGGTGGCAAAACCCTTGTTGGCAAGCACAGCAGTCAGACGTTTTTTGTAGTTGATGATGAGGTTTGCACACATTTTAGATAGAATTTTGGCCCACTCCTCTTTGCAGATCATCTGTAAATCATTAAGATTTCGAGGCTGTCGCTTGGCAACTCGGATCTTCAGCTCCCTCCATAAGTTTTCGATGGGATTAAGGTCTGGAGACTGGCTAGGCCACTCCATGACCTTAATGTGCTTCTTTTTGAGCCACTCCTTTGTTGCCTTGGCTGTATGTTTCGGGTCATTGTAGTGCTGGAAGACCCAGCCACGAGCCATTTTTAATGTCCTGGTGGAGGGAAGGAGGTTGTCACTCAGGATTTGACGGTACATGGCTCCATCCATTCTCCCATTGATGCGGTGAAGTAGTCCTGTGCCCTTAGCAGAGAAACACCCCCAAAACATAATGTTTCCACCTCCATGCTTGACAGTGGGGACGGTGTTCTTTGGGTCATAGGCAGCATTTCTCTTCCTCCAAACACAGCGAGTTGATTTAATGCCAAAGAGCTCAATTTTAGTCTCATCTGACCACAGCACCTTCTCCCAATCACTCTCAGAATCATCCAGATGTTCATTTGCAAACTTCAGATGGGCCTGTACGTGTGCCTTCTTGAGCAGGGGGACCTTGCGGGCACTGCAGGATTTTAATCCATTACGGCGTAATGTGTTAGGCCTCATGCACACGACCGTAAAAACTCCCGTTATTACGGGTCGTAATTACGACCCGTAATAACGGGCTCATAGACTTCTATTGGCGACGGGTGCCTTCCCGTTTTCTCACGGGAAGGTGCCCGTGCCGTTGAAAAAGATAGAACATGTCCTATTTCAGGCCGTAATAACGGCACGGACAGTCCATAGAAGTCTATGGAGCTCTCGTAATGACGGGTGGCTACATGTGTGCACCAGTCATTACGGCAGCGTTGCTAAGCGACGTCAGTAAATAGTCACTGTCCAGGGAGCTGAAAGAGTTAACTGATCGGCAGTAACTCTTTCAGCACCCTGGACAGTGACTACCGATCAGAATAAACCTGTAAAAAATAAAAATAAAAGACGTTCATACTTACCGAGAACTTCCTGCTTCCTCCAGTCCGGTCTCCCGCCCGTTGGCTTGGTGACGTGTCCCTCTCGACATCCGGCCCGACGTCCTGGATGACGTTTCAGGCCATGTGACCGCTGCAGCCAATCACAGGTCAATCACAGGCTGCAGCGGTCACATGGACTGCCGCGTCATCCAGGGATGTCGGGCTGGATGTGAAGAGAGGGACGCGTCACCAAGACAACGGCAGGGTAAGTATGAATTTCTTTAACTTTTATTACAGAAAGGGCTGTCCCTTCTCTCTATCCTGCACTGATAGAGAGAAGGGGCTGCCGATTAGTGCAGTGCTATTTTGCCGCCAAAAACGTGCCCGTAAATACGGGTGGAATACGGGTGACACCGGACCCATATTTACGGGCACGGGCTCATAAATACTGGTGCAAAACGGGTCGAATACGTGTGACACCGGACCCGTATTTACGCCAGTATTTACGGGTGGGAAAGAATACGGTCGTGTGCATGAGGCCTTACCAATGGTTTTCTTGGTGACTGTGGTCCCAGCTGCCTTGAGATCATTAACAAGTTCCCCCGTGTAGTTTTCGGCTGAGCTCTCACCTTCCTCAGGATCAAGGATACCCCACGAGATGAGATTTTGCATGGAGCCCCAGATCGATGTCGATTGACAGTCATTATGTATGTCGTCCATTTTCTTACTATTGCACCAACAGTTGTCTCCTTCTCACCCAGCGTCTTACTTATGGTTTTGTAGCCCATTCCAGCCTTGTGCAGGTCTATGATCTTTTCCCTGACATCCTTAGAAAGCTCTTTGGTCTTGCCCATGTTGTAGAGGTTAGAGTCAGACTGATTAATTGAGTCTGTGGACAGGAGTCTTTTATACAGGTGACCATTTAAGACAGCTGTCTTTAATGCAGGCACCAAGTTGATTTGGAGCGTCTAACTGGTCTGGAGGAGGCTGAACTCTTAATGGTTGGCAGGGGATCAAATACTTATTTCTCTGTGCAAAATGCAAATAAATATATATAATTTTGACAATGTGATTTTCTGTTTTTTTTTAAATATAATCTATCTCTCACTGGTAAAATTAACCTAGCCTAAAAATTGTAGACTGTTCATGTCTTTGACAGTGGGCAAACTTACAAAATCAGCAAGGGATCAAATACTTATTTCCTTCACTATATATATATATATATATATATATATATATATATATGTTTGTTGGCTGAATAAACCACTTTATTTTCACCACTTTGAGTGCTGCAAGATCTCTACTTTTATATATATATATATATATATATATATATATATATATATATATATGGATATATATATATAGATAGATAAAAGAGAGACAGCGCTCCAAAGTAGTGGATGAAATCATTGATGTGTTTAAACACCCCACAGGCAGGCCGCTTTCATCCACTACTTTGGAGTGCTGTCTCTCTATATATGTTCATTCAAAGTAAATCTTGCAGCACTCCAATAGAGAATATGAAAACATGTGGTTTATTAAGCCAGCATAGCAAGGTGCAACGTTTCAGTCCAACATTAGGACCTTTTTCAAGCATGAAAAAGGTCCTAATTTTGGACTGAAACGTTGCACCTTGTTATATTGGCTTAATAAACCAAATTTTTTCATCTTCTCTATTGGAGTGTCTCAAAATTTACATTGGATATTAATATAGTATTTGGATCAGGACTACTTGCTGGGCATCCGTTTTAAAAGAATTCCTTACCTGCATCTGAGTGCTGCTACCTTTCCTGCTGGTGTATATATATATATATATATATATATATATATATATATATACATGTAAATATATATAAAAACTGTTGCGCTCGAAGGTGCATTTATATTCGTGTTTTTCATTACCCATGTCCATATTGAAAACAATGGTCACATTTACTAAGACTGCCGTATCTTACGCCACAATTTGTAAAAACGTTAGTTGGAATGATTTCCGCCAAATTTATTAAAAGTTGTCATGATCCACTTTGGGCTTTCTAATTATCATCAAATAAAATCTATGCCGGCGATGAGCAGGTATGAAAATGCACCAATATTTGAGCCATTATCCGGCTTTCTTATAATAAATGTGTCTAAAACTTTTCTTGTCTCTTTTCTAATTTGGCGAGTGACATCAGAATTCAGAGTTTTTATCATCAATTTGTCACACGCCATGATTTGCACTTTTTTGGCACAGATTACTGAACAAAATGGTGTAAACTGTATAGTCAATTTACCCCATAGTGCACCACAATAGCCAAAACATCAATTGATAAGTATTTAATAAAATTCTAAATTATCTGAACCACCACAAGTAGTTTACTTATGGTTTATTTCAACATATTTCATTCTGTTGTTTTTTTTTAATTAAAATTAACTTTTTCAAATCAACACGTTTTAGCCATTTTTTTTTAAAGTTATTCTGTAAAAAGAAAAGATTTTAATACAAAAGTTGATACTCCTATGGACTGGCAGCAATAAGATATTATTTCTGAATCATGAACACTACCTTACACATAGTAAATAGAATGTTCAAGCAGAACTTTATTAAAAAATATTACCATCATAAGTTTTTCAATATCACTGCGGCAGCTCATAAAAATGTTATTAGAAGTGGAGTTTGATTTCTTTTGATATTCTTGTGTATATGAAAGTTACAGCGCAACACAAAAATTGATTCTGCTGATACATGATGCTATTCTAAAATAATATGCTTGCAATGTTATTTACACGGATAATAGACTACTTCTAAACATAAAAGATATGGAGTGCATACCCATTGGGACAATTTTTAAATGACCATACAATTGATTTGAACTATTGTAAGAACTGATTTAGCTTGGTTGCACAAATGTGATGGTCTGCTGCTAAATTTTAAAATAAAAATATTATGTATTGTAATGACATTGTATATGCAACTAAATTCTAAAGTTGATTTATTTATGGTTCAATCTTTTTTTATTAAAGTTTTTCATATATAACAAGCATGACATTAAGCATATTGATTTCTCATGCAGGATACTCAATTCGTCATACATAAAATAAAGTGAAATATATAGCAAAAAAGCATTGAGAAACATATAAAATAAACACACGTACATACAGATATTCCACAAAGTTGACAGTGACGTGTATCATTTAGCATACAATTACGTTCATTGTGCATACATCTTTAACATTCCTGTCTCAGAATAAATTAGATCATCCTCGCTTTCTTCAGTACCAAGTGTCCCTCAGAAACCAGACCACCCAAAACATTTAAGGATGTTAAGGATTACAGTTGGAGTTATTTCTCCATGCGTCCCATAAGTTCGAAAAGGATTGAGGAGTAGGCGATCCATACGCCACTATCTTTTCATATAAATATGTATAGTTTATTTCTGAAATCACTTCTTCAATAGGGGGAGTAAAGGTGGATTTCCCATACCTGGAAAGTTGAATTATTTATGAAGGTTAATCTTAATAAAATTACATTTTATTTTCAGAAAGCAAATACAGTTAAAAAAAAAGCTCTTCAGCAATCAATTTTAAGTAAACTAAATTAAGTCAATTCTGACCACTTGTACAAGTAGACAACAGCAAAAAAAAAAATTGTCTCTGACATGAGCTATGTCAAATGCCTATACTTAGTATCCAGTATCACGTCAGGCACCATGTTGAAAATATCTGGCACTACCGGCAATGTTCCCTTTAAGGTGCGCGGCTGCGCACCTTCCATGGCCCCCCTCTGCTCACTGAACTTTAAAGCCTGCGCATGGTCTGTGCGGCAGGCGGAAGTTTCTCAATCTCCTCCCTCACTCACTCACCTTCACGGAGCGGCCACCCAATGAGAACTCCCAGAAGGTGAGAGAGGGAGGAGATAGCCCAGAGTATCAGAGACGGCATGCAGGCCGTCCGCTGACAAGTGAGGTCGGTGCCGGGAGTGGACCAATCCAGTCACCTGACATGAGGTTAGGTGACTGAACTGGTCCAGTCCTGTGCCGTCACTGACCCCAGACAAAAATGATCCGAGCGTCGCTGCATGACCACCTCCTCCTCCTCCTGATGGCGAGTCGCGTCAGGCAGAGTGGAGAGTTGTAGTGGTAAGCTACCACTCTCTGCTCTGTTTGCACTAAGTACAAGGGAAGGGGGAGGATGTGTGGCCCTACTTACAAGGGAATGGGGGGCGCTATCTAGAAGGGCGTGCTAACTAGAAGGGGGCTGTGTGTGACAATCTACAAGGGGGGCTGTGTGTAGCTATCTACAAGGAGGGGGCTGTGTGTAGCTATCTACAAGGAGTGGCTGTGTGTGGCTATCTACAAGGGGGGCTGTGTGTGGCTATCTACAAGGGGGAACTGTGTGTGGCTATCTACAAGGGGGGCTGTGTGTGGCTATCTACAACAGGGGCTGTGTGGCACTATCTATAGGGGGGCTGTGTGGCACTATCTACAGGGGGTCTGTGTGGTGCTTTCTACAGGGGGGCTGTGTGGCACTATCTACAGGGGGATCTGTGGCGCTATCTACAGGGGGTCTGTGTGGCGCTATCTACATTGTGGTCTGTGTGGCTCTATCTACTGGGGGTCTGTGTGGTACTATCTATAGGGGGGTCTGTGTGGCGCTATCTATTAGGACAGTGGGGTAATGAAGGATTCTTTCATTGATGCCTATAATTGGTGTTTATAACAGTCTATTTTACTGCTGGACTTGTAATATAGTATTTAAAAAAAAAGTAATTAAAACTAATTTAACATAAGTTTTATTT
Source organism: Rhinoderma darwinii (assembly GCF_050947455.1). NCBI lineage: Eukaryota > Metazoa > Chordata > Amphibia > Anura > Rhinodermatidae > Rhinoderma > Rhinoderma darwinii. The sequence goes on along the minus strand of NC_134690.1, from coordinate 214,241,488 downwards.
TTTTTTTGGCACATTCTTTTTTATTAATTTTTTTCAATTAATACAAACAAGTAAGCATGAAACAAAGCTTACGCATATAACAAAACTGAGTATACACATTTCAGAGGTATCACAGGTATTTCAAAGTATGATGTTCTAAAAGAGAAGAGAGATCCAAAGCGCATAACTTCGTAGTTTACGTTCTATCATTTGAAGCAGGTTATACGTTTTGGAGAAAATGTCTCAATGAATTGCAGTACAATATTGACCAGAGGTCACCACATCCCATGCATTATCGAACACTCTTTTCTTATTTAAAGAAGAAGCGATCATGGACTCAAACCAGCAGTTATTATTCAGTCCTTTCTATAATTTCTGAAAGGGAAGGGATTTTATCAGATTTCCAATAATTCTCAATTTTAGATCTAGCCACTATAATAGTGTGTAAAATAACTGTTCTATGTTTACGGTCAAATTTATCAGCATCAATAGCTAAAAGACTCAATGGGGCATTTAACCCCTTAAGAAGAAATAACAATTGTGACCCTGGGTAGTCAGCAGGTACAATAAATATGGTCAATAGGAAGAATGCCTGCAGGCAAACAGAACCCTTTTTCCTGACCACCCAATAATAGTAAAGAATAGATTTCAATTTTTATTAAGCTACGTGTAGCAAACAAACAGACCACATATATATTGGTTTAAAACTGTCACTGCCCAGAGCTGAAATAGAGGTAATTCACTGAAGAGATCAGCAAAGTGTTGAAAGAACCGAGTGTAAGTGCTGGCCGACACACAAGGAGTCAGTTACAACCAGTAAATACCATGTAACTTGTTGAAAAGTAAATTCAGCTAAGGCAGGAGATTAAAATAAACAGAGCCCCCCCCCCCGACATGTTTCGCTAACCAGGGGTACACGGGGCTAATGGCGACGCGGCGAGAAAACTAATCCTCTTATGGGAATGTACGATGACGTGGGTGGGGGCGGGTATGGAGACAGGCCGCCAATAGAATGAAACAAGACAGCAGCCATCGGAGGAGGCGATCCAACCAATGGGGATTGCTGTAGCAGGAGATCAATGAGAGGCAGCGGGCCGCGCAGGCGCACTGTCGGTGCGGCCAGAATAGTTCAGAGGAGAGGCGCATGCGCAGTGACAGAAAACAGGGACTTAGAAAAATAATGAAGAGACCGGAATATGACAGGTTGGCGCACCCGCCGTAGCTGTCAGTAAGAACTTAGTGCAGGCGCATTGTCGATTCGGCCAGGTCAGTCCAGAGGGGGCGGCCATGCGCAGTAGCACATAGCAGGAACTTAGAAAAATAGTAAAAGAAACAGAAATATGACAGGTCGGCAAGAACGCCGTAACTGTCAGTTAGAACTTAGTGCAGGGAACAGTGATGTCCCCCGTAATAGTGTAGTGACAGGCGCAAGGTCAGGACTGCCAGGACGGTCCAGGTCGGCGCAATTGCGCAACAAGTAAGGAAAAAGACCAAAAGAATATACTAATCAGACAGGATATTAAAAAAATTATAATAATAAAAAATAAATAATAAATATCACAGATGCCCCTCTGAACTAAAGACAATAGTAACAGCTAACCCCCACTATGGTATCCCAGCATGTATCTATGCAGATACGATTATCAATGAAAAGCGCACCCAAACTCCCATCGGAACAAGTACAGTTATAATATAATAATAATAATAAATACTATAATAAACATTAAATATATGAATAAAGAGATTTTTGTGAATATAAAGCAGTACATACTACCGGTCGCACACTATAAAACATATATGGTCATAGATGGTAAGTAAATAGATCAAGTAAAGTAAGCCATGATATATCAAAATAGAGCCGCTCTATTAGGAGAAGCTATGATAAGCATAAATAAGGCGATTTATATAGCCCAAAAACCAACTAATTGTAAAAAGTACAAACCATACAACAATGGAGACATCAACACCGAACATAAAGGGAAATGACAGACGAGTCAAAGAAAGGCACTATAAGTGAAACCCTCATTGAGTCCCTGAGGGGTCATGGTGCCGAGACGGTGGATCCAACGCGCCTCCTCCTGTAGGAGTTTGCGATCTAAATTGCCAGCCCTGGGTCCCAATTTTAGTTGTACAATGCCCCAAAATTGGAGTGACTTGGGGTTATTGGGGTGAAATCTGTGCATATGTCTAGAGAGAGTAGTATCCTCCTTAAGGTTGATGGTACTGAGGTGTCTAGACACTCTCCTCCTCAGTTCTTGCAGGGTCTTGCCGACATATAATTTAGGGCAGGGACACTTGGCTAAATAAATGATCCCACTGCTTTGGCAATTCAAAAACTGCCTAATATGATATAGTCTATCATCAAAGGGGTTAGTGAAACTCCTAACCCTAGGCATCAAGGGACAAAAGGAGCACCTACCACAGGGATGGAAGCCGGTGACAGGTGATTTCAGCAAAGTGGATGATGTATTTGAAGAGGTGGGAGAATAATGGCTATGTACCAAAAAATCACGTAGATTTTTGCCCCTGCGATAGTTAATAGCAGGATTGGCAGGGATGACCTCCATTAGATCAGGGTCAGCAGTGAGGATAAACCAATGTTTTTGGAGAACCCCAACAACCTGGGAGGAACACACGTCGAAGGTGCCAATACAGCGGATGGCGTTAGACGCCGATGGCAATGCGGGCAAAGCACTTCTATCAGAAAGTAGATCAGACCTATGAGACGCCCTAGCCTTAGCATAAGCCCTATGAAGCCACTTTTTGGGATACCCCCGTGCCAGGAATTAATGGTAAAGACCATCGCATTCTCTCTGAAAGGATGACTCATCGGAGCAGTTGCGTTTGGCTCGTAGATATTGACCGATAGGTATCCCTCTCTTGAGGGCAGGGGGGTGGTGGCTATCCCAGTGCAGGAAACTATTGGTGGCAGTAGCTTTACGGAATATATCGGTTTGGACACCGCCAACAGGGTCCAGAGAGATCTTAAGGTCAAGGAAGTCGATCACCCGATCATTTATATCGAATGTGAATTTCATACCAATAGAATTATTATTGAGCATAGACATGAAGTCAGTAAAGGTGTTGACATCCCCATCCCACAGGATGAGAATGTCGTCAATGTATCTTCCCCAGAAGGAGATATGTGACGTAAATAAAAGTAGATCGTCGGAAAAAACAATGGTGTCTTCCCACCAACCCAGGAAAAGGTTGGCGTAAGAAGGTGCACAAACAGTGCCCATGGCCGTGCCTTTTATCTGATGATAATATTTGGCATCAAAAGTGAAAAAGTTATGAGTGAGCAGAAAGCGTAATAGTGACAAGACGAAATCATTATGTCGATGAAATTGAGTGCCTTTCGTGCTCAAAAAGTATTTTACTGCGGTGAGACCTAGGTCGTGCTGAATGTTGGTATATAATGACTCCACGTCTATGCTCGCCAACATGGTGGTAGGGGTAACATTGATCTCCTGGATCCTGGTGACGGTGTCCTTAGTGTCCCTGAGGTGGGACGACAGAGCAGAAACAAAAGGGGACAAAATCTCGTCCACGTAGAGACTTATGCCCTGTGTGAGATTATCATTTCCCGACACTATAGGTCTGCCAGGGATAGGGCTTTTATTTTTATAAACCTTTGGTAGGGCATAAAAAGTTGCAAGAGTGGGAGTGGGATTGTATAGACGTTTAAATTCATCCAAGGTGATAAGGTTATTCCTCTTAGCATCGGTGAGAAGGTCATACAGTTCTGACAAGTAACTAGTGGTAGGGTTGCTTTTTAGGATAGCGTAAGTTGTATGGTCACCTAGCAGCCTATGGACCATGTCTGTATAGTCCACACGGTCCATAACTACAATATTACCTCCTTTGTCGGAGGGTTTAAGTACCAAATCCGCACTGCCACACAAATCATCCAACGCCACCCTCTCATCACTACTAAGATTACCAAAGGACATAGATCTATCACCTCTTAATTTCTTAAGGTCTTTACAGACCATTTTAACAAAGACATCGATATGTCCATACTGGGAGAAGGGAGGGGTAAGCTTGGACTTGGGGCGTAACGAGGAAAATGGACCAACCGCTTCAGTGGCTCCAAATTGATTCTCATGAAGGAGACTCTCAAGATCCCTCATGGTATTTAGTTCCTTTGATGATAGACTATATCATATTAGGCAGTTTTTGAATTGCCAAAGCAGTGGGATCATTTATTTAGCCAAGTGTCCCTACCCTAAATTATATGTCGGCAAGACCCTGCAAGAACTGAGGAGGAGAGTGTCTAGACACCTCAGTACCATCAACCTTAAGGAGGATACTACTCTCTCTAGACATATGCACAGATTTCACCCCAATAACCCCAAGTCACTCCAATTTTGGGGCATTGTACAACTAAAATTGGGACCCAGGGCAGGCAATTTAGATCGCAAACTCCTACAGGAGGAGGCGCGTTGGATCCACCGTCTCGGCACCATGACCCCTCAGGGACTCAATGAGGGTTTCACTTATAGTGCCTTTCTTTGACTCGTCTGTCATTTCCCTTTATGTTCGGTGTTGATGTCTCCATTGTTGTATGGTTTGTCCTTTTTACAATTAGTTGGTTTTTGGGCTATATAAATCGCCATATTTATGCTTATCATAGCTTCTCCTAATAGAGCGGCTCTATTTTGATATATCATGGCTTACTTTACTTGATCTATTTACTTACCATCTATGACCATATATGTTTTATAGTATGCGACCGGTAGTATGTACTGCTTTATATTCACAAAAATCTCTTTATTCATATATTTAATGTTTATTATAGTATTTATTATTATTATATTATAACTGTACTTGTTCCGATGGGAGTTTGGGTGCGCTTTTCATTGATAATCGTATCTGCATAGATACATGCTGGGATACCATAGTGGGGGTTAGCTGTTACTATTGTCTTTAGTTCAGAGGGGCATCTGTGATATTTATTATTTATTTTTTATTATTATCATTTTTTAATATCCTGTCTGATTAGTATATTCTTTTGGTCTTTTTCCTTACTTGTTGCGCAATTGCGCCGAACTGGACCGTCCTGGCAGTCCTGACCGTGCACCTGTCACTACACTATAACGGGGGACATCACTGTTCCCTGCACTAAGTTCTAACTGACAGTTACGGCGTTCTCGCCGACCTGTCATATTTCTGTTTCTTTTACTATTTTTCTAAGTTCCTGCTATGTGCTACTGCGCATGGCCGCCCCCTCTGGACTGACCTGGCCGAATCGACAATGTGCCTGCACTAAGTTCTTACTGACAGCTACGGCGCGTGCGCCAACCTGTCATATTCCGGTTTCTTCATTATTTTTCTAAGTCCCTGTTTTCTGTCACTGCGCATGCGCCTCTCCTCTGAACTATTCTGGCTGCACCGACAGTGCGCCTGCGCGGCCCGCTGCCTCTCATTGGTCTCCTGCTACAGCAATCCCCATTGGTTGGATCGCCTCCTCCGATGGCTGCTGTGTCTTGTTTCACGCTATTGGCGGCCTGTCTCCATACCCGCCCCCCACCCACGTCATCGTACATTCCCATAAGAGGATTAGTTTTCTCGCCGCGTCGCCATTAGCCCTGTGTACCCCTGAGGACGCTACTAGTTAGCGAAACATGTCGGGGGGGGGGGGCTCTGTTTATTTTAATCTCCTGCCTTAGCTGAATTTACTTTTCAACATGTTACATGGTATTTACTGGCTGTAACTGACTCCTTGTGTGTCGGCCAGCACTTACTCTCGGTTGTTTCAACACTTTGCTGATCTCTTCAGTGAATTACCTCTATTTCAGCTCTGGGCAGTGACAGTTTTAAACCAATATATATGTGGTCTGTTTGTTTGCTACACGTAGCTTAATAAAAAATGAAATCTATTCTTTACTATTATTGGGTGGTCAGGAAAAAGGGTTCTGTTTGCCTGCAGGCATTCTTCCTTTTAACCCCTTAAGGACGCAGCCTAGTTTTGGCTTTAAGACTCAGAGCCTATTTTTCAAATCTGACATATTTCAATTTATGTGGTAATAACGTCGGAATGCTTAAACCTATACAAGCGATTCTGAGATTGTTTTCTCGTGACACATTGGGCTTCATGTTCGTGGTAAAATTTGATCGATATATTCAGTGTTTATTGGTGAAAATTTGCAAAATTTACAGAAAAGTTTGAAAAAATAGCATTTTTCAGTTCTGAAGTGGCTTTGAGGGGCCTATGTATTAGACACCCTGATAAAACTCCCCATTGTAAAAACTAGACCCCTCAAAGTATTCAAAACAGCATTTAGAAAGTTTTTTAACCCTTCAGGCATTTCACAGGAATTAAAGCAAAGTGGAGGTGACATTTGCAAATTTCATTTTTCTTGCTGAATTTAAATTTTATTATATATTTTTTTCTGTAACACAGAAGGTTTTACCAGAGAAACACTACTAAATATGTATTGTCCAGATTCTGCAGGTTTTAGAAATGTCCCACATGTGGCTCTACTGCGCTCGTGGACTAAAACACAAGCCCTAGAAGCAAAGGAGCACCTGGTGCATTTTGAGGCCTCTTTTTTATTAGAATATATTTTAGGCAGCATGCCAGGTTTGAAAAGGTGTTGAGGTTCCAAAACAGTAGGAATCCCCCATTAGTGACCCCATTTTGGAAACTACACCCCTCAAGGAATTCATTTATGGTTGTTGTTACCATTTTGACCGCACAGTTTTTTCACAGCACCTATTTGAATTGGGCTGTGAAATTAAAAAACATTTTTCCAATAAAATGTCATTTGTGATCAAAATTTCTTCTTTTCACAGGGAACAAAATACCCCATTTTGTTGCTCAATTTCTCCTGAGTGCAGCAATACCCCATTTGTGTCGATAAACTGCCGTTTGGGCCCATGGGAGGCCTCAGAAGGGAAGTAGCGCTGTGTGTTCTTTGGAGTGCAGATTTTGCTGGTTTGGTTTTAGGGTGCCATGTCGCATTTGCAGAGCCCCAGAGGTATCAAAGCAATGGAAACCAACCAGAAGTGACCCCATTTTGGAAACTACACCCCTCAAGGTATTCATTTATGGGTAATGTGACCATTTAGACTCCATAGTTTCTTCACAGAACTGAATTGAATTGAATTGGGCTGGGAATTTAAAAAAAAATATTTTTTTCCAATAATATGTAGTTTTGGCTGAAAATGTCTTCTTTTCACAAGAAACATAATACCCTATTCTGTTGCGCAATTTGTTCTGAGTGCCGCAATACCCCATTTGTGGTGATAAACTGCCATTTGGGCCTATGGGAGGGCTCAGAAGGAAAGGACCACCATTTGGCCCACTGGGGATTTTCTGGTGTGAAGTTATGTATGCAGAAGCCCCTGAGGTACCAGTACAGTTGAAACCCGCAAGAAGTGACCCCGTTTTAAAAACGACGCCCTTAAGGCATTCATCTAGAGGTGTAGTGAGCATTTTGACCGGAGACATACACCCCATAAACTGTAACGTGGGTTCTCCTGGGTATGGCAATACCCTACATGTGGCTGTTATCAGCTGCCTGGGCACACAGCAGGGCCCAGAGGGGAAAGATGAGGGGTGATAAGCTGTGCGGAGTACATCAGGGTAAGTAAAATTGGGGTATATTATAAACCAAGGGATGTATGATACATTTTAAAACACTCTTTCATACAGAGCTCTGGTTTTTTGGGACACGTGTCTCATTGATATATTGTGTCCTCCCTTATCCCCCTCTTATAGCAGACTTTGCACCTCTTTTGACTTTTTCCCTTCTTGCCAGTTTGGGGAACTTCTTCTGGAAAGTGTTGCCCTGGTACGATGTGTGTGGCCCCGCTTCCAGAAGTACTGGGTGCCCCCCCCCTTCTTGGTCCCTAAAGATTAGGTTCTTGATAATCACCTCTTGAAATTCCAGGAAAGTTCCCGTCTGGCCTGTACATCGACGTAGCACGTACATATTGTACAATGCCATCGGTATGATGTGCACGGCCAGCTTCTTATACCACACCCCATGGCGCTGTAGGACTTCAGGACTTGATCTGACAAGTCCACCCCTCCCATGTACCTATTGTAGTCCAGGATGCAGTCTGGTTTGCAGGTCTCTGTACTGGTACCTCGTACTGGTACATGTGTACTAGTGTGGCCATGTATTGTTGTCAAAACAAGGACATCTCTCTTGTCCTTGTACTTGACACACAATATGTTGCTGCTAGATTTTGCCCTGCTCTCACCCCTTCTGAGTGTTTTCCCAAGCAGAGTCTTAGGGAGGCCTTTTAGATTTCTTCTAGCAGTGCCGCATGCCGCAGGACTGGAAGCAAGGCAGTTGAAGAGTGGGACGCTGGTATAAAAATTATCCAGGTAGAGGTGGTAACCCTGGTCCAGCAGTGGGCGCACCAAATCCCACACAATTTTTGCATTAACTCCCAGTAAGGGGGGGCATTCTGAGGGCTGAATACTGGTGCCCTTCCCTTCATATAACCTAAATTTGTAGGTATACCCTGATGCACTCTCACAGCTTATACATCTTCACGCCATATCTTGCCCTCTTACTCGGCAGGTACTCGCGGAATTGAACCCTCCCTTTAAAATGTACCAAGGACTCATCAATAGAAATACACTTCTCGGGGGTGTATGCTTAGGAAAACAGGGCACTGAAACGGTCTAATAGGGATCTCCGTGTATACAAACGGTCAAAACTGGGGTCATCTCGGGGTGGGCACGGCTCATTATCAGTATAATGTAAGAAGCGAAGTATTGCCTAATTTATTTATTTTTTTAGGTTACAGTTCAGTTCTGAAGTTGCTTTGAGGGGCCCATATATTAGAAACCCCTATCAAACACCCCATTTTAGAAACTAGACCCCTCAAAGTATTCACAACAGCATTTAGAATTATTATGAACCCTTTAGGTGTTTCACAGAAATTTAGAGCAAAGTAGAGGTGAAATTTACATTTTTTTTTTGTCAGAAAATCCTCTTTATACCATTTTTTTTATAACACAAAAGGTTTTATCAGAGAAACAAAACTCAATACTTATTGCCCAGATTCTACAGTTTAGAGAAATATCCCACATGTGGCGCTAGTGTGGGAAAGGACTGAAGCACCGGCCTCCGAAGCAAAGGCACACCTAGTGGATTTTGAGGCTTCTTTTTTATTAGGCACCATGTCCGGTTTGAAGAGGTCTTGTGGTGCCAAAACAGTGGAAAACCCACAAAAGTGACCCCATTTTAGAAACTAGACCCCTTGAGGAATTCATTGTAGTTTTCTTGGGGTGCAGGCGGCTTTTTGATCAGTTTTTATTCTATTTTTAGGTGGCGTGGTGACTAAAAAACAGCAATTCTACTATTGTTTTTGTATTCTATTTTTTTAGAGCATTCACCGTGCGCTATAAATTACATATTCACTTTATTCTGCGGGGCGATACGATTACGGCGATACCAGATGTTTATAGTTTTTTTATGTCTTATGGCGTTTGCACAATAAAATAAGTTTTGTAAAAAATCATTCACTTTTTGTGTTACCATATTCTAAGAGCCAGAACTTTTTTATTTTTCCATCAATAAAGCCGTGCGAGGACTTATTTTTTGCGTAACGAACTGTAGTTTCGATCAGTACCATTTTTAGGTACATGCGACTTTTTTATCTCTTTTTATTCCATTTTTTGGGAGGTGAAGTGACCAAATAATTGTGATTCTGGTACGGTTTATTATTATTTTCTTTTCGTTCACTGTGCGGGATAAATAACGAAATAATTTTGTAGTTCAGGCCGTTACGGACACGGACACGGCGATAACAATTATGTATATATACAATTATGTATAGTTTATTTGTTTGTTTATATATTTTTATTAATAATAAAGGACTGATAAGGTAAAAAGGGGGATTTTTACTTTTAATACTTTAAAAACTTTTATTTTCTTATTTTTACACATCTTTTTTTTACTTTTTTTTTACTTTATTACTTTGTCCCACTAGGGGACTTGAGGGCAGGAGGCCCTGATCGCTATTCTAATACACTGCACTACATGCGTAGTGCAGTGTATTAGAACTGTCAGCTACTCACTGACAGCAAGCATACTGGGTCCTGATTTTGTCAGGACCCACTAGGCTTGCGTCGATGGCATAGCCGGACGACATTGTTTGGTGTCCGGTTGCCATAGCCACCATCGCCGGCAGCTATCGTGTAGCAGGCCGGCGATGGCAGCTTAACCCCTAAAAAGCCATGATCTCTATTGAACGCGGCTTTTAAGGGGTTAATCAGCGGGGACACAGCGATCGGTCCCCGCTGTAGGAGCTGTGACAGCTGCTGTACTAGACAGCAGCTGTCACAGCTCCTGTATGTGTCGGGAGGACGGCCGAAACGTCTGTTACTCCCGAGACGTACTATTAGGTCATGGAGAGCGAACGATACAGCTACCATGACCTAATAGTACGTCCAGGAGCGGGAAGGGGTTAAGATAATCGGATAACCGCATATAGATGACAAAAATCTACCAACTTTCCTCCATAATGCCAGAATGGAAGGGCATTCCCACCAAATGTGTATCATAGTTCCTGTGTCGTTACATCTCCAACATTTCCTAGAAGCTATATAATACCTATAAAGTTTGTAAGGTGTAAGGTACCATCTACAGTATATAAAAGCTTTCTGGTGGTTTCAATCTGGTTAGTGCATCTTGAAATTGAGGAAATAGCTAAAAAAGCCGAATTACATTGATTATCAGAAAAGGTGATATCAAGGTCTCGCTCCCATTTTTGTTTATAGATATACAGGTCGTTTGGATAAAAGTCTAATATTAGTTTATAGCAATAGGATATATTGCCTTTGGAGGAGGAAGTAGACGATAGCCACTTACTAAGGAGTGAGTCTGAGGAGGGAAGAGGTAGGGATAAGGAGGAGATTGCATGCCTAATTTGCAAGTATTTATAAAAGTCATGCTTGTGTAATGTGTACAATTGAGCTAACTATTCAAAGGATAAAAGCAATTTGTCACTCCTTAAAACAGATATTGTATGGAGACCATTGGACATCCAGGAGGAAATATCAATGTCCGCAATGAGAGACATAAATAATCCAATACTGGAAAATAAACTATTTTTAGAAACTAGATTATGCCATAAGTCTATGACCGCTCGAATAGTGGGATGAGTGGATCTCACAGGACTACCAAACAAGGAGTGAGCAGTAAGAGAGAGCAACAGGGATGTCTTCCAGAAAAAGTAAGATTCAATAGATGCCTATAATATAGAGTCATCAAGTGACCATAAAGATTTAAGTTGGTCTAGAATGGAAGCTCGATAGTATTGAAGAAGTGGGGGGCATCCCAAACCATCTTCTCGCAGGGGCCTATAAAGAATGTCTGCTTTCACTCTTGGTTTGGTTTTCCCCCATATGAATTTCAGTATCATAGATTGTAGTTTTGTAATAAATGCATTGGGTACAAATATAGAAACATTCCTAAAAATATAGAGTATTTTGGGGACAGTCAGCATTTTAATTGCTGCAATTCTACCTAACCACGAAACACCATGATGTTTATAATTATTTAAATCCTCATCAATTCTTTTGTGTAAAGGTAGGTAGTTTTGGTCAAACAAATTCGATACTGGCAACGATAATGTAACGTCCGTTGTCGCTGACCACAAAATCCTTCCATCCAGTTGAAGCCCTTCTCTCCCGTCGGCAGGAGGCACGAGCTGCCGTTCCTCCTACTACACCTCCTGGCAGTGTTGATCCTCAGACTACACCTCCTGGCAGTGTCGACCTGCGTTTTCATTGTCGCTTCTGGACCGCTATGATGGAAACGCAGGTACCTGTCATGGATTTTTGAACCAGTGCCAGATCCACTTCAGTCTGTATACTAGGACATTTTCATCTGACGGCGCAAGGGTCGCTTTCATAATCTCTCTCCTCACTGGAAAGGCTCTTGCATGGGCGAACCCTATCTGGGAGAGAGAAGGACCAGAGACCCGTGACTTCCAGGGCTTCCTCCGGACTTTTCGCATGGTGTTTGAGGAGCCTGGACGGGTCTCATCTGAAACGGCTTCCTTGATTAACCTTCGCCAAGGAGACACCTCAGTGAGTGAGTATGCCATCCACTTCCGCACCCTGGCGGGACAACTGTTATGCAACAATGAGGCCTCGGTGGCTGCATTCTGGCATGGACTGTCTCCTAAGATTAAGGACGAACTTGCTGCTCGAGACCTGCCATCTACCCTGGATGACCTCATCCTTCTGTCCGCCCGGATTGATATGCGGATCTGAGAACGCCTCCAAGAGGTTCGTCGGGAGGGAGGCCTTTCTAGTCTGGTCCCTACTTTGCAGTAACCCCTTTTGTCCTCAGATGTCGATCCTCCTAAGGAGTATGTGATGATGGATCAGTGTAAACTATCCACCCAGGAGAGACAATGCAGACGCACTTCTTGACTCTGTCTATATTGCAAGCTCGGTGGCCATTTTGTGCGCCTGTGTCCCCAAAAATCCCAAAGCCTAGTGTTGCTAGGAGAGGCAACCTTGGGTAAGAAAGGACTTCTGTCTAAATTGTCCATTCCAGTGACCATAGTGTCCGGCGAGAGAACGCATCAGGTCTCTGCGTATCTGAACTCTGGATCCGCTACTAACTTCCTCCATAGAGACCTGGTGGATCTTCTTCAATTACCCACTAACTCTCTGGAGAGGCTATTGACAGTTGCATCCAAACAGCATGATGACTGGGTGCAGTTGCTTCCGTGGGCTGAGTTCTCTTATAACAATCATACCAGCGAGTCCACACAGAAGACACCGTTCCTTATTGTCTATGGCCAGCACCCACAAATTCTTCTCCCGGTCCCTGTTACGTCCGAGGTGCCAGCTGCTGACACGGCATTTGGGGACTTCCTGAAGATCTGGCAGCAGACTCGATCCTCCATCCTGCTGGTGGTCGACCGCATGAAGCGGAAGGCGGACACAAGGAGAAGAGAACCCCCTCAGTTTCTTCCTGGCACGAAGGTCTGACTGTCCTCCAGGAATATTCGTCTGAGGGTGCCGTCGTACAAATTTGCTCCCAGGTTCCTCGGTCCTTTCGAGATCCTGCAGCAGATCAACCCTGTCGCCTACAAGCTTCGGCTGCCTCCTCCCTCAAGATCCCCAACTCCTTCCATGTTTCTCTCCTGAAGCCAGTAATTCTGGACCGCTTCACCAAGACTCCAAGCCCTGTGGTTGCCTCCAGCGGCCCTTCAGACACCTTCGAGGTTAAGGAGATCTTGGACATTAAAAAAGTAAGAGAAAGAAACTTTTATTTAGTAGATTGGAAGGGGTTTGGTCCGGAAGAGAGGTCCTGGGAGCCAGAGGAGAATCTCAACGCTCCTACCCTCATTAAGAGGTTTCTCTCTCTCGTTCTGGTCCCAAGAGGAGGGGGCGTAAGAGGGGGGATACTGTAACATCCGTGGTCAATGACCACAAAATCCTTCCATCCAATCGACGCCCTTCTCTCAAAATCCCTTCTACCTTGTACAAAAATCCCACTTTACCAGCACCAAAGCAACCCCAGACCATCATATTACCTCCACCATGCTTGACAGATGGCGTCAGGCACTCTTCCAGCATCTTTTCAGTTGTTCTGTGTCTCACAAATGTTCTTCTGTGTGATCCAAACACCTCAAACTTCGATTCGTCTGTCCATAACACTTTTTCCCAATCTTCCTCTGTCCAATGTCTGTGTGCTTTTGCCCATATTAATCTTTTCCTTTTATTAGCCAGTCTCAGACATGGCTTTTTCTTTGCCACTCTGCCCTGAAGGCCAGCATCCCGAAGTCGCCTCTTCACTGTAGACGTTGACACTGGCGTTTTGCGGGTACTATTTAATGAAGCTGCCAGTTGAGGACCTGTGAGGCGTCTATTTCTCAAACTAGAGACTCTAATGTACTTGTCTTGTTGCTCAGTTGTGCAGCGGGGCCTCCCACTTCTCTTTCTACTCTGTCTAAAGCCTGTTTGTGCTGTCCTCTGAAGGGAGTAGTACACACCGTTATAGGAAATCTTCAGTTTCTTGGCAATTTCTCGCATGGAATAGCCTTCATTTCTAAGAACAAGAATAGACTGTCGAGTTTCACATGAAAGCTCTCTTTTTCTAGCCATTTTGAGAGTTTAATCGAACCCACAAATGTAATGCTCCAGATTCTCAACTAGCTCAAAGGAAGGTCAGTTTTATAGCTCCTCTAAACAGCAAAACTGTTTACAGCGGTGCTAACATAATTGCACAAGGGTTTTTAAGTGGTTTCTAATCATCCATTAGCCTTCTAACACAGTTAGCAAACACAATGTACCATTAGAACACTGGAGTGATGGTTTCTAGAAATGGGCCTGTAAAGGATCTGCCAGGCACTACGTCTGTGGATACTCCCAGGATTAATCAATCGACACCTGAGGCCGGACCTCTTAGACTGACTCCGGCTCCCACCAATCAGGATGGCAGGCTCAGGAGTGGGAGAGCCTATCGCGGCCTGGTCAGTCGGAGTTAGCTCCGCCCCCTGTCCATTTATACCTGCCGTTTTCTCTTCCTCATTGCTTGTGATTCTTCCTGGTTTCCTGGCCCTGCTACAGCCTTGCTCCAGCCTGCTTCTGCCTTGCTTCAGCCTTGCTACAGCTTCCGCTTATCCTGCTTCGCTCTGACCCCGGCTTGCTTCCTGCTCCTTGCTCTGCGTTCGTATACTTGGTGACATCCTGATTCTGACTGGCTCGTTGACCACTCTGGTGTCCTCACGGTGTTCCGTGGGCTACTGCCCCTTCCCTTGCTTATTCCCTGTTTGTATTCCCTTGCACTTAGTCAGCGTAGGGACCGCCGCCCAGTTGTACCCCGTCGCCTAGGGCGGGTCGTTGCAAGTAGGCAGGGACAGGGCGGTGAGTAGATGAGGACTCACTTATCCCCTCCTTCCTGCCATAACATAATCACAAGCCAATACCTAGTCTACCCTTTCTTCTACTCTATCATGGACCCCCTTGAGACCCTGACCCAGCAGATGCAGGGCCTCTCCCTACAGGTCCTGGCCCTGGCTCAGAGGGTCAACCAGCCTGACGCTGCCATAGTAGTACCCCTCGCCTCACCTCTAGAACCTGACCTCAAGTTACCGGACCGGTTCTCAGGGGACCGTAAGACTTTTCTCTCCTTTCCGGAGCGTTGCAGACTTTACTTCCGTCTAAAACCTCACTCCTCAGGTTCCGAGAACCAGCGGGTGGGAATCATTATATCCCGACTCCAGCAAGGGCCCCAAGAGTGGGCCTTCTCCTTGGCTCCTGACGCCCCTGAACTTTCCTCCGTTGATCGTTTTTTCTCTGCCCTCGGACTCATTTACGACGAGACTGACAGGACTGCCTTGGCCGAGAGTCAGCTGGTGACCTTACGACAGGGTAGGAGACCTGTTGAGGAATACTGTTCTGACTTTAGAAAGTGGTGCGTAGCTTCTCGGTGGAATGACCCTGCCCTAAGGTGCCAGTTTAGGTTAGGCTTATCTAACGCCCTGAAGGATCTGCTTGTTAGCTACCCCTCTTCTGACTCCCTAGACCAGGTTATGGCCTTAGCAGTACGACTTGACCGACGTCTCAGGGAACGACAGCTTGAACGTTTCAGTGTTTTCCCCTCTGACTTCCCTGCGATTCCCCCCGAGGTCCCGTCTCCTCGCTCTTCCACGGAAGACTCGGAGGTACCTATGCAACTCGGGGCCTCCGTGTCCCCCCGACAACGTAGAGAGTTCCGCAGGAATAATGGTCTCTGCTTCTATTGTGGGGATGACAAGCATCAACTGAACACCTGTCCCAGGCGCAAGAATAAGCAGCCGGAAAACTTCCGCGCCTAAGTGATCATCGGGGAGGTCACTTGGGCGCACAGGTATTTCCCGTTAATATGAAACGCAATAAAATTTTGCTTCCCTTTCAGGTCTCGTTTGGTGGTCGGTCTGCCACCGGCAGTGCCTTCGTGGATTCAGGCTCATCTGCTAATATCATGTCTGTGGAATTTGCTATGTCTCTAAAAATGCCTTTTATTGATTTGCCTAATCCTGTCCCGGTAGTGGGTATCGACTCCACTCCTCTTGCTAATGGTTATTTTACTCAGCATACTCCTGTTTTTGAACTCCTTGTTGGCTCCATGCATTTGGAGCAGTGCTCTGTACTGTTGATGCAGGGATTATCGTCCGATCTGGTATTAGGTCTTCCCTGGTTGCAGTTGCATAATCCCACGTTTGATTGGAATACTGGGGATCTCACCAAATGGGGTAGTGAATGCCTGACGTCATGTCTTTCGGTTAACTCTATTTCTCCCCGTGAGGAGGTAAACACGCTACCTCAGTTTGTTCAGGACTTCGCTGATGTTTTCTCTAAGGAGGCCTCCGAGGTGTTGCCCCCTCATAGAGATTACGATTGCGCTATCGATTTGGTACCAGGTGCTAAGCTTCCTAAGGGTAGGATATTTAATCTTTCATGTCCTGAACGTGAAGCCATGAGGGAATATATCCAAGAATGCCTGGCCAAGGGTTTCATTCGCCCCTCTACTTCTCCTGTAGGTGCTGGCTTCTTCTTCGTGGGAAAGAAGGATGGTGGTCTTAGGCCGTGCATTGACTATCGTAACTTGAATAAGGTCACTGTAAGGAACCAGTATCCCCTTCCTTTGATTCCGGATCTTTTTAATCAGGTTCAGGGGGCCCAATGGTTCTCTAAGTTTGATCTACGGGGGGCGTATAACCTTATCCGCATCAAAGAGGGGGATGAGTGGAAGACTGCGTTCAACACGCCCGAAGGTCATTTCGAATACCTGGTCATGCCCTTTGGGTTGTGTAATGCCCCTGCTGTCTTCCAGAATTTTATTAATGAAATTCTGAGAGATTATCTGGGAAATTTTCTTGTAGTGTACCTTGATGACATACTGGTGTTTTCCAAGGACTGGTCCTCCCATGTGGAGCATGTCAGGAAGGTGCTCCAGGTCCTCCGGGAAAATAATCTGTTTGCGAAAACCGAAAAATGTGTGTTTGGGGTACAGGAGATACCATTTTTGGGTCAAATCCTCACTCCTCATGAATTCCGCATGGACCCTACCAAGGTTCAGGCTGTGGCGGAATGGGTCCAACCTGCCTCCCTGAAGGCGCTACAGTGTTTTTTGGGGTTCGCTAACTATTACAGGAGATTTATTGCCAACTTCTCGGTCGTCGCTAAGCCTCTTACGGACCTCACTCGCAAGGGTGCTGATGTCCTCCACTGGCCTCCTGAGGCCATCCAGGCTTTTGAGACCCTCAAGAAGTGCTTTATCTCGGCCCCTGTGCTGGTTCAGCCCAACCAAAGGGAGCCATTTATCATGGAGGTTGACGCGTCCGAGGTGGGAGTGGGGGCTGTCTTGTCCCAGGGTACCAGGTCCCTCACCCATCTCCGCCCCTGTGCTTACTTCTCCAGGAAGTTTTCGCCCACGGAGAGTAACTATGATATTGGCAACCGCGAACTTTTAGCCATTAAATGGGCTTTTGAGGAGTGGCGTCACTTCCTGGAGGGGGCCAGACACCAGGTAACGGTCCTTACTGACCACAAGAATCTGGTTTTCCTAGAATCTGCCCGGAGGCTTAATCCGAGACAAGCTCGATGGGCGCTATTTTTTATCAGATTTAACTTTTTGGTTACCTATAGGGCTGGGTCCAAAAATATTAAGGCTGATGCACTGTCACGTAGTTTCATGGCCAATCCTCCTTCTGAGAAGGATCCTGCTTGTATTTTACCCCCTGGTATAATCGTTTCTGCCACTGATTCTGATTTAGTCTCTGATATTGCGGCTGATCAAGGTTCAGCTCCCGGGAACCTCCCTGTGGAAAAGCTGTTTGTCCCCCTGCAATACCGGCTAAGGGTACTTAGGGAAAACCATGACTCCGCACTATCTGGTCATCCTGGCATCTTGGGTACCAAACACCTCATTACCAGAAACTATTGGTGGCCTGGGTTGCCTAAAGACGTTGGGGCTTACGTCGCCGCTTGTGAGGTTTGTGCTAGGTCCAAGACCCCTAGGTCCCGACCTGCGGGCTTACTACGTTCTTTGCCCATTCCCCAGAGACCTTGGACCCATATCTCCATGGATTTTATCACCGATTTGCCTCCATCTCAAGGCAAGTCGGTGGTGTGGGTGGTAGTAGACCGCTTCAGCAAGATGTGCCACTTTGTGCCCCTTAAGAAACTACCTAACGCCAAGACGTTAGCTTCTTTGTTTGTTAAACACATTCTGCGTCTCCATGGGGTCCCAGTCAATATCGTTTCTGACAGAGGGGTACAATTTGTTTCTTTATTTTGGAGAGCCTTTAGTAAAAAGTTGGAGATTGATCTGTCCTTCTCCTCCGCCTTCCATCCCGAAACTAATGGCCAAACGGAGAGGACTAATCAATCCCTGGAACAATATTTAAGGTGTTTCATCTCTGACTGTCAATTTGATTGGGTCTCATTCATTCCCCTCGCCGAATTTTCCCTGAATAACCGGGTCAGTAACTCGTCAGGGGTCTCCCCGTTTTTCTGTAATTTCGTGTTTAATCCACGGTTCTCCTCCGTTTCTCCTGGTAGTTCCAATAATCCCGAGGTAGAGGTCGTTCATCGGGAACTGTGCACAGTCTGGGCCCAGGTTCAGAAGAACCTAGAGGCGTCCCAGAGCGTACAAAAAATTCAGGCTGATAGAAGACGTTCTGCTAACCCCCGGTTTGTCGTCGGGGATCTGGTGTGGTTGTCGTCTAGGAACTTGCGCCTTAAGGTCCCGTCCAGGAAGTTTGCTCCCCGATTTATTGGGCCTTATAAGGTCATTGAAGTCCTCAACCCTGTATCCTTCCGTCTGGAGCTGCCCCCATCCTTTCGCATACACGACGTCTTTCATGCCTCCCTCCTTAAACGCTGCTCCCCGTCCTGGTCCCCCTCGAGGAAACCTCCTGTTCCCATTCTCACCCCTGAGGGGGTGGAATTCGAGGTGGCCAAGATTGTGGACAGTAGGATGATCCAGGGCTCCCTCCAGTACTTGGTCCATTGGAGAGGATACGGGCCAGAGGAGAGGACTTGGGTACCTGCTCGAGATGTTCACACTGGGGTATTGGTCAGGAGGTTCCACCTTCTCTTCCCCACTAAACCAGGTCCTCTTAGTAAGGGTCCGGTGGCCCCTCATAAAAGGGGGGTACTGTAAAGGATCTGCCAGGCACTACGTCTGTGGATACTCCCAGGATTAATCAATCGACACCTGAGGCCGGACCTCTTAGACTGACTCCGGCTCCCACCAATCAGGGTGGCAGGCTCAGGAGTGGGAGAGCCTATCGCGGCCTGGTCAGTCGGAGTTAGCTCCGCCCCCTGTCCATTTATACCTGCCGTTTTCTCTTCCTCATTGCTTGTGATTCTTCCTGGTTTCCTGGCCCTGCTACAGCCTTGCTCCAGCCTGCTTCTGCCTTGCTTCAGCCTTGCTACAGCTTCCGCTTATCCTGCTTCGCTCTGACCCCGGCTTGCTTCCTGCTCCTTGCTCTGCATTCGTATACTTGGTGACATCCTGATTCTGACTGGCTCGTTGACCACTCTGGTGTCCTCACGGTGTTCCGTGGGCTACTGCCCCTTCCCTTGCTTGTTCCCTGTTTGTATTCCCTTGCACTTAGTCAGCGTAGGGACCGCCGCCCAGTTGTACCCCGTCGCCTAGGGCGGGTCGTTGCAAGTAGGCAGGGACAGGGCGGTGGGTAGATTAGGGCTCACTTATCCCCTCCTTCCTGCCATAACAGGGCCTCTATACACCTATGTAGATATTGCATTAAAAACCAGATGTTTGCAGCTAGAATAGTCATTTAGCACATTAACAATGTATAGAGTGTATTTCTGGTTAATTTAATGTTATCTTCATTGAAAAAAACTGTGCTTTTCTTTCAAAAATAAGGAAATTTCTAAGTGACCCTAAACTTTTGAACGGTAGTGTATATTAGCATTTAACATTTAGATTTTTCTTGGAAGGGAATACAAAAAGCAATTCAGATATTGTTTTTTTCAAATCTATTTTTACGCCTTTTAAATAACATGTCAGCTTTATTCTGTGGGTTGTTATTTTTACGCTGATACTAAATAGGTATGTTTTTTCATGTTCGATCACTTGTATTCAATAAATACTCTTTATGTTATGTGCCTCTTTTTTTAACAACTTTTAACATATAATGAATTGGAATACATTTGTATCTTAATGCATAAATACCTGTAAGTGAAAAACTGACAGGCACCTAACAGGCCATGCGTAAGGTGCGGCCTAATAGGCTTCCTAGGTCCCAGGCTGCCATATTTGACTGCCGATCCCTCCGAACGCATTGTAGGGGTCAGTGATGGAAGTACAATAGCAGCCCCCTTCCTTTGTTTTGATCGCTTAGATACCATGATCACCTAAGAGGTTAATTGGATGAGCTACTAGAAGATGGCATTCAATTACAGCCATACTCCCATGGGTAAAGGCACAGATTTTATACCCATGTGAGAAAGCTGTCCTCACTATGCTGTACCTTTAGTGAGTTGTGAAAGGATAGTATCATCAAGAGACCCATAGTAAAGCTATACATGACAGTACACAACAAGCATAGTATCTTTGATTGTTGAAACATATCATTACAGATGTAGCCATCTTTATCTTGACGCAAGATTTTAACGCATTAAATACACAGTGTCAAGCAACTTTAACTTGACTTTTTCAATGTCTTTTTAATGGCATTTGTTGTGTGATATCACACTGCCGCAAGTTATCAGAGTCAAGGTAAAGATGGCTGCATCTGTATGTTACCAGAGGACCAGGTTTGCATACAGCAAATTGAAATTAGAGATGTTCAAAGGTGCTCAATAGGCCATGATTATATTGGCATAATTCAATGTGAACCTTGTCCCCATGGCTTTCCCTAGTGTCTGTAAAAGTACTTTCCTTCAAATTGAAAATACTTATGGATTAATTTAAATGTAATATACCTTAATAAAAAAGAAATGCCAGGATTATAGGAGGGATAAGCATGTTTCTAAAATGAATTTAGTAGAGTTTATGCTTACATAATACATAATGCAATACCTATCACACTTTGATTATGGCACTTAGTGCGAGGTCGCCATAGTCTTTCTTTTACCTTTGCTGAGTAGAAATGTAATTGTGCTCAGTCCTATCTACTCAGTTTTTGTTCGTCATGATATACAGTATGTTATTATATATCAAATTAGCAAGTTTACAATAAGAAAGTACAGGTTTTCAAAATTGAATACATTGTCTAGGTAAATTTATGAATGCTTTATTAAACACACCTTATTGTTTAAAAGGCTAATTAGGAAATTAGGGTTTTATTATAATATAATATTCAGATTTTTATTTTTTATTTTAGTGAGATTACAGCGACCATTTCTACAGTGTGCATTGATCTTGTTTTAGATATACCAATAAGTGTATCACAATATAGAGAGATGTGGATAAAGTTTCTATGGATTCATTTTAGTGATTATGTTGGGAGAACTTCTGTAAATCATGGTAGCCAACCACTGAGACTCCGCAGAAGAGCTGTAACAATGGGAATATGTAAAGGAAAACACTTCAGGCAAAACTAGATCTGAGGGGGCGGTATGATAAAAAAGAATGAATTCCTTGGTGATCTTTCAATCCCTGAATAATGCCCTGTCATCTCAGGCTAGATATCCCCAAATTGTTCCTTTATGCACTGAACAGCTGCTGCCAACTGCTTGGTATACGTGCTAAAGAGCGATAACAGTGACATCCACTTCTTTAGCAGACTAATATTCTAGCTCAGAGAGAATCAGCCTCCAATCAATATCACATTTCACTATCATGGGTATGGGACATCCAGATCGTGATATAACTGTTTTTCATGTCCGAGGTGCCCTCATGCAGGTCACATTTTCACGGATCCCCATAGACTTGAGTCTATGGAGGGATGCATTAAAACGGAACAAAATAGGACATGTTCTATTCCTCAACCGTCCCTTCACACGTTGTTTTAACATCCGCCAAACAGGCGTATTCTACGTTTGTATGAATAAGCCCATATGGCTCATTCACACGAGTGCGAATCTCGTCCGTGTGCTGTGCATTGAAACAACGCACAGCACATGGCCCAATTGATTTCAATGGGGCTATTTACACATGCGTGAGATTTCACGCAGCGAGTGTCTGTTGCGTGAAACTCACTGCATGTCCTATAATGGTGCATTTTCATACACCTAGTCGCCCATTGAAGTCAATCGGTGCGTGAAAACCACGGACAGCACACGGATGCACATCCGTGTGCTATCCGTGTTTTACTCATCAATTACATTGAAGAAGAAAAAAAAAGAAGTGCTTGCGAATGCGTGAAAAACACATGCCACTTGCAAAGCACACTGATGCATCACGCAAGGCACACGGACCAAATTTACGTGCTTTTTTTTACGTGCGTAAAGCTGTCACGCTAGTGTAAATGTAGCCTTAAACATGCCTTTGTCACCAAATGGAAATAAACTTGGATTTCACCCTTACTGACTCTCATGAATTATCCTGTTAAAAAAACTTTTCCCAGGGATTCCTGACAGAAGTTTGGGCTGCTTAGAAGCTGGCAGCAAGATAACCGATATGTAATGCACCTGCAAAAGCTCCAACCCTTTTGGCAAGAAATGTCCAGTATCAGAGCTCACACCCTGGGACCACAAGCCACTCTTTTCCAAATGATTGTTCTTCTAAACGTTCCTCCTACTTATTTTATTAAAACAACCCTGAAGCCAATTACCCATTAGATGCTTGTGCTAAACTCCAGATCCCCACTTGATGGAATTCACCTGGACTTCCTTATGGATCAGTTTGAGAAGATAGATACAGTCTGAAGGATAGAGGAGCTCTCACATTGGGAATTATTCTCTAACAACTCCTTGACACAAAAAGTGGGTGACATTTCTGCTGGAAGATATGCTAAAACACTAACAGATTTAGCTTACTCTCATACACCTTAGATCATAAGAAAAAAGGCAACAACATCCAACCAGGTGTAAAGATTTCCAAAAAAACATTTAATTGAACACAATAAAATAGTGCAACATTTCAAACTTTTTCAAACATGACTCCTTTGTGGGTTGAAATGTTGCACTATTTTATTATGTTGGATTAAATATTTTTTGGACATTCCTATACCTCGGTGGATGCTATTGCCTTTTTTCCTATGATCTATTGTATTTGGTCCAAGAATGATTCCTGGACATTGAAACTTATCATCCGAAACTATTTCTTTAAAAGGGGGCTATCTATACAAGGAAGGTGCTGCAGTTGCTACTTTTTTTACCCTCAAACACCTATCCAAAAGCTGGCACTAGTAATATCATATATTTAACAATTGCCATTTAATATTTTAGTTCTTGTCGTAATTAACCCGGGCCGACAGGG
This sequence comes from Rhinoderma darwinii, assembly GCF_050947455.1. Lineage (NCBI taxonomy): Eukaryota > Metazoa > Chordata > Amphibia > Anura > Rhinodermatidae > Rhinoderma > Rhinoderma darwinii. The sequence continues at coordinate 214,218,137 of NC_134690.1, read as the reverse complement.
AACATATTATTCATCACAGTGGTACAACTGGCATATTAGTAAGTAAGATAACAGAAAGAAACAGAAGGTGACAGAATCAGAATTTAACTGCTAAGTAGTGGGAGTATCACAAAATATTAGCGAGGATTGTTACAGTAAAACTGCTTTTTGTAGTCTAAGGGTATGTGCACACGGTAGCTGGCTTTTACGTCTGAAATGACAGACTGTTTTCAGGAGAAAACAGCTGCCTCGTTTCAGCCGTAAAAGCTCCTCCTCGCATTATGCGAGGCGTCTGTGTCGCTCGTAAATTTTGAGCTGCTCTTCATTGACTTCAATGAAGAATGGCTCAAATTACGTTGCAAAGAAGTGCACTGCACTTCTTTGGCGAGGCAGTCAATTTACGCGTCGTCGTTTGACAGCTGTCGTCTGCACAGTACGTCGGCAAACACATTCAAATTAATGGGCAGATGTTTGCCGACGTATTGTAGCCCTATTTTCAGGCGTAAATCGAGGCATAATACGCCTCGTTTACGCCTGAAAATAGGTCGTGTGAACCCAGCCTAAGGGAAGCTTTTTGTGTATTCAATGTTAAATAAAATAAAAAATCTGCCTTTGCAATTATTATTATATAAAACTTATAGTTTAGTCTAAGTTCCTCTACCAAGCTAGTGAAGTTTTGATGTAATTCAGAGGAATAAATCATACACCATAGTGTATGACAGTGAAGCCATATACTCAACACTGCCATTGTATCTGTAGTCAAATAAAAACAGTTACATTTATTTAACAAGATAAAGGTTGCATTCTATTTTATCTTTTTATCCCCATAGATTTAAACCTTAAAAACAAAGCAACTTTCTAGTTACTGACATTGTAGAAACATTACATGATAGGGTGTTTTGTTTAGTACAAGACACATGAAAAATAAATTCTATAATACTTGGGAAAGCATACATCATAAAATAGTTCATGCAACACAAATTGATTTTAATCAAAACATCCTTTAGTAAATCTCTTGTTTGATTGAAAGGAAATGTAAAAATAATTGATCTTGTGTGAATTAATAAATATTATTGAAGACATCCACACTTCTTAAATGTTCTCTAGTAAACATCTATTAATTCCTAAATACTTTACAGCTGATATTGCGCTGTTTACCTCTGAACGTAATATATAAATGACCTTTATGAACATTTAAAGTTCAACTATCTAATCAAAGAAAAGCTGTAAAATCCTCCATGTTCTGCAGGATATGGTTTCCAAGGAATAATATCACCTAGTGATTGAATGACCGCGGCCAGAGACATCGGTAAAACTTTATTGTGATGTGACTTAATAAAAGCAAAACAAGTATAATTAAACTTAAAATGTTTTTCACCATAAATCATATTTATTTTATTCTAAAGCACATATTTTTTTGTATTTAACACGGTCTAGTGGGCAGAGAGTAATGGAAATTAAAAAATTAAATATAAAATAAAATTTTGTTTTCAGAACAAAGGAGCATGACTACAGTATGTTGTGTTTGTTAACAGGAGAGGAGATACAAAGAGATATAATGAAAATCTTGCACATTTGACATTTTTACGTGGTTTGTGTTTCTTGTGTATAGACATTTATTTAACTAATATGAAGCAAAACTCCACCTAGGTAATAAAGTAGAAAAATCCAGAGACACACTTGCAATGTCAAAAAGTGTTGTTGTTTTTTTTATAATTTTACATGGCTGTTTATCTTTGATTATTTTTAATTTACATGTACCTTAGCAGTGAGGGGATAACACTACTAATATTTTGGTGTTTCAAATATTTTACTATTTTATATAACTGATCAGAAATACACGTAAGAAGGTTTGTTGTTTTCTAAGTAAAATCATCACAGATGTTGTACACAACTAAAGCAGCTAAAGCAAGTGGTGTATAAAATTATATCAATTTATATCTGTTCTATTTATTGATAAGGCAAAACAACTTACAATCCAGATAAAGTGTAGTATTAGTAGAAAATCAGCTATGAACGTTCATTTGAAAAAAAAAATTCAATTATCTGCTGGAGTACAATCATAATACATATGCTGCCATATTTGCGTTTAATCATAGAGGTACATGTATTGTAAATGTAAGTGTTGAACGAGCGACATTTATGTTTGCCGATACTATTGATGATAGCAATCATTTTTATGTAGTCTCGATACAAGTTGTACCACTGACCCTTTCTTGCATTTAGACTGGGCAATAATCATTATAGTCACAGAAATGATCGAATTGTCACAATTATTGTTATGTGTCAATGGGCCTTAATATAAGGGAGGGGATGGGAGTCAGACATATATGTGTGGTCTCCAAATATGCCAAAAATACAATATTATGTTATTGAGCACTTGTAAGAAAATATGAGTGCTTGTGTGAGGCTCTGGTTACAAAGTCCCAACTTTTTATATATTTAGCTATATATCTCTATATCTAGGTACATTGATTTTTACATTATTTATTGTATTTCAATATAATCATTACTAAACTTGTATAAACTAAAGTAAACTGATTTATTTATATATTCCATCATTTTGCATTCCATTATGAATGAAACACATATAAAAAAATGTAAAGACAAATGCTAGTGAGAAATTAGCCTAATCCAGTTGGCTCTCGAAAATTATTTCTGCATTTCACCCATTTCTAGCTTCATTTTGACAACTGTGACTTGGCTTGCTATAAAATATTATGTAAATTTTTTTTTCATGCGATAACAATTTTCACTTTTTTAGCGTCTTTACTAACAATTAGAGATGGATTATTCATTTTAACTCAATGCCTTTCTTCTAAGAAAGGTAAGACCTGATCTATACATCCTCATAAAAATTCAACAACCTGGACTTAAACTCTTGAGAATTAAGCACTTGATCAGTCTAGGAGTTTCAATATAGAAACTTGTGTTAAAAGTTTATTCATTCAGTGCACTCTTTAAAGATGATTAACTGTCTTTATTATATTAAAGTAAACCCACAGCCATCTGCCAAAGGCGATTGTGTCCAAGCACTGAAACCATTTCATGCGAAAACTCATTTTCAGGCTCCTAATTATTTTTCATTATAGTGGCAGTGTGGAATAGATTGGAATTGGACAGTAATTGCCAGGTCTGAGCAGTGTGGACCATTGCAATGTATCAGTTTAGATGAAGTGTGACAAGGATACATCTAGCTACTATATAACTTCCATTAAGCAACTTCCCTGTCCCTGATCATGTAGCACTTCATAGAGTGTGGTCAATGCAAGGTCATAATAATGGCTTTCAGACTAGCTGCAAGTATATATTGCTGCTACAAGCTGTGAATCCGATTTTCCTGGAAAAGCTTAATCATCTAAACTGATATAAGATTTTGCTTTACACTAAAGATATAAGCACTCTGAATAAATATTTGTATTATACAAGTGGCTTTTTTTTCTGCTGAATGCAATGAAAAGCAAAGTGAAGACTAAAATAAAAAGATACTATACTGACTAATGCAAATCTCATATTCAAGGTTACTTCTAATTAATATAGCAATTGACTATTACAAATTATATTAACAATAATATGTTGATATTAATTAAGAAAATACATGATACTGATACTAAACATATAAATATGTAAAATATTTCCGTGAATCAGACAGGTACACAAAAAATAGTTTTGTAACTGAAGATTACTTCCAATGTCAATTTCCATGCTTCAACTATAGTTTTGTTATCTATGCTGTGACCTCAGCTGTCTTCTAGGATGTTGACATTGAATACAGTTTATGTCTCTAAGAAATATTTGCAAACTCAGGGCATATGGGAGCAATAAATAAAGGCATTGGTAAAAACATCAGTAGAATCAATTACCAACTGAATGTGTTAGAGCAAGCATGGCAATGTGTATAATGTGTTTTAAAGACTAAAATGTACCAGCCACACAGGTAGTATATTATACATGTACCATTATAATATGTACTGAGAGAACAGGCAGACTAAGTATGTAAATAGAATATAATGTAGTCCTATTGAATTTTACATACCACACCATTGTGCCTGGATAAACTTTGAAGAGGCCACAGCGCTCACTTGAGCACTATTGCTTCTTCCTTCTGCTGATGTGGGGATCCTGGGGACCCCTTCTATCCTGTTCTAAAGAACATGCAGAGCCATATTAAAGATAAGGCAATTGGAGGTTTTTTTTCGCACGAGGACTACTTGCAGCACCATGAAACAGTGACGTAGACGGGTTCCTAATAAGATAATCAGCCGACGAGAATTTGACTTTATAGAGGTTAGGGCATGGCCAGACGTGGCGTGTTTCTGCCGCCACTGTCCGCATCTATGCCTCACATAATCTGCGTTGCAGATTCTGTTGCGGCTTTGCCTAAAATATGCAGGAAATTGATGCGGATTAGCCGTTGCGTATTCAGGTGAAGAGTACTTCCCTTCTCTCTATCAGTGCAGGATAGAGAGAAGGGACAGCCCTTTCCCTAGTATAAGTAAAAGAAATTCATTCTTACCCGGCCATTGTCTTGGTGACGAGTCCCTCTTTCGACATCCAGCCCGACCTCCCTGGATGACACGGCAGTCCATGTGACCGCTGCAGCCTGTGATTGGCCTGTGATTGGCTGCAGCCATCACTTGGACTGAAACGTCATCCTGGGAGACCGGACTGGAGGAATAAGCAGGGAGTTCTCGGTAAGTATGAACTTCGATTTTTTTTACACTATGATCTATATTGTGATCATAGTGCCGATCGTTTAACTCTTTCAGCACCCTGGACAGTGACTATCTCCTGACGTCTCCTAGCAATTCTCCCGTAATTACGGGTGCACACACGTAGTCACCCGTAATTACGGGAGCCCCGTAGACTTCTATGGGCCTGCCCGTGCCATAATTACGGCCCGTGATTACGGCCGTTTTTACGTTTGTGTGCATGGGGCCTCAGTCTGGCTATAGACCTAGAAATACATAGGTCCAGCCAGAATGAAGTAATATCCTGTTCGAAAAAAACAATACGCAATGCAACACACATAACATCTGCGGATTTCATTGCAGAGTTTTGAATCTCCATTGAAGTCAATGGAGAAATCCCGCAATGAGTCCGCAACAAGTCCGCTACACGTCCGCAACAGCCAGTGTATGCTGCGGACACCAAATTCCGCACCGCAGCCTATGGTCCGCAGCTGAGTTTTCCTCCACATTAGCATGAACCTAACTGAAAAGGTGTGGAAACCAATGGAGAATATGTCCACTGCGGATTACCGCAGCGCACTATCCGCAGCGGAATGCCAGAGCAATTCCGCCACGTCTGGCCATGGCCTTAAAGAACTGCGTATCCTCACAATTTATATACTTCCCAAGGTTCATAAGAACAAAGAAACCCCTCTGGGAGACCTATTTTCTCCAGCTGTGGAGGCCCAACCTATCATCATGATAAATACGTTAATGAACAATTTAAGTCTTAAGTTTGTTGTCTACCCTCATTTGTCCATGACACAGGTAATCTATTAAGAAAAATTGATAAACTATCCTTTGAATCCGATTTTTGCCTTGGTCGGTCTGGATGTAGAGTCCCTATATACTTAGACTACGCATAGGATTTGACTAAGAGCTACTGCACACTTCCTGGAAAGACGGGGAGTCTTTTAGGCTCACAAAAATGAATTTATTGTTAAGATGCTCCAATTTGTTCTCAACAATAATTGTTTGATGGTAAACATTACCGCCAGGTGCAGGGGATTGCGATGGGGTCATCTTGTGCCCCCCTCGTATGCCTGCCTGCACTTAGGTTGGTGGGAGGAGTTTGTAGTATGTCCAAACCCTCTTTTCAGGAAGTATGCAGCCTGTTGGTATAGATACATGGATGATATCCTACTATTTTGGAAAGGATCCGTCCAGACCCTAAATGTATCTAGGTCACCAAAAAATAAAGCTGACATGTTATATATTTTTTTTTTTTAAATTGCCAGGTCTGCGTTCAATTCGTTTGGGGTTAGGGACTAGAATTCATATACCTTTTGACATTCTGCACTAGATATTTTAGCAATAAAATTGCCTCCTCGCCATTCCATTCTAATTGAATCAATGGCTGCAAACGTCAAACGTTTATGGTATGTTCCCACACACAAGATATGCTGCAGAATTTTTGCAACTGAAAATCTGCAACAGAATCTGTCAAAAACGCAGGTAATTCAGTCACAGAAATCCTTAGCAAACTGTGCGTTTTTGTTGCACATATTGCTGCGGAACTGCGGAACTGATGCTGTTTTTCCGCAGCAGTTTTACATGCAGATTTAGTGTCAAGCATTCATTATAGCAAAATACATGTGCAACAATGGTAAACGCTGAACGCAGTTCAAACAGCAATAAAACTCAACTGTTGCGGGATTTATACTCCCTATTCAAGTCTATGTGCCAAATACGCATCTTCGCACAAAACCTACAGCATAAATTGACATGCTGCGGAATTGCAAGTCGCACCGCAAATCACTTTCCGCACTACTTTTTTGTGTTTTTTTCCCCACATCATGTAAGCGAGATTTGCGAAATCTCATTCACATTGCTGCTAATCTAAATGCCGTAGAATTTCTGAACAGAATTCCATTGCGGAAATTCTGCATCATTTACACTACGTGGGAACTCAGCCGAAGGGTTGCTGCTATGGACCCGTTTGAAGTGTAAGGATAGCGTGTGTTTTTCAATGCTTGTTTTATTATTTTAAATATAATACTGTATGTTTAGAAATTCTTATTTTTATTCTTCTTATTATTAGATGACTCTTTCACTGTTGTAGGTTAGTACCTCTTCTATTTTATACTTTTTCATGCTTCCAGCATAGCCTGAAAACGTGGGTAAGAAAGGAGAGAGGGGAGGAAGAAAGCACTCTTATTAGGGAATCGATGGACGGCACTTCACATGACAGTGACGCTCAATGCTCCAGACTCCAAACTCTATCAAAAGAAAAAAACGAAAAAAAAACATACATTCAGGACATAACCATTGGGGTATGTAGAAAATTGCATATCTATTTATTGATTAATAAAAGGAATACCATTTCCCATACGATTGCCCTAAAATATATTCTTTAAGAACAATAAAAAAATCAGGACAAACATTACAATGTTATATAAAATCCACCTGGCCAGGTAGTTTGAGAGAGAGTACAAAATTCACAGAATATAATGATATTACATAGTCATACCGATACAGGAAGGAGAATAATATACGAGCATATTCACGAAATGTCCACTTTAAATTTCAAGCATTGTGAGACATATATCACCAAGCCACGGCCATCAGAGGAAACAGATAGTGTTCACATTGAATATCAAAAAAGGGAATTCGTAGATCATATATATCCCAATTGTGAGGGGCAAGCCAGATTTAGCTTTTCCAAAACCCGACAATTTGTCTAAATGCAGTTTATGCCAATACAACTAGTACCCAAAGGTATTAAATATAGTCATTTGCCGATAATCTTATATGTTGGTGGGACCCCATTTTTCATTGCCGGCATTTTCAAGTGTTCCTGTATATGACAGAGTTCTGGGTATATTTTTCCACCAGTTATCTTTTGGCTGCTGGTAATTGACTTTCAGAAGGAACACTTTGCCTTCATGGAATCCTGTGATCAAATAGCCGTATAATTTAGACGCATAGTGTCATGCTCTTTTTTAATCTTGCATCCAGAGTATGCATTATAATATTGAGCCTATACGCACCAGACACTTAAGATTTGGCCATCTGATCTGTGCTGCCAACACTTGTGTACAAATCTTTATTTAGCATTGGTGCCCAGTTTTTAATTCAATCTTATCAATAAATAAATACATTTTAAACGTTTAGACAGGCAGTGAATATCTTTAATACCTAACGTATACCACGATACTGGAATGACAATTATTAAACTTATAGACTTTATATTCCTTCTTATCTGTGAACCTATCCGACTTTTGAACATACCTAGATGAAGTGCATGGTCCACATACATACATACATACATACATACATACATACATACATACATACATACCCCTGGGGTGATTTTTTTTTTTAACCACAATTGGTTCTCTTTCATTTTTCTTCTATACACTGAATTTACCAGAAGATCTGGCACAGTGCCCACTAGAGATCTGATTTTACTATCCAACATTAAGTGTGACCAATTTTTAATTATAAGTATACGTACTATGTGCCAGTGGGATCCATATCTAGAAGAAAAGCGAACCCTATCTTCCTCATTAGTTTTCTTTCCCCCGTCCAAGATTTCCTTCCTCTCCCTTTTTAAATTTGTCAAACTCAGAGCAGTTACGCCAAATCAGAAGGAACTGTCCAACTGGAATTTGTTTTATTTGCTATGAGGATGACTACTCGCCACCAACAAAGTATTTCCTGCCGTCGGTTTCTGATATGTGGAAGTAATTAGCTTATTTTGCACGCTATGAATATTAAGATCCAGGAAGCTAATTTCTGATTCACTATATGTATGTGTTTATAGAATATTTAAGGTATTCACATTTATTTATTTTACGAAAGAGTCCAAAACCTGGTGTGGTCTACTCTGGACCCAAGGCGCATCTAAAGTCATCCTGTTATCCAGTACATCCCGCCACCCCCCATCTCTAATATTCCACATTATTCACATTTTGTCATTTTTATTTTTAATTTTATTTATTTTTCATAATTGTTTTATTCTTAATTCTTTTTCTATATGAAGTATTTATAGTTTTGGTTTTATTGGTTTGTAATTTGATTGGGGTTATAAACAAGTAAGGTGTTTTATTGTCGATATTTGTTGTTGGATAGGGAATAAGAGAATCCTTAACATGTTTTACATATGTTCTACTAAATGTCCGCTGAGATTATGTAATTTTAGTTCAGACTACAACAGATTCAAATGCACTAAGCTATAGTATAGGAAACAAATATATAGCATGTTTTTTTTATATAATGTTCTTATCCAATGGCTTAAATTCATTGTGTACTGTATACATATTGTGTCTATTTTTTATCAGTTTTGTCCTTGAATATCTGACCAGGTTGACAAAAAGAATCCAGTTTGTGTTTTACTAAAAACTCAACCATTATAAAATGATGGTTACAAGGGGATAGATCACTTTAGGTAAAGGTACGGAGAAGGTAATGAAACGTGTTTGGCAATCGTGACAGCTACCAACACTGCAGGTCACTGAACCTACTAGCACACAGTCCAGACTTCAAAGACTCTTTAAATCAGATGTCTGGACAGTGCTCCTAAACCCTGGAATGTCTCCCACATTCGAAAAACTACAGTTTCAACGTTGGCAACGATGTATTCTCACCATTAGCACTGCACTGCAGGGTCTCTTTGGATGATTAAACGTTTTTTTGGGGGACATTTAATCAATTCCTGTATAGACAAGCGAACATGGCGCAACAGGTCTCATCAGGTCCTATGAGTCAAACAGCCAAAATTAGTTGACAACAAACCAATTGTAGAGATTTCAACTATAGCTATCAGGCTGAACACTTACACCACAACAGCCCCCATGACACAAAAGGTCTACGAAGTACTCTGATTCATACCACACATGCGCTGGAAAAGATCCAGAGAGTTTAAGAACCACCACAACTAGTGATTTCTCTGGATTAGTGCCTTTACCTGCCTACATGAAGTCACAAAGACTTATGCAAATAGTTCAAGATCGGTGAGTCACTTCCATTAATAGTGCAACATTAATATTAGGTGCTGTTGTATCAAGTTTGCCATTGTGTTACTGTGCTGAGAGACCGGCTATTGCACGGCTACACTATTGCATTGAGAGACTGGCCTGTGTACAGACATAGGTTTATTTACAACACTGCTCAAACAATACAAAAAAAGAGATTAAGCTTTCTGATATGTATACAAATATTTTCTATGCATCTTTTATATACCTATAAACCATACCGCGAAGGCCCAGCAGAAGGTTTATCAGTTGGAATTCCGAACATGTTGTTTCACAATATATTAGGTATTCCTAACATATCACATACAATCTAAAGAGACTTTCTTATTTGTCCATCTGGACATCTGCGTGCATTTTGAATAAGAGTATTATTAGTTGATTTTTAACTGTATTTGTTTTTAATTTTTATCATACATTATTATCACATAATTGTTTATCTGTTCCAATATATTACATGTACCTTGTACAAAGGTTCTGTTCACATGTGACAATGGATGTGACAGATCCGTTATTATAAGTCATGATCAGTTATGATGGATCCGTTTTTGGCTCAAAATGGATCAGTCATGTTTTTGTCAGGTATCATTTTTTTTTTGCTGGATACAATACAGCAGCTTGCTACACTATTTTGACTGTTAAAAAGCAACTAAACCCTGAAGGGAAAGTTCTTACGGAGGTGCAAACAGAGCATAAACAAATAGAAGTATATTCGTATACAGTATTATAGAAACACCTAGAGAGCTGACTATTTTCACTTATTCACAATTTTTTGAAGTTTTGGAATACTAAATATCTTGCCAGTGCACTCAACATTTTAAACATTGTTTTGTTCGGTGGTGAGTTGCCCATTTTATTATTGTTATAAGCATGAAAAAGAGCTCATATCATTTTAAAGAAAACTTTAATGTCACGTTACTTGCTTTATGGTATTGCTACATTCTCTTTTTAACCAGTTCCCAAGCACTGGTTGTATATACACGGCCGGGGTCGAGGTCATTTAAACCCGCACCATAGTCTATCTACGGCGTTGGTCTTAGCTGGTTGCCCGAGCAATCGGGCAGCTGAATGTCGGGTGCCCGGCAGTCAGTGACTGCATTGGACACTGAAGAGAAGATAGAAGCAATTTTTAGTCTATTTTAGGGAAAAATTATAGTATTACCAGGAAAAATGTGCTGAAAAGTAAACAGCATAATTTTTTACTATTATTTTCAAACTATAAGCTTGAAAATTCTAAAATAGGCAAAATTATGTGTATAAAAATGCTAATAAATAAACCTGCATTGTCTATGAAAAAAACATTGCAAAAATTACACATTTCTAGTCCAACAAATAAAAAAGTTATATCTATTTAACTAACGCGTGCTAAAAATGGCTAAACAGTGTCTGGTCCTGAAGGCTCCAAATAGCCCGGTCCTGAACTGGTTAATATCTGAATTATTTTTATCTAAAACATGAAATATGATAATTTCTGACAAAAAAAAGCAAAGTAATATTAGCTTGATTAAACATTGACAAACTGTAAAATATCTTCCAATGCTAAATTGTCAGACAAACGTATACAGTATAACTGCAATATTCTAGCAAGCCTTTTAAACAATATAATTTCTTCTAATGTCATCACAGACTATCTGTCAATTCAAGTGAAGGTATGGTACTTCATTTCCTCAAGGCCTTGACATTACATTTCTCGGTGTTTGTTCTGATTATCAGCATTTGGCATTTAATAATCAAATATGCAGTGCCAGTTACAGTTCAAAAATATAGTATAAAAGGGACAGGACATAAAAAAGTTAAAAATAAAAGTATAAAAAATGAAAAAATAAAATAAATCAAAATGACACATAAAATACCTCTCCAAACACTCCCTGCCAATTATTGTCATAACGGCAGCCCTAACCCAATTACCCTAAAATAGACATGTAATATATAAAAATTTACGGAAGACAATGACGATCACAAATAAAGTCCATTTTAGGGTAACTCTATTATCACTCAAAAAATAAAATTTGCTAAAATTTAAAAAAGCATATTTTTGTTTACCGTTCTTTTAACATTATAACGCTAACACTGCTAAAAAAAAAAAAAAAAAATGATAAGAAAACAAACCTACATTGATCACAAAAAAAAACATTGTCAAAAATCCACGTCGCTAGCCCAACAAATAAAAACATTATAGCCGTTTCATTAACGCATGCTATAAATGACTAAATGGTGCCTGGTCGTGCACCGGTTAAACCACCTCCTTGGCAGTTTGTTCAGCTGTATCAGAGTCCTATAATGGAGTTCTATAGAACCCTGTCTCCCTCGTTGGAGATATGTACAGTATAAGGCTGGATTCACACGAGCATGTTTGGTCCGTAAAGGACGGAATGTATTTCAGCCGCAAGCCCCAGACCGAACACACTGCAGGGAGCCGGGCTCCTAGCATCATAGTTATGTACGACGTTAGGAGTCCCTGCCTCTGTCTGTGAGACAACTGTCCCGTACTGAAAACATGATTACATTATGGGACAGTAGTCCCGCAGCGAGGCAGTGACTCCTAGCATCGTACATAACTATGATGCTAGGAGCCCGGCTCCCTGCAGTGTGTTCGGTCCGGGACATGCGGCCGAAATACGTTCCGTCCTTTACGGACCGAACATGCTCGTGTGAATCCAGCCTTAGGTTACAAAGCTCCAAAGGCCGGTTTCACACAGGCTGGTTTGGTCTGCAATATACTGTCCGTATGTCGGCAGTATTTCCCAGACCAAACCCAGTTCAGGGAGTCGGGCTCCTAGCTAGTTTTCTATGATGCTAGGTGTCCCTGTCTCCCCTCAAGAATACTGCCCAGTACTGTAATCATGTTTTTAGTACTGGACAGTATTCCTGCGGGGAAGCAGGGACTCCTAGCATCATAGATAACTATGATGATACGATCTCAGCTCCCTGAGCTGTGTTCTGTCAGGGAAATACACCCGACATATGGACCATATTTTACGGACCGAACACGCCCGTGTGAAACCGGTAAAAAAGTGGAGTTTCAATATAAATAACACAGATTTCTCAGCACATTTTTTGGTTGTGTTTATATAGTTCATGATGTCACTTTTAGCTGTAGACAAATAAAAAATCAGTCAGATTGAATTTCTCGCATGTGTGAGAGTGGCATCCAAGATGCATAGTTATTTCTTACACATATGAAGTATGATGTTTTGCTGCAGAATGCACATATATTACAGTTTAATGAAACAAATATTTGTGATCAGAAACAGATTTGTAAAATAAAGTTCAAGAATCTAATAAGAATATACTGTATATAGCTTTAGATTTCAGACCTTAAGCACATTTATATTGTTTATAGCCTTACTAACATTTTGCTGAACATTTTAAACAGCTGACTCTGTGTTTCTGCTGCGATTTAACATTAAATATTGATAGATGGTAATTATTTTTGCTCATTAACACTCCATGTTATTTTACTTTGACCTTTAACTAATTGTTGTGTACATTCGTAAAGATCGGGTACAATAGTGTTGTGCGCACTAAATTTCAGTTTGTAGTGTATTGCTCAACATAATGAATGAACACATAAGTAGCCAGATGATCAAGGCAATAATCTATTAATCTTTCTTCTTCCAGTGCATCATTTCATAGGTTTCATTACACAGATGTAATTGCATAATGCGGTTGTTTTTAGCTAAGCCCTTATGCAAAACAGTGGAATGAATCATTTTAATATTAAAGGCTTAAAGAAACACTCCAGCAAATTTATTTTATTTACACATATAATGCTAACTCACCAGTAGTATTCCACCGTGTCATTTGTTTCCCTCCAGTTCAGTTGCATCCATGTATTTTGAACCCTTTCATTATAGGAAACTGTGTCATGTGATCTCAGTCTGACCACCAAATTAGACCACGCTCTGGTGTGTAGACAGGAGGTCAGTCTCTCCTGTGTGTCCGACTTCCTATAAACTACAGGATTACATCGTCACCTATAAAACTCCTCCTGGCAGCACTGGGACCCCTCCCCTTCCTGTTCCTCTGTATGTCCTCCATGCATATAGTGCTGATGAAGAGATCAGTTCTGCCCTATCTAAGGGAGCAGGAGTGCAGTGATATAATAGGTGAGTCTATATAATGATAAGCTGCAGTTATAAAACTCCCTGACTGCACACAACACTCGCAGATAATGTAGACAGAGACTATAGTGTATTTCTAGGAGAATCTCCTCACTATCTCCTGCGTGTAAGTACTGACATGGAGAAACCTGGCACTAGCAGGAGACAAGATACAGATACATAGGATACACTGGAGACTGCAGTGCGAGGACAGAAGTTCTATGTCACTGATCTATCACTCACTGCACTTAGATAGGACTCCGAGCAGAGCAAGTGCAGTGTGATGAGACTCCGCCCCTTCTGCTTATACAAAGCCAGAAGCATCATGGGAAATGTAGGCTGCATTAGGGGAACCATATCAGAGGGGGAAGAATGAACCAAGATGGCAGACAACCCATAAATGGCACTTTAACTAAAACAGATATACACAAGGCATACACTGGAGCCTCTGTATTATTCTTCAATAATAGCCTAGGCTGCACTATATAGGCAAAAAATAAATTAATTGCTGGAGTGTTTCTTTAATATTACAGTGAAAGAGATCTTTGTGGAAATAGAATTATGTACAGTTTCCCTGCTTTACCTCCCTAAAACCAAACCAGAGAATGTCTCTCTTTCATTTTGTGGAGCCCACGTACTAGGACTATTGGTCTACAAACTCTGTCAAAAAAATATTGAGTCCCACCAATCTTGTCTCCATGTAAATAACCATATCTATATCTTGGCATATAGGGGTTATTTTATGATATGAGATTCCCTTTAACAGGTTTAAAATAAGAGATTTAGGAGAAACTAATAGCTATCTTGTTACCAATTTAACTAATAGGTCGCTCATTACATTGACTTTGATGGACTTTGAAGGTCAATTTACCATAAAATTCTGTCCTTCAAATTGATTTACACGGCTATATCAGGTTCTTATAAGTACGTGCAAACCTAGTATAGAACAGTAAGCTACAGAGGAGAATGAGAGTCCCTAGCATCTAATACACAGGGGGGAAAAAAAACAATAAGTCCTTACTAGGTGGTACTGGCGTCCAGTAAACATTCATGTCTTCTATCTTACAGTTCCCAATACTTGCTGGTGATACGACAGAAAAACAGTATTAGGCCTCATTTACACGAACGTGATATACGTCCGTGCGACTCGCGTTCTTTTCACGCGGGTCGCAGGGACCTATACAAGTCTATGGGGGCATACAGACAGTCCGTGAGTTTTGCTCAGCGTGAGTGCGCTGAAAAAAACTCACGACATGTTCTAAAATTCTGCGTTTTTCGCGCATCACGCACCCATTGAAGTCAATGGGTGCGTGAAAACCACGAAGGTCGCACGGAAGCACTTCCGTGCGAACTGCGTGATTCGCACAAGAGCTGTCAAAGTGAATGTAAACAGAAAAGCACCACGTGCTTTTCTGTTTACAAACATCCAAACGGAGTGTCTTAGAGATGAGCGAACCGAACTTCACCGGGTTCGGCCGAACTCGTTTCGGCTTCTTCCTCCAGTCTGCCCTCCCGGGATGACAATTCAGTCCAAGTGACAGCTGCAGCCAATCACAAGCCAAGCACAGGCTGCAGCAGTCACATGGACTGCCGCGTCATCCAGGGAGGTGGGGCCAGATGTCAAGAGAGGCGCGTCACCAAGGACGCGTCACCAAGGCAACGGCTGGGAAGTTCTCGGTAAGTACGAACCTCTTTTTTTTTAAACAGGTTACTCGATATGGTGATCGGAATTCACTGTCGAGGGTGCTGAAAGAGTTACTGCCGATCAGTTAACTCTTTCAGCACCCTGGACAGTGACGGACGTCGACTAGCCTCATCTCTATGATGGCGGCTGCGCGAAAATCATGCAGCCGCGCATCATACACTGATGACACACGGAGCTGTCAAGTGCCTTTTGCGCACGCAAAATGCTGCGTTTTTTTGCGTGAGCAAAATGCACACGCTCGTGTAAATCAGGCCTTATGTTGTATAACTTTTGGGAATGCCTAAAAATGTTCCTGGACATGATTGTAATAGTGTATGTGAAGGTGCATGGGTCTATTTTTTTGCCAATAAAAAAGTATTGCTGAGACATTTTTTTGCAGTATATGCTGTGGTAACAAGGCACTGGAGATCTTATCATACCCCTACTGTAATAGTGTGGAAAAGTCAGTTGAATGTTACATTGTGCATGGAGGATAGGGAGAGGTGATCACAATTTACTACAACATGGTATTACTGACATTGTTTAAGTACTTAACAGAGATTTCATTCTCTGTTGGTTTTCTTTTCTTTGCAGAATGTGACTAAGGACGGAGTTTATTACTGCACTGCAATTCCTTATTGCAATTCCATTTGCTTTAGGCCTAGTTCACACAGTTTTTTTAATGCGGAAACCACATCGGAAATCGTGCCAAAAAACGTCCGAAATCTCCTCCCATTGATCTCATTGGGAGGTGGAGGCATTTTTTTCCCGCGAGCGGAATAAAACGCTCGTGGGGAATAAGAAGCGACATGCCGTTTCTTCAGGTGTTTTCGCCTCTGACCTCCTAATGACATCAATGGGAGGCAGAGAAAGCTGTTTTCACTGCGAAAAATGCCACAAAAAATGTCACAAAAAATGCGGCACAGAGAGTGCAGCCAGGTCAAAATCTGCCTCAAAATCCCTGACGGCATTTTGAGTCAGATTTTTTTTCCTGCAAAAAGTGTAAACAGGGCCGAATTGTTTTTAATCTGTATTTGTTGTTTGCATGCCAAAATAAAATGTCTCTGTTTAGAGTGTTGAAAAATTATAGACTGGACAAAAAAATTCTAATATCGTTAAAGTTGTTCTGCATGCTTATATATTAATCACAGAAACATGAAAGTCTATGCTAATTTGGGCTTGAGATTTTACTTGCATACATTTCTGCCAGAAATCTGCCACGTGTGAGCATACCCTTATGACGATCAACTAACTGAGTACAGGACCAGAATCTCTACTGTTCCTTAAGACATTAGCTTGTCACTAAAGAAGCACTCCCAGTGAATTTTTTTTCGCTTTCTCCAATAGTAATGTAGATGAGTGGTAGATAAATTGTGATGTACAGTAGCTAGGGAGTTTTCCTACCGAGCGCTAAATTTGCAAGTTATCTGCTTCATTCTGTTCCCTCCAGTCTGCACCCAGGTTGTCAGAATCGTACAACCTGTTATGTGTGGACCAGAAGTCAGTTTCTCCTTGTATTTTTATAAAATCCATGAGCATCTCATAGGAATGCATAGAGAAACGGATTTCTGGTTCTGCTGCTGCTCAGAATGCTAGCACAAATAATACACCTCTTCATAGTAGACGTAGCTCCTACACTCCTCTCTTACTGTCAATTATGCTTCTTACATTAACCTCTCTTCATGTGAAAGGACTTAAAAGTCCTCAAAAGAGAATGATTATGTGAAAAGAAGCCCTGTCACTAAAGAGTAAAATATTCTGTGCACTAGAAACACATACTGCACCATCCCTTAACCCCTTAAGGACGCAGCCTAGTTTGGGCCTTAAGGCTCAGAGCCCATTTTTCAAATCTGACATATTTCACTTTATGTGGTAATAACGTCGGAATGCTTAAACCTATCCAAGCGATTCTGAGATTGTTTTCTCGTGACACTTTGGGCTTCATGTTCGTGGTAAAATTTGGTCGATATATTCAGTCTTTATTTGTGAAAAATTGCAAAATTTAGAGAAAATTTACAAAAAATAGCATTTTTCAGAATTTAAATGCATCTGCTTGAAAAACAGACGGTTATACCACCCAAAATAGTTACTAGTTCACATTTCCCATATGTCTACTTTAGATTGGCATCGTTTTTTGAACATTATTTTATTTTTCTTGGACGTTACAAGGTTTAGAACATAAACAGCAATTTCTCATATTCTTAAGAAAATTTCAAAAGCCTTTTTTTGAAGGTGCCAGTTCAGTTCTGAAGTGGATTTGAGGGGCCTATGTATTAGAAACCCCCATAAAACACCCCATTTTAAAAACTAGACCCCTCAAAGTATTCAAAACAGCATATAGAAAGTTTTTTAACCCTTCAGGCATTTCACAGGAATTAAAGCAAAGTGGAAATGAAATTTGCAAATTTCATTTTTTCTGCTGAATTTCAATTTTATTCAATTTTTTTTTAGTAACAGAGAAGGTTTTACCAGAGAAACACTACTAAATATGTATTGTCCAGATTCTGCAGTTTTTAGAAATGTCCCACATGTGGCCCTACTGCGCTCGTGGACTAAAACACAAGCCCTAGAAGCAAAGAAGCACCTAGTGCATTTTGAGGCCTCTTTTTTATTAGAATATATTTTAGGCAGCATGCCAGGTTTGAAGAGGCGTTGAGGTATCAAAACAATGGAAACCCACCAGAAGTGACCCCATTTTGGAAATTACACCCCTCAAGGAATTCATTTATGGTTTTTGTTATCATTTTGACCGCACAGTTTTTTCACAGCACCTATTTGAATTGGGCTGTGAAATGAAAAAAATTATATTTTTTCCAATAAAATGTCATTTTTGATCAAATTTTCTTATTTTCACAGGGAACAACATACCCCATTTTGTTGCCCAATTTGTCCTTAGTGCGGCAATACCCCATTTGTGGTGATAAACTGCCGTTTGGGCCCATGGGAGGGCTCAGAAGGAAAGGAGCGCTATGTGTTTGTTGGAGTCCAGATTTTGCTGGATTGGTTTTCGGGTGCCATGTCGCATTTGCAGAGCCCCAGAGGTATCAAAGCAATGGAAACCCACCCGAAGTGACCCCATTTTGGAAACTACACCCCTCAAGGAATTCATTTATGGTTTTTGTTATCATTTTGACCGCACAGGTTTTTCACAGCACCTATTTGAATTGGGCTGTGAAATGAAAAAAATGATATTTTTTCCAATAAGATGTCATTTTTGATCAAAATTTCTTATTTTCACAGGGAACAACATACCCCATTTTGTTGCCCAATTTGTCCTTAGTGCGGCAATACCCCATTTGTGGTGATAAACTGCCGTTTGGGCCCATGGGAGGGCTCAGACGGAAAGGAGCGCTATGTGTTTGTTGGAGTCCAGATTTTGCTGGATTGGTTTTCGGGTGCCATGTTGCATTTGCAGAGCCCCAGAGGTATCAAAGCAATGGAAACCCACCAGAAGTGACCCCATTTTGGAAACTACACCCCTCAAGGAATTCATTTATGGTTTTTGTTATCATTTTGACCGCACAGTTTTTTCACAGCACCTATTTGAATTGGGCTGTGAAATGAAAAAAATGATATTTTTTCCAATAAGATGTCATTTTTGATCAAAATTTCTTATTTTCACAAGGAACAACATACCCCATTTTGTTGCCCAATTTGTCCTTAGTGCGGCAATACCCCATTTGTGGTGATAAACTGCCCTTTGGGCCCATGGGAGGGCTCAGAAGGAAAGGACCACCATTTGGCCTACTGGAGCTTTTCTGGTGCTAAGTCATGTGTGCAGAAGCCCCTGAGGTACCAGTACAGTTGAAACCCCCGAGAAGTGACCCCATTTTAAAAACTACACCCCTTAAGACATTCATCTAGAGGTGTAGTGAGCATTTTGACCCCACAGGTACTGTGTAAAAGATAATGCGCAGCAGATGGTGCAGTGTGAGATTTGCAATTTTATATATGTATATGCCATTTCAGTGTCCAATATAGTGTGCCCAGCATGCGCCACCGGAGATATACACCCCTTAAATTGTAATGTGGGTTCTCCTGGGTACGACAATACCCTACATGTGGCTGTTATCAGCTGCCTGGGCATACGGCAGGGCTCAGAAGGGAAAGATGAGGGGGGTAAGCTGTGCGGAGTGCATCAGGGTAAATTAAAAATCAAGGGATGTATGATACATTTTAAAACAATCTTTTATACAGAGCCCTGGTTTTTCGGGACACGTGTCACATTGGTATATTGTGTTCTTCCTTATCCCCCTCTTATAGCAGACTCTGCACCTCTTTTGACTCTTTCCCTTTCCACCGGTTTGGGGACCTTCTCCTGGAAAGTGTTGCCCTGGTACGATGCGTGTGGCCTCGCTTCCAGAAGTACTGGGTGCCCCCCCTTCCTGGTCCCTAAAGATTAGATCTTGAAATTCCAGGAAAGTTCCCCTCTGGCCTGCACATCGACGTAGCACATACGCATTGTACAAAGCCATCTGTATGATGTGCCCGGCCAGCTTCTTATACCACACCGCATGGCGCTGTAGGGCTTCAGGACTTGATTTGACAAGTCCATCCCTCCCATGTACCTATTGTAGTCCAGGATGCAGTCTGGTTTGGGGGTGGCCTTTCCTTCATATATCCTAAACCTGTAGATATACCCTGATGCACTCTCGCTCAGCTTATACATCTTCACGCCATACCTTGCCCTCTTACCTGGCAGGTACTGGCGGAATTGAACCCTCCCTGTAAAATGTACCAGGGACTCATCAATAGAAAAACACTTCTCGGGGGTGTATGCTTGGGAAAACCGGGCACTGGAACAGTCTAATAGGGGTCTCCGTTTATACAAATGGTCAAAACTGGGGTCATCTCGGAGTGGGCACGGCTCATTATCAGTATAATGTAAGAAGCGAAGTATTGCCTCATTTATTTATTTTTTTAGGTTCCAGTTCATTTCTGAAGTTGCTTTGAGGGGCCCATATATTAGAAACCCCTATCAAACACCCCATTTTAGAAACTAGACCCCTCAAAGTATTCACAACAGCATTTAGAAAGTTTATGAACCCTTTAGGTGTTTCACAGAAATTTAGAGCAAAGTAGAGGTGAAATTTACTCTTTTTATACCATTTTTTTTATAACACAAAAGGATTTATCAGAGAAACGCAACTCAATACTTATTGCCCAGATTCTGCAGTTTAGAGAAATATCCCACATGTGGCCCTCGGGCGGTAATGGACTGAAGCACCGGCCTCCGAAGCAAAGGAGCACCTAGCGGATTTTGAGCCCTCTTTTTTATTAGGCACCATGTCCGGTTTGAAGAGGTCTTGTGGTGCCAAAACATTGGAAACCCCCCAAAAGTGACCCCAATTTGGAAACTAGACCCCTTGAGGAATCCATTGTAGTTTTCTTGGGGTGCATACGGCTTTTTGATCAGTTTTTATTCCATTTTTAGGTGGCGTGGTGACTAATAAACAGCAATTCTACTATTGTTTTTGTATACTTTTTTTTTTACAGCGTTCACCGTGCGCTATAAATGACATATTCACTTTATTCTGCGGGGCGATACCATCACGGCGATACCAGATGTTTATAGTTTTTTTTTATGTCTTATGGCGTTTGCACAATAAAATACGTTTTGTAAACAATCATTCACTTTTTGTGTTACCTTATTCTAAGAGCCAGAACGTTTTTATTTTTCAATCAATAAAGGCGTGCAAGGACTTTTTTTTTGCGTAACGAACTGTATTTTCCATCAGTACCATTTTTAGGTACATGCGACTTTTTGATCTCTTTTTATTCCATTTTTTGGGAGGTGAAGTGACCAAACAATTGTGATTGTGGTACGGTTTATTAATATTTTTTTTTACGGCGTTCACCGTGCGGGATAAATAACAAAATAATTTTGTAGCTCAGGCCGTTACGGACGCGGCGATACCAATTATGTATAGTTTATTTGTTTGTTTATATATTTTTATTAATAATAAAGGACTGATAAGGGAAAAAGTGGGACTTTTACTTTTATTACTTTTTAAACTTTTATTTTCTTATTTTTACACATCTTTTTTTAACTTTTTTTTTACTTTATTACTTTGTCCCACTAGGGGACATGAGGGCAGGAGGCCCTGATCGCTATTCTAATACACTGCACTACATGCGTAGTGCAGTGTATTAGAACTGTCAGCTACTCACTGACAGCAAGCATAGTGGGTCCTGACGTTGTCAGGACCCACTAGGCTTCCGTCTATGGCATAGCCGGACGCCATTGTTTGGTGTCCGGTTGCCATAGTCACCATCGCCGGCCGCTATCGCGTGGCAGGCCGGCGATGGCAGCTTAACCCCTAAAAAGCCGCGATCTCTATAGAACGCGGCTTTTAAGGGGTTAATCAGCGGGGACACAGCGATCGGTCCCCGCTGTAGGAGCTGTGACAGCTGCTGAACAAGACAGCAGTGTCACAGCTCCTGTATGTGTCGGGAGGACGGCCGAAACGGCCGTTACTCCCGAGACGTACTATTACGGCATGGAGCGCGAACGATACAGCTGCCATGACGTAATAGTACGTCAAGGAGCGGGAAGGGGTTAAGATACTCGCTGGATCAAATGCCCACTGTTTCCAATAAGGATTCAATCAAACCACCCAAAAAAACTATTCAGTATGTTAATAGCTGTCAGAACCTTGGTAGCCTTCCATTGTTTTCGATCCAGGTTGCAAATGTATCATTCAAATGTGCATCGTAAATAATTTACTGTACATAATAGCAGTTATTTATGGCCTAACAAACAACAACAAGTTCTTTCACAAAGTCCTCTGTATAATACATAGAGTGAAACAAAGTCATTTATTTTTTTCCCTTTAACATCAGTGTAGATTCTACATTGGATACTACAAAGGCACAAAGATCCCACACACAAACTTGTACACTTGCTATGGTAGGTGGATCTGTTTGATATGATATGATTCTTTATTTTCCCCTGTCTACAAATCGTACTCCCGAATAGACTTATTCTTAACAGACAGGGAACTATTACGTAGATCTAACTGATCAACAATTGAAACAATTACATGGCCGGACCATACATCTATTACACTGACATAAGAAGGAACTTTTACTAATGCTTTAGATCCACTGTGGTAAATGAACACATACCTGCTTGCACAACTAGAATATGCCTCTGAAATAGACACTACTCTTAAAAATATTTTAACATTAACCATCATCTGCTTCAGATCCTCTTGCTCTTTGGAATTTTATAAAAGGAATATTAATTTAAATACAAGTCAAATCTGACCAGGTTGAATTCATAAAAGGATGTTAAGCACCCCAAAACACGCCTTGGATCTTCAATATATTTGATCGGATCGGATAAACCGAGTGGGCATCTCAGTCGTTCACCTTCTCGATACTAGAACATTTGCAATATGGGGGCTTTATACTTGATGCCATTAAAGCCTTATAATCAGCACCTTGTGTGTGAGTGTTTGTAGATGGCACTCTCTTGGATACTTTCCTTATTATCAATGCAACCACCAAGAGTGGTATTTAACTCCATTTATATTTACACTAGCCATAGAATTTTTGGCCTGCCCTTAGAGACAAAATACATCCATCACAGTAGTAACAATTTGAGCTAGCTCCCATACCATGTCTTTATATGCAGATGATGCAATTCTTACACTTACAAAGCCAGACAAGTCACTAGAGAAACCACTTTCCACTATTCAAAAGTTGTTATTTGTCCTTTTACAAGATAAGCGAATGTAAATCCCAAATATTGCCTCTCAATACTTCTCTTGAGCCCTTAGGTTACAGACACACGTGGCACATTTGCCTCGTATTTCTGCAGCATAAAAATACACAGAAAACTTTACAATGTATGTCTAAAGGGATAATATTCTGCATCTGCAACACAAGAATTTGAGAAATCTTTTAAAAGTTAGAAAATATTTTTCCCATTAGACATTGCACAGTTTTTGACAGCGTATTTTTATGCTGTGGAAATACAAGGCAAAGATGACACTTACTCTCAGTGACATTTAAATACCGGCTAGATTGGCAATCACAAAATATACCCTAGTTGGGAATAAATCTTACTACCCATATCAAGTCTAATTATATGCTGTACCTCTTCTACAAACATATAGATTTTTTCCTAGAAAAAAAATAAACAATGTTTTATTGAGAGACAAAATAGTTAAAAACAAGTATATTAGCAATAACATTACCCATGAAAAAGGATCCCCACAAAGGATTGGTCCCAGAGCCTCATATAATAAAGGGCAAATAGTGCATATGAGAACTGGTACATATATCATAAAGTGAAAAATGGAAATAGAAAACATCCAAGAAAAGGGGATTATATTATATGATGAGAGCCAGATCACATTTTTTGTAACCAGTCCTTTGAGGGACATAATGTAAAATATGATTCACCAATTATAGTAAACTTATGAGAAATGAGCAAAGTATGCTTAGTCATAAGCATCAAACTGTCTACATATATAACGGTTAATGAACAACAAAACATTAAGTTTAATCAATTTGTCATTAAACAGATGGCTTAGTGGCAAACTATACAAAATATATGAACTTTAGCAACTTGCTTAGAATGTAAAGCAGATGTTTGTGAAATAAGCCTATTGTACAAATGTGTAATCCCTTCAAGGTTTAGTCATGTAATCTTAATATAACTCATCAAAACAAATCATTTTTACTTCTCCCATTCATTTTAGGTAGGTGTGTTCAAGAAATGCATTGAAGAAGCATGTCATAGACCAGAGGCGTAGCTAGGTTCTCCAGCACCCGGGGCAAAGATTCAGTTTGGCGCCCCCCCCAACCTCTTTCCCGACATCTCCTTCCCCCTCGCCGTGTTTGTTTTCTCTACCAATCGACGTGTCATTGCTTTTTATGTAACACATTTGTACATCTTACGAGCAATATGGTTCTATACACAACACCAGAACCAAGCTCAGTACATAAATACAACACCAGCACAAATACAGCTCAATTTAGTGCAACCCCTGCCGTATAGGTGTGTACGGCGTAAAACTACAGCTCCCAGCATGGCCCGAACAATGGTAAGGATATGCTGGGAGATGCTGTTTCACAAAAATAAATCCTATCATAATCATCTCCCTGCAGATCATACAGTGACTACAGTACTGATTAGAGGCAGAATGAACATTTACATTAAGTGACTCACCGGTGACATCTCAGATTCTAGTTCTTTTTCTCCATCCGGTCCAGACCTCTATGATAACTTCTCCCGGTCCATTTCTGCAGTTTGCCGCTCACATGTCTTCAGCTTCTCACTTTACCAACATTTATGCACCTATAAATAAATATAAAGTTATCATTATACCACACACTACACCCCTAAATATAATAGTGCCATACACTGCACCTCTAATTATAATAGCACCATACACCGTGTCCCACACACACACTGTGCCCCCTGTTGATAGAGCCCCCTGTAGATAGTGCCCCCATATAGCCCACCCCTGTATATAGTGTCCCACAAATAACTCCCCCTATAGTGCTCTACAGATAGCCCACCCCTGTATATAGCCCCCTGTAGATATAGCCCAGCCCTGTATATAGTGCTCCACGTATAGCCCAACCCTGTATATAGCCCCTGTAGATATAGCCCACCCCTGTATATAGTGCTCTACAGAGAGCCCACCCCTGTATATAGCCCCCCTGTAGATATAGCCCACCCCTGTATATAGCCCCCCAGTAGATAGTGCTCCACAGATAGCCCAACCATGTATGTAGCCCCCCTGTAGATATAGCCCACCCCTGTATATAATGCTTCACATATAGTTCACCCCTGTATATAGTGTTTCACAGATAGCCCACCCCTGTATATAGTGCTCCACATATAGCCCACCCCTGTATATAGCCAACCTGTACATATAGTCCACCCCTGTATATAGTACTCCACTAGATAGTCCACCCCTGTATATAGTGCTCCACAGATAGCCCACCCCTGTATATACTATATACAGGGGTGGGCTATCTGTGGAGCACTATATACAGGGGTGGACTATATGTACAAGGGGGCTATATACAGGGGTGGGCTTTCTGTGGAGCACTATAGGGGGAGATATTTGTGGGATACTATATACAGGGGTGGGCTATATCTACAGGGGGACTATATCTACAGGGGGACTATATCTACAGGGGTGGGCTATATCTACTGGGGAACTATATCTACTGGGGGACTATATATACAGGGGGACTATATCTACAGGGGGACCATATCTACAGGGGTGGGCTATATACAGGGGTGGGCTATATACAGGGGTGGGCTATATTTACAGGGGGACTATATCTACAGGGGGACTATATCTACAGGGGGACTATATCTACAGGGGGACTATATATACAGGGGTGGGCTATATCTACTGGGGGACTATATCTACTGGGGGACTATATCTACAGGGGGACTATATCTACAGGGGGACTATATCTACAGGGGGACTATATCTACAGGGTGACTATATCTACAGGGGGACTATATCTACAGGGGTGGGCTATATACAGGGGTGGGCTATATCTATAGGGGGGCTATATACTATATAGCCCCCCTGTAGCTTTAGCCCATCCCTGTATATGGTGCTCCATAGATAGCCCACCCCTGTATATAGACACCCCCCTGTATATAGACACCCCCCCGTAGATAAAGCCCCCCGCGTGTAGATAAAGCCCCCCCGTAGATAAAGTCCCCCTTGTAGATGAAGGCCCCCCTGTGAAGAAAAAGTCCCCCCCCCCGTAGATAAAGTTCCCCCCTGTAGACAAAGTCGTCCCCCCTGTAGCTACAGCCGCACACTTTTATTACAATTTAAAAAAAATAACAAAATTCAAACTCACCTTAATCCCGCTCCCACGCCGTCCGGCAGCCATGGAGACCTGCTCTCTTCTGCACAGGTCTCCTGGGGGTTGAACGCAGAGTCTATGAAAGGCGCTGATTGGCTGGGCAGGATGACTTTCCCTGTCAGTCAGTCAGCGCCTTTCATCGACGGAAGCGTCACTGGTACAAAAGGTGCTAGTCGCTTCATTCGTGGAAAGGCGCTGAATGGCCGGGCACGGAACGTGCCCGGTCATTCATTGCTTCTAATTATACCTGTGTCCTTGCGACACAGGTACAATTATAGTGCAGGAGGAGGTGGCGCTGGCGCCCCCCTCTAATCTGCGCCCGGGGCACATGCCCCGCCTGCCCCCCCCTAGCTACGCCCCTGCATAGACGTCACTTTAGTTTTGGCCTTGTGGCACAGCCGATATTTTCAAATCTGACATGTGTCACTTTATGTGGTAATAACTTGGGAATGATTTTAAGATATCCTAGCGATTCTGAGATTGTTTTCTCGTGACATATTGTACTTTATGTTAGTGGAAAAATTTGGTCGATAAACTCAATATTTATTAGTAAAAAAAAAATTGGAGAAAATTTGCAAAAATGTGCATTTTTCTAAATGTAAATGGATCTGCTTGTAAAAAAAGATTGTAATACCACACAAAATAGTCACTAGTTAACATTTCCCATATGTCTACTTTGTGTTTGCATTGTATTTTGAACATTCTTTTATTTTTCTAGGACGTTACAAGGCTTAAAACTTTAGCAGCAATTTCTCACATTTTCAAGAAAATTTCAAAAGGCTATTTTTATAGGTACCAGTTTAGTTGTGAAGTGGTTTTGATGGCCTTATATATTAGAATACCCCAAGAAATTACCCCATTTTAAAAACTGCACCCCTCAAAGTATTCAAAACAGCATTCAGAAAGTTTTCTTAACCCTTTAGGTTATCCACAGGAAATAAATCAAAGTAGAGGGGAAATGTACAAATTTCCTTTTTTTTTTTGCCGAAATTAATTTGTAATCAATTTTTTTTCTGTAACACAGAAGGTTTTACCACAGAATCACAATCAATATGTATTGACCAGATTCTGCAGTTTTTAGAAATACCCAACATGTGGCCCTAGTGTCCTGATGGACTGAAACACCAGCCTCAGAAGCAAAAGAGCCCCTACAGGATTTTGGTGCCTGCTTTTTTTAGATTATATTTCAGGCACCATGTCAGGTTTGAAGAGATCTTGTGGTGCCAAAACAATGGAAACTCCCCAAAACTGACCCCATTTTGGAAACTACACCCCTCAAGGAATTTATCTAGGGGTATAGTTAGCATTTTGACCCCAGAGGTATTTTTCTATATTTATTGGAGTTTGTCTGTGAAAATTAAAATGTACTTTTTTTCTGAAAAAACATAGACATTTGTAATATTTACAAGGAATAAAGAAGAAATTGCACCCCAACATTTGTAAAGCATCCACTCCCAATTATGGGAGATACCCCTTATGTGGTAATAAACTGATGTTTGGACCCACAGCAGGTCTCAGAAGGGAAGGAGCGCCATTTGGATTTTGGAGCGCAGATTTTGCTGGATTGGTTTTCGGTGCCATGTCGCATTTGCAAAGCCCTGGAGGGACCAAAACAGTGGAAACCCCCAACAAGTGACCCCATTTGGGAAACTACACCCTCAAGGAGTTTTTCTAGGGGTATAGTTAGCATTTTTACCCCACAGGGTTTTTGTAGAATTTGGTGGAATTAGGCCGTGAAAATGAATATCAACATTTTTGTCCACTAAAATGTTGAATTTTTTCAGTTTCACAATGGATAAAGGATAAAAAGCCACCCAAAGTTTGTTATGCAATCTCTCAAGAGTATGACAATACCCCACATGTGGTAATTGTTTTTTTTTTATTAGAAATTCATTTACCTTTGCAGGACTGGTCCTTTTTTGCTTTTCCATTTTAGTTTTTCACTCTCCGCATTCCAAATGCCATAACTTTTATATTTTTCCATCAATAGAGCAGTGTGAGGGCTTATTTTTTGCGGGAAGAGTTGTAGTTTCAATTGACATGATTTAAAGTACCATATAATGTACTGGGAAACCGAAAATAAAATTACTTGCGGGGTAAAATTGGAAAAAACTGCTTTTCCTCCATTGTTTTTTGGGGTTTCGTTTTTACCACTTTCACCGTGCGGTAAAAATGACAACTTAACTTTATTCTACTGGTCAATACAATTACCATGTTACCAAATGTATATAGTTTTTTTTATATTTTACTACTTTTACAAAGAAAAAACAATTTCTTAAAAAAAAATAGTTCTGTATCAACACATTCTGAGAGCCATAACGTTTTTATTTTTTGTCCGATTGAGCGCTGTGAGGGCTTATTTTTGGCGGGACGAGCTGTAGTTTTTACTGGTACCATTATTTTGTAAATACAACTTTTTGATAACTTTTTATTGCATTTTATGTGGAGCTAAGGTGACCAAAAAACTGTGATTTTGGTGGTTTCAATTCTTTATTTCTTACGGCGTTCATAATGCGCTACAAATAACAGTTTTACTTTATTTTGCGGGTCGATACGATTACGGCAATACCATATGTATATAGTTTTTATGTTTTGCAGCGTTTGCACAATAAAATCACTTGTTTATAAAATAATTTATTTTCTGTCACCATATTCTGAGAGCCATAACTTTTTTATTTTTCAGTCAAAAAAGCTATTTAAGGATTCGGTTTTCTTGCGGGATGGGTTGTAGTTTTTATTGGTACTATTTTAGTGTACATGCAACTTTTTGATCACTTTTTATTCTATATTTTTGGAGGGGTGGTGACCAAAATATAGTGATTCTGGAATTGTTTTTCGTTTATTTTTTTTCGGTGTTCACCATGTGGGAAAATTAACATTATAGTTTTATAGTTTGGGTCGTTACGAATGTGGTGATACCAAATGTGTACTGTTTTTTAATCTTTTAATTTTTTTCCTATAATAAAAGACTTATTATAGGAATTTTTTTTTTATTTTTACACTTTTGTAAAACATTTTCATTAACTTTTTTACACTTTCTTTTTTGACCTGATCGCTGCTAGAATACATTACACTACCTAGTAATGTATTCCAACTGTCAGTGTGACGTCTGGCCTCCGGATTCCATCACAAGCATCTGCAACCCCCACAGTTGCATGAGGGCTGCCGATGTGCTACAAACCCCCTAAATGCGCAGATCGAAATTGATCGCCACATTTAAGGAGAAAATTGCAGAAATCAGCGGCGATGAGCCGCTGATCGGCAACAGTGGAATGTCAGCTGTCGTGGACAACTAACATCCCGGTTCCCCATGCACACTGTCACCGACACTGTATGATGAGATGAAGCAAAAAACACGGCGCCACATGGTGCAGGTTACCCAGGTATAAAGTGGTGGATGAGAAGAGTAATACTAACCTGGTAACAGTGTTAAAAAAGCAATGGAGAGATAAAGTGCTGCTGCTGCCAGGGCTCGAGGCCGGTGATTCGGATGAAAGACCGCAAAGGATATGCTGGGTGAGCTAGAAAGGAGTCTCCGAGGGCGCTGCTGCACTTCAATAGGACCGAAAGGACAAAAACTTCGGATGATAATAAATGGAATTTATTGGTGATATGACTACGCGTTTCAATGCCGTACCGGCATCTTCATCAGGTCATGAAGGAAAACACACAAATCACTGTTTAAATAGCAATGTAAAAGTTGAAAAAACCCGCCAATGTGAACGAGGTCAGGGCGTTCCAATGACGTCAGAGTTCAAAGGTTAAAAGAAAGGATAATCACATCGATAATAAAGATTAAAACATATAATAGAAACGATTGCAATAATAAAGAGAGATAAAAGCAATATGAGAACATTGGAAGTTATAGCAAGGAGTGTATCCAAAAAGGATGCTGAAACACGATAAATGGCTGCCCGGGAATAACCGCAAAATCACAGATGTTAGTGCAAATAATACATATATAAATATAAACGTGTGTGGTATGGGGATGCGATCTTTAGGTGCAAAAATGACATTGGAAAGAAAGACAAATTGTCGGCAATGATTCTAAAACCGCATAATGCGAATAAAAGAGCTATAAAATAAAATTAAAAAGGGACACTATTCATGAACTGAACTTTGGGCATAGTGAACAAGCCGAAAACATAGAATATGCAATATGATATATAAAACTATGTGCATAGTGTAGTGAAATAAAGAATAAAATGGCTCCAGAAGAAATAGAACAGAATGTCACATAATGAGAATTATTTCGGGGGTAAGAAGTACATTATATAAGGTGTAAAAAATACACATATTAACATACCTGTCAGAAAATGCCAGAGAAGTAGTAAGAAATACCCTTATATATTCAAAAAGAACTAAGTCGGCAAAGCCGGTAAATCATAATTGATGGCACAACGAAATTGGAAAGAAGCAATGTGTCATGTATGAAATTCAAATGTAAAACATAACTAAAATTGTATCGAAGAGGGGGAGCAACAATAATGTATATGAAACTGACAAGGACCATAATAAACAGACTATGTATAGTATAATCTTATAACATGCTATGTAGTAGATTGTAAAGTCAGCAAAAGCCGGTAAATAGTAATTAATGGCATAATGAAATGAAAGAAGAGCAATATGTTATAGGTAAAATTAAACTGAGAATATATCAGAAAAGGGGGGGGGGCACCCATAATGTATAGGAAAATAAAGAGATATGATGACCAAACTATGTGTAGTATAGGGTTATAAAGGACTATATAGTAATTTGTAAGGTCGGCAAAGCCGGTAAATAGTAATTAGTGGCCCAACGGAAATAAAAAAGAGAGGCCATATGTCATGAGTGAAATTCAATGAAAAACATAACTGAGCATATATCAGAGACGAGGAGCACCAATAATACATATGAAAATAGCAAGGAATGTATTAAACAAACAATGTATAATATAGGGTCAAATAGCAATACAGTAATAATATAATAATGAATTAATAAATCATAAATCGGTTAACGGAAAGAAAACAAACGGTGAAATAATTCATAATTGAGTCATTTTCTAATCCAGAGTAGACTCTGATAAATCATTAAGGCCATCAGGTTGGAGAGTTTTCATTTTAAAAATCCAGTAATTTTCACGCTGTTTAAGCCTACTGAATCGATTGGTTATATTAAGCGGAATTTGCTCTATAGGCGTAATAAGTAAACTACTGAACTGGCTGTTATGTGTGGTACAAAAGTGTCGAGAGACACTATGTTTAAAAAAAACGGTATTTATGTTAAACCTGTGATTATTGATCCTTGTCCGTAAGCATTGCGTAGTGCGGCCAATGTATTGGAGATGACATGGACATTCCAACATATAAATAACAAACGAGCTTCCACAATTAAGAAAGCTATTAATATTGAAGGATTCTTTGGTTACTGTAGATGTGTAGGTGGAGGCTTTATGAGTTATGTTGGTACAGCACATACAACGCTGTCGGCCACATTTGTAAGAGCCTAGAATCCTAGGGAG
The DNA here is from genome assembly GCF_050947455.1 of Rhinoderma darwinii. Classification (NCBI taxonomy): domain Eukaryota; kingdom Metazoa; phylum Chordata; class Amphibia; order Anura; family Rhinodermatidae; genus Rhinoderma; species Rhinoderma darwinii. The sequence goes on along the minus strand of NC_134690.1, from coordinate 214,186,310 downwards.
CTAAGTGGAACAGGGTACCATGGGATTTTTTAGTTTACTGGGTGCTAAAATGTTTTTAAGGGATTTTGATCGTCTATAGGTGATGGTGGGTCTATCAGGTAATTCAGTTTTTAAAAAGGGATCATTTTTCAAGATGTACCAATGCTTATCAAGAACCTCTCGGATTTTTTTGCTTCCACTGTTAAATGTTGTGATAAAATTATTACTGAAATTTTGTTTATTTTTAATTGCTTTATCTTGCGAGAGTAGAGAAGCTTTATGACGTGCCCCTTTAATGAGACTAAAAGGAAAATTATTTTCCCTGAATCTTTTTTAGAATAGATTACATTCCTCTATAAAATCCGAGTCAGTAGTGCAGTTTTTTCTCACCCTTCTAAATTCTCCAAAGGGAAAAATTTTTATCCATGGGGGATAATGGGCACTGTTAAAATGTAAATAGCTATTTACATCAACCGATTTAAAATGTGTCTTTGTTGTAAATTTGTTAGTACTGGTATCAAAAGAAATGGTCAGGTCCAAAAAGTCGATAGACAAAGCAGAAAAAGTGTGTGTAAAAGACAATCCTAAACTGTTCATATTTAAGGACTCAATAAAAGATATAGCCTCAGTCTCATTGCCCAACCAGATAAAAAGAAGGTCCTCAATGTAACGCTTATAAAATAGAATTTTGCTTTTAAAGGGGTGATCTTGATAAATATACTGGTCTTCAAAATGTCCCATATACAAATTGGCATAAGATGGTGCGAACCTTGAGCCCATGGCGCATCCTTTAATTTGATTGTAAAATTTATTATCAAAACTGAACGAATTGTGATTTAAAATAAAGTCAACACATTTAATTAAAAATTCGGTTTGATTCTCTGGCATACAGGTTTTGGTTGATAATGTAGACCTGATGACCTCCAGACCTTTGGAGTGGGGAATGTTGCTGTAAAGGGCAGTTACATCAGCTGTAAGAAAATTGATGGGGTACATGGAATTGGTGACATTTATTGAATGGAGTTCTCTTATTACTTGGGTGGAGTCCCTAAGATAAGACGGAAGGCTAACTACTAGAGGTTGAAGGTGAGTGTCAATGAAGTGTGAAAGATTACTGGTCAGGGACCCAATACCTGATATGATAGGGCGTCCAGGGGGATTTGTGATGGATTTGTGCACCTTGGGGAGATGGTATAGAAATGGCATATTTGGGAAGGGCACATTGAGAAAGCCTCTTTCCTTTTTTGTGATGACCCCTTCAAGAAAGGCTGTATCTATAAGGTGAGCGTATTTGGGTATATGAATGGGTAATGGGTTTACAGCTAATTTAACATAAAAACTGCTATCATCCAAAATTCTATAAGATTCATCCAAGTATTTGTCCTTATCCATAATTACAATTCCACCGCCCTTGTCAGCAGAACGGATCACAATGGTATTATTTTTGGCTAGTGATTTCAGGGAGTTTCTCTCCTGGTAAGTGAGATTATAAGGAGTATTAATAGGTTTGTCAAGGGATCTAAATTCATTACCTACAAGAGCAGAAAAGGTTTCTAAAAAGGAACCTTGGTGATGCAGAGGGTAGAAGCTTGATTTAGGCTTCAAATCAGTGGCAATAATTACTGGAGGAATAATTGTAGTGGAGGGTTCAGAAATTGGAGTCAGTACTGGAACGGTGGGGACCACTTTGGCCATAGAGAAATGCCTAGTTAGGGTAAGCTTTCGGACAAAACGATTAAGGTCCATGAAGAGATCAAAGGTATTTGGTGTGGAAACAGGGCAAAAGGAGAGACCCTTACTAAGGAGGCTAATCTCATGTATATTGAATTCATATGATGATAAGTTGAATAGTTTGACTTTTAATAATTGGTCCGATGTTTCTTTAAATTGCTTGGTGGGGTTCTTTTTGTTGGCATTTCGTTTACGGCCTCCTCTTCTTCCTCTGTACCTAATTTTCTTTTTGTTGATATTTTTTGAACCAAGGGAAAAAAATGCGTAATCGTTTGGATTTTCGGACTTATGAGGTATGTTATGAGGTGGTCGTTGCTGTTGATAGTCGGCGTGACCGGTGGCATTGTTAATTGGGAAGGAAGTCCTAAAAAAGAGGTGGTAGTGTCCAAAAAAGATACAGGTGCTAAAAGTGCAGCTTCAGATGTGACACATAATGCATCATTGGACAATGATGCAGAAGTGACATTATCTATACAGATAGGTAGAGACAATTCAAAGAGGTTAGCAGAGGTATTGTGGATGGATAACTGTAGTAGGGAGGGGGATAAATCATGGTCAGAAAATGAAATAGACTCATTGGGGGATGGGGATATAGAAATAGGGATGGAAGGATTTTCCAGAGTGGATTGGAATTGTAGAAGACGAACTTCTAATTCCGAGGATTTGAAAGCATTAATCGGCACTTTAGTAAGGTGGTTAGTAGGTGGTGCAAAGATGGTGTTAATAGAGACATTGGTAGGCTTGGGTAAAGTGGTAATGGAGGTGGAGACTGGTGCTGAAACCATAGTACGTCTACCTACTGGTGATTCAAAATGGCGAGCAGAATCCATATTGGGTTTAGAAAAATTATTGTTCCTAAGGCTATTTTTAAAAAATCTGTTACGGGGTGAATATCTCCGTGGTTCACCCCCAAAAGGACCGTTGGTATGGGAGTATTTGTTCGGAAAAGCTCCTAATGGGAGATGTGAACCCTCAGGACGGGGGTTTGCAGTATTCTTATTACAGTTGTCAACAATTTCATTGATTAAACTGGCTGAACTTTCATAATCTCGGCGGTCTCTTTTAAATTTATTCGTTTTCTTAAGAATTAAATCTTTTTCATAGACATTCAAGCGTTTATTAATGGACGTTTCTATTTGTAAAAAATCAGGATGATCTGAGAATTTGAGTAAATTTCCCTTGGTCATATTGACCTCAGATTTAAGTGTATCACTAATGTCTGTCCTCTTTTTAAGAAGGACATCAAGGATACCTGAGTGGCAGTTATCTAGCACCTTGTTCCAATCAGTACTGAAGGTGGCATCAGTAGGATACGGGTTACTCAGCTCAATTCTCAGGCCCCTAGGGGTGATTTTTTCTGAGATGTAAGTTTGTAGAAAAAGGCAGTCTATGTTCTGTTTAGCTTCATCCTTCAGATAATTTTCCAATGTTAAAAATATATCAGTCATCATTTTGGTAAGTTCGGGAGTAAATCCATTACTCACCGTGTCTGCTGGATCCATGTTATCCATGATCCCTAAAGATTGCAGAATCCATTGCTCACGGAAATGTCTCCTGTCGTTGATGAAATCAGTCATGTTGGTGGAGGATATATTCCGAAACGGCACAAAAGTCCAGAGGTCCAGATGAAAAACAAATGTCAAACAGATGAAGGTCTTCAGAAGGAATGAATGTATCAGATGAAACTTGCTTCTAAACGAATGTGGTGGCAGCCAGTGCAAAGGAGAACCTGCTAGGACGTGGTTAACACAAGGAAACCAATGCCGTGGCTAGGTAAACTTTAATCCAGGACGTCAGCTCAAAGAGGAGATGATCCTGGACTGGGAAGATGAGATGAAGCAAAAAACACGGCGCCACATGGTGCAGGTTACCCAGGTATAAAGTGGTGGATGAGAAGAGTAATACTAACCTGGTAACAGTGTTAAAAAAGCAATGGAGAGATAAGGTGCTACTGCTGCCAGGGCTCGAGGCCGGTGATTCGGATGAAAGACCGCAAAGGATATGCTGTGTGAGCTAGAAAGGAGTCTCCGAGGGCGCTGCTGCACTTCAATAGGACCGAAAGGACAAAAACTTCGGATGATAATAAATGGAATTTATTGGTGATATGACTACGCGTTTCAATGCCGTACCGGCATCTTCATCAGGTCATGAAGGAAAACACACAAATCACTGTTTAAATAGCAATGTAAAAGTTGAAAAAACCCGCCAATGTGAACGAGGTCAGGGCGTTCAAATGACGTCAGAGTTCAAAGGTTAAAAGAAAGGATAATCACATAGATAATAAAGATTAAAACATATAAGAGAAACAATTTCAATAATAAAGAGAGATAAAAGCAATATGAGAACATTGGAAGTTATAGCAAGGAGTGTATCCAAAAAGGATGCTGAAACACGATAAATGGCTGCCCGGGAATAACAGCAAAATCACAGATGTTAGTGCAAATAATACATATATAAATATAAACCACAAATAGATGTGTGGTATGGGGATGCGATCTTTAGGTGCAAAAATGACATTGGAAAGAAAGACAAATTGTCGGCAATGATTCTAAAACCGCATAATGCGAATAAAAGAGCTATAAAATAAAATTAAAAAGGGACACTATTCATGAACTGAACTTTGGGCATAGTGAACAAGCCGAAAACATAGAATATGAAATATGATATATAAAACTATGTGCATAGTGTAGTGAAATAAAGAATAAAATGGCTCCAGAAGAAATAGAACAGAATGTCACATAATGAGAATTATTTCGGGGGTAAGAAGTACATTATACAAGGTGTAAAAATTACACATATTAACATACCTGTCAGAAAATGCCAGAGAAGTAGTAAGAAATACCCTTATATATTCAAAAAGAAATAAGTCGGCAAAGCCGGTAAATCATAATTGATGGCACAACGAAATTGGAAAGAAGCAATGTGTCATGTATGAAATTCAAATGTAAAACATAACAAAAATTGTATCGAAGAGGGGGAGCAACAATAATGTATATGAAACTGACAAGGACCATAGTAAACAGACTATGTATAGTATAATCTTATAACACGCTATGTAGTAGATTGTAAAGTCAGCAAAAGCCGGTAAATAGTAATTAATGGCATAACGAAATGAAAGAAGAGCAATATGTTATAGGTAAAATTAAACTGAGAATATATCAGAAAAGGGGGGGGGGCACCCATAATGTATAGGAAAATAAAGAGATATGATGACCAAACTATGTGTAGTATAGGGTTATAAAGGACTATGTAGTAATTTGTAAGGTCGGCAAAGCCGGTAAATAGTAATTAGTGGCCCAAAGGAAATAAAAAAGAGAGGCCATATGTCATGAGTGAAATTCAATGAAAAACATACCTGAGCATATATCAGAGACGAGGAGCACCAATAATACATATGAAAATAGCAAGGAATGTATTAAACAAACAATGTATAGTATAGGGTCAAATAGCAATACAGTAATAATATAATAATGAATTAATAAATCATAAATCGGTTAACGGAAAGAAAACAAACGGTGAAATAATTCATAATTGAGTCATTTTCTAATCCAGAGTAGACTCTGATAAATCATTAAGGCCATCAGGTTGGAGAGTTTTCATTTTAAAAATCCAGTAATTTTCACGCTGTTTAAGCCTACTGAATCGATTGGTAATATTAAGCGGAATTTGCTCTATAGGCGTAATAAGTAAACTACTGAACTGGCTGTTATGTGTGGTAGAAAAGTGTCAAGAGACACTATGTTTCAAAAAACCGGTATTTATGTTAAACCTGTGATTATTGATCCTTGTCCGTAAGCATTGCGTAGTGCGGCCAATGTATTGGAGATGACATGGACATTCCAACATATAAATAACAAACGAGCTTCCACAATTAAGAAAGCTATTAATATTGAATGATTCTTTGGTTACTGTAGATGTGTAGGTGGAGGCTTTATGAGTTATGTTGGTACAGCACATACAACGCTGTCGGCCACATTTGTAAGAGCCTAGAATCCTAGGGAGCAAAGTGGAACAGGGTACCATGGGATTTTTTAGTTTACTGGGTGCTAAAATGTTTTTAAGGGATTTTGATCGTCTATAGGTGATGGTGGGTCTATCAGGTAATTCAGTTTTTAAAAAGGGATCATTTTTCAAGATGTACCAATGCTTATCAAGAACCTCTCGGATTTTTTTGCTTCCACTGTTAAATGTTGTGATAAAATTATTACTGAAATTTTGTTTATTTTTAATTGCTTTATCTTGCTTAATGCATGAAACTTGTGAGAGTAGAGAAGCTTTATGACGTGCCCCTTTAATGAGACTCAAAGGAAAATTCTTTTCGATGAATTTTTTTTTCTAATAGATTACATTCCTCTATAAATCCGAGTCAGTAGTGCAGTTTTTTTCTCACCCTTCTAAATTGTCCAAAGGGAAAAATTTTTATCCATTGGGGATAATGGGCACTGTTAAAATTTAAATAGCTATTTACATCAACCGATTTAAAATGTGTCTTTGTTGTAAATTTGTTAGTACTGGTATCAAGAGAAATGGTCAGGTCCAAAAAGTCGATAGACAAAGGAGAAAAAGTGTGTGTAAAAGACAATCCTAAACTGTTCATATTTAAGGACTCAATAAAAGATATAGCCTCAGTCTCATTGCCCAACCAGATAAAAAGAAGGTCGTCAATGTAACGCTTATAAAATAGAATTTTGCTTTTAAAGGGGTGATCTTGATAAATATACTGGTCTTCAAAATGTCCCATATACAAATTGGCATAAGATGGTGCGAACCTTGAGCCCATGGCGCATCCTTTAATTTAATTGTAAAATTTATTATCAAAACTGAACGAATTGTGATTTAAAATAAAGTCAACACATTTAATTAAAAATTCGGTTTGATTCTCTGGCATACAGGTTTTGGTAGATAATGTAGACCTGATGACCTCCAGACCTTTGGAGTGGGGAATGTTGCTGTAAAGGGCAGTTACATCAGCTGTAAGAAAATTGATGGGGTACATGGAATTGGTGACATTTATTGAATGGAGTTCTCTTATTACTTGGGTGGAGTCCCTAAGATAAGACGGAAGGCTAACTACTAGAGGTTGAAGGTGAATGTCAATGAAGTGTGAAAGATTACTGGTCAGGGACCCAATACCTGATATGACAGGGCGTCCAGGGGGATTTGTGATGGATTTGTGCACCTTGGGGAGATGGTATAGAAATGGCATATTTGGGAAGGGCACATTGAGAAAGCCTCTTTCCTTTTTTGTGATGACCCCTTCAAGAAAGGCTGTATCTATAAGGTGAGAGTATTTGGGTATATAAATGGGTAATGGGTTTACAGCTAATTTAACATAAAAACTGCTATCATCCAAAATTCTATAAGATTCATCCAAGTATTTGTCCTTATCCATAATTACAATTCCACCGCCCTTGTCAGCAGAACGGATCATAATGGTATTATTTTTGGCTAGTGATTTCAGGGAGTTTCTCTCCTGGTAAGTGAGATTATAAGGAGTATTAATAGGTTTGTCAAGGGATCTAAATTCATTACCTACAAGAGCAGAAAAGGTTTCTAAAAAGGAACCTTGGTGATGCAGAGGGTAGAAGCTTGATTTAGGCTTCAAATCAGTGGCAATAATTACTGGAGGAATAATTGTAGTGGAGGGTTCAGAAATTGGAGTCAGTACTGGAACGGTGGGGACCATTTTGGCCATAGAGAAATGCCTAGTTAGGGTAAGCTTTCGGACAAAACGATTAAGGTCCATGAAGAGATCAAAGGTGTTTGGTGTGGAAACAGGGCAAAAGGAGAGACCATTACTAAGGAGGCTAATCTCATGTATATTGAATTCATATGATGATAAGTTGAATAGTTTGACTTTTAATAATTGGTCCGATGTTTCTTTAAATTGCTTGGTGGGGTTCTTTTTGTTGGCATTTCGTTTACGGCCTCCTCTTCTTCCTCTGTACCTAATTTTCTTTTTGTTGATATTTTTTGAACCAAGGGAAAAAAATGCGTAATTGTTTGGATTTTCGGACTTATGAGGTATGTTATGAGGTGGTCGTTGCTGTTGATAGTCGGCGTGACCGGTGGCATTGTTAATTGGGAAGGAAGTCCTAAAAAAGAGGTGGTAGTGTCCAAAAAAGATACAGGTGCTAAAAGTGCAGCTTCAGATGTGACACATAATGCATCATTGGACAATGATGCAGAAGTGACATTATCTATACAGGTAGGTAGAGACAATTCAAAGAGGTTAGCAGAGGTATTGTGGATGGATAACTGTAGTAGGGAGGGGGATAAATCATGGTCAGAAAATGAAATAGACTCATTGGGGGATGGGGGATATAGAAATAGGGATGGAAGGATTTTCCAGAGTGGATTGGAATTGTAGAAGACGAACTTCTAATTCCGAGGATTTGAAAGCATTAATCGGCACTTTAGTAAGGTGGTTAGTAGGTGGTGCAAAGATGGTGTTAATAGAGACATTGGTAGGCTTGGGTAAAGTGGTAATGGAGGTGGAGACTGGTGCTGAAACCATAGTACGTCTACCTACTGGTGATTCAAAATGGCGAGCAGAATCCATATTGGGTTTAGAAAAATTATTGTTCCTAAGGCTATTTTTAAAAAATCTGTTACGGGGTGAATATCTCCGTGGTTCACCCCCAAAAGGACCGTTGGTATGGGAGTATTTGTTCGGAAAAGCTCCTAATGGGAGATGTGAACCCTCAGGACGGGGGTTTGCAGCATTCTTATTACAGTTGTCAACAATTTCATTGATTAAACTGGCTGAACTTTCATAATCTCGGCAGTCTCTTTTAAATTTATTCGTTTTCTTAAGAATTAAATCTTTTTCATAGACATTCAAGCGTTTATTAATGGACGTTTCTATTTGTAAAAAATCAGGATGATCGGAGAATTTGAGTAAATTTCCCTTGGTCATATTGACCTCAGATTTAAGTGTATCACTAATGTCTGTCCTCTTTTTAAGAAGGACATCAAGGATACCTGAGTGGCAGTTATCTAGCACCTTGTTCCAATCAGTACTGAAGGTGGCATCAGTAGGATACGGGTTACTCAGCTCAATTCTCAGGCCCCTAGGGGTGATTTTTTCTGAGATGTAAGTTTGTAGAAAAAGGCAGTCTATGTTCTGTTTAGCTTCATCCTTCAGACAATTTTCCAATGTTAAAAATAAATCAGTCATCATTTTGGTAAGTTCGGGAGTAAATCCATTACTCACCGTGTCTGCTGGATCCATGCTATCCATGATCCCTAAAGATTGCAGAATCCATTGCTCACGGAAATGTCTCCTGTCGTTGATGAAATCAGTCATGTTGGTGGAGGATATATTCCGAAACGGCACAAAAGTCCAGAGGTCCAGATGAAAAACAAATGTCAAACAGATGAAGGTCTTCAGAAGGAATGAATGTATCAGATGAAACTTGCTTCTAAACGAATGTGGTGGCAGCCAGTGCAAAGGAGAACCTGCTAGGACGTGATTCACACAAGGAAACCAATGCCGTGGCTAGGTAAACTTTACTCCAGGACGTCAGCTCAAAGAGGAGATGATCCTGGACTGGGAAGATGAGATGAAGCAAAAAACACGGCGCCACATGGTGCAGGTTACCCAGATATAAAGTGGTGGATGAGAAGAGTAATACTAACCTGGTAACAGTGTTAAAAAAGCAATGGAGAGATAAGGTGCTGCTGCTGCCAGGGCTCGAGGCCGGTGATTCGGATGAAAGACCGCAAAGGATATGCTGGGTGAGCTAGAAAGGAGTCTCCGAGGGCGCTGCTGCACTTCAATAGGACCGAAAGGACAAAAACTTCGGATGATAATAAATGGAATTTATTGGTGATATGACTACGCGTTTCAATGCCGTACCGGCATCTTCATCAGGTCATGAAGGAAAACACACAAATCACTGTTTAAATAGCAATGTAAAAGTTGAAAAAACCCGACAATGTGAACGAGGTCAGGGCGTTCCAATGACGTCAGAGTTCAAAGGTTAAAAGAAAGGATAATCACATCGATAATAAAGATTAAAACATATAATAGAAACGATTGCAATAATAAAGAGAGATAAAAGCAATATGAGAACATTGGAAGTTATAGCAAGGAGTGTATCCAAAAAGGATGCTGAAACACGATAAATGGCTGCCCGGGAATAACCGCAAAATCACAGATGTTAGTGCAAATAATACATATATAAATATAAACCACAAATAGATGTGTGGTATGGGGATGCGATCTTTAGGTGCAAAAATGACATTGGAAAGAAAGACAAATTGTCGGCAATGATTCTAAAACCGCATAATGCGAATAAAAGAGCTATAAAATAAAATTAAAAAGGGACACTATTCATGAACTGAACTTTGGGCATAGTGAACAAGCCGAAAACATAGAATATGCAATATGATATATAAAACTATGTGCATAGTGTAGTGAAATAAAGAATAAAATGGCTCCAGAAGAAATAGAACAGAATGTCACATAATGAGAATTATTTCGGGGGTAAGAAGTACATTATACAAGGTGTAAAAAATACACATATTAACATACCTGTCAGAAAATGCCAGAGAAGTAGTAAGAAATACCCTTATATATTCAAAAAGAACTAAGTCGGCAAAGCCGGTAAATCATAATTGATGGCACAACGAAATTGGAAAGAAGCAATGTGTCATGTATGAAATTCAAATGTAAAACATAACTAAAATTGTATCGAAGAGGGGGAGCAACAATAATGTATATGAAACTGACAAGGACCATAGTAAACAGACTATGTATAGTATAATCTTATAACACGCTATGTAGTAGATTGTAAAGTCAGCAAAAGCCGGTAAATAGTAATTAATGGCATAACGAAATGAAAGAAGAGCAATATGTTATAGGTAAAATTAAACTGAGAATATATCAGAAAAGGGGGGGGGGCACCCATAATGTATAGGAAAATAAAGAGATATGATGACCAAACTATGTGTAGTATAGGGTTATAAAGGACTATATAGTAATTTGTAAGGTCGGCAAAGCCGGTAAATAGTAATTAGTGGCCCAACGGAAATAAAAAAGAGAGGCCATATGTCATGAGTGAAATTCAATGAAAAACATAACTGAGCATATATCAGAGACGAGGAGCACCAATAATACATATGAAAATAGCAAGGAATGTATTAAACAAACAATGTATAGTATAGGGTCAAATAGCAATACAGTAATAATATAATAATGAATTAATAAATCATAAATCGGTTAACGGAAAGAAAACAAACGGTGAAATAATTCATAATTGAGTCATTTTCTAATCCAGAGTAGACTCTGATAAATCATTAAGGCCATCAGGTTGGAGAGTTTTCATTTTAAAAATCCAGTAATTTTCACGCTGTTTAAGCCTACTGAATCGATTGGTAATATTAAGCGGAATTTGCTCTATAGGCGTAATAAGTAAACTACTGAACTGGCTGTTATGTGTGGTAGAAAAGTGTCGAGAGACACTATGTTTCAAAAAACCGGTATTTATGTTAAACCTGTGATTATTGATCCTTGTCCGTAAGCATTGCGTAGTGCGGCCAATGTATTGGAGATGACATGGACATTCCAACATATAAATAACAAACGAGCTTCCACAATTAAGAAAGCTATTAATATTGAAGGATTCTTTGGTTACTGTAGATGTGTAGGTGGAGGCTTTATGAGTTATGTTGGTACAGCACATACAACGCTGTCGGCCACATTTGTAAGAGCCTAGAATCCTAGGGAGCAAAGTGGAACAGGGTACCATGGGATTTTTTAGTTTACTGGGTGCTAAAATGTTTTTAAGGGATTTTGATCGTCTATAGGTGATGGTGGGTCTATCAGGTAATTCAGTTTTTAAAAAGGGATCATTTTTCAAGATGTACCAATGCTTATCAAGAACCTCTTGGATTTTTTTGCTTCCATTGTTAAATGTTGTGATAAAATTATTACTGAAATTTTGTTTATTTTTAATTGCTTTATCTTGCTTAATGCATGAAACTTGTGAGAGTAGAGAAGCTTTATGACGTGCCCCTTTAATGAGACTCAAAGGAAAATTATTTTCCCTGAATCTTTTTTCTAATAGATTACATTCCTCTATAAAATCCGAGTCAGTAGTGCAGTTTTTTTCTCACCCTTCTAAATTGTCCAAAGGGAACATTTTTTATCCATGGGGGATAATGGGCACTGTTAAAATTTAAATAGCTATTTACATCAACCGATTTAAAATGTGTCTTTGTTGTAAATTTGTTAGTACTGGTATCAAGAGAAATGGTCAGGTCCAAAAAGTCGATAGACAAAGCAGAAAAAGTGTGTGTAAAAGACAATCCTAAACTGTTCATATTTAAGGACTCAATAAAAGATATAGCCTCAGTCTCATTGCCCAACCAGATAAAAAGAAGGTCGTCAATGTAACGCTTATAAAATAGAATTTTGCTTTTAAAGGGGTGATCTTGATAAATATACTGGTCTTCAAAATGTCCCATATACAAATTGGCATAAGATGGTGCGAACCTTGAGCCCATGGCGCATCCTTTAATTTAATTGTAAAATTTATTATCAAAACTGAACGAATTGTGATTTAAAATAAAGTCAACACATTTAATTAATAGCCTTAGGAACAATAATTTTTCTAAACCCAATATGGATTCTGCTCGCCATTTTGAATCACCAGTAGGTAGACGTACTATGGTTTCAGCACCAGTCTCCACCTCCATTACCACTTTACCCAAGCCTACCAATGTCTCTATTAACACCATCTTTGCACCACCTACTAACCACCTTACTAAAGTGCCGATTAATGCTTTCAAATCCTCGGAATTAGAAGTTCGTCTTCTACAATTCCAATCCACTCTGGAAAATCCTTCCATCCCTATTTCTATATCCCCATCCCCAATGAGTCTATTTCATTTTCTGACCATGATTTATCCCCTTCCCTACTACAGTTATCCATCCACAATACCTCTGCTAACCTCTTTCAATTGTCTCTACCTACCTGTATAGATAATGTCACTTCTGCATCATTGTCCAATGATGCATTATGTGTCACATCTGAAGCTGCACTTTTAGCACCTGTATCTTTTTTGGACACTACCACCTCTTTTTTAGGACTTCCTTCCCAATTAACAATGCCACCGGTCACGCCGACTATCAACAGCAACGACCACCTCATAACATACCTCATAAGTCCGAAAATACAAACAATAACGAATTTTTTTCCCTTGGTTCAAAAAAAATATATCAACAAAAAGAAAATTAGGTACAGAGGAAGAAGAGGAGGCCGTAAACGAAATGCCAACAAAAAGAACCCCACCAACCAATTTAAAGAAACATCGGACCAATTATTAAAAGTCAAACTATTCAACTTATCATCATATGAATTCAATATACATGAGATTAGCCTCCTTAGTAAGGGTCTCTCCTTTTGCCCTGTTTCCACACCAAACACCTTTGATCTCTTCATGGACTTTAATCGTTTTGTCCGAAAGCTTACCCTAACTAGGCATTTCTCTATGGCCAAAATGGTCCCCACCGTTCCAGTACTGACTCCAATTTCTGAACCCTCCACTACAATTATTCCTCCAGTAATTATTGCCACTGATTTGAAGCCTAAATCAAGCTTCTACCCTCTGCATCACCAAGGTTCCTTTTTAGAAACCTTTTCTGCTCTTGTAGGTAATGAATTTAGATCCCTTGACAAACCTATTAATACTCCTTATAATCTCACTTACCAGGAGAGAAACTCCCTGAAATCACTAGCCAAAAATAATACCATTGTGATCCGTTCTGCTGACAAGGGCGGTGGAATTGTAGTTATGGATAAGGACAAATACTTGGATGAATCTTATAGAATTTTGGATGATAGCAGTTTTTATGTTAAATTAGCTGTAAACCCATTACCCATTCATATACCCAAATACGCTCACCTTATAGATACAGCCTTTCTTGAAGGGGTCATCACAAAAAAGGAAAGAGGCTTTCTCAATGTGCCCTTCCCAAATATGCCATTTCTATACCTTCTCCCCAAGGTGCACAAATCCATCACAAATCCCCCTGGACGCCCTATCATATCAGGTATTGGGTCCCTGGCCAGTAATCTTTCACACTTCATTGACACTCACCTTCAACCTCTAGTAGTTAGCCTTCCGTCTTATCTTAGGGACTCCACCCAAGTAATAAGAGAACTCCATTCAATAAATGTCACCAATTCCATGTACCCCATCAATTTTCTTACAGCTGATGTAACTGCCCTTTACAGCAACATTCCCCACTCCAAAGGTCTGGAGGTCATCAGGTCTACATTATCTACCAAAACCTGTATGCCAGAGAATCAAACCGAATTTTTAATTAATTGATTCAGTAATAATTTTATCACAACATTTAACAGTGGAAGCAAAAAAATCCGAGATTTTCTTGATAAGCATTGGTACATCTTGAAAAATGATCCCTTTTTAAAAACTGAATTACCTGATAGACCCACCATCACCTATAGACGATCAAAATCCCTTAAAAACATTTTAGCACCCAGTAAACTAAAAAATCCCTTGGTACCCTGTTCCACTTTGCTCCCTAGGATTCTAGGCTCTTACAAATGTGGCCGACAGCGTTGTATGTGCTGTACCAACATAACTCATAAAGCCTCCACCTACACATCTACAGTAACCAAAGAATCCTTCAATATTAATAGCTTTCTTAATTGTGGAAGCTCGTTTGTTATTTATATGTTGGAATGTCCATGTCATCTCCAATACATTGGCCGCACTACGCAATGCTTACGGACAAGGATCAATAATCACAGGTTTAACATAAATACCGTTTTTTTGAAACATAGTGTCTCTCGACACTTTTCTACCACACATAACAGCCAGTTCAGTAGTTTACTTATTACGCCTATTGAGCAAATTCCGCTTAATATTACCAATCTATTCAGTAGGCTTAAACAGCGTGAAAATTACTGGATTTTTAAAATGAAAACTCTCCAACCTGATGGCCTTAATGATTTATCAGAGTCTACTCTGGATTAGAAAATGACTCAATTATGAATTATTTCACCGTTTGTTTTCTTTCCGTTAACCGATTTATGATTTATTAATTCATTATTATATTATTACTGTATTGCTATTTGACCCTATACTATACATTGTTTGTTTAATACATTCCTTGCTATTTTCATATGTATTATTGGTGCTTCTCGTCTCTGATATATGCTCAGTTATGTTTTTCATTGAATTTCACTCATGACATATGGCCTCTCTTTTTTATTTCCGTTGGGCCACTAATTACTATTTACCGGCTTTGCCGACCTTACAAATTACTACATAGTCCTTTATAACCCTATACTACACATAGTTTGGTCATCATATCTCTTTATTTTCCTATACATTATGGGTGCCCCCCCCCCTTTTCTGATATATTCTCAGTTTAATTTTACCTATAACATATTGCTCTTCTTTCATTTCGTTATGCCATTAATTACTATTTACCGGCTTTTGCTGACTTTACAATCTACTACATAGCATGTTATAAGATTATACTATACATAGTCTGTTTACTATGGTCCTTGTCAGTTTCATATACATTATTGTTGCTCCCCCTCTTCGATACAATTTTAGTTATGTTTTACATTTGAATTTCATACATGACACATTGCTTCTTTCCAATTTTGTTGTGCCATCAATTATGATTTACCGGCTTTGCCGACTTAGTTCTTTTTGAATATATAAGGGTATTTCTTACTACTTCTCTGGCATTTTCTGACAGGTATGTTAATATGTGTATTTTTTACACCTTGTATAATGTACTTCTTACCCCCGAAATAATTCTCATTATGTGACATTCTGTTCTATTTCTTCTGGAGCCATTTTATTCTTTATTTCACTACACTATGCACATAGTTTTATATATCATATTGCATATTCTATATTTTCAGCTTGTTCACTATGCCCAAAGTTCAGTTCATGAATAGTGTCCCTTTTTAATTTTATTGTATAGCTCTTTTATTCGCATTATGCGGTTTTAGAATCATTGCCGACAATTTGTCTTTCTTTCCAATGTCATTTTTGCACCTAAAGATCGCATCCCCATACCACACATCTATTTGTGGTTTATATTTATATATGTATTATTTGCACTAACATCTGTGATTTTGCGGTTATTCCCGGGCAGCCATTTATCGTGTTTCAGCATCCTTTTTGGATACACTCCTTGCTATAACTTCCAATGTTCTCATATTGCTTTTATCTCTCTTTATTATTGCAATCGTTTCTATTATATGTTTTAATCTTTATTATCGATGTGATTATCCTTTCTTTTAACCTTTGAACTCTGACGTCATTGGAACGCCCTGACCTCGTTCACATTGGCGGGTTTTTTCAACTTTTACATTGCTATTTAAACAGTGATTTGTGTGTTTTCCTTCATGACCTGATGAAGATGCCGGTACGGCATTGAAACGCGTAGTCATATCACCAATAAATTCCATTTATTATCATCCGAAGTTTTTGTCCTTTCGGTCCTATTGAAGTGCAGCAGTACCGACACTGTATACAACAGTGTGCATGGGGAACGACACAGTGACTTCCTGTCACTCTGACAGGAAGCCTATAAGAAGGCTGCTCTTGATAGGCTTCCATACATGGCAGACCCAGAGGCCATTGTTTGGCCTCCGGTCGCCATGCTAGCCATTGGCAAACCTTGCGATTTCTTTATGAGGTCTGCCGATGTGCTAGAAACCCCTAAAAATGCGGCGATTGCAATCCATCGCCGCGTTTAAAAGGTTAATTGATGAAATCAGCGGAAATGAGCCGCCGATTGGAAACAGTGGAGTGTCAGCTGTCAGGGACAGTTGGCCTCCCAGTTCCTGGTACACAATGTCGCCGACAGTGTGCACCGGGAACCGCGCAGTAACTGTACGTCCTCTTGCGCTAAGACACTGGCTACTAGGATGTACAGTTGCGTCGTTGTGCGCTTAGGGGTTAATGAGGTCCTGTCTCCTTTGCTGACATGGTTGTTTTAGTAAATAATTCCATTCCCCATAAATAACAATTCTGGAGCATCTTTTCTTAAAACTCCTCCCTTATTTCTCTAGAAATGTATGAATAAATTGAGAATTGGGTGTTACAAGTTGGGGTGTGTCCCTAGGCAGGTTGACAATGTCTAATCAGTGTTCACAGAATGAGACTGTATAGGGACACACACCTTTGACAGAAAACAGAGTTATTAAAAAATATGTTCCACAATAGTTATTTTATGCGGAATAAAAGTCTGTACTAAAATATATATGTCAGGAGAGGTGACAGGTCATCTTTAAGTACTGGCTGGTGCAGAACATTAATGTAATGTTCTATAAGAACCTTCAAATAGAAAAGAAAACACTTAAATATCTAAGATTGACCTAGTTCACATTTCAGAAAATACAGAACTACACTTCCACTTATCTAATACTAAAATAATTCAAAATAACTCTTTATGAACAACAATATTATGACGCTTACCAATCTTTCCCAAACAAATTAGGAATCTAGAATATTTAGACTATATGGTTGAATTCAGGGCCGGAAGAAGGTAAGGAGACACTTTAGGCACCATTGAAGGGGATTGAAAATGGTGGGGGCATTCTAAATCCTTTGTGTTGGCCACAAAAAAGAGTTTGTCCCGCTTCTGATGGGAATGGGAATATAAGTAGTCACATTATGTTCTTTTATCAAAATGTTAATTTTCATGTATTTTTTAATTATCATTGTGTTGATAGGGCACAAAATAAACAGACCAAATGTAGCTCAAGAACATCATTTACATTTGACATCAGTCCTTTCCACTTTTTAGTCTTTTTTTGCACTGGTAAATGTCAGCTTTGTATCCAAAGTATATTAATGTCTATTGCAAAACTAAACATTAAAGGTGCAAGAAACACTGCAAATATGCTTAATAGAACAGTACTACTGTAACAAGTTGTATAGCTAATTATTCGATCATTTTTCTTTTATTGTTGTTTAAAAGCAGAGGTGTATCTAGGTTTTCCTTCACCCAGAGCAAAGATTCAATTTGGCGTGCAAACTACTGCCTCATGCAAACTCCACTTCCACCTTATGGTGGTGGCCTCAAATGAGACAAACAGGTCACACCTTCACTCACAACACTGTAAAGCTTAGCGCTTAACTGGTTCCCGACCGCTGGCTGTATTTTTACGGCCAGCGGTCAGGGTCCTTAAAACCCGAGCCATAGACTTTTTACGGCTCGGGTTTTAACTTGCTGCCCGCGCGATCGGACAGCTGAATGTCGGGTCTCCGGCTGCCAGTGACTGCCGGGGACCCTGAGGAGAAGACAGGAGCAGCTTTCGCTGCTTCTCTGTTCTCCGATGTCTTTTTACACAGCGCTCAATGAATGCTGTGTATAGGAATAGAGACAGCAGCAGCGGCGCTCTCTCTATTCCTCCCGGTGATCATGTGACTGGTCACATGATCGCCGGGTGCCGTTACTGACAGACTGCTGGGTCTTACTATTCCCAGCACAGCCCTATTAGTGAGAATTATAGTAATAAAAAAATAGTAAAGTAAAGTGCAAAAAATTTTTAATAATAAATACACATAAAATACCAACCAAAAAAATTTTCCCCCCCGCCAATCATTGTTGTAACGCTAGCGCTGACCCAATTACCCTAATATAGACATGTAATATATTAAAATTTATGGTAGACAATGACGATCACAAATAAAAGGTCTATTTTAGGGTAAAACTATGTTATTACCATAAAAAAATAGCTGAAACGTAAAAAAGCTTATTTTTTTACTATTATTTTCAAACTTTATGAATAAAAATTCTAAAATAGCAAAAACGGTGTGTATAAAAACGATAAAAAAAATAAACCTGCATTGTCTATGGAAAAAATGTTGCAAAAATCACGTAGTTAGCGCAACAAATAAAAAAGTTATAGCCATTTAACTAACACATGCTAAAAATGGCTAAACGTGTCTCGTCCTGAAGGCGCAAAATAGCCCGGTCCTGAACTGGTTAAAGGGATTTTCCCACTAGGGACATTTATGACATATCCACAGGATATGTCTTAAATGTCAGATAGATGCAGGTCCCACCTGTGGGACCCGCACCTATCTCTAGAACGGGGCCCCTAAACCCCCTTCTACCACTTTGTGTCGTGGCTAATTTCCGACCATGAGGGAGAAAACAGCGTAGCTCGCTGAGCTACGCTGTTTCCGTAAGCCACACGGAACTGAATGGTAGTTAAGGAAACAGCGTAGCCGTTCCCTACTATGAAGTTACGGAAACAGCATAGTTCAGCGATTTACGCTATTTTCGTAACTCCCGACCATTTAACCAAGAAGTGGCTGGGATTTAGCGTGAGCACAAAAATCTAGAACGAGGTTTAGGGGGCCCCATTCTAGACATAGGTTCGGGTCCTATTGGTGGGACTCGCATCTATCTGACATTTATGACATATCCTGTGGATATCTCATAAATGTCCCCGTGGGAAAATCCCTTTAATGTAAAGAATGTACACAGTACCACTATTTGTGATGGAAAGGCTATAAACAAGTGCTACACTTTTTGACACATTCGTCACTGATATAAACTTATATACAGTATGATAATGCAACTGTCTGAACAATGAACAATACTTCCAATGATAATTAGGTCAATACTGTACTCAACTCTCCTGGGGTGATCAGATGCACAGACGGATGGTGTCAACAACTGGCACCAAGCTGCAATCCACATGCAGCAGCTCCCAATATCGGCAGCAGGTTTCCCCAACTTTTCCTACTCTGTCACAGCCTGTGTAAGATAAAGAGCCTACTGGGGTTTCTCTTATTCACACCTCCTCTGCAGGGGGACTACTCTGTCAGGAGTCACCAACAGCAGGACCTCCAAGCACACATTGTGGCTCATGCCACCGACTGCCCCTGACCTCCCCCTCCCTTATATATCTTTCTACCTCTCCCTGCTGCCTCCTTCTTAGGTTCTGACACTGACCAGTGCCATTCCATACAGGTAGAGATGAGCGAACTTTTCAAAAGTTCGGTTCGGCTAGTTCGCCGGATTTCACAAAAAAGTTCGATTCGGACCGAACTAGTTCGGACCGAACCTGTCACTTACGTGCGCCGAGCATGCTACTGTCTCGGGTGCTGATAGAGTTAATGGGCTGCACTAACTCTTTCAGCAACCTTGACAGTACATGCTCGGCGCGCGGAAAATACAATTTAAATGTAATAAAAAAATAAAAATTATACGTTCGTACTTACTTTCCTCCTGTCCGGCCTCCAGCGATGACGTTTTATCCCTTTCGCCGCTGCAGCCAATCACAGGCTGTAGTGGCGGTCACGCACGTCAGGATGACGCTTCATCCCACGTG
Organism: Rhinoderma darwinii; assembly: GCF_050947455.1. Lineage (NCBI taxonomy): Eukaryota > Metazoa > Chordata > Amphibia > Anura > Rhinodermatidae > Rhinoderma > Rhinoderma darwinii. Next base: position 214,166,247 of record NC_134690.1, on the reverse strand, counting down.
ACCGCCTCTGCAGCCAATCACAGGCTGCAGCGGCGACATGGATGAAACGTCATCGCTGGAGGCCGGACAGGAGGAAAGTAAGTATGAACGTATTATTATTTTTTTTGGCATGTATGTATGTTTGCATGTATGTATGTATGTTGTCATGTATGTATGTATATTTGTGCATGTGTGTATGTATATTTGCATGTATATATTTGCATGTATGTTTGCATGAATGTATGTTTGCATGAATGTATGTTTGCATGTATGTATGTTGTCATGTATGTATGTTGTCATGTATGTATGTTGTCATGTATGTATGTATGCATGTATGTTATCATGTATGTATGTATATATGTGCATGTATGTTTGTATGTATATTTGCATGTATGTATGTTTGCATGTGTGTATGTTTGCATGTATGTATGTATGTTGGCATGTATGTATATATGTGCATGTATATTTGCATGTATATATTTGCATGTATGTTTGCATGAATGTATGTATGTATGTATGTTTGCATTTTATGTATGTTTGCATGTATGTATGTATGTATGTTGTCATGTATGTATATATGTGCATGTTTGTATGTATATTTGCATGTATATATTTGCATGTATGGAAAAATATTAGTTTAGTGATTATATGGTATAGGCAACAAGGACAGTTTTTTCCTTTTACACAGTTTTGAAAAATGTGGTCCATAGAGTATAGTTGCTATATTACGGAAACTTGGGATCTTAAAAGACAAATGAACATAAGTAAGATTTGGGTGTATTTAGCAGTGACTGACTTTAAAACTAATTAGTTTTCACAGCAGGCTTTTACTACTATTGCTTATAATTGTCACGAATAAATAGACAGTAAACAGTGAGGTTCCTGTTCTTCCCAAACCTCTGTCCCTACCTACTTGTACGACCCGACCTAAATGACGGCGCACAAATGGGCGGCGTTCCCTATACTGGTACAAGTGAAACTGACAAAAGGATAAGACAGAGACAGTACGAAATAACAAATGGTCACCTGGGAAGACACGGAGGGAGAGGCAGGGCAATAGCGGCGCGGACAAGTCCGGGCGCAAAAGGCGGAGTCAGGCAGGCAAGGTCAAACCAGGAGAGTGCGGAAAATACAAAAGTCAGAAGGCAAAGAAAAGTCAGGAGTCAAGCCGAGGTCAGGTCACAGGAAGTCAAAATGTAAGTCGCTCAGGGAAGTCTGAAACAAGGGAAAGCACCTGGCAAGGAAACTCTAATTACAGACCAAGGCCAACTATCCCAGGCTGAACTAAATAAGAAGAGGGCGGGACCACAGGAACATCAACCAGGCTTTGATTGGCCTGACGCTCCTGAGCTCCTATTTGCTGCAGAATGCCTCAGTCTGCAAGGCCGGGCGATGCCCAAGTGAGTAACTCTCGATGTGCTGGAGACCAAGGGAGCCGCAGGCAGAGAGTACATGACAATAATGTTTATATTGTCATTTGGCCATGTGTGTAATTGATTCTGGTGTCTAACAACGTTCATATATTATTCTATGAGTGATATGTGGATCATTGTATAAAATACTGGACATACAGTACACCGATTGTGGACACATAGTATATTTATAATAGAGATATAATTTTGAAAATTATTAAAGCACATATATAAGTTCTAGCTAATGTTTTTTCCATACTGGTATTAGTTCTGTAAGGTTTCCATTGCCCTAGATGAACAAAATAGGGTTGACTACTGTACAAAAAAAAAAAAAACAGAAACCTGACAGACCTATTATAAGTCAATGGTATAATTTAGAATCTTTGACTAAGCAGATCAAAACAGATCTGTCATATCCATTCTAAATCTTTTAAAAGGGAAACCAATGACACCAGAGTGAATAGTCTTACTAGTACTTACATTGATTGACTTTATTGATGACATTAGGAAGAGACTATTTGCTGTAATTGCATCAGGTTGATTATATAATATGAATTATTTGTATCTTTTAGTACAGTTTGTGTTACATCTATATTGCATATTGAATTTACATGGTAGTCATTTATACAAACACCAAGTTCTCCCTACTGTAAACTATAAAAATATTAAAGTTTCTTATGAGTGATATAAGGCCAAAACTATGAGTACTTTAATAAGATCATGGAAATCCAGAATGAATTTTAATATTCTTGATAATCTATTATTATTACCTCTTTCTGAAAATGAAGAAAGACCTCTTTATGCTTCATTTAACAACATTATTTGCTCTATTACCTTTATAAACTATATCTCTTGAGCTATGTATTACAAGATTGGCTGCTATCCACAGTGCTGCCTTGTATCAGAACTGCTTAGAAGTCATTAATCTAAACATATTTTTCAATGTAAAGAAAAAGGAATCTTGCTATGATAAGACGTATATGGATAGAGGAGTACCACACATTACAGTAATAACTGATCATTTTGTTTTTTGTTTTTGACAAAGTGTTTCTTTAAAAAATACAAAACTAAAGTATTATAAAGTATTGTACTCTTCCTAACTTGGATTACACAATTAAAGGTGTTGGGCCACACTGACTATTCAAAGGGAAAACGCCTATGAAAGATATGGTATGACCAATTATTATGATTTTTACTATAATATTAGCTGCCAGTGATATTGTTTTCGACCTAGTAACAGGTTCTAGTAATGTTATGACATCCTTGATCCAGCTATTGTACAATAGTGTTTGCAGCTGCCAACAGCTGAGGTGGCACATTTAGGGGGCCACTGGTTGGGGAACACTGCTTTAATATATGCCAACTAGCTGCCTTTTAAGAGCCAAAATAATGATTAACTATAATTCTGAAGCCTCAGTCATAGAAGCACATATATCCCAGCATGTATGTCCCACTCCAATTCATTGAATCCTGGACACTACAAAGGAATAGCATGGGTATCACTGAAATCCTCAAGTTAACCGTGGCTCCCAAGACAATTTGCTTACAATTTTAACTTTTATCTTTATTTGTAGTTAAAATAGTTTATTATAAAGTCTACAACATTATGTACATAAGAGATAAATAATAACTAGAATTTAATTTGCCACGATGAATATAAGAATTAAAAGATAGAGTACATTCCTTACTCTGCAAAATAAACTACATTTCTAGAAGGTCATTCAAATATGTGAATGAAAGCCTGAAGGGTATAGAGTAAATTAATATTCCAATATGTCATGTATCATTTAAGCAGAAATTCTCCTGAATCACACATTAGTTAGCATTTTTAGAATCCCTAGAAACATTAAATATTTTAACTCAATCATTAGAACATTCGCTGCTGTAATAAAAGCTATACTAAATTCAGGAAACAAGATTTAATGAAGATAGTGGTGGGGGTGTCCCATGGCAGGGGCGGACACTAACAGAAATGGACAGTTGTCTTTATGTCTTCAATGGCAACAAAGCTAGACAAAGATACATATAAACATAAACATGCCGCTCACACACCGGACACATGCCGCACACACACATAGGACAAATGCCACACACACACGCCATGTACACATAGGGCACATGTTTCAAATATGGCGCTTACACATAGGACACATGCTATACACAAATCCCTCATAAATAGGACATATGCAGTGGACATGCTTCACACTTACATAGGACACATGCCACACACACGCCACTTACAATATTGACAAGTCCCTTAATCGTAAAGTTTAATTTAAAATAAAGTCTCCCTTTTTCATACAAATTATAATAATAGTTACATAGTTACATAGTTAGTACGGCTGAAAAAAGACACATGTCCATCAAGTTCAACCAAGGGAAGGGAAAAGTGAAGGAAAAATTTCTACACATAGGAGCTAGTATTTTTTTGTTCTAGGAAATTATCTAACCCTTTTTTAAAGCCATCTACTGTCCCTGCTGTGCCCAGCTCCTGCGGTAGACTATTCCATAGATTCACAGTTCTCACTGTAAAGAAGCCTTGTCGCCTCTGCAGCTTGAACCTTTTTTTCTCCAGACGGAGGGAGTGCCCCCTTGTTTTTTGAGGGGGTTTTACAAGGAACAGGATTTCACCATATTTTTTGTATGTGCCATTAATATATTTATATAAGTTAATCATGTCCCCCCTTAGTCGTCTTTTTTCAAGGCTAAATAGGTTTAATTCTTTCAATCTTTCCTCATAACTTAAATTCTCCATGCCCCTAATTAGCTTCGTTGCTCTTCTTTGTATTTTTTCCAACTCCAGGGCATCCTTTCTATGAACTGGAGCCCAGAACTGGACTGCATATTCTAGATGAGGCCTCACTAATGCTTTGTAAAGTGGTAATATTACATCCCTGTCCCGCGAGTCTATGCCTCTTTTAATACACGACAATATTTTGCTGGCCTTTGAAGCAGCTGATTGACACTGCATGCTGTTATTGAGTTTATGATTTACAAGTACACCCAGATCCTTCTCAACAAGTGAATCCGCCAGTGTAGCTCCCCCTAGGACATATGATTCATGCAGGTTGTTGGTACCCAGATGCATAACTTTACATTTATCTACATTAAACTTCATCTGCCAAGTGGACGCCCAAACACTTAGTTTGTTTAAATCTGCCTGTAATTCATGAACATCTTCCATAGACTGAACTATATTACATAGCTTGGTGTCATCTGCAAAAATAGAAATAGTGCTATTAATCCCATCCTCTATATCATTAATAAATAAGTTGAATAATAGGGGTCCCAGCACTGAACCCTGGGGTACACCACTTATAACCGGTGACCATTCAGAGTAGGAATCATTGACCACAACTCTCTGGATACGGTCCTTGAGCCAATTCTCAATCCAATTACAAACTATATTTTCTAAACCTATAGTCCTTAATTTACCCATTAGGCGTCTATGGGGGACAGTGTCAAATGCCTTTGCAAAGTCCAAAAACACTAAATCCACAGCGGCCCCTCTGTCTAGACTTCTGCTCACCTCTTCATAAAAACAGATTAGGTTAGTTTGACAACTTCTGTCCTTAGTAAAACCGTGCTGGCTGTCACTTATAATGCTATTTATTGTCACATAATCCTGTATATAGTCCCTCAATAGCCCCTCAAACATTTTCCCCACGATGGATGTTAAGCTTACTGGTCTATAATTACCCGGGGAAGACATAGAGCCCTTTTTGAAAATAGGCACCACATTTGCCCTGCGCCAGTCCCTTGGCACTATACCAGTCACTAGAGATCAATAAAAAACATATTTGATATTATCTCAATTATAATGACATAAAATAAAGATAGCAAAGATTTTATACCGCACATAGTATAAAAAAAATAATAATAGTGGATTTGCTGCTTTTTCCACTCCCCTAAAAAAAAAAAAATTATAAAATGTAATCAATAAATTATGTGTACCCCAAAATGACACAAATATTCCTTTTTATTTTATAACGCATGCTTTTATTGTGCATAAGTACATTAAACAGCTGTACATATTTGGTATTAATGTAATTGTACTAAACAAACTAAACTAAATAAAGTTATCATGTTATTTATATTGTGTTAAAAAATTGCAAAGAAAACAACAATGACAGAATTGCTTTTTTAATTCTCCCCTAAAAAAATGAATAAAAATGAATCAACAAATTCTATGTACCCCAAAATGGTGGCAATAAAATCTACAACTCGTCTCGCAGAAAACAAGCCATCAGTAGCATTGTGTTTGGTGCAACTTTGTATTTACATTTTATTAAAAATATTTTTACTTTTCGAGATACAGCTGCTTTGTATTCTTTATACGGAGCAGTGTAGCTCAAAAAGTAAAAATTATTTTTAATAACATGTAATTACAAAGTTGCACCAAATACACTGATACAGATTTTTATTTAACAAAAAATAGCTTTCGAAGGTGTAGATAGCCTTTAACCCCTTCCCAACAGCCGCCATATTTTACAACTGACACCCTGCTGTAATGGCCAAGACTGGAGCTAGTCTCCGATCCGTCCGATTAACCCCTCAGATGCTGCGCTCAGTAGAGAGCGCAGCTTCTGAGGGTTTTTTTAGCCAACTGGCACCCCAGCGACGCGGTCGATGGGGTGCTGATGGTTGGTATGGCAACCGGAGGCCTAACAATGGCCTCTGGGTCTACCAAGTACGGAAGTCTATGAGGCTTGCTGTCAGTGTATGACAGAGAGCTCCAATACACTGCACTATGTATGTAGTGTTGTGTATTAGAATAGCGATCACAGGTGCAGGCCTTCAAGACCCCTAGTGGGACAAAAAAGAGTTAAAAAAGTTAATTAAAATGTTAAAATATAAAGTTTCAAGTTAAAAAAAATGAAATTGCCTTTTTTCCTATACCACACATCTATGGATAGTTTTATTATTTACCCCATTATTAAACTCTCTTATTATGCCCTGATGTACTCCACACAGATTACATAAACCCCCACATTATAAACTACAATACCAGTAATACTCAAACAAAACTATTACCAAGCAAAATCCATGCTCCAAATGGAGGTCCTTCCCTTCAGTAACCAGCAGTTTATGTCCACATGTAAGGCATTGCCATACCTGGAAGAACCCAATGAACAATTTCTGTGGTAAAATTCTCTAGTGGTACAAGATGGGCACAACATATTGAGCGGTGAAATGGCATATCAGTGTAAAAATTTTCACTTTGCATCATCCACTGCGTATTAATTTATGAAAAACATCTTTGGGGTCTAAATACTCATTACACCCTTTGATAAATGCCTTTAGGGGTGTCATTTATAAAATGGGGTCAATTTTTTTGCTTACAGCAGGGGTTTTGCAAATACGACATGGCGTCCGCAAACGATTGCAGCTAAATTTGAGCTCCAAAAGTCAAATAGCGCTCCTTCCCTTCTGAGCCCTGCCAAGTGTCTAAACAGCAGTTTATAGCCACATATGAGGTATTGCTGTACTCGGGAGAAATTGTTTTACAAATGTTGGAGTGCTTTTCTCCTTTAGTTCTTGTAGATTTGAAAAAACAAATTGGTTAAACCTACATTTTATTGAAAAAAAAAAAAAGATTTTTATTTTCACGGTCTATTTCCAATAGTTTCTGCAAAAAAACATTGGGGTTCAAAATGCCAACTATGCCCCTGGATAATTTCCTAGAGGGATGTAGTTTCCAAAATTGGTTTCCAAAACTAGTGCAATGTCAAAAAAAATTGTTAAACCTACATTTTATTGGGAAAAAATTAGATTTTCATTTTTACTGTCTATTTCCTATAATTTCTGCAAAATACCTTTGCGGTCAAAATGCTCACTATACCCCCAGATAATTTCCTAGAGGGGTGTATTTTCCAAAATGGAGTCACTTGTCGGGGGTTTGCACTGTTTTTTTTCCCCTCAGGGGCTTTGTAAATGCGACATAGCCTCCACAAACCATTCCAGCTAAATTTGAGCTCCAAAAGTTAAATGGCGCTCCTTCCATTCTGAGCCCTGCCGTGTGTCAAAACAGCCATTTATGACCAAATAAGGGGTATTGCTGTACTCGATAGAAATAGTTTTACAAATGTTGGGTGCTTTTTTTTTCTTTAGTTTTTGTGGAAATGAAAAAAACATTGTTAAGCCTACATTTTATTAGAAAAAGTGTAGATTTTCATTTTCACGGCCTACTTGCAATAATTTCTGCAAAAAAAAAACTGTGGGGTCAAAATACTCACTATACTAATAGATAATTTCCTTGAGGGATGTAGTTTCCCAAATAGGGTCACTTGTGGGGGTTTCCACTGTTTTAGCCCTTCAGGGGCATTGCAAATGCGACATGGCCTCCACAAACCATTCCAGCAAGCTCCAAAAGCCAAATAGCGCTCCTTTCCTTCTAAGCCCTGGCATGTGTCCAAAAAGCCATTTATGACCACATATAGGGTATTGCTGTACTCAGCAGAAATTGTTTTACAATGGTTTCGTGCTATTTCTCCTTTAATCCATGTGAAAATGAAACATTTTTACGTTTTATTGGAAAAATATATATATATTCCCAGCCCAATTCTAATAAAATCTGTGAAAAACCTGTGGTGTAAAAATGCTCACTACACACCTAGATTAATTCCTTGTGGGTGTAGTTTCCAAAATGGGGTATTTTTAGCGGTGTTTCCTTTGTTTTGGTACCACAACCTCTTCAAACCTGACATGGTACCAAAAATATAATCTAATAAAAAGAAGGCCCCAAATTCCACTAGGTGCTTCTTTGCTTCTAATGCATGTGCTTCAGTCCATCAGCACACTAGGGCAACATGTGGGATATTTCTAAAAATGTAAGAATTAGGGGAATACATTTTTAGTTGTATTTCTCTGGTAAAACCTTCTGTGTTACAGAAAAAATGGATAAAAAATGAATTTCTGCAAAAAAAAAAAAATGTTATTTGTAAATTTGTCTACTTTTGCTTTAATTCCTGTAAAACACCTAAAGGGAAACTTTCTAAATGCTGTTTTGAATACTTTGAGGGTGCAGTTTTCAAAATTGGATGATTTATGTTGGTTTGTAAAGTATGTTCCCCTTCCCCTCAAAGTCACTCATCTCTGAAAAAAATAGCCTTTTGAAATTTTCTTGAAAATGTGAGAAATTTCTGCTAAAGTCATAAGCCTTGTAACTTCCTAGAAAAATGAAAGGATGTTCAAAAAACAATGGCAATCTAAAGTAGACATATGGGAAATGTTAATTTGCAACGATTTTGTGTGGTATTACCATCTGTCTTATAAGCAGATGCATTTACATTTGTAAAAATGCAAATGTTTGCAATTTTTCACAACATTTTGGGAGTTTTCACAATTAAATACTGAATTTATCAACCAAATTTTACGACTAACATAAAGTACAATGTGTCACAAGAAAAAAAAACTCAGAATCGCTTGGATGGGTAAAAGCATTCCACAGTTATTGCCAGATAAAATAACACGTCACATTTGAAAAATGAGGCTCTGTCAGGAAGGTAAAAATTGGTTGCAGCGGAAAGGGGGTTAATGAACATGTCAATAAGAGGCCTGGAGGCTCAAACAAAAAAACGGAAACCTGAGAGAAGCACAGGTCACATGATTGTCATACAGTTTTGACAACGCTTAATAACAATAACTTGAAAACATAGAATAAATATATATACAAGTGCATGCAGACCTTGACATTGTATATACAAGTACAGTATCTACAGCCAGAACCGATAAAAACAAGGGGACATATACAAAAACACCGAAAAAGGCCATACTTACAAATGGACACAGCCTGGTCAGAAACGCTGATGAAAGGGTGAGCAGGTGCTTTAAATAATAATAGCCACTCCCACTAGTCTTGAGGGGAGTGGTGTGTGGTGCATGGGATGTGTAGTAAGAAATAATAAATTAATAGTGTGTGTGCAAGTGTAATACTATAAGTGAAATATAGGGTGCAGTAATGAGTGAAGTGCCTCAATAGAAATAAATGGATAATGGGGTGCAAGTGAGTGAAACATGGAGGGATAGTGTGTACGTCATGAGGCACAACGTGTATAGCCAGGTAGAAGCCTATTTGTGACGCCTTGATAATTCATAGAGCGGGCTACCCTGCTTGCTATGCCAAACAACAACACACCATGCTCTCGCAGCATCAAAGACCCGGCTGTGTCCAAGAGAAGCGAATATACATAATAATGAAAAATACCTGGGGTATTGGTAATCATTTTGGCCAAAAGGACGCAAGCTCGCAATCCATGACAAGGATCCCCAGAATTGCGAGTCCCTAACTCCTAAACTGGAACAGAACGTTCCTGATGCACAAACAGAACCGATAAAAACAAGGGGACATATACAAAAACACCGAAAAAGGCCATACTTACAAATGGACACAGCCAGGTCAGAAACGCTGATGAAAGGGTGAGCAGGTGCTTTAAATAATAATAGCCACTCCCACTAGTCTTGAGGGGAGTGGTGTGTGGTGCATGGGATGTGTAGTAAGAAATAATAAATGAATAGTGTGTGTGCAAGTGTAATACTATAAGTGAAATATAGGGGGCAGTAATGAGTGAAGTGCCTCAATAGAAATAAATGGATAATGGGGTGCAAGTGAGTGAAACATGGAGGGATAGTGTGTACGTCATGAGGCACAACGTGTATAGCCAGGTAGAAGCCTATTTGTGACGCCTTGATAATTCATAGAGCGGGCTACCCTGCTTGCTATGCCAAACAACAACACACCATGCTCTCACAGCATCAAAGACTCGGCTGTGTCCAAGAGAAGTGAATATACATAATAATGAAGAATTTACGTATCTACATATCTAAGTATCTATAGCCACTTCATCTCATTCTGTTGAGTAGATCTGTGTTGTGTAAAGCTGTCTTACTCATTTTTATTATGAAGGCAGATATCAGTAACAATATAAATAATAGAAAGGAATAAGCCTGCTGAATACAAAGACTAGGTTATGCACAATGGCATTAAATCTGTAACTCCAATTACATTTACGATTGCATTGTTATCAAGCTTAAATGTCAGTATGACATTACTTAAAGAGGCTCTGTCACCAGATTTTGCAACCCCTATCTGCTATTGCAGCAGATCGGCGCTGCAATGTAGATTACAGTAACGTTTTTATTTTAAAAAAACGAGCATTTTTGGCCAAGTTATGACCATTTTTGTAGTTATGCAAATGAGGCTTGCAAAAATCCAAGTGGGTGTGTTTAAAAGTAAAAGTCCAAGTGGGCGTGTATTAGGTGCGTACATCGGGGCATTTTTAATACTTTTACTATCTGGGCGCTCTGATGAGAAGTATCATCCACTTCTCTTCAGAACGCCCAGCTTCTGGCAGTGCAGACACACAGCGTGTTCTCGAGAGATCACGCTGTGACGTCACTCACAGGTCCTGCATCGTGTCAGACGAGCGAGGACACCGGCACCAGAGGCTTCAGTTGATTCTGCAGCAGCATCGGCGTTAGCAGGTAAGTCGATGTAGCTACTTACCTGCAAACGCTGATGCTGCTGCAGAATCAACTGTAGCTTCTGGTGCCGGTGTCCTCGCTCGTCTGACACGATGCAGGACCTGTGAGTGACGTGACAGCGTGATCTCTCGAGAACACGCTGTGTCTGCACTGCCAGAAGCTGGGCGTTCTGAAGAGAAGTGGATGATACTTCTCATCAGAGCGCCCAGCTAGTAAAAGTATTAAAAACGCCCCGATGTACGCACCTAATACACGCCCACTTGGACTTTTACTTTTAAACACACCCACTTGGACTTTTGCAAGCCTCATTTGCATAACTACAAAAATGGTCATAACTTGGCCAAAAATGCTCGTTTTTTAAAAATAAAAACGTTACTGTAATCTACATTGCAGCGCCTATCTGCTGCAATAGCAGATAGGGGTTGCAAAATCTGGTGACAGAGCCTCTTTAAATGGTTACCTACTGTTAAGTTTTTCACTGGAGAAGTGGATTTTCTAAGCCGCAATCAGTTTGGCACTGGCTAGACTGGAATGGGGAGTCTAAGAAATCTCCCTGTTCCTCACCCTTTACTCCTGCAAGGAGGTATGTATTTTTCCGGTAAGATTCCCAAGTCGCGGACCCTAGATAAGTCTTCGGGACAGCAGAGTCGTAGTAGAGAAGGAGGGCCAATATAGATGCACAGGGACAGAAGTTTGTTGCTAAGAAAAGGAGGCCTCCGGTTGTCTAGCAACTGGACTCAGACATGGGCAGGTGCGACGGGGACTTGCCACAAGACCTGGGCGAGGTAAGTAACAGTACCCTTCTTAGGGACCCCCCATGAAAAGATTCCAAGGGTCTTGAGGAGAATCTTCAAATGGAATTTTTGGTCAGCTGTGGAGCATGAACATCCTCCTAAGGAACCTTTGTTTTCTCTCCAAGAGACCATATTACTTCCAGTTAATTAAATGATAAAGTGCTTTCTTACAGTCCTGACCTTAACAGAAACCTTTTGATAACCTGTGGCCCAGGAAGAGAGACGTGCAAACGATTATGAATTTGGAGGGGAGGAGGCTGCTTCAGACAATAGGACAATTGGTTGATCTGTTTAAGTACTTGGAATTACCCACTGAAACCTGGAGCAAGCATAGAAGATGAAACTTTAAGTCGGATAATCTTTGTGGACAGACAGACTTAATACAAAGGAACAATTTTGGGATCCGTGTGTCGGGGCTTATCAAACTTCAGCCTTATACCATCCTAAATGTAGATTTACCGGAGTCAGAGATGTGGTTGTTGTGGGCAAACAGTTATCCTGATGAGCGTTGGCAAAAGTTCAGAGATACTACTTTACATAGTGCCTTCCAGAAGTTATAAACAAACAGTACTCCCCAATAAGAGACAATGCGAGCTGAAAGACCATGGAGACTAAATATTTCCTTGAAAATACCTGAGCCAAACAAAGGGTAGACCAGACAGCGGTAAAAAATTTACCATTTTAGAGAATTAATCAACCACAAACCAGATGGTAGTGAGTTTATGAGTAGAGGGCAAATCAATAATAAAGTCTATCAAGATTTCAGTCTAAGATTCAGTTGAAATGGGCAAGGGCTAGAAGAGACTCGATGGCCCATGCCTTAAAGGTTTGAGCTAAGCACATGTGGTACTGGAGTCAACAAATTCTTTAACTTCTTGTCTCTCCTCCCAGCACCAATAGAATTGCAAAAGATATTTGCTGGTACATTTGACTCCAGGTTGTACTTACCACAGTGAAGAATGAGGCAGGGGGGAAACTAAGCAATTGCCCAGGGCCTCCATCCTCTAAGGGCCCCCTTCCAACTATAGTAGCCATAGCGGCTGCTATGGGGCCTGCAGCATGAGGTGTTCTGTGCCATTTATGGGCTGAGTGGCATGGGTCCTCTTATACCCGGTGACATTGCTAGCACCGGGGGGGGGTGTTGTGCTAGTGACTGCCACATTCAATTGTATCTGAGTCCTCAGGACACCGATACAATTGAATACTATAGGCTACAGGCTATGTGTGGTGCGATCTACAAGAGTGGTTGTGTGTGGCGCTATCTATAAGACAGGTGGCTGTGTGGCACTATCTACAAGAGAGGGGGCTGTATATGGCGCTATCTACAATAGTGACCATATAGTGGTAGATGCCAGTTATACACAGGAGCTCTGCAGACGATATAAGTGGTTACAGCACATTTATATCTGGTGACCCACAGGTGATGTTTTCTCTGATTAGTCATTCACTATGCCTTTTTTTCTCCATCCGGCCCAGACCACTGTGACAGCTTATTTCAGCCACAACTCATCTCTACAGAATTTGACACACAGACATGTTGGCACTATCTACAAGAGGGGGGCTGTGTGGCGCTATCTACAAGAGGGGGCTTTGTGGTGCTATCTACAAGAGGGGGGCTGTGTGGTGCTATCTACAAGAATCGTAATATTGTTTTTTGCATAGTGGTTTTTATTCAGTAACAGTATGGGGGTATTATTCAGTCACTACGTTGTTATTGTGTGGCAGTATTTTTTGGACCTTATATTGTGTTATTATTGGTAATATTGGTCTTTTAATAGTGAGTTGTGTTCAATAACATTATGCAGGCAATATTTAATCTGGTATAGTGGTATGATTTAACAACTGTATATGTATATAGATAATTATTTTGTGTAAGCAGGCGACATATGCTTTGGGGCTTGTAACACTCCTGGACGCGCTAGAAATCAGCTATACAGTTCTTTGCAAACCGCCTTCTGAATTGATACAATAATTCAACATTTGGGGCCCCACATTTAACGTTGCCCAGGGCCACTTTGTCTAAAACCAGCCTGGTCAGGAGGTATAAGGGAATGTTCTCTGGGTGGAATTTCAGGAGAAATATCTGTATCAGCCAGAATACAGTTTCGATTAATGCTATGTGTTGGATCCTTAAGAAGGGGATCCGATGGATCAATGGATCTGAAAAAACTTATACTCCAACAATTCTTTTGAGGATACGATAAGTAAAGAAGAAATCAAAACTTAAAATGAGTAGTGCCCAGCGTGATTGGCATGGATTGAGGTTCTAGGCAAACTAGAGGTACTCCAGATTTTTGTGATCAATGAAGATAGTGACAGGAAAGTTTGTGCCCTCCAATAGATGTTGCCATTTGTCCTGGGCAAGTTTCATTGCCAGCAATTCTCGGTCTCAAATTAAATATTTTTTTTCTGGCAGGGTGGCAGGGCAATCCCAAGTGTTAGCACCCTTTCTGGTTAGGGCAGTGAACGGAGAAACCAACGAATTGACGATAAGAGTTTGCAAAGCCTAAGGGCCATGCACACGACCGTGTTCGGTCCGTGATATACGGTCCGCATATCGGCCGCATTTCCCGGACCAAACATAGTGCAGGGAGCCGGGCTGCTAGCATCTAAGTTATGTACGTTACCAGGAGTCACTGCCTCACTGCGGGAAAATTGCCCCGTACTGTAATCATGTTTTCAGCATGGGACGGTAGACCCGCAGTGAGGCAGCGACTCCTGGCATCGTACATAGCTATGATGCTAGGAACCCGGCTCCATGCACTGTGTTCGGTCCGGGAAATGCAGCCGATATGCACACTGTATATCACTGGCGCCGAACACGGTCATGTGCTTAGGGCCTTAGAATCTCTGAAGGTCCGTGAGATCTACAGGTTGTGGCCAATATTGAATAAAAGAAACGTCAACTGGATGAATATGAAGGCCCACAGAGGAGATCATATAGCCCAGGAATGAAAAGTTCTGATTCTTCAAACAGACTTCTCTCCAACTTGGCTAAAGAGAATTCTGTCGGAGCTGAAGCAATTCAGAACAGATGTGAGAAAGATGAGTTTTCAGATCTTAAAAATAGCTAAAGATTTCATCTAGGTAGACCAGGACACATTTATTAAGAACATCCCTAAGATCTCATTCATGAACTGTTGAAAACAGCAGGCGCATTGCAGGGAGTGAAGGGCATTAGCAGACATTCCTATTACCCATCCTGGGTATTGAAAGCAGTTTTCCACTCCTCTACCTCCTTGATCTAAATCAACTTGTAGGCCCCACGCAGATTGAATTTGGTAAAATAACGAGCTCCATTTGATGTGATCAAAAACTTCTGAAATCAATTGTATCAGGTGTTTCTTTTTCACAGTGATATTGTTCAGCCCATCATAATCAATGCATGGCATTAAAGCGGCTCTGTTACCACATTATAAGTGCCTGTGTGATCGGCGCTGTAATTTAGATAACAACAGTGAATTTTATTTAGAAAAATAATCATTTTTGAGCAAGTTATGACCTATTTTAGATTAATGCTGTCACGGTCACAGGGTATGTGGACCCTACAGTGGAGAGGCAGCTGACCAGGTCTCAGTCCATACAAAAGTCTATAGCAGTTTGTAACACCCGAGTACCTGAGCTAGTCTAGACAGTGGCTGTGGCTTCAGCATGGATGGAGGTCGGTGCAGCAGGTTGCGCCAGACATGGCAGACAGTATGGGACACAGCGGACCAGAGCGGAAGTGAGTGCTGGCGTCTCCTAGGAAGGAGATGGGTACCAGCGCTCACAGATCCATGGCTGTGGGCGTCGGGAGGTGAGTAAACCCGACGACCCACGGCAATGGGCGCTACAGTATCCCCCCTATTACGCCCCCTCTTCTTGGGGCCAAAGCGAGAGAGGAATTTCTTAATGAGAGCAGGAGCACTGAGGTTCTCCTCCAGCTCCCAGGACCTCTTCTCAGGACCAAACCCTCTCGAGTCCACTAAATAGAAAGTCCTTCCTCCTAACATTTTGCAGTTCAGTATCTCCCTCATCTCGAACACATGAGAAGAACCGCTGGGAGCAACTGTGGAACTAGAAGTCTTGCTGTAGTGGTTCAGGACCACTGGTTTCAGGAGGGACACATGAAAGTAGTTGGGGATTCTGAGGGTAGGAGGCAGCCACAGCTTATAGGAGACAGGGTTTATCTGTTGCAGAATCTCAAATGGACCAAGGAACCTGGGAGCAAACTTGTATGAAGGCACCTTCAAACGAATTTTCCGAGAGGACAGCCAGACTTTGGTACTCGGAAGATACTGAGGCGGCTCTCTTCTTTTTTTATCCGCATTTCGCTTCATGCGATCGACTGCCAGTAAAATAGAGGGCTGGGTCTGTTGCCAGATTTGCAGAAAGTCCTCATATGCAGAGTCAGCAGCGGGTACCTGAGATGTAGTCGACACAGGAAGAGGGACTCTAGAATGTTGACTGTACACAATGTAAAACGGAGTGGAAGGGGTGGACTCACTTGTGTGGTGGTTGTTGTACGAGAACTCGGCTCATGGAAGCAGCTGTATCCAGTTATCGTGCTGTAAAGAGATGAAGTGGCAGAGATAATTCTCCATGATCTGGTTAATCCTCTCGACTTGCCCATTGGACTGGGGGTGATAAGCTGAGGAAAAGTCCAAACTCACATCCAAGAGTTTACAGAGGGCTCTCAAGAACTTTGAAGTAAATTTAAGCCCCTGTCGGACACAATGTGAAGGGGCAAGCCATGCAAGCGAAAGATGTGCTGAATAAAGAGACTCGCTAGTCGGGGAGCAGAAGGTAAGCCGGTTAGCGGGATAAAATGTGTCATCTTAGAGAACCGGTCCACCACCACCAAGACAGTGTTGAATCCTGCTGAGAGAGGAAGGTCTGTGACAAAGTCCATCGCAATGTGCTGCCAGGGGGCATTGGGTACAAGCAGAGGTGGAAGCAGACTGGCAGGCATGGAGAGAGTAACTTTGTTAGAAGCACACACCATACAAGAATAGACAAAGTCCAGAACATCTTTAAGTAGCGTGGGCCACCAGAAATGACGAGCAATCAGGTCTAGGGTTTTACAAACACCAGTGTGCCCAGCCAGTTTAGAACTGTGTCCCCAGCGGAGAATTCTTCTCCTGTCTGCCAACCAAACAAAAGTCCTCCACGGAGGGATGTCTCTAACCTGCAAAGGATTAGCAGTGACAATGCAGGACGGGTCTATGATAGTTTGAAGAGACTCCACAATGTCATCCGTCTCAAATGACCTGGACAGGGCATCGGCCCTCACATTCTTGTCAGCGGTACGTAGTGGAGCACAAATTGGAAACGGGTGAAGAACAGCGACCACCTGGCTTGACGGGGATTTAGTCGTTGAGCGGACTGAAAATAGGTAAGGTTCTTGTGGTCGGTGTAGACCAAGATGGGGTGAGCTGCGCCCTGTAGAAGACGTCTTCACTCCTCCAGAGCCAATTTGATGGCCAGTAGCTCCCAATCCCCAATAGAGTAATTGCGCTCTGCAGAAGAAAAAAGTCTACAGTAGTAGCCACATACTACTGCCTTTCCTTTGGAGCTCCTCTGGAACAGAAGTACACCTGCACCAACAGAGGAAGCATCCACCGCCAATGAGAACTGCTGAGATACATCAGGATGAGGGAGGATCGAGGCTGAAGTGAAGCTTTCTTGAAGCTAATAAATGCGGACTCTTCCTCTGGAGTCCACACCTTGGTGTTCACGCCCTTCTTGGTGATGGAGATGGAAGCCGTCAGAGATGAGAAGTTTGGAATAAACTGCCGGTATAAATTGGTGAATCCCAGGAACCGCTGTATGGCCCTCAGTCCTTGAGGACGTGGCCATTCCAGGACATACTTTAGTTTCTCAGGATCCATCCTAATACCTTGATCCGAGACTATGTAGCCCAGAAAGGGCAAAGACCTCTTTTCAAAGACGCACTTCTCCAACTTGGCATATAAGCGATTCTCCCTTAGTCGCAGAAGAACCTGACGGATATGCCTCCCATGGGTCATCAGATCTGGGGAGAAAATAAAATATCATCGAGATAAACTACAACACACATATAGAGGAGATCTCGGAAGATATCATTGATGAATTCCTGAAAGACTGCGGGAGCATTACACAGTCCGATGGGCATCACTAGGTATTCGCAGTGTCCGTCATGGGTGTTAAATGCCGTTTTCCATTCGTCACCCTGGCAAATCTGGATTAAGTTATAAACCCCCCGCAGGTCTAGATTATAAAAATTTCTAGCTCCCCGTATGCAATCAAACAGCTCGGATATAAGTGGCAATGGGTATTTGTTCTTGACTGTGATCTGGTTGAGACCACGGTAGTCAATGCAGGGACGAAAATATCCGTCTCTCTTCTTAATGAAGAAGAAGCCGGCCCCAGCCGGGGAGGAAGATTTTCTTATATAAAACCCCTCTCCAAACTCTCCTTGATATAGGCTGACATGGATAAAGTCTCTGGCAAGGAGAGAGGATATACCCGTCCACGGGGAAGAGAAGCATTTGGAACCAGTTCAATGGGACAGTCATAATTCCGATGTGGAGGTAACGTTTCAGCCTCTCGCTTTCAGAAGACATCCGCAAACTGAGACGGTAGATCAGAGAGTGACTGAGGCAGTGGGGGAATAACAGGATGATTTTGATAGCCAATGGCTATGGCATATAAAAACCCCATTGAAGAATCTCTCCGGAACTCCAGTCAAGAATCGGGACGTGTAGGCGAAGCCATGGCAGACCCAGCAGGATAGGATTTATAGCCTTAGGTAGTACAAGGAAGGCGATCTGCTCCGAGTTAAGAGCTCCAACCCGTAGTGTCAATGGCCAGGGGCGTAACTAGGAAAGACTTGGCCCCATAGCAAACTTTTGACTGGGGCCCCCCCCCCTCCCCTGGGTGTCACAAACCCCCCCCCCCCTTGTAGATAGTGCCTTTTTTACAGCCCCCCCCTGTAGATAACGCCATACAACCCCCCTGTAGATAACGCTATACAGCCCCCCTGTAGATAACGCCATACAGAACCCTCGGTAGATAACGGCATACATCCCCCTGTAGATAACGCCATACAGCCCCCTTTGTAGATATCTACAGAGGGGGCTGTATGGCTTTATCTACAGAGGGGGCTGTATGGCGCTATCTACAGGGGGGTCTGTATGGCGCTATCTACAGGGGGGTCTGTATGGCGCTATCTACAGAGGGGGCTATATGGCATTATCTACAGGGGGGCTGTATGGCGCTATCTGCAAAGGGGGCTGTATGGCGTTATCTACAGGGGGGACTGTATGGCGTTCTCTACAGGGGGGGTCTGTATGGCATTTTCTATAGGGGGGCTGTATGGCATTCCCTACAGGGGGGGCTGTATGGCGTTCCCTACAGGGGAGGGCTGTATGGCATTCCCTACAGGGGGGGCTGTATGGCATTCCCTACAGGGGGGGGGCTGTATGGCATTCCCTACAGGGGGGGCTGTATGGCGTTCCCTACAAGGGGGGCTGTATGGCGTTCTCTACAGGGGGGCTGTATGGCGTTCTCTGCAGGGGGGCTGTATGGCGTTATCTACAGGGGGGCTGTATGGCGTTATCTACAGAGGGGGCGTATGGCATTATCTACAGGGGGGCTGTATGGCGTTATCTACAGAGGGGGCGTATGGCGCTAACGCCATACAGCCCCCCCTGTAGGGAACGCCATACAGATCCCCCTTGTAGGTAATGCCATACAGCCCCCCCCCTGTAGAGAACACCATACAGAGCCCCCCTCTGTAGGGAATGCCATACAGCGCCCCCCCTATAGGGAACTCCATACAGCGCCCCCCCTGTAGGGAACGCCATACAGCGTCCCCCCTCCCAAAAAAATGCGACCCGATGTTCTCCATGACTAACCTCTGACTTCCGGCGTCTGCGCAGCTCACTAAAAATGAAAGGAGAGCTGTTCACACATGCGCACAAGCGCGACCAGCGCTCCATTCATTTCTACGGAGCTGCCGACACAGAACCCGGAAGTCCGAGGTTTGTGATGGAGAACTTCAGGGGACTTTCAGTCCCCCGTTCTCCCTATCGCTGCCAGAGATCATACATGTATCCCCTGTCCTGTGGAGGGAAGAGATAAGCCCGTAGCCTAAAATGAACCGTGCATTGGTTAATAAATCCTCTACATGCTCTGGGATCACCGTCATAGCGAGGAGGAAGAGGCAGAGGAACTGTGGATCTGGAACAATCAGGAGGAGCAACGGGCAGTGGCATGGCAACAGCCTCTGGAGAAAGAACCGGAGGTGGAACAGTGAGTTGATCCAGACGGACCATGATAGAATTTACAACCTCAAGAAGTTGATCCTGACGTGTGCGTAGGTCATGCATCTCCGTCTGTATCTTCTGGACTGCGGTCTTGGGCTGGCCAGCGGGTTCCATGGCCTCAGCGTACTGTCACGGTCACAGGGTATGTGGACCCATTAGGCCGCTCTGCCTTAGCGGAGAGGCAGCTGACCAGGTCTCAGTCCATACAAAAGTCTATAGCAGTTCGTAACACTAGGGTACCTGAACTAGTCCAGACAGTGGCTGTGTCTTCAGCATGGATGGAGGACGGTGCAGCAGGTTGTGCCAGACAGGGTGGACAGTACAAGATGTGGTAGAAGACACTGGACGTGGCAGAAGACACTGAACGTGGCAAACGACAGCAGGTGCAGTAGGACATGACTCCAACTCTAGTAGGTACAGGAACAAGAACACAGCACGGGATAGAGGAACAGGTAACAGGGCACGGGTAACAACTGGAACGGGAAACACTTGGGATATACTAAGAATGCTCAGGCAAGGATCAGAAGGGCTGGGGCCTTCTTATAGTCCAGGAAATCATGTGAGTTGATGATGATGATTGTGACATGTGCGCGCGCTGGCCCTTTAAGAGTGGGCACGAGCGTGCGCGCGCACCCTTTGGGACACACTGGACCAGAGCGGAAGTGAGCGCTGGCGTCTTCTAGGAAGGAGATGGGGACCAGCGCTCGCAGAACCATGGCTGCGGGCGTCGGGAGGTGAGTAAACCCGACGGCCCGCGGCCATGGACGCTACATATGCTAATGACTGTCTTAATGCCCAACTGGACGTTTTTTAGCTTTTGACCAAGTGGGCGTTAAAGAGAAGTGTATGACGCTGACCAATCAGCGTCATACACTTCTCTCTATTCCTGTACTCAGCACATAGTGATCTTGTGAGATTACGATGTGCTGTCACTTACTCACACATTAACGTTACTGAAGTATCTTGAGAGTGAATAGACATTGCCTCCAGCCAGGACGCGATGTCTATTCACAATCCCGACACTTCGGTAACTTTTGTGTGGGACTTACAGCACAACACATCGAGATCAGACTGTGCTGTCATTTACAGCGTGATCTCGCGAGATTACGCTTGCTCTCATTAAGTCCCACACAAACGTTACCGAAGTGTCGGGATTGTGAATAGACATCGCGTCCTGGCTTGAAGCGATGTCTGTTCACTTTCAAGACACTTCAGTAGCGTTAATGTGTGAGTAAGTGACAGCACATCGTGATCTTACAAGATCACTATTTGCTGAGTACATGAATAGAGAGAAGTTTATGACACTGATTGGTCAGCGTCATACACTTCTCTTTACAATGCCCACTTGGTCAAAAGCTAAAATAAACACCCAGTTGGGCATTAAGAAAGTCATTAGCATAAATCTAAAATAGGTCATAACTTGGTCAAAATTGATAGTTTTTCTAAATAAAAACCACTGCTGTAATCTACATTACAGCGCCGATTCCATTATGTAGAAGATAGGGCACTTATTGTAATGGCAGGAAGGAGGTGAAGGGAAAGTGAGCCCTAATCTACCCACCGCCCTGTCCCTGCCTACTTGCAACGACCCGCCCTAGGCGATGGGGTACAACTGGGCGGCGGTCCCTACGCTGTCTAAGTGCACGGGAGAACAAACAGGGAACACGCAAGGGAAGGGGCAGTAGCCCACGGAACGCCGCGAGGAAACGGAGCGGTGAATGAATAGTCAGGACCAGGATGAAGTGGAGTATACCAACGTGAGCACGGAGAAGGAAGCAAGCCAGGGGCAAAGCGAAGCAGGTTAAGCAGAACTGCAGCAAGGCAGAAGCACGGCAGAAGCAGGCTGGAGCAAGCAGCAGTGGGGCCAGGAATCCAGAAGAATTACAAGCACTGAGGAAGAGAACACGGCAGGTAATAAAGGACAGGGGGCGGAGCTAACTCCGACTGACCAGGCCGCGATAGGCTCTCCCACTCCTGAGCCTGCCACCCTGGTTGGTGGGAGACGGTGTCAGTCTAACAGGTCTGGCCTCAGGTGTGGATTGATTAATCCCAGGAGTATACCTAGACGTAGTACCTGGCAGATCCCTAACAGTACTCCCCCTTTTATGAGGGGCCACCGGACCCTTACTAAGAGGACCCGGTTTAGTAGGGAAGAGAAGGTGGAACCTCCTGATCAATACCCCAGCGTGAACATCACGGGCAGGTACCCAAGTCCTCTCCTCCGGCCCGTATCCTCTCCAATGGACCAGGTACTGGAGGGAGCCCTGGACCATCCTACTGTCCATAATCTTGGCCACCTCGAATTCCACCCCCTCAGGGGTGAGAACGGGAACAGGAGGTTTCCTCGAGGGGGAACAGGACGGGGAGCAGCGTTTGAGGAGGGAGGCATGGAAGACGTCATGTATGCGAAAGGATGGGGGCAGCTCCAGACGGAAGGATACAGGGTTGAGGACTTCAATGATCTTATAAGGTCCAATAAATCGGGGAGCAAACTTCCTGGACGGGACCTTAAGGCGCAAGTTCCTGGACGACAACCAGACCAAATCCCCGACGACAAACCGGGGGTTAGCAGAACGTCTACTATCAGCCTGAATCTTTTGTGCGCTCTGGGACGCCTCTAGGTTCTTCTGAACCTGGGCGCAGACTGTGCACAGTTCCCGATGAACATCCTCTACCTCAGGATTATTGGAACAACCAGGGGAAACGGAGGAGAACCTTGGGTTAAACCCGAAATTACAGAAAAACGGGGAGACCCCTGACGAGTTACTGACCCGGTTATTCAGGGAAAATTCAGCAAGGGGAAGGAATGAGACCCAATCGAATTGACAGTCAGAGATGAAACACCTTAAATATTGTTCCAGGGATTGGTTAGTCCTTTCCGTTTGGCCATTGGTTTCGGGATGGAAGGCGGAGGAGAAGGACAGATCAATCTCCAACTTTTTACAAAAAGCTCTCCAAAATAAGGAAACAAATTGTACCCCTCTGTCAAAAACGATATTGACTGGGGCCCCATGGAGACGCAGGATGTGTTTCACAAACAAAGAAGCTAACGTCTTGGCGTTAGGTAGCTTCTTAAGGGGCACAAAGTGGCACATCTTGCTGAAGCGGTCTACTACCACCCACACCACCGACTTGCCCTGAGATGGGGGCAAATCGGTGATAAAATCCATGGAGATATGGGTCCAAGGTCTCTGGGGAATGGGCAAGGAACGTAGTAGGCCCGCAGGTCGGGACCTAGGGGTTTTGGACCTAGCGCAAACCTCACAAGCGGCGACGTAAGCCCTAACGTCTTTAGGCAACCCAGGCCACCAATAGTTTCTGGTAATGAGGTATTTGGTGCCCAAGATGCCAGGATGACCAGATAGAGCGGAGTCATGGTTTCCCCTGAGTACCCTTAGCCGGTATTGCAGGGGAACAAACAGTTTGTCCACAGGGACGTTCCCGGGAGCTGAACCCTGATCAGCCGCAATATCAGAAGCTAAATCAGAATCCGTGGCAGAAATGATTATACCAGGGGGTAAAATACAAGCAGGATCCTTCTCGGAAGGAGGATTGGCCATGAAACTATGTGACAGAGCATCAGCCTTAATATTCTTGGACCCAGCCCTATAGGTAACCAAGAAATTAAATCTGGTAAAGAATAGTGCCCACCGAGCTTGTCTAGGATTAAGCCTCCGGGCCGATTCTAGGAAAACCAGATTCTTGTGATCCGTAAGGACCGTTACCTGGTGTCTGGCCCCCTCCAGGAAGTGCCGCCACTCTTCAAAAGCCCATTTAATGGCTAGAAGTTCGCGGTTGCCAATATCATAGTTACTCTCCGTGGGCGAAAACTTCCTAGAGAAGTAAGCACAGGGGCGGAGATGGGTGAGGGAGCTGGTACCCTGGGACAAGACGGCCCCCACTCCCACCTCGGATGCGTCAACCTCCACAATAAAGGGCTCCTCTTGGTTGGGCTGAATATGCACGGGGGCCGAGATAAAGCACTTCTTGAGGGTCTCAAAGGCCTGGACGGCCTCAGGGGGCCAATGGAGGACATCAGCACCCTTGCGAGTGAGGTCCGTAAGAGGCTTAGCGACGACCGAGAAGTTGGCAATAAATCTCCTGTAATAGTTGGCGAACCCTAAAAAATACTGTAACGCCTTAAGGGAGGCAGGTTGGACCCATTCCGCCACAGCCTGAACCTTGGCAGGGTCCATGCGGAATTCATGAGGAGTGAGGATTTGCCCTAAAAATGGTATCTCCTGTACCCCAAAGACACATTTTTCAGTCTTAGCAAACAGATTATTCTCCCGAAGGACCTGGAGCACCTTCCTGACATGCTCCACGTGGGAGGACCAGTCCTTGGAAAACACCAGTATGTCATCAAGGTACACAACAAGAAAATTACCCAGGTAATCTCTCAGGATTTCATTAATAAAATTCTGGAAGACAGCAGGGGCATTACACAACCCAAAGGGCATGACCAGGTATTCGAAATGACCCTCGGGTGTGTTGAACGCAGTTTTCCACTTATCCCCCTCTTTGATGCGGATAAGGTTATATGCCCCCCGTAGATCGAACTTAGAAAACCATTGGGCTCCCTGAACCTGATTAAAAAGATCCGGAATCAAAGGAAGTGGGTACTGGTTCCTTACGGTGACCTTATTCAGGTTACGATAATCAATGCATGGCCTAAGACCACCATCCTTCTTACCCACGAAGAAGAAGCCAGCACCTACAGGAGAAGTCGAGGGGCGAATGAAACCCTTGGCCAGGCATTCTTGTATATATACCCTCATAGCTTCACGTTCAGGACATGAAAGATTAAATATCCTACCCTTAGGAAGCTTGGCACCAGGCACCAAATCGATGGCGCAATCGTAATCTCTATGGGGGGGGGCAACACCTCGGAGGCCTCCTTAGAAAACACATCGGCGAAGTCCTGAACAAACTCCGGAAGCGTGTTTACCTCCTCCCGGGGAGAAATAGAGTTAACAGAAAGACATGACATAAGACATTCATTACCCCATTTGGTAAGCTCCCCAGTATTCCAATCAAACGTGGGATTATGCAACTTCAACCAGGGAAGACCTAATACCAGATCAGACGATAATCCCTGCATCACCAGTACAGAGCACTGCTCCAAATGCATGGAGCCAACCAGGAGTTCAAAAACAGGAGTATGCTGAGTAAAATAACCATTAGCAAGGGGGGTTGAGTCGATACCTACTACAGGGATAGGATAAGGTAAATCAATAAAAGGCATCTTTAGAGACATAGCAAATTCCACAGACATGATATTAGCAGATGAGCCAGAATCCATGAAAGCACTGCCCGTGGCAGACCGGCCAGCAAACGAGACCTGAAAGGGAAGCAAAATTTTATTGCGTTTCACATTAACGGGAAATACCTGTGCGCCCAAGTGACCTCCCCGATGATCACATAGGCGCGGAAGTTTTCCGGCTTTTTATTCTTGCGCCTGGGACAGGTGTTCAGTAGATGCTTGTCGTCCCCACAGTAGAAGCAGAGACCATTCATTCTGCGAAACTCCCTACGTTGTCGAGGGGACATGGAGGCCCCGAGTTGCATAGGTACCTCCGAGTCCTCCGTGGAGGGGCGAGGAGACGGGACCTCGGGGGGAATCGCAGGGAAGTCAGAGGGGAGCACATTGAAACGTTCAAGCTGACGTTCCTTGAGACGTCGGTCAAGTCGTACTGCTAGGGCCATAACCTGGTCAAGGGAGTCAGAAGAGGGGTAGCTAACCAGCAGATCCTTCAGGGCATCAGATAATCCTAACCTAAACTGGCACCTTAGGGCCGGATCGTTCCACCGAGAAGCTACGCACCACTTTCTAAAATCAGAACAGTATTCCTCAACCGGTCTCCTACCCTGACGTAAGGTCACCAGCTGACTCTCGGCTAAAGCAGTCCTGTCAGTCTCGTCGTAAATGAGTCCGAGGGCAGAGAAAAATCGATCAACAGAGGAAAGTTCAGGGGCGTCAGTTGCCAAGGAGAAGGCCCACTCTTGGGGCCCTTCCTGGAGTCGGGATATGATGATACCCACCCGCTGGTTCTCGGAACCTGAGGAGTGGGGTTTTAGGCGGAAATACAGTCTGCAACTCTCCCGGAAGGAGAGAAACGTCTTACGGTCCCCTGAGAACCGGTCAGGTAACTTGAGGTCGGGTTCTAGAGGTGAGGTGAGGGGTACTACTAAGGCAGCGTCACCCTGGTTGACCCTCTGGGCCAGGGCCTGGACCTGTAGGGAGAGGCCCTGCATCTGCTGGGTCAGGGTCTCAAGGGGGTCCATGATAGCGTCAGCGTAGGAGAATGGTAGACTAGGTATGGGCTTGTAATTATGTAATGGCAGGAAGGAGGTGAAGGGAAAGTGAGCCCTAATCTACCCACCGCCCTGTCCCTGCCTACTTGCAACGACCCGCCCTAGGCGACGGGGTACAACTGGGCGGCGGTCCCTACGCTGTCTAAGTGCACGGGAGAACAAACAGGGAACACGCAAGGGAAGGGGCAGTAGCCCACGGAACGCCGCGAGGAAACGGAGCGGTGAATGAATAGTCAGGACCAGGATGAAGTGGAGTATACCAACGTGAGCACGGAGAAGGAAGCAAGCCAGGGGCAAAGCGAAGCAGGTTAAGCAGAACTACAGCAAGGCAGAAGCACGGCAGAAGCAGGCTGGAGCAAGCAGCAGTGGGGCCAGGAATCCAGAAGAATTACAAGCACTGAGGAAGAGAACACGGCAGGTAATAAAGGACAGGGGGCGGAGCTAACTCCGACTGACCAGGCTGCGATAGGCTCTCCCACTCCTGAGCCTGCCACCCTGGTTGGTGGAAGACGGTGTCAGTCTAACAGGTCTGGCCTCAGGTGTGGATTGATTAATCCCAGGAGTATACCTAGACGTAGTACCTGGCAGATCCCTAACACTTATAATGTGGTGTCAGAGCCACTTTAAGGGTCCTTCTTTCTTCTTTACAAACAAGAATCCTGCTCTGGCGGAGAAGAAGATACACAAATAAACTGTGCAACATGTAGAGGTAGAAATGGTTGGCACTACCTGTAGCTTGCAGCGTAACGGATTCCTGTGCTTGTGCTTACTGGGACTAGTGGTTCGGCCGCCTTGATAAAGCGTCTGGAGGGCGTAAAACGGTCGTAGGCTCTATTGTCTTTTAATCCTGTGTTGCCTGCCTCAACATAGAATAAATAGAAACCTTTTTTGCAAGTGGTGAGTGCCGTGCTGTCTATTCTTCTACATGTTGATATATACACAAATAAACCCTTTCTCCAAGTTCTATTTCATTTATGCTGATAACAATTCACTCCCGGGTGGGGAGAGTGGGTATACTCTACCTCTAGGAGGAGTGTGGCCAGTAAGGAGCAGCATATAAAAAACGTAGGGACAATGTGCTCGGAGAGTCTCTGTTGCCTTTTAAGACAACAAGTCCTTGAAGCGGATTTCCATTTTTGTAGCCAGTGTAGAAGGAAGGTCATGACTAGAGATGAGCGAACCGGGACAACCGAACCCGGTTTCGGTCCGAACATCGCGAAAAGTTCGGTTCGCAGCTAATCCGAACTTCACCGGGTTCAGCCGAACACGTTTTGACCGAACCCGGGCGGGCAGAAAAAACATTACAAAAATATTATACTAATCGGCAGCCACTTGTCTCTACCAATCACTGATAGAGAAAAGAGGCTGCTGATTAAAAATAAAATAAAAAGCATTTCATACGTACGCGGTCATTGTCTTGGTGACGAGTCCCTTTTCTTCCTCCAGTCCGACCTTCTTTCCTGACGCGGCAGCTTGTGATTGGCTGCAGAGGCCGCTGCAGCCTGTGATTGGCTGCAGAGGCGGTCACGTGGGATGAAGCGTCATCCCTGGAGGCCGGCCTTCTGACGTCATCCTGACGTACGTGACCGCCACTACAGCCTGTGATTGGCTGCAGCGGCGACATGGATGAAACGTCATCGCTGGAGGCCAGACAGGAGGAATGTAAGTATGAACGTATTTTTTTTTTTATTACATTAAAATTTTATTTTCCGCGCGCCGAGCATGGTACTGTCAAGGTTGCTGAAAGAGTTAGTGAGGCCCATTAACTCTTTCAGCACCCTGGACAGTACCATGCTCGGCGCACGGAAATTACATGTTCGGTCAGAACTAGTTCGGTCCGAATCAAACTTTTTCGTGAAATTCGGCGAACCAGCCGAACCGAACTTCTCATAAGTTCGCTCATCTCTAGTCATGACCCCTACATTCATCTTTACAATTAAATAAAGTTTATGAAAAATTTGCACAGAAAAAAAGTGCACAGTAAAACATTGTAATAAAACAATATTTTCCATAAAAAGTAGTTTGATTTTTTAGAAGTGTAAAAATATACATAAAAAATACACATATATGGTATTGCCGCGATTGTAATGACCCTAAAAAATAGTTAAAACGTTTTTTAAGCTACATGATGAACGCTGTAAAGGGTAGTGTTTTATATATTTATATCTATGTACATGTGAGTGTAAATATATATATTTGTCCCAACAGAAAGGTGTATATTCCTACCCTCACCCGGTAATGAGACACCCTGGGGGATGGAAGCCATAAGCAGTGAACAAATCCAGGAAGCAGGAAGTACCAACTGCCCTTCAATCTCCCTACCAGGTAGTGAGATTCCAAGGGAGAGAGCCATAAGCCCATGCCCTCCATCCCCTTGCATGTGCATGAGCATGTGATGTCACACAGATGTGTACGGGGGGGGGGTTTAAAAGTACAAACGGTCCCAAACCTCTCTCTCTTTTCCTGCCTACCTGTATACACACCAACTCACCAACTTGGACCACATGGACCACTAAGTATCTTTTCCCCTATACACCCTAAGTAACCCTTTCTCTCAAGCGCCTCACCTGCACATTCCTATACCCTGTTAAACCTTGTATCCCTGAGTTCCCTAAGTAACCCTTGCAGTCCTGAGTTCCCCTACTATCCCTTGCGGCCCTGAGTAAACCCTGCAGTGACCATAGTTATCCCTAAGTAACCCCTGCAGTAACTTGCTAGCCCTGCTTTACCTGCATGTCCCCTGGTACCTGTTTAACCCTTTCCCACCATTTACCTGCTACACAGCAACCCATTCCCCTTGTTAACCCTTTATCCTCCTGCTGTCCCTGGTAACCCTTGCTGTCCCCAGTGACCCTTGCTATTAACCCTTAGTGTACAGGGATAGTTATTGCTAGGTGGGAGTGGGACAGAAACAGTGAGCATGGTCATGTGTATTGTGTTGTAACGTAACTTCTATGTATGTTTAGGTAAGTGGGTGGCGGTATAATTAGGATTGTGATACCGTGTTTATACTGTACTACGTATAGTGTGAGTATACTCAGTATATATTAATGTGTTATGTGTATTGGGGTATACTGATACTATACACAAAAAAGAAACAGGTTATGGCTAAACCATACCCAAAAATCATACCCAAAAATGCAATATACATATAGCACGGTGCCATTTCTGAAGAAGATATATACCAAAAAAGAAAAGAAAAAAGATCCAGAAATATATCAAGGCACTCTCAGGTAAATATAATTTATATAAAGTCAATTTTATTTATTTAAACCTCCGAATATTTTCAGATACATTAATATATACATACAAAAAGTTTTAAAAAAAAAGATCTCCTGGCCAAGAGAGGAAGGATGACATATAATCTGATACACCTTTACATATTAATTGATTCACTCATACAATACGTTTGTTCTCCCTAAGCATAGGGACAGATAATAAATTTGGAACAATCGCTAGGTTGTGTTCACACTTGCGTTTTTGGACAGAATAAATTTTATATGCTCAAGGTGGCCACCATGCCTATTCATGACAAGTAGGAATATCTTTATCTTTATAATCTCCTATGTAGTGAAATTCCAATCCTGGGAGAATAATCATCCCATGGTACATAAACTGTTTGGACGGCAGATTTTTATATTGTTTAGCTCTTCCCTCCTATTGCATATGGCATTGGATTTTGGGGATAATAAGTAATAGGCAGTCTATTTAGTAGACGCAAGGTTTAAATATATCCCCCTCGATCCTCTTTGTTGGGGTATACTGATACTATACTGTGATCAGTTACTGTGTTCTGTGTTTGGTGTATTTTATATGTAAGTGTGATTATTGTTAGTAATAAATATTACCCTTTATTTACTATACAATTGTATTTATTGTACGGTCTTATTTCCTTGAGTAGTAGCAAAGCAAGTAGTTTAACGTTAGTATAAGGAAAAGGTAGGGGAACTAGGCATAACCCTAGTGACCCTGATTATAAAGGAGGTAGTAATGGTGGGTGACACAAGTAGGTGAAATTCACCATTATACCAGCCCTTTAACAAACGCCGTACAAAAAAACCTGCAAAAAACAACCTGCAAAAAATAATAAAAGTCAATTAACCCCTTCATGACTGACATACGGCTATATACATTCTAACTGCCGATGCCCCATGCAGTTAGCACATATGTAGACGTTTGCAGCGTGTTTCGGGGTTTATTGAGTGCAGAAGTTGCTTCAGCTTGAGCAGCTCTGCACTAATCTATGTGTTGGCTCTCTCTACAAGTGTGACACCTCTCTGACTTACTTTCATAAAACAAACGTGTTTTTTTATGAAACCAAACTTACAAGTGCAGCTCTGCTCACAATGAAGCATGCTGCACTTTTCTCTCCCCCAGTTTGTCGACACCTCTCCCCTCCTTCTTCCTCTATCGGTTTCCGCCCAGAGATAACGGAGCTAGTCTGCTCTTTTCTGGGCAGATAAGTTACTGATAGTTTGTTTTAACTCTCAAGTCTTCTTCTGTCTCCTGGATCAATGCAACAGTGTGTATATGTATGTATATATATATATATATATATATATATATATATATATACACATACATACAAACATACATATTGTACATGTGTATATATATATATATTTATATATATGTATATATATATATATATATATATATATATATACACACACACACATACACACACATACACACACAGATAAATAACAGTTAAATATATTTAAAAAAATACAATTTTTAGTGAGTTGTCTGCTCATAATGAAAATTTAAAACATGGAATTAATTAAACTAATCTAGAAAATTAAAGCCTCATAAGTCTTGTAAAAAAAAACAAAGTAAAGATAGTTAGGATATTCATAACGGTTGCAGATATTATCAGTTAAAGGGAATGTGTCGCAAATTAAACCTTTTTTTTTTAAGTGTCGTTACTTATTTCTATTATATTTTTTTATTTTTTTGCTGTATTTATTTTTTTTTTCCGTATGGTGGAAAGTATTAAAAATGAAATAATAATTTGACATGTTTTCCAATGTTGGCCACCAGGGGGAGCACTTACCAGAATTACAGCAAGGTGAATAAGGCAAAGCAACCTGACTCACAGCTGCTGTAAATGTGTGAGGGAACCTCACCCCCCCCCCTCTCACAAGCCAGGAAAAGGTGTCTTCAAATTGCTAAGCAGTGTCCGGCAGCCATATTGGGGGTGATTCTGCAGCTGGAAGAAGTTATAGGACACACCAAAAGGCTAAGTGTATGTTCACACGCTTACTAAACAAAGGGAAACCAGCTCCTGATTTTCAGCCATTTTTTTATCAAATTCGCGTTTTTAACGGCCGTTTTTGGAGCTGTTTTTCTATAAAGTCAATGAAAAACTGCTCCAAAAACGTCCCAAGAAGTGATGTGCACTTCATTTTGGTCGGGCGTCTTTTTACGTGCCGTTTTTGGAAAACGACCACGTAAAAACACCCTGTCGGAACAGAACGCCGTATTTCCCATTGAAACCAATGGGCAGATGCTTGTAGGCGTTCTGCTTCCGATTTTTCAGCTGAAAACATTGTGTGTGAACATACCCTTGGGGTATGTTCACACGCTAACTGCATTTACGTCTGAAATGTCGGAGCTGTTTTCAGGAGAAAACAGCTCCGTCATTTCAGACGTAATTGCTTGTACTCGCGTTTTGCGAGGCATCAATTACGGCCGTAATTTGGAGCTGTTCTTCATTGAATTCAATGAAAAACGGCTCAAATTACGTCTCAAGAAGTGTCCTGCACTTCTTTGTCGAGGCTGTTATTTTACGCGCCGTCTTTTGACAGCGACACGTAAAATTACAGGTCGTCGGCACAGTACATCGGCAAACCCATTAAAATGAATGGCCAGATGTTTTCCGACGTATTGGAGCCGTCTTTTCAGGCGTAAATCGAGGCGTAAAACGCCTAGTTTATGCCTGAAAATAGGTCGTGTGAACCCAGCCTTAGAATGATGAAAGTGAAGTGAATGACTTTTCAGTTGACCGGTTCACACGCTGTGTATTTGACGGTTTTTTTTTTGCGTTAGGGGGGGGGCGTCTGGGGGGGGCATCGGGTGGGGGGGCCCGTCGGGGGTCACGAGAGCGGGGGTCTGTGAGATAGAGAGTGGGACATGCAGAGACACACATCTTACCTGCAGTGCAGCTGGTCTTCAAGATGGTGCATGCTCTCTCCCTGCAAACAGCTGCTCTGCTCTTTTTGACCCTGACCTGCGTCTGCGCAGTACAGAGCCACAGAGCAAAGTCAATGGAACGGCTCCCGTTCATTGACTCCTATGCACTGTAGCTGCCGTATTCCATCTCTGTATGTGTCGTTAATCGACACATACAGAGATGAAAAACAAAATGGCAGCCACCATAGTGAAGTAAATGTTAGAAAAAAGAAAAAAGTCAAACACAAACACACACATAAATAAAAGATTTTATAATAAAACACTAAATGCAAATTGATATAAAAAAAAAATTCCCGTGACACTCGTCCTTTAAAGGGAACCTGTCACCAGCATTTCACCTATTAAATCAGCAATACCTGATGGAAGTGGGTGAAAAATAATTGTTATGTAACCTATAATTATCTTTTAAGTAGGCTCTATACCTTTGGTATTTAGCTCATTAGTGTTCCTGTGCTGTATGCTCTTGTGCGTAAAAGAGTCATATCTTCATTCCTCAACCCTATCCGAGTTAACCCAGCCTCCTAACTGTTCATTGACAGCTTACTTTGGATTAACAACAATTGGTGTGGGCCAGTTTTCAGCGGTGGAAGAAGAAGAATGAACGAGACTGCCGGATTATTACCATAAAAGGCGCAAAATGTTTGCAGACCGTTATTTACGGTCAGAGGAGGAGTTTATGAGAGGGGATAACACCAATAAACTTTTGACAGCTGCAGCCAGTGAGGAGGGAGTAAAGTTCAATAGGTGAAATACTGGTAACAG
This sequence comes from Rhinoderma darwinii, assembly GCF_050947455.1. NCBI lineage: Eukaryota > Metazoa > Chordata > Amphibia > Anura > Rhinodermatidae > Rhinoderma > Rhinoderma darwinii. The sequence goes on along the minus strand of NC_134690.1, from coordinate 214,133,019 downwards.
GTTCCCTTTAAAGGAACAGTGTCATCACAAATAATTTTTTTATATGTTAAAGATGTTAGTGCTTTATTAAAAACGTTTATATTCATTTGTGTGTTTGTGTTTTACTTTTTCTTATTTTTACACTTTTTCTTCCCTATGGGGGCTGCCATTTTTTGTTCCATTTCTGTCTGTGTCGATTAACGACACATACAGACATGGAATACGGCAGCCACAGTCCCATAGGGACTGCGAACGGCTCCCGTCCCATTGACTTCCGTGTACGGCGTCTGTGTGGGAACTGCGCATGCGCCGCTCCCACACAGTCCAATTCTAAATTGGCGCCGTCCGGCGCCATTTTCCTGTGGAGCGGAAGTCGCGGCCGGACAGTAATATTACTACTTCCGGTCGCGGCTTCCGGATTTGTGCACTTGCACCTGCGGCAGCAAACGGAGCGGACGGGCCGGAGGGAGCCGCGGCGGCAGGAGCAGGTAAGAGATTTCAATGTATGTTCGTGTTTGTGTGTGTTTACTACTGTATGTAAACCTACTACACTGTGTGTTAGCTCAAAAAATGGCGACACACAGTGTAGGAGGTTACACCGTTCAAACCCCTCGTTTATCCCGGCACTAGCCAGGATAAAGGAGGGGGGGATGCTGAGAGCTCACTAGAGCGAGGGCTTTTAACCCAATGTTGCAATGCTGCAATTTTGGGAATAGCTCCATCTAGTGACCAAAAATGGGTAGTATTATAAATTAGAATTAATTTATAATATTTCCTGACTCGTGAAAAAAATAAAAAAAATTTGAACAATGTTTAATCACCCACACACTAAATGTTTAATTTTAAAAAAAACAACATGTTTTTCTGGCAACACAATGCCTTTAAAGAAGTGCATATCAGAAACTAAAAATTTGACCTGGACACAGGGGTATCAATGACCCTTGGTCATGAAAGGGTTTATAAGTCCCATGTACCCCATAATGGTCCTAATAAAAACTACATCTCATCTGTCAAAAAACAAGCCCACATATGGCTACATCGATAGAAAAATCCAAACGTTGCGGCTCTTGGAATGCAGTGATGCAAAAACGAATAATTTTAGTCTAAAAGTGTTTTTATTATGCAAAAGTAGTAAAACATAAAAAAAAGATACATATTTGTTATTGCTGTAATTATACCGGCCTATAGAATAAAGGTAACATACTATTTATGCCCCACAGTGAACAGTGTAAATTTTGAATGCAAAAAAACAATGCCGGAATAGCTGTTTTCTTAAATTATGCCTCCACTAAAAAAAATTACATTTTACAGAGATCCTTTTTGTTCTGGACACTTCTGTACTACATTTCATGAGTCATTCTATCTAAAACTACATAGAAAACACAAATATATAACAATACGGTGCTAAATCTCAAAATCCTCTCCCCTGCATTTGACAAACTAAGCCTAAATTCTGACCACTATTGTCTGTGAATACGCTGGTAAAATCTGACTGAACATTTGCCAATGAACCGATAGAATTTAATAGGCAAATATATGCCAAAAGGGTCGCCTAACATTTGGCCGGCAAACATCGGATCCTGCAGCTTCAACTTGATTGAAAAGTATAGTCGACTGCTCCTGCTCTTTCAATACAACTGTTTAAAAAAAAACACCTGAATACTGTGTGGCATATGTTTTTTTCTTAAGGGCAGTTTATGGCGGACTTATGCAACTAAATGGTTGATCTGCTAGAGAAGATGACAGCTGCTTGTAAAGGGTTAATCTGCTATAGGAGGAGGAGGAGATAGATCCTTGTAAAGGGTTAATCTGTTAAAGAAGGAAACATCTGCGCATAAAGGGTTATTCTGAGCCTTTCACTACACACAGAACCAGCAGCAGTCATACAGTGAGAAGAAAGGAGTGACTGGATTTACCTCTTCTGCTGCTGCTTTTTCTAGCTTGCACCTTCCAGCATTAGGTAAGATAAGCAGCAGAGATGATTCCTGTACACATACTGCACACTAAGGTTAAGCACACACGTAGCAAAAATGCTGCAGATTTTCTATGCCGATTCGCACACAGAAAATCCGTAGCGGACTAATGTACCAGTCATACTTCTCATTCATCACTCCAGTCCCGCAAATGCAAGGCCAGCTAAATTTGTTGTGCTGCGATAACCGTGCCCCCTTTCCCGAAGCCACGCCAACTTCCACAAAAGTGGCGAGGGTGGCGAAAAAAGGAGAAAACTATTTTAGCAAGGTTGAAAAATGTCCCCCTTTAACTGCTCACTGTTGCCAACTTCAGCTTAAGTCGTCTCCCTTTCTTAAAACTCCAGTAATTGTATCACTAAATTAAAGAGGACATTTTAATATTTTCCTAATTATATATTAAAAATTGTTTTATATTTTGGTCTTCTGTTAGATTATTAGGTCTTTCAGGAAGTGATATGTTCTCTCTAACTACTGAACACAGTGGGAATTTAGCCTAAGCTGTAATACATTTGTCTCATCTCTTCCCACCTACCTTTGTGGAGCAGATCTAATTTTTCCAGTGCAAATCCATTGCATTTTCCAAATAAAAAAGTACGACTTATTCAAATAATGCTTCGCAGAGTATAGCGTCATAGTCAGCCACAGCTGAAATTGCAAATATTGGAACTTTGTTAAATTGAAGATTGGAAAAGTAAAACAAAACTTAAAATCTTCTCATTCTAATATGTTACATTCAGTTGAATTAATGAAAAAGGGCATAGCTATTTTAGATTTAGGTTAAAAAATAAAAAAGGTACGGAGCAAACTTTTCAATAAATTGTGATTTTTCATTCTTGATCTCTAAGACCAATACATCCACTGAGCCTACCCCCATGCCTGCCCCCCACTAGCTTCTTGATCTCCTCCCCTTTCCTCTTTGTTTCAACACCCATTACATTTCTGTATGACCCATTTCTTTTGTCCTTCTGATCAGCTAGGGATATTTAAAATTGCATGATTAACGTACAGCTTTTAGGCTGATGGCCTTTACCCATTACCTATATTTATTGTTTCTCCCCAAAACTAATGTAAGTATATTGAAAAGTAAAATTGCAGAAGTCTTAAGTATAGTTTTACCAAGCAATTACACCTGAAATATATTAAGGCCTATTACACATTGCATTTTTTGTTGCTGACTTTGATGCGCAATTTCGGGAATCAGTGCAATAAAATCCTCAAATTTTCTTTCAATGATTTGAATGGGAGGTAGAGGCATTTTCTTTTCAGAGCACTGTCTTCGGCTATCTTCTTTCCTTATAGAAATTAATAGAGCAGTGGCTGAGCATGTGCACTACCGCTTCATTCATATGGGGCTCCCAGGAACGGCAAGATAGGTGACTAATATTGATTATGGGAAAATCCCTTTAACCCATAACCCGTTTAGACCATCATGAAGAATTGATATTACCATTTACTCCTTCATCCCCTTAGCCCACCAGGGATAATGAGCATTACCTGCTAAACCACTGTTAAACCATGTAAAAATAAACAAAAGTGTGGGATGTAGTAGGTCTTTTTTAACTTTAACTTAATAGAATAGCGCAGCATGCTACAGTATTCAGTTCACTAATGTAAACGTATGTGTGAATATAGCCTTATAGATTTGTTTTTACTGATATATTTGAATATATATCAGCATTTTATATATATATATATATATATATATATATATATATATATATATATATATATAAGTAACATTGTTAATTCAATTGAAGCAGCTTTTATTTTATTACATTTCAAGAGAAGAGTAAAAATGATGCAATAAGAAATGGTGGTCCACTACTGTATCAGATTAATTAAAATACAAAATATATTTTTTTCATTTAAACTAGACCTTATCCAACATTCGAGCAAAAAGTTACACAAGAAATATACAATTGTATTATTTGCAGAAAATGTTATTGTGCTTTCTTTAATAGCAATGTAGCATAAGTACCAGGATTTCGGCTATTACAACTACCTGATTAATGTATTTATTACATAAGGAATATCACTAGGCCAAAGACAGCTTTGCTTCCCTGTGGGTAAACGTTTGTCTCCCATGTCAGAGCTACAAATCACTAAGAACAGGAGATCTTTTGCGAAAATAGACTATTGAATAACACGTTTTTTTGTTCAGATAGAGAACAACTCTCTATGCTACTTAACATCTTTAATTCCACAGCCACAAGGGATTGTAACAAATGGTAGGTCGTGAGAGCCTGAATTATCTTTAATTTATGTAAAGTGCAGTACACATAGTACACATACAATTTTGTGATTCATGAAGAAGGCTGCAATGGGGAAATGTTTTCATATTAAAGGTAAACTCAAAACCATTGTTCTTTCCCCCAGCCCTTCCTCATACCATACTACTAAAAGAAACATACAGTTACATATTTACATACATGACTACTTGCCTATAAATCTATTTATATATATTATACATTTAAAATATATTAACCCCTTAACGCTCCTCAGCACTATTAAGTTGAGCTAAGTGCATCGTTCGCGCTCAGCTCGCTAATAGTGTGTTGGAGATTTAAAGATGTGCCACCCCTCCCCCAACACATTTGTCAGAGACATGCAGGACCCGCTGACACTGAACTCATTAGTCCAGTGGACCTTACGGATTTAAATCTTAGCGCACGATACAGCTGCTCTGTATACAGGATACAAAGCTGTATCTCAAAAAGTAAAAATTATTTATAATAAAAAGTATTTTATATACATTTTTAATTTTTCAAATGTGTACATAGACTTTAAGGGGAGTAGTGTCCTAAGTAAATACACTTTTGGGAGGTTTGTACTGTTTTGGTCCCTAAAAGGCTTTACAAATGCAACATGGCACCCAAAAACATTCCATCAAAATTTAAGCTCCAATAGCCAAATGGTGCTCCTTCCCTTCTGAGCCCTGCTGTGAGTCCAAACAGGACGTTATGACCATATATGGGGTATTGCTGTACACGGGACAAATTCCTTTACAAATGTTGGGTTGCTTTTTCTCCTTTAATCCTTTGTGGAAAAAAGTCTACACTTTATGGAAAATAAATTTGATTTGATTTTCAGTCTTCATAAATAAAGTAAGCAAAAACCCTGTAGTGTCAAAATGTTTATTATGAACCTAGATGAATTCATTGAGTAATGTATTTTCCTAAATGTAGTCACTTTTGGGGGTTTCCACTTTTTTAGGTTTCTCAGGGGCTTTGCAAATGCGACATGGCACCCAAAAAGCATTGCTTCAAAATTTGAGCCCCAAAAGCTAAAATGTGCTCCTTCTGAGCCCTGCCGTGTATCCAAACAGCAGTTTATTACCACATATGGGGTATTGCCATACTCTGAAGAAATTGCTTTACAAATGATGGTGTTCTTTTTCTTCTTTATTGCTTATGGAAATGAAAAAATCTGAGCTAAAACGACATTTTATTAGAAAAATATTTTGATTTTCAGTTTCATGACCTAATTCCAATGATTTCAGTAAACAACCTGTAGGGTCAAAATGCCCCTAGATAAATTCCTTGAGTGGTGTAGTTTCCCAAATGGGGTCCCTTTTCTGGGTTTCCCCTGTTTTGGTCCCTAAGGGGTTTTGCAAATGTGACATGGAACCAAAAAGCATTCCAGCAAAATTTGATCTTCAAAAGCCAAATGGTGCTCCTTCCCTTCTAAGCCATGCCAAAAAGCTGTTTATTACTACATATGGGGTATTGCCATACTTGGGAAAAATTGCTTTACAAATGTTGGTGGTGTTCTTTTTCTTTTTTTTTTTTTATTCCTTATGAAAATGAAAAAAACCTGAGCTAAAACTACATTTTATGAGAAAAAAATTTAGGTTTTCATTTTCATAACCTAATTCCAATGATTTCAGCCAAAAAAAAACAAAAAAACTGTAACGTCAAAATGCTTACTATACCCCTAGATAAATTAATTGAGGGGTGTAGTTTCCTAAATGGTGTCACTCTGGGGGGTTTTCACTGTTTTGGCACCACAAGACCTCTTCAAACCTGACATGGTGCCTAAAATATAGTCTAATAAAAAGGAGGCCCAAAAATCCACTAGGTGCTCTTTCATTTCTGAGGCCTGTGTTTGAATCCAGTAGCAGACTAGGCCACATGTGAGATTATTTTAATTTTTTTTTTTTAAAAACTGCAGAATCTGGACAATAAATGTTTAGTTGTATTTCTCAGTTAACACCTGCGGTGTTACAGAAAAATTGATTAGAATTGAATTTCTGTAAAAAATAAATAAGGGAAATTTGTAATTTTTAACTCCAAATGGCTTTAATTCCTGTGAAACACCTAAATGGTTAAGGAGCTTTCTAAATGCTGATTTAAATAATATGAGGGGTACCGTTTTTAAAGTGGGGTGATTTACGAAGGTTTCTAATATATAGGCCCCTATAAGCCACTTCAGAACTGAACTGGTTTCTAAGAAAATAGGTTTTGGACATTTTGTTTAAAATGTGAGAAGTTTCTGCTAAACTTATAAGCCTTGTAATGTCCTAGAAAACTAAAACGACTTTCATAACAATACTTTATGTCAATGTAAAGTAGACATATGGGAAATATGAACTAGTAACTATTTTGTGTGGTATTACTATATTACAAACAGATACATTTAAATTTAGAAAAAAAAAACCACAATTTTCTACATTTTCTCTAAGTTTTTGTGTTTTTCACAAATAAATACTAAATGTATCGACCAAATTTTACCACTAACATAAAGTACAATGTGTCATGAGAAAACCGTTTCAGAATCGCTTGTATAAATAAAACCGTTTCGAAGTTATTAACACATAAAATGACACAACCAGATTTGAAAAATGGCATGTGAGTCTTAAGGTTCAAACTAGCTTGCATTATTAAGGGGTTAATAGAGTTTCTGAGAGAGTATCTAAGGTGAGGATCACACCAACTTTGGCTCTATATTCAGTGTTTACATACTCTAAGAAATTCTCCCGACATATACGCACATTTTTAACTACTGTGTCATTATTATATGCCAAAAAGATTGTTGTTTATGTATATGCTTGACTGTTATATATTGATATAACGTTGAAAATCAAAGAAGACTATGATTTTCAATACAAGTGTATACATTAAAAAAACACATACTACAAAAAAGACTTTTTTTTTTCAATGAGAGTCAATGGTAAACATAAGAAACTGCATAAGTTTGGAACAAAATGCCCAAACTCAGTGTGAACCTAGACTTAGTAATCTCAAAAAGGTAGCAAACTAAATCCCAAGACCAGACCTAAAGTGACATGACAATTTGAAGAAAACTTTTGAGCCTACTGACAGTGATTAATAATAAGTATGCTTAGTTCATGTTTTTGCAATTATGTAACATATGTTATTATAGTAGATACCTTGAACAAGACATCAAAAAGGACTTAAGTTCATGCACATATTTTCGCTTTCCCAAAGCACAGCTTGCATTGCTTCTAATGTTTGTAGGCTATGACACATTTTATTTTCCCTAATTTATAAGTAAATAACTGCATTAGGATACATTAACTTTCAAAACTGCATATGCCTCTTCTCCAGTTATTTGATTTGACATCTCATGAGAAAACCTCTGAAACTTTGAAGTCACATTTGATTTAATATCTTGATCATATAATGACCACTTAAATTGCATCAATGTCTACAAATGTACTTTCCGTTTCTAGTAGGAAAAGGTCATACACACGAGTAGCCTCAAGTGTCATTTTCTTTATTGATACATAATTTTCCTGACCCCTTTCCACCTTCCTATTTGACTGCAGAGATGTATGACAGCATTTTCCCATGGATCAAAGGCAATATATGTATTAAAGGCATGGCAGAGCTTAGGGTTGAGAGACCTGTTGGGGTCGTCTCCAGGGCATTTGTGACCACCAGAAATTGTATTATTAATTGTATAGGATTTTTATTAAATTACTGTTATGTAGATGTTATTTGGTGAATGTATGTTGGCATTATTTGAGCACTGTATGGTGGTATCTGCATAGGCATAGTGTGGCGACGGCTGCGCAGTATAGCATTGTTATTGAGGCAACTGTATGGATGTTTTATTTAGCCAACATATGGCATTGTAGGGTACTATATCATTTATCTTGATTTAATTATTTGTACTATAATATATTTTGTTCAACCATCGTTTACACCAAAAATTATCAGTATATATAAGTGTAAAATATTTCTACTTTCTCTATCATTTGGTGATGACATAGAGAACATAGGTCCCCTTTATTTCCTTTGCCGCCTGAGTCATTTTTTCAGTTGTTCATTTTCGCTTTTACTCCTCTCCTTCCAAAAACCATAACCTTTTTATTGTTCCGTCGATATAGCCGTATGAGAGCTTGTTTTTTGTGGGATGAGTTGATGTACCATATAATGTACTGTAACTAAAAAAAATTATATGTGGGGTGGAATGCGAAAAAAAAAGTGATTCCCTCATTGTTTTTTGGGTTTCGTTTTTACAGCGCTCACTATGCATCAAAAACAGCAACTTTATGCTGCGGGTCAACACGTTTTTTGGTGTCGTGAAATTCTGAGATATAACTTTTATTTTTTTTTCATTAATAGAGCAGTTTGAGGGTTTATTTTTTGCAGAGCTGTACTTTTTATTTTACGCTGTAGATTTTACCATTTCTGGGTACAACTGACTTTTTGATAATTTTTTTTTTATTAACTTATGGGGGGGGGGGAACCTAGTTTTTACTTTTTTACGGCGTCCATCCAACGGGTTAAATAACATTATATTGTTGTTATAATGTTATTTTAGAAGTTTTCATATTTTTATTGTACATTATAAAAAAAAATAGATTTTCCAGACGCCATTAGAATTTAAACTTAAAAAGTTTTGCAGGTAAATATTATCCCATAATGGTGTTAAATATAGAAGAGCCATTAATGTCATAAATCTTCCTTGTCTCTATGTAATAAAGTGCAGGTCTTTATGCGGTTATATGGTGACTTGCTAAATCTGCCTGTTTCTAGAGTCTGGACGATACTGAGAAGGGACAGTAAACTATTTAGAGATTGCAAAGTTCTGTTAAGATATTTTAATGAGTAGCAAAAAATATAACTTACAACTGGTAACCGCAAGACCCCCTCGAGATTTGTCCAAGTAAAAATACTTTATACTCTATAATTAAGTCGGCTTGCCTCACCAGATAAGTTCACACAGCACACAATCAGTAGTTTTATATATATTGTTCCTTACAGAAGAATTGGACAGGATGTGCAGCAGCTGTGGAAGGAGGACCATTTTGATCAAAACAATTCTTTCAGCCAACAGGAGAAGGATGTTGTGAGAGATGAATTGCTCTATGTCACTAGAAATTTTCAAGTCTAAGTATCTAAAATGGCCTTCTGGATGTGGTCTAGTAAATTTGGTATGTTTTGAACATATATCATCAGCTTAAATAGATATTTTTTTCAAAGCAGTCACCATATTCAAAGCCCCTCATTGCATATCAATATTTTGAAAGATAAACTCAAGCAATCCTTTAGATAAAATATGCAAAAGGTGATTTATTTGAATAAGGCAACATTAAGAGAAAGAGTAACGTTTCGGCCACAATCCAATCCCACCTTTTGCATATTTCATCTAAAGGAGTGCTTGAGTTTATCTTTCAAAGTATTTACGGGGTTGGAACCCTACCTACAGCACCCAGACAACCTGCAGAGTGCCACAGATTTGATCTGAAAATCAATATTGTCAGGGGTTCAATTATAATCAGGAACAGGAGAGGGACAGGGGACACCTCTGCCTTGTCCCCCGTTCCAGCCTAAACAGTGCTTAAATAATTATATTCACCAAAAACAGCTTGGTTTATTGCAGCTTGCAGTAAGAATTTATTATAGTCAAATTGGACCTTCCTCCATTTTGCAAATATGGTGGACTACCGGAGTTAACATATCCAGCCTCAAGGACAGAAATAATAGATTTAAAATGATCCTCTCTCAGATAGGTGGATGTTTTTTAATTTTGAATATTTGAAAATATTGCCTAATAAAGTATTTCAAGGTGTCCCAATCAATAATATTGGAAACTAAATTGATAAGGTTATTCAAGAAAGAATTTATTTATCTAAAAGGACTAGCAGGAATTAATGGAAATCAGCCAACGTTAACTCTGAAAAACACATGACATGAAACATGAACAGATTGAGGAGAATGATCTGAGAGGTCACCAGATCATATTTCACAGCTGAAACGAAGGGTCCATCAGGTGGTTTACCAAAGCTAGATAAATTTTTGATAGAAAATAATGCAGGCTGGAATAGCATGAATCAGTTTATTTAGATCACTACTACTTCAGGTATCACTCCATACCAACTCCTTCAGAAGCTTTAAAAAAAATATGAAGCTGAGCAGCTCCTCATACTGGAGCCTTTGCACAATCTGCCCAAATTTTTGTCCAATACATTGTTAAAATCACCCACTATCAAGACTGAATAACCCAGCCCCTTCGAAATCCAAGAATTAATATCATTAAGAAAAAAAGAGGAAAATGGTGGAGCAATGTATACTGCTATTAGCTGTAGTCTTAGGGCTAGACCACACATAACGGAATTGCTGCGTATTTTCCGTCCGGAATTGCGGACGGAAAATATGCAGCAGAGTAGAGTAGCAGCAAAGTGGGCATGAATGAGCATATGGTGACTATGCTATTGTTTCCAGAAAAAAAACTAAAACCTTATGGAACGGAAACCAATTGCAACAGAAGCATTACCATTGAAATCAGCTATGGTTTCCGTTTGGCTTTCCATTCATTGGTTCCTTTGATGCAAAGGCCTAATAGAACCCATGAACGGAAGCCCAGCGCTGGTATGAACACAGCCTTAATATAGTAAAACCTCTCGCGAAAGATGAAAAAGTTGATTCATAAGAATAGCTGGCCCAAGATTTGTTGAGAAGGTTCATTGATTCGCTAGTTAGATGTGTTTTTGCAGGATTAAAGTTTGTAATCAAATTGAAAAGACCCAACCTCTTCAAACTATCCTTCTTGCCTCGGATATTCCAAAATAAAAAAGCATTGATCTCTTGTGTCCTTAAAAAAAAGTCCCAGTCGGGTCCAGTGGAACCCACCCCAAACCTACAACCTGTGTTTCATTTTCCTGTCCACAGAATCCTAGCCAATTTCTCAGGCAGCTTAAAGTGTAGCTAAACGTTTGACAAACTTCTGGCATGTCATAGTGACATGTCAGAAGTTTGGATTGGTGGTGGTCCGAGCACTGAGACCCCCATCAATCGCTAGAACAAAGCACCTGAGTGCTCAGCCGCTTTGTGTCTGTTCGGCTTTTTCCGGAAATAAATGTATTGGCGTACGGACTCAATAGAAAGTGTAAAGGATCTGCCAGGCACAGCTTCTGTGTCAACGCCCATAGGTAATCAGTCTGCACCTGCTTCTATGTCTGTGAGACTGACTCCATCTTCCACCACTCAGGATGGCAGGCTTAGGAGTGGGAGAGCCTATCACAGCCTGGCTAGACAGAGCTAGCTCCCGCCCTCTGTCTATTTATACCTGCCTTTCTTGTTCCTCCTTGCTTGTGATTCTTCTCGTTTGGTTTCCTGGCCCTGCTGCAGCTTCTTGAATTATTTGTCCCTGCTTCATACTGACCCTGGCTTACTGACTACTCTGCTGCTCTGCGTTTGGTACCTCGTACACCCCTGGTTTGACTCAGCTTGTTCACTACTCTCCTGCTCTGCGTTTGATACCTCGTACACTCCTGGTTTGACTCGGCTCGTTCACCACTCTTGTTGCTCACGGTGTTGCCGTGGCAACTGCCCCATTTCCCTTAGCTTCTGTGTACCCTTGTCTGTCGTGCACTTATTGAGCGTAGGGATCGTCGCCCAGTTGTACCCTGTCGCCTAGGGCGGGTCGTTTCAAGTAGGCAGGGACTGAGTGGCGGGTAGATTAGGGCTCACTTGTCTGTTTCCCTACCCCCTGTCATTACAGAAAGTCTATGAGTCCGTACTCCGATACATCGGGTTTCCGGAAAAAGCCGAACAGACACGAAGCAGCTGAGTGCTCACACAAGCAGTTCAGCTGCTCCGTTCTAGCAATTTGTGGGGGAACCCCCACCAATCAAAACTTCTGACATGTAACTATGACATGTCAGAAGCTTGTCAAATGTTTAGCTACACTTTAAACCACCTGAACAAGAATCCCCCCCCCCCCTCCATCAGCATTTCGTTAACTTGCATAGTTAAAGTTTAAGAAAAGGGTATTTTTAAGATCTTCCCAAAAAGTTCAGCCAAGAGTCAGCAACTTGAGGACTGGAGACAAATTCATTTTTTTCAGTTATGGATGGTCATAAATTTAGTAGGATATTTAATTAAGTCTTTCATACCCGCAGGGTGAAGAGGTTTTTATTTACATCTAAAAATGACTATACAACCTATATAGCAGAGCAGGTTAGGAATATACATGAATGGTGTTGAGGGTTGTTCTTATAGTTTGGAGGGAAGACAGCCAAGATATTAAAATAGGTGGCATAAGGGTATGTAGACAGCCCTGGAAAATATACCATCACCTTCACAGAGGCTGAAGCAGAAGGCTGTACTCGCCGGAGCACCATCCAGAAGTCGCGGTCAATTAGTGGTGGGAGCAGGAGCTCGTGCATATTGGGTCGGTGGTCAGATTGCCAGGCAGGTGCTTGGTCTGGCAATCAGGATGCACACAAGCCACAATGTTATATGGGGAGAGGGTGCACAGGTGCAAAGTACTGATGAGCATCCACACCTACAATTCACAAGAGGGGTAGCTGCTTAGTATTCTAATTGCACACAGATAAGGCTTCTATAAAGGTGCCAGTCACACGGTCATGTGTAGCGAAACATACTGTCTTACAGTATAATAGTTACAACCATACTATTAGATCAGGCAGGCTGCCCAACATCTTCCAAGTGTACCATGCAACGTACTGACACCCCATTCTACCCACAACATCACAGGGCCAGGCTGCATCCTGCAAAAATGCTAAACATCATAAACGTGATGTATTAGTTGATATTTAGGGCAAAATAGGTAAACTCGCAACTCGCATCAAGAGTCCTCATTGTCTTGCAAGTCCCTAGCATTATAAATAAATGAGACAAAGCCCTAAGTTCAAGCCAATTTTGGACTTTTAGGACAGACCTACGTATGCAGTTTATAGTTTTTATTGCCACTATTTGGGGTATATATAATTTCATAAATCACTTTCATTCAATATTTAGGGCCAAATCCTCTCGTTGTCAGACAGGGCTCCACCTTTAAGCTGTCGGGTGCTTCCTATAGGTAATTACTTATTCCTCTATCACAACTTGAATATGACATTGTTTCATAGTACTTTAGGCTAATTATGTTTATATAGTTTCTGATACAGTACCAATGTATTTTTATGCACTTCCTATACAATACAGATGCCTCGGGCCAATATTAATGCCCTTAATAGCACTTTAGAGTCCATTCTTACCTAATATGTAGTACATGTGTTTTCGGTGTAAGGGCTCCTATTCACAAGTTACTTCCATTTACCTGTGTTATGTATTACTATGATATGCATATTGCTATTTTACTCATTCGGTTTTTAAAACACTTTAGTAAAAGTTACAAGAAATTGTTAGCTGTTTTATTCTAGTTGTATAATGCTGTGCGTTTGCCAAGAAATCCATGCCCTTAGTCCTAATTTAACAAACCAAGCATAACAATTACATTTTAAAGTGCATACATTTGCAGGCTGGACTTTTTTAAATTAGTATCATTGCAGCAAATGAATGTGGGTATGTCTTTTGAAACAAACTTTATCAAATGTTCCACCTAAGCCAGTTATGATGCAATTTAAAGAGGAAACAACACTTTATATGTCACTAGATAACGCCATGTTCATAGGTATTCTAGTGACAGTGGCATATGCAGAATTTTGTCAAGGAGGGTTCACAACCACACATAAACACATATACATAATCACACATGTGCATAAATTTTTCATGTACACACGTACATAAATTTATATTTATATACATACAAATATATATATATATATATATATATATATATATATATATATATATATACACACAAACATGCAGAAAAACGCCTCTATATATACTCACATATACAGTAGACAGACATAATTGTACATACATATTCAGATACACACATTAATATATATCTATATACAAAAATATGTACATACAAGCATGCACATAAACACCTACAAACATATACACTCTCACACATAGTAGACACCGACATACACACACACAGATTATATATATATAAATATATATATTTACACCACCAGTAGGCAACGAAGAAGCAGCACTCGACATAAAACCTGGATATATCCGTATGTATGTACAGTGAAGGAAATAAGTATTTGATCCCTTGCAGATTTTGTAAGTTTGCCCACTGTCAAAGACATGAACAGCCTAGAATTTTTAGGCTAGGTTAATTTAACCAGTGAGAGATAGATTATATTTAAAAAAAAAAAAACAGAAAATCACATAGTCAAAATTATATATATTTATTTGCATTGTGCACAGAGAAATAAGTATTTGATCCCTTTGGCAAACAAGACTTAATACTTGGTGGCAAAACCTTTGTTTTCAATCACAGCAGTCAGACGTTTTTTGTAGTTGATGATGAGGTTTGCACACATGTTAGATGGAATTTTGGCCCACTCCTCTTTGCAGATCATCTGTAAATCATTAAGATTTCGAGGCTGTCACTTGGCAACTCGGATCTTCAGCTCCCTCCATAAGTTTTCGATGGGATTAAGGTCTGGAGACTGGCTAGGCCACTCCATGACCTTAATGTGCTTCTTTTTGAGCCACTCCTTTGTTGCCTTGGCTGTATTTTTTGGGTCATTTTCATGCTGGAAGACCCAGCCACGAGCCATTTTTAATGTCCTGGTGGAGGGAAGGAGGTTGTCACTCAGGATTTGACGGTACATGGCTCCATCCATTCTCCCATTGATGCGGTGAAGTAGTCCTGTGCCATTAGCAGAGAAACACCCCCAAAACATAATGTTTCCACCTCCATGCTTGACAGTGGGGACGGTGTTCTTTGGGTCATAGGCAGCATTTCTCTTCCTCCAAACACGGCGAGTTGAGTTAATGCCAAAGAGCTCAATTTTAGTCTCATCTGACCACAGCACCTTCTCCCAATCACTCTCAGAATCATCCAGATGTTCATTTGCAAACTTCAGACGGGCCTGTACATGTGCCTTCTTGAGCAGGGGAACCTTGCGGGCATTGCAGGATTTTAATCC
Source organism: Rhinoderma darwinii (assembly GCF_050947455.1). Classification (NCBI taxonomy): domain Eukaryota; kingdom Metazoa; phylum Chordata; class Amphibia; order Anura; family Rhinodermatidae; genus Rhinoderma; species Rhinoderma darwinii. The sequence continues at coordinate 214,117,794 of NC_134690.1, read as the reverse complement.
ATTACGTAATGTGTTACCAATGGTTTTCTTGGTGACTGTGGTCCCAGCTGCCTTGAGATCATTAACAAGTTCCCCCCGTGTAGTTTTCGTCTGATCTCTCACCTTCCTCAGGATCAAGGATGCCCCACGAGGTGAAATTTTGCATGGAGCCCCAGATCGATGTCGATTGACAGTCATTTTGTATGTCTTCCATTTTCTTACTATTGCACCAACAGTTGTCTCCTTCTCACCCAGCGTCTTACTTATGGTTTTGCAGCCCATTTAAGCTTTGTGCAGGTCTATGATCTTGTCCCTGACATCCTTAGAAAGCTCTTTGGTCTTGCCCATGTTGTAGAGGTTAGAGTCAGACTGATTAATTAAGTCTGTGGACAGGAGTCTTTTATACAGGTGGCCATTTAAGACAGCTGTCTTTAATGCAGGCACCAAGTTGATTTGGAGCGTGTAACTGGTCTGGAGGAGGCTGAACTCTTAATGGTTGGTAGGGGATCAAATACTTATTTCTCTGTGCACAATGCAAATAAATATATATAATTTTGACTATGTGATTTTCTGGTTTTCTTTTTATATAATCTATCTCTCACTAGTAAAATTAACCTATCCTAAAAATTCTAGACTGTTCATGTCTTTGACAGTGGGCAAACTTACAAAATCAGCAAGGGATCAAATACTTATTTCCTTCACTGTGTATATATATATATATATATATATATAGAGAGAGAGAGAGAGAGAGAGAGAGAGAGAGAGAGAGAGAGAGAGAGGGTGGCCCATTTATATGGATACACCTAAATAAAATGGGAATGGTTGGTGATATTAACTTCCTGTTTGTGGCACATTAGTATATGGGAGGGGGGAAACTTTTCAAGCTGGGTGTTGACCATGGCGGCCATTTTGAAGTCGGCCATTTTGTATCCAACTTTAGTTTTTTCAATGGAAAGAGGGTCATGTGACACATCAAACTTATCGAGAATTTCACAAGAAAATCAATGGTGTGCTTGGTTTTAACGTTACTTTATTCTTTCATGAGTTATTTACAAGTTTCTGACCACTTATAAAATGTGTTCAAAGTGCTGCCCATTGTGTTGGATTGTCAATGCAACCCTCTTCTCCCACTCTTCACACACTGATAGCAACACCGCAGAAGAAATGCCTCCCGATCTGACCCCCTTAGACTTTTATCTTTGGGGTCATCTGAAGGCAATTGTCTATGCTGTGAAGATACGAGATGTGCAGCAACTGAAACTACGGATACTGGAAGCCTGTGCTAGCATTTCTTCTGCGGTGTTGCTATCAGTGTGTGAAGAGTGGGAGAAGAGGGTTGCATTGACAATCCAACACAATGGGCAGCACTTTGAACACATTTTATAAGTGGTCAGAAACTTGTAAATAACTCATGAAAGAATAAAGTAACGTTAAAACCAAGCACACCATTGTTTTTCTTGTGAAATTCTCGATAAGTTTGATGTGTCACATGACCCTCTTCCCATTGAAAAAACTAAAGTTGGATACAAAATGGCCGACTTCAAAATGGCCGCCATGGTCAACACCCAGCTTGAAAAGTTTCCCCCCTCCCATATACTAATGTGTCAGAAACAGGAAGTTAATATCTCCAACCATTCCCATTTTATTTAGGTGTATCCATATAAATGGCCCACCCTGTATATATATATATATATATATATACAAATACACAGACATACATGCTGATACACACATACACTTAAATACAAATACAAAAAGATCCAAATATACATATATATATATATATATATATATATATAGAAACATACATATTAACACCTACATATACACTCACATACAGATGTAGCTGTCTTTATCTTGTATTTTAACGCATTAAACACACAGTGGCAAGATCCTTTATCTTAACTTTTTCAATGACTTCAATGGCTTTTGTTGTGTGATATCACGCTGCAGCAAGTTATCAGTCAAGCTAAAGATGGCTACATCCGTATACAGCAAACATACATATACAGTACATACATAGCACATGCAGGCTAGTATTCAGGACACAGGCCCTCGGTTCGAGTACACTGTTGCCTAGTGGGAGTATTTATTCTAGTATTGATCAGTAAATACTATTGCATTTTGTGCTTGTTGATAAATGTAGTCACTACAAAAGGAAAATAATAGGTCCTGATGTGGATATCCAGCTTACTACTTGATTCCCTTCATGATACCTCTCTCTTCCTACCCACTGCTATCCTTGAAATGTAGATTAAAAAGACAGACTTAGACCAGTGCATCACGCAGCACAAGATATATCAACAGTCACTTTAGATCTGCAGTTGAAATCTTTAAATAATAAATTACCTCCAGCAGAGCCAGTAGTAATAAATCAAATAGGCATGTGCATTTCCTGAATAGCCATCAAACTATCTCCAGATTAGAACACTGATCTTCCTTTACTCAATTATCACTGCAGCCCAGGAGATCCTGAATATTACTAACTACGATGAACTATATTTAGTGAATGTATTTCTAGCAGGCTGTCATAGAAATTCAGCTACTAAAATGTATGACTAGAAATGTTAGGAAATTTCTCTATATTTCCAATGTTGTTATTTCCGATGATGAGACAAATATGAATATATCCAAGGTAAAATGAATACATAGCAAGAAATGGAAAACCTAATGAGACTACAAGCTCAGGGCCACATCTAGAAAAGCCTGGGTCACATAGCAAACTTGTAAATGAAACACCCCCCCCTCTCGAGTAAGAACATTTAAGTGACTTTCATTGCATTGAATCATCAGACCAGATAAAAATAAAATTTAGACCCCAGAACAGACCCCAATACACCAGTCTCAGTTATTTTCTTGGTCCTCTTCACATCTGGACACCAGAAGATCAGGGACACAAGCCCAAAGGCATAGTTTCCCCTCACTTGTTGATCCAATGTTGAACCTGTCGTACTGCCAGTTGGGATCATGAGGGAATTTTGATTAATGCCTTATGGGTAATTTTTATAAAAACATTTTTTTTTATTTTAAGCCGTTAGTGACCGCCAATATGCCTTTTCATGGCGGCCACTAACGGGCTTTATTCTGATACATATACACCTTTTCACCTGCATCAGAATAAATAAGCCACGCCATGAAAATGAAAAACTCCATGCTCTCAGCTCCCTCCGGTAGATGAGTGTTTGGAGCAGCGTCGCTCGAGTGGGCAGATCGAAATCCACCCATTTAACCGCATCGATGCGGTGCTCAATAGCGAGCGCCGCATCTAAGTGGTTTTGGAGGGGGCACCCTGCATGCGATCGCAGGGTGTCGGTGCTTTCTATGGCAGCCTCTAGTTAAGGCCTGCTGGGCCATCTAGCAGGTGCCTGTCAGTTTTACACTGACGTGACAGGCAATAATACACTGCATTACAGAAGTATTGCAGTGTATTATAAAAACGATCAAACGATCGCAAAATAAAGTCCCCGAGTGGGACTAATAAGAAAGTTAAAAAAAGTTTAATAAAGTTAAATAAATAGATAAATAAAAACCCCAAAGAAAAAAAAATGAAAAACCCACTTTTTCCCTTACAAAATGCTTTATTATGAAAAAAAAGGTAAAAAAGTTACACATCTTTGGTATCGCCGCGTCCATAATGACCCCAACTATAAAGCTATTATGTTATTTTACCCACTTGGTGAACGCTGTAAAAAATAAAATAAAAAAACAATGCCAGAATTACGGTTTTCTGTGCATCCCGCCTTCAAAAAAATGTGATAAAAAAAGTGAGCAAAATGTCCTATGTACTCCAAAATGGTACCGATGAAAACTGCAAGTCGTCCTGCAAGAAAAAAAACCCTCATACAACTGCATCAGTGGAAAAATAAAAAAACTTATGGCTCTTCAAATATGGAGACATAAAAACAAATAATTTTGAAAAAACTGTGTTTTTACTGTGTAAAAGTAGTAAAACATAAGAAAACTATATAAATTTGGTATCGAAACAATCGTAATAACCTTCTGAATAAAGTTATTATGTTATTTATACCACACGGTAAATGGCGTAAATTAAGGACGCAAAAAAAGTGTCGAAATTGCCAAAAAAAGTTAATAAAAATTAATCAATAAATTATGTGTACCCCAAAATGGTGCTATTAAAAAATAGAACTAGTCCCACAAAAAACAAGTCCTTAAACAGCTATGTTGAAGCAAAAATAAAATAGTTATAGCTCTTGGAATGCAACAATGGAAATACGTAAATAGCTTGGTCATTAAGGTTTAAAATAGGCTGGTCATTAAGGGGTTAAACCTTTCTCTGGATCAATAGAGGTAAAACAAAATTCTATAATTTCTCCCATCCCTTCCCTTTCTCCTATCCCTTGTTTGATCTTGATGGACATAAGTATTTTTTCAACTGTATTAACTAGAATAAGTAACTATGTAAATATGCCATATGATAAGCTTAGATACTCCATCTCAGCAATACACTGTCCCTTTTTTTTTGCTTCTATGCATTCTCTAAGTAAGGCAACTCCTTAGGGTGCTTGCGTTTGGGATCGACAGCAGCTTCCACTACATTGCATATACTTGGCAGTATTTGCAACTACTAAGGGGAGTAATCTCCAAAAAAACTTTACATCTTCAACTACAATTTGTGGCGCCGTGTCCTTTTTTCACTCTGATGTAATAAACTGTCCCTGGAATTTACTTTATAATGAAAATCAGATTTGTGGTGCCTGGTACCTGCATCTGTAAATCTGTTAGCCCTGCCCTAAAATATTTTGCCAATTCTCAAATGTATATATGATAGTTTACCGCTTAATAATACAGTCATTCAATTATCAAATAATACCACTATACAAGGTCCAAATACTGCCTCCACACCATAACCACATACAGCTATTACAAAAAACAAAATAACCCAAAATATCACCATATAGTGCCCATACAGTAGTCACATACAAATTGTACACTGGCGCTCTAGACAGTATAGTCATGCTGTAAATACAGTGCAATAAATACAGTGCAATTATAACCAGTGACTGACAAGTAACGTCTTCTCTGATTGGATTCATTCCCTTTTCTCACTATAGGACCCAGACCACCATGACAACTGCTCCTGACCTCGACTTCTCTCTGCAGAGTTTGCTGCCCAGATCAATATAGCTCTTTGCTTCTTCAACACATCCTCACATTTACAAAAACTTCACATCCTGCTACAGCCTTTAACAGTGCCTCACTCCTGTAAAATAAGTGCTACACAGAAAGTGATCCCAAAAACTATTGTGGCAAACAAATAGTGTCCCACACTGTAATAGTGCCCCCTTAGTACCACACACAGTAATAGTGCACACTTTGTGCAGTACACAGTCATAATGCCCGAAACAGTAATAGTGCCCCACTGTGCCCCACATACCTTCATAGTGTTCTCTTTGTTTGGCACACAGTAATAGTGCCCCCATACAGTAATAATGGCCCCTTGGTTCCCACCTCGCAGTAATAATGTCCACTTAGTTCTCCTCACAAAGTAATGATGACCCCTTTATAGTCACTATGACACCAAAGTGCAGGAAAAACAGTAGGGATGCCCCCACATAGTAAGAATGCCCCCAGAGTGCCTCTGCAAAGAAATGATGCCCCCTTAGTGTCCACACAATAAAAATGCCCACTTAGTAAACGTCACACAGGAAGGATGCCTCCTCACAGAAATTATGTCCCCTTAGTGCCGTCTCACAGTAAGAATGCCTCCTTGGTGCCACCACAAACAAAGGATGGTCCCTTAGTGCCCTTACATAGAAATGATGCCCCTTATTTCCCATCACATTAATAATGCCCCCATAGTACCCCTCACACAGTAAGGATGCCCCTTTACAGTAATTATGACCCCTAGGTCCCCCCACATAGTAAGGATGGCTCTTAGCGCCCCTACATAGAAATGATGTCCACTTAGTGCCACCCTCACAGTAATTATGCCCACAATAATCTCTTCACAGTAGTAATGCATCCTTAGTGCCATCTGCACAGTATCAATGCAACCTTAGTGCCCCACACACAGTAGTGATGTCTCCCTAGTGCCACCCACAGTAATAAAGCCCACTTTTTGCATTCTCACACATAAATAGTATCCCTTAAAATAATATTGGAAATCTCACCTAGCTCGTTCCCACGACAAACGGATCAGCTCCCTCTTCAGGCAAATTCTGACATGTGCAGCAGACTGGTCGGCGTAAGCAGGCGTGATTACGGCACTGAACTACGCCAGCCGGCGGCGACGTCAGGATTCAGTGAGTGAATGGTGGAGCAGGGAACTGATGGCTACATGCAACACCATTGTATTAAATTCTATCTCTGACCTTATAACGCAGATAAAATTTAAAGAATTGCCCGCTGGCCTGGGCCTCTCAGTAACCGCTATGGCTGCTACAGTGGTAGTTACTTCAATGTGTAAGCTCCCTATTTTCCACATATGCCATTCCACATATGCCATTTACTCCCAAATACTGACAGTTCATAAATTATTTTGGAGTAGCTGCTGCTCTAAAAGACTCAATGTGACAATATATAACAAAGTCGCCCATTAATTTTAATGGGTAGCATATGATATTTACATGGAAAATGAGCAACCCTGTGCATCTTTCCCTGGCAATGACATCTCACCAGCCAATGGGCTGACAGAGGGACCCCTCTCTGTTGTCAAACTCCTTTGGTGCCGCGATAGCTATTGACCATAGCATACAACGGGTTAAATGGCCTGAATTGGAGTTCTCTAAGATCCTAGCTGTTAAAGTGAGATGTTGGCTGTGCAATACAGTCGACACACGCAAGTGATGGCTCTTGTGCCTACACCATCACTATGCTCTAAATAGTACGTGTGATGGAATAACCTGTATGGTACTATTATGGAGTAGGGTGGAAAGGGGTTAAAGATGCAGTAGGTTAGGTTTCCAAGCACATTGGTGGCCCCGGCAAAATGCCCTAGACTCTCACCCCATTATACTAAACATTTTAAATTTACGGGCAAATAGTAATCTGATTAACACCTAATATTCCTGGTAGTTTGGGATGGTGCATGGGTTAATGGAGGTTGTTTAGTGCAGAAGAAGATAACCATAATTTAATTCCATTTAATATAACTAGGTCCAAAAATCTTTACAGGGGTCAGAGCTCAGTTTTTTTTTATACAGAGCACCAAATCCCATGCTTTCTACTGCACATGCCTTTTAATATTCTACATCTCTAATGCCCCTGAACCAACCAGCATACCAAAATAAGATAGGGTGCAAGTACAAGCTAACCGACTTCACAGCAGTGAAGGCATCTTAAAGTGATCAGCTTCCTTGGTACACCATGATTAGTTTGTTCCATAAACATAAAGTGTCATAGGGATTGAAAAAATACAATTTATTTGGACTGCCAGCGATTCAGGAATATGATGTATAGATGCAGGAAATCTGCTGTATTTCTTACAACTTTCAAAAAGATATTGAAGTATATAAAAAAAAAACAACATGTGCCTAGAGGTGCCTTGTCTGCTTTATAAACTGCATGTCTGAATCAGGGCCCTTGTTATCGTTTGCTCTTGCAGTCTTATCAAAGCAGTTTGTCACTATTTATCAATTTCATAGTTATCAGTTGTGAACCTGAAAATATATCTCGGTAGTGGACTTGACAACTATGCACTGTATTTCAAGGATTTTAGGCTTATGTGTGGAGACAAGTTGTTGAAGGCAAATAAGCGCAACAGTATATCTGTATTGTAGATAAGTGGCAGACAGTGAAAAATAGGCATGTGGCTACTGAAGAAAGATGTCTTCCATCAATGGAGAGATTGAGATATGAGCGAAGGAATGCAGTGAGAACAAGACCAATGCATTTAAATCAAGACCTTATATCACTACCATAATTTGTTAGGGTGATAACATACTGTCAGTTATTTCACATTTATTCAGCTTATCTTTTCTTGTTGTAGTTTATAAATACAACAGGTGGAAAAGTGGAAATTATATTTAATAAACACTCATTTGCTTGCCTTTGATTTAAATGTTCTACAACTAATTTACAAATTATGTAAATTACCCTAATGTAATTTAAGTACTGCACATGCATTTATTTTCTGCTATTTTAAGCGATGGGGCATTGAGTTCAATGAAAATCTGAATTACAACATGTAGATAGCACCAATGTCGGCTCTAAACCAATAACTAAATGTAAAAACAAAAGGAAAAAGAAAGGAAACGCTTCTTTGTCCTTACAAAGGGATGTAACTAACAGGGTGGTCTGCCTAGCAGCTGCTACGGGGCTCAGTAGATGAGGGGGCCAACATAAAAGCATACTGCAAAAAACTTTAGTGTAGACTTGCCCTTATTGGGTGGTATCAACAAAATGGTCAACAAAACTGTTAGGCTCCCTGCACATGGGTCAGATTTGATGCTGAAAATTCTTCAGCAAATTCAACCCAGATACCGCAAGGATTTCCAAGCGAAAGTTCACACAAAATCGTGTTTGATTTGGTGCAGACTTTCTAATGGATTTTCTGCTGCGGACACCAGAAAAAAGAAAAAAAAAGTCAATTCATACCTCTCCCTGGTCTCCGACAGCGACGCCTCACTCCTCCCAGGGATGGTGTCAGTACTGGGATGAAATTATTTCCCATGTAACCATTGCAGCCTGTGAGGATTTAGGGATTGCTATGGGAACGCGAAGACCAGTGAGTATTGATTTTTTTGTTTCAAAGTGGGACGTCTTATTTGCGATATTTTTGCTGTGAAATTACAGTTTTTCCGCAGGAAAATTTGCAAGATATGTTATTTGGTGCGGAATTTTACTTCCCTATTGAAGTTAATTGGGAGAGTCCACGAGAAATATGCAGCCGTTTGGCCCAGTTGTTAGCACTATTGCCTTGCAGCGCTGGGGGCCTGGGTTCAAATCTTACCAATAGTGTTTGCATGTGTTTTCCCCAGGTACTCTGGTTTCCTTCTATGCCCAAAAAACATAAAAATAGGGAATTTACATTGTCAGCCCCAACTGGGACAGTATGTAAGGACCTCTGTACAGCACTGCAGAATATGTTGGTGCTATATAAGTAACAGAAATAAATAAAACCATTTATAATAAATTTACATGCTGCAAAAAAAACAAAAATGTAAGTCAATTTCTGCAAAGATATTTTAGCAGCATGTGGATGAGATTTTTAAAATGTCATCCACTTTGCTGCTACTGTAATACACTGAAGATTTTACATCTGAAAATCCGGATGGAAAATCTGCAGCGATACACTACATGTGCAGGGGACCTTAATGAGAGGTGTTTGTGTTTACTCATACAAATGACTAATTTGGAAGACACACTGGAGGGGGGGGGGAGTGATCAATAGTGTAGTAGGTTGTATAAATTTGAAAAATGTATTAAATTGGTGCACACTGCATGATAAATTTGGAGCAACTCACTAGGCATGTGAGACCATTTTCTATCCATGGCTGGCATACATTTACATCAATATTTTGTGGTAAACAATGGTCACCTCTTAAATTTGGGGCATTTTACACTCCTATTTGCCACAGTCCTTTTTATAAACACATTTCAAAGATGACAACTTAGGTGTGAAAAGTGTGTACTAAGTTAACTTTCAACTTCAATTTTCAAATCCACAGCATTCCTTGTCTGGTGAAAACGGTATTCTCAGTTTGGACAAAGATTACAAATTTATGGCTAAACTGTGAGAAAAAACTGCAGTGAAATCAAACATTTTGGTGTGAATTTTTAGGCTGGCTCCACAAAGTATTTTTTTTTATGCTGTGTGAAACTTCATAATGAATGTGGTGCACACCATGTAATTTGCTACAAATTCTACCTTTTATTTCAAGGATTCAACTAATGGGTATCATATACTTTTTGAATGTTAAATATTTATCTTAAAGTGGTTATCCAGAGACCTAAATATGGTGATCATTCCTCATATTATCTGTAAAGATGTCACTTACCAATATGCTTTAATTTTCAAATGTGTGCAGAATCACCGATCCAAGAACTGGGTGATCATGTGAACGGGCGTGTTCCGTGAGCTCTATCTCGTCTCATCCCTCCACACCTGTTCAGAGAATGGTGTTTCTTGCGGGTATACGGTGAGGTTCAGCGGGACCCAGTACGCACAGGCAGATATTGGGAGAACTGGTGATGCGGTCGGCTCCCTGGAGCGCCAGGTGATCGACTGGACTCATTGAGTGGGAAGCTAGGCTTTCGTCGGCATTCTTGATCCGGGGCGGCTGGCCCCACATGACATCACTGGGAAAAGATTGCTGTGGGACTCTGGTGTCTGTTTGATGGGGCTGGAGGAGTATGCTGGAAGTGTATGCCAAGTGGGACACTACTGAGATCTACCTGCTTCCTCATTAACTGTGGAGTTTACTTAAGATTCCTACGTGTATCTTATGCTAATCTTATTGTACTGTGGAGTGCCTCCCTTGCTGCTGAGATCATCCATTGCTGCTGAACTCCTCAAGTACTGCAGAGTTCCTCCATTGCTGCAGAGTTCCTCCATTGCTGCAGAGTGCCTCCATTGCTGCAGAGTGCCTCCATTGCTGCTGGTTTCTTTCATTTGCTGCAGAGTTCCTCCATTGCTGTTGATTTCTTCCATCGCTGCTGAGTTCCTCCGTCGCTGCTGAGTTCCTTCGTCGCTGCTGAGTTCCTCCATCATTGCAGAGTTCCTCCATTGCTGCTGAGCTCCTCCGTCGCTGCTGAGTTCCTCCGTCGCTGCTGAGTTCCTCCGTCGCTGCTGAGTTCCTCCGTCATTGCGGAGTTCCTCCGTTGCTGCTGAGTTCAGCCGTTGCTACGGAGTTCCTCCGTTGCTACTGAGTTCCTCCGTTGCTGCTGAGCTTCTCCATTGCTGCTGAGGTACTCCATTCCTGCCGAGGTCCTCTATTGTTGATGAGTAGATGTTGAGTTCCCCTATGGCTGCTGATCTCCTCCATTACTGTTGAGATGCTCTATGTTGTTGAGGTCCTCTATGGCTGCTGAGCATCTCTATTGCTGCCGTTTTGTTTTTTTTCATCTCTGCTTGAGGCCTCCATTTGCTGAGATCCTTTATTGTTCTTGAGTTTTTCCATGTTTACTGGGTTTTTTTTCCTTCCGTTGTTGCTAAGTTCCTCTATTGCAAATGAGTTCCTCCATTGCTGCTCAATTCATCCATTGCTGCTGAGCTCCTCCACTGCTATTGAGTTCCTTCATTGCAGTTGAGCTACTTCGTTGCTCTTGAGTTCCTCTATTGCTGTTAAGCACTTCCATTGCTGTTGAGTTCCCTCATTGCTGTTGCGCTTCTATATTGCTGTTAAGTTCCTCCATCTCTGCTGAGTTCCTCTATTGCTGCGGTGTTCCTCTAATCCAGCTGAGCTCCTCCATTTCGGCTGAGTTCCTCCATTGCAGCTGAGTTCCTGCATTGAGGCTGAGTTCCTCCATTGTGGCTGAGTTCCTCTATGGCTGCTGAGGTCCTCCATCGCTACTGAGTTCCTCCATTGCTGCCGAGCACTTACAGTGCTGCTGTGTGCCTGTACTTCCGCTGTGTACCTTCATTGCTGGTGAGCTCCTTTACTGCTGTCGACACCCTCCATGGCTGCTGAATTCCTCCAACACCGCTGAGCACCTTTATTGCTGTGGAGCTCATCCATCGCTGCAGAGTTCCTCCTTCCCTGCTGAGTCTCTTCATTGTTGCTGAGTTCTCACACTGCTGCTGAATTTTCCACTGCTGCAGAGTTCTTTCATTGCTGCTGAGTTGCTCTTAGGTTGCAGAGTTTTTATTTAGGAGATAAGGTAGATAAACGCCATGAATATGCCGGCTAAAAAACAGCTCCGAAAAGGGCAATTCACAACGCAGATCAAAGAATTGTCTACCAGAATACCAGAAAGGGAAAAACTGTCATCTGGCACAAGAACATATAAAACGTTGCCTGCTTTAAAATCTATGCAAGGAGGTAAAGGTACTACATAGATAAGCTTTTTAGGAGAAGAAGTGGTCTTACTCAGGGCGAGCCTTAGGGGTGTGCAACCAGTGCCATTGCACAGGGCGCATCACTCCAGCAGGTGGAAGGGGACACTTCACTGGCTCCCTTCCCCTGCTTGTTTCAGAAGTGCACGGGCCGGCAACTCAACAGCTGCATTTCCGCCCGGGCGGTTCTTCTTTCAGTGACGTCGCTACCTCTGTAGCAGCCATAGAGCGACACCAGGCAAAAGGGGCCTGTTGCGCCCATCGGGATGGGGGCGCCCCCCCCCCCCCATAGCCAGCGGCACCACTAGCAGCCTCTGCTACACCGGTAGCGACGCCACATTTAATAGTATCTATTGAACACTATAGCAGAGCAGGGTGGTATCTCCTTGTTCTGCTATCTACTAGCACCACTGTAGCTCCGTGAAGGAGCGGAATTCTCCCGTGGCCGTGGATTCCGCTCTTGGACGGAGCGCTAGATGTCTCTGTCCATATATGGACAGTGACATCAGGGCAAACTCCTAAAGCGGAATCCCCATCCACAGCGTTGCCAATGCTGTGACTGGGGATTCCACTCCAGGAGAAGCCCCTGACGCCACTGTCCATAAATGGACAGAGATGTGAGGGGCTTCTCCTGGAGTGGATTCCCCAACACTGTGACCGCGGATTCCACTCCAGGAGAAGCCCCTGATGTCATTGTCTATAAATGGACAGAGACGTCAGTGGCTTCTCCTGGAGTGGAATCCCCGGTCACAGCGTCGGCAATGCTGTAGATGGGAATTCCACTTCAGGAGTTGCCCCTGATGTCACGGTCCATATATGGACAGAGACATCAAGCACTATGTCCAGGAGCGGAATCCCGGCCACAGGGGGATTCCGCTGTTTCAGGGAGCTACAGTGATGCTATCTACAGGAAGGGGTCGGGCACTATCTACAAGGGGCTGTGTGGCACTACCTACAAGGGGGTGTCTGGTACTAACTACAAGGGGGCTGTGTGGCACTATCTACAGAGCGCTATGTGGCAATACCTACAGGAGATTGTGTGGCACTTCCTACAAGGGGGCTGTGTGGCATAAAATACAAAGGGGCTGTGTGGAACTACCTACAAGGGGGCTGTGTGGCACTACCTACAAGGGGGCTGTGTTGTACTACCTACTAGGGGGCTGTGTAGCACTACCTACGAGGGGCTGTGTGGCACTACCTACAAGGGGTCTGTGTGGCACTACCTACAAGGGGCAGTGTGGCACTACCTACAGGGGTCTGTGTGGCACTACTTACAGGGGGCTGTGTGGCACTACCTACATGGGGCTGTGAGGCACTACCTACAAGGGGCTGTGTGGCACTCTCTACAGGGGGAATCTGTGATGGGCTGATTGTCATTTTACTGTGAGTGGCAGGCTCATGGTCATTTTACTGTGAGTGGCAGGCTGATGGTCATTTTACTGTGAGTGGCGGGCTGATGGTCATTTTACTGTGAGTGGGGGGCTGATGGTAATTTTACTGTGAGTGGTGTGCTGGTGGTCCTTTTACTGTGAGTGGCAGGCTGATGGTCATTTTACTGTGAGTGGGGAGCTGATGGTCATGTTACTGTGAGTGGTGGGCTGATGGTCATTTTACTGTGAGTGGGGGGCTAATGATTATTTTACTGTGAGTAGGGGGCTGATGGTCTTCAACCAATTTCCAGCTCTGATCTCTAATTGAATTTAAAAGGAGGCAGAAAATACATTTGGAGCTCGTTTGGTGTTTTTTTTGCCTGCGTCTTTTGCATTAGCTTCAACGGCTAAAAAAATGCAAAAAAAATAACGTCAAATAACGCTGTCAATTCAAAATCTGCAGATTTTTTCTGTTTCCAAAAAATGCTGTGTGAACATACCCTCAGAGAGTGTAGTGCTTGTTTTTAGCCATTTTCTGTCTTTCTCTAAACAAATTTTGGTAGTGGTGCCCTGAGGATACATTTTTTTTCGAAGTCCGAAAAGGTTGGGAAACTCTGTACTAGGCTACAGGATCATGCCGGCCTATGAAAGGATCCCATCGTGGAGCAGCTCAGTTCGTCGTGGGACCGGGGACTGAGTTAGTACAATTTTTTTTGCTTAGGGGCACTGTCTACAAGCGGTAGGTGGGGGCGGTATGGCACTGTCTACATAAGGGAGGTGAGGGGTTTTATGGCACGATCTACAAGGGGGAGGTGGGGGGGATATATGGCACTGTCTACAGGGAGGCTGTATGGCACAATCTACAGGGGCACTATCTACAAGGGGGGCTGTGTGTGGCAGCCAGGGGAGGGGGATATTATACTGTGTGGAGGCCACTAAGCAGATATTATACTGTGTAGGGGTACTACAAGGGGCAATATACTATATGTGTCACTTAGGGGGCATAATACTGTGTGGGCACAATTAGAGGACAAAATACTGTGTCCTTGAAGGGGTTATAATATATTATATTAAATATTATTATTTTACTGTATGGGGGGCACTAAAGGGGCATTATACTGTGTGGGTGCACTATATAGGGCATTATACTGTGGGGGGACGCTATACTTTTTTATTGGGCATTTTTTTTATGATCGGCTAGGGCACCGAAAGATAATTTCACATGGGGCGCCATCTATCCTAAGGCCGGCCCTGGTCTCACTTACTATTGTGAACGAAAAGATTCCATAACACTGGACCACTGAAGGGGTGCACGCCTCCACTGGACCTTGTCCACGGTCCACAATATCAGGCAAACAAAGATAGACAGCGAGGCAGCACTTCCAAAAATATGAGCTTTTAATCACCCGTGCGACGTTTCAGTCCAACAGGACTTTTTTCAAGCATTGTGGACACTTACTATTGTGGACACCTCAGAAACCAATCTAGGGTCTCAAACTGAACCCCAAGGGTTGGTTAACCCTCTGCTACTACAGGAGGGACTAAGTACTGTTAAAGGAATGGACTGTAAATTTACGGGCTTGCTTGCTCAGTTCGATGGGATAAAACTCGATATTTCATCAATAAAGTCCGATGTGTCGGTAACTCACAATAGAATCAATGAGGCTGAGGGTAGAATATCCCTCCTGGAGGACTTTATTTCCATATTATTGTTAGAAAAGTTTTATTTTAAATTTATTCTTATTCATGTAATAGATATTAAATGTGCATGCAGGTTTCTCAGAAAATACTTTAGTTGACAAAGAGTTAAATGACAGTCTCTCTTTAAGTGTGTAAGGTGGTCGGACTTCTTAATAAAGATTGCAATCTCCAGAGGAAGTCCAACTGACCCAATCTCATTCTGAAGTGTAACATTTCATGTGACAGGAAAGCCACAAACGGTTTTTCAGTTGGTCTGTACTGCAATATGCATTGATATGTGTATATAAACCTGTGCTTATGGAACGAAGTTAGACATACAGTCTCCTCATCGATGAGAATAAAACTCTTATTGGGATGAAAACTTGAATCATTATTGATAAGTATGGAAAATTCTTCTAACATCTTGGTCCTTCGAAGCCGGAAACCAATATTTCCAGACCCTCGTCCACCCGAGGACTGCACACCATGCATGGGGTGAGTCATCAAAATACTCACTTAATTCAAAGACCTCCGGTTAAATTACCGTTAAAAAGAGGCCAGTCAGACGGAGGGACGAGGTGGAATGACGGTTTTTAAAAGAACATAGTAAGGAGAATTGAGGATTCGAGTTTTCATCTGAATAACGGTAATATAATTTTGTATATATGTGTTTTTATTATTTTTCATATTTAAATGTTATAAGGTTATGTGATAAAAAAAACAAAAAAGAAAGAAAACGAAAAAAACCTAAGTTGGAACTTAGGTACTAAGACTGGTACTTTAGGTACTTTATCTTTTACGTGCTGCACGGAGTTATTTATTACCTGTAGCCTTCTCACATAGGCTATGGACTACTAACCTCGAGAACCATTATTCCCAGGTTTTTATATTAAGACCTCTGCTTAATATAACTAAGAGTTATATTAAGCAGAGGTCTTAATATAAAAACCTGGGAATAATGGTTCTCGAGGTTAGTAGTCCATAGCCTATGTGAGAAGGCTACAGGTAATAAATAACTCCGTGCAGCACGTAAAAGATAAAGTACTTGGAGATTTGGAGGATCTCCTATAGATTAAAGATTATAGAGTATTATGATTATTTCTTATAGAGTATTAGGATTATTTGTTTTATAAAGTTTAAGATCGTGACTAAAAGTATTGAATGATTGAGATAAACTAAATCCAAAGTTAAAGAAAGATAAAGACTTTCAAACTGTGGTGTAAAGAAACATCCAGGACATCTGCTGCTGGTCTGACCAGCCTCTTATTGTCTCTGAACGCCCCTGACACCAGAAGTTTTAAGGTAATCAAGTATTTCTTTGGTGCAGTTGAAAGAAATGGTTGTTATAGATGAAACATATATGAGACTCCTTGACTGTGAAGATTGAATGTATGAGGGTTAAATAAATAAAACCCTGTGTGTGTATAAAGGAGTCCAATTAGGAATGGTCCTTTGTAAAATTGTTACAAGGACAAATCAGTAGGAAAAATACTGTAAAACACCCAGGAACATTAAGTATATGACTGATCAGCATAATACTTGTAAATATTATTGTGTTTTGTGTGTGTACTGTGAAACTTTGGTGAAAATACCTTGTGGTCAAGATATATGAGGTATACAGAAATATAGAATATGATAGTAGGTTTTGTTATTCATATCGAATTTGTCTGTTTGTTAATCGTTAATCATGTGTCTTGTCTAAATGTGGTAAAAGTGAGAGTTGAGACAGTCTTTCACATTTTCTCGTCGTGGTCACCTTGGGTGAGCGACATTACTGTCTTGGGACTGTGTTTTCGTAAGCAGCTCTAAGCGTGTAGAGTGCAGCGAGTCCTACAGTCCAGGGAGAATAACGTTTTGGTGCAGCGAACACTGTTATTCAATATTCCCAACTGACCATCAAAATTCTACAAGACTCTTTGAATGAGATCAAATTAGAGTCAGATCATAGAACCAAGAACAAATAGAATAAAGGGATAAATTAATATTAGTAAGTCAAATTGTCACGTAGCAAAAAAGTGGATTAACATCTATTGTCCTGATGGCTTCTCATTAAGTTTGGTTGGTCTTTTATTATTATTTACTTTATTTGTGATGACTAAGATATTTAAAAATATTAGAAAAGGACAAAGGCACACCAAATTGTTTTAAATCTCTTGTCCTGAGTGTCTGTTTGGATTGTTGGCTATTTCTACTGGAAGTTGGAGAATAGTCAAAATAATTGATAAAGGATACAAAGTTAATCAAATCTTTTCATATTAAAAGTGCTCGTAAGACTCCTATTCTAGAAAAAAGAAAATAAAACTATTTAGGTGTCCATTAAATAGAGAGATAGACATATACTAAAATTGCTAAATTAGATTTCCTTTCAAAAGGACACTGCTTGTAACATGTGTAACGTGTCAGGAACAGCTTCAACATGTTGTTGTTTGTATTAAAAAGCATTAAAATATTCCTTTAGAAGGGGATGTTAAGTATATGCACAAATTAGATGTGGTGAATGTAAAATGATGATGATAAGGGTGTGGCAAATTTGTATTTAAAAGGACTTTGAGGGTAATTGAATGTTATCATTTAGTGAATCAGAAAAGAGAAGTGTGGTTTTGATTGTGTAAGACGACGGTTGGAAGAATCTCACAAAGGAGAACAAGGTAGAAGGTTGACAGAATGTTAAAATGATAAGGAATGTTAAAGAAGGTTGTTTATATAGTTCAAGATGAAAAACTTTCATAGAACAAAATGCTGGCTGGTTGAAAGACCATGAAATGATCGGAAAAGCAGAACTATAGAAGAATGTGTCAATATATGTTGATACTGAATTAATTGAATTTCAAATTATTATTATTATATGTAAAATTAGTGTGTAAAAAGTCCTAGAACATTGAACTAAAGTACAAGATTGTGTAAATAGACTGACTTTTTAAGTAATTAATTAAAGTTAGCTGTGTAAAATCAAGTTTTAAAGTTATAAATACAGTTTCCTTAATGTACGAATTTGCAAATGACAAAGACTTGTTTGATATGGAACATGAGTCTGATTGTCACAGTTTAATGTAACTTGACGCCCAAGGGTTACCAGGTGTCACTGATGTACCTTTGACTAACTACGATGTTCAGTATTTTGTAGACGGATCCAGATACTGGAATGAGCAGACAGGACATTTCGCCACCGGGTATGCAGTAGTCCAGGAAGGTAAGACAGTGCTGCAAAAGTCACTGCCCTCCAGCAGCTCTGCCCAGGAGGCAGAACTCATGGCAATCGCAGAAGCATGTAAGATGGGCACAGGTAAAAGGGTTAATGTCTATATAGACTCGAGGTACACCTTTGGAGTCGCACATTATGACACAATATGGCAAGCAAGAGGCTTTCTGACTGCAGCAGGCAAACCAATACAACACTGGTTTGCACCTGGATTTCAGAACGCAGCTGCTCAACATGTAGAGGGTTGCCTGACATGCGTCAGACACAACCCCGGTAAAATGATAAAAACACCCAATAAGCGCACGCCTTGCCTTGATTACCTCTTCCAGCGACTGCAGGTGGACTACATACAGCTACCCAAGTTTGGTGTATATAAATATGTCCTCGTATGTACTGACGTGTTTTCAAATTGGCCTGAGGCATGGCCAGTAACCAAAAACATAGCTAAAAACACTGCTAGAAAAATATTCAGTGCAGTAGTATGCCGATATGGGGTCCTGAAGTAATTGAGAGTGATAGAGGAACCCACTAAACAGGAGGAGTATTAGGGCATATACTTACTAACCTCGGTAACACACAGGCATTCCATACACCATATTACCCAAGAAGGTAAACATCTAGATGAAGGAAGAAAGTCAGTGATACTCCAAGCACCGAAACTTCTGACAAAAAGACAAATGATCTCCTTTTTGGGTATGACTAACTTCTGCAGGAGTTGGATATGCTGATATTACAGGACCATTGATGTCTTTGATTTATGAAGAGGCCTTTTTTTTCAGATAAAACAGGTTCTTGTAGGATCTTCAGTGCTTGGACTAACTGATTATTATTTAAAAAAAAAAAAAAGAAAAAAACCTTTATTCAAACTTTAGATTGTAAAAATTGATATATGACTTCGGGGCTAACACAGGAGTATGGAGGAAAGGATAGACCTCTAGCTTACTACTCATCAAAACTCGACTCTGTGGCTAGAGCCTTACCTCCCAGTGTTCAATCAGTTGTAGCAGAATCTATAAGAGCTTCACATTAGTGTTATTTATGATAGAAAGATGTACCACTTTAAATTTTTCGACCTTGATGTCTACTGCGGAGGATGGTGAACCACTTGATTGCCTATCCTCCATAGCAGAAAGAGTGTTACCAAGATCAGATCTTAAAGATATTCCACTACTAGATAGTGATCTCATACTGTTTGTAGATGGATCTAGTAAGAACAAATACATCCTACCCAGCAACTTATTCAGATGTGCAGTTATATTGAGCCATGGGAAAAGCCATGTCTCAACAGGGGGGATGGTAGAAATCATATCTAAAGTGTTCACGGCATATGGCTTTACTAACTACTCTAAATTTTTGTTTAACTTGTTTAGCATGCGCCAAAGATAATCTACAGGGGAATGTAAGACCAAAGAGAGGACAGTTCCCAAATCCACAATATCCATTCTAACACATTTGTATGGATTTCATTGAAGTTGTTTTTGCTTCCTAAGATATTAGGTATATGTATAAGGTTGTTGATTTGAAAAAATTTGGCTTGAGACACTTGTCAGATAAAACGTATGGTATATGTGAATATTTCTGTGAGTAGAAGATGTTACACATAAAAGGTTAACAACATGTGTGACATAAAATTTACCCAGTAACTACATATTATCTATGTGCCCTGTCCAGAGGGACAGAGAAGTTTTTCTTATATAAAGGTGTTTGTTTGTTTGTTTGAATGTTTGATTTGATGTACAGGATTTGTCAATGAACTGATGGGACCCAAACATGAGGGTGATAGCATGAGATTGGTGATAGTATTCTTTTCTTAGTTGAGACCCTATTGTTTATATTGTCTGAGGTTTATAATTATAATGTATGTAAATATGTCACGGTATTGTGAATAACAACTTGAGGTATTTTATGTGGAGTTATGAGGTGAAGGTCACAGGTTGTTGTCACTCATAAGTAAGAAGTACATGGCAGCAATGAGAGCCCGGAGGTTATGTCACCTGGGTGTCTTTAGTTTTGAGGAAGATGCTGCCCATAACCTGTTATATCTGCAGGGGTAAAAGTCCCATTAGGACAGTAAGTGACAGTGCGACAATTATGACCAATATGTACCGTGGAGGAGAAGTTTGGATTATTGCCAATATTAGTAGGTTTAGCAGTAAAGAATGTTCATAATATAGAGAAAGTGGCCGACAGATTGGAAACTGGTACAGATTATGTGTTTTATGTTTTGAATTCTGCCCAAAGGGGCATTTGCCAAGTAGTTGGCCCAGCCTGTTGCCGCTGTATAGACCTTTTTGGCATTATGCCGGACAAGTATGACCGTAGAGCAAGCTAAGAAAATAAAGTCCGTAAGGGGGATAAGCCCTATTTTAAGTGCCTGGCTTGGGTACAAAATGTCCTCAAATAAACAAAAGGTGGGAAATGTGAAAGTGATTAAAATAATGTTTAGATTAATTTATTTTGTGCAGCAGTCATCTTGTCTGGAGACCCCATCTTGTTCTTATGTAGTGAATAAGAAAGATATTGTTTCTTTAAGACAAGTTTATTAATGCTGATTTCGCATGTTATTAAAATAGTTATTTTTGACCTTAGTTCTTATGCGAAACTCAAAGGGAAGAATTATTGTTTAGTGATTATTGATGTATTCACCAAATGGGTAGACTATTTGTAATACCACAGTTACATCCATTCTCTAGGATGGATGAAGAGTTTGATTTTACACTTGCTGAATTTATGGCAAAAATGCTAACCAATAAGGAAGTTTCTATCTCTAATTGTATTCCATGTGTACCTATACCTGAACCTGAACCTGTGAAGCCAGGAAATTGGATATTATTTTCATTGAAAAACATCATATCAGGTTCTGCTTACCACACCTACGGCCGTACAGATAGCCGAACATACCTCTTGGATACACTTATCACACTGTAAGGTAGTTAGGAAATTGCCACTATCCTCCTAGGCTATAAGAGACTGATTACAAAGGGTGGTCATTTGTTAGAAGTGACTGGTCTCAAACTTCAGCGAAGAAAACATCCAGAGCCTGGGAGGAGACAGGGAAAAATGTTATATGTTATTCTAGGTATCCTATGGGGGTCCAAGGTGTGTCAACCAAAGGTATGGGATCCCTGGGAAACAGGGTCAGAGTATGATTTCCTAAAGACTTAGCTTAAAGAGTTAAATATTTAAATTTCACTGAAGGTAAGACTGCAATGTATGAAATAGATTTCCGCGCTGTGTTATAGATCAATGCAAGGATAGAAACATAGCTTACAAACTAGCGCATATTCAGATAAATACATTTGTACTATCTATGTAAATACCCTAATAAAAAGGATAAGGGACTATATGATATAGGAATTGATGTTTCAGGTACTGGCCTATAGGGCATTTCTTGCAACTGAAAGTTTTTTAGTTCCAAAGATAGACCTACCCTCTAAAGTTTATCTGGCCAACTTCACTTATGAAGATAAATTGACATTAGAAACAGGTTGCAGTGATAAACATGAATGGTTAGCCTGGATGAGATACACTGCAATCCCAAATAATAGAACTAACTGTATCGCTTGCGCAAAAGCTAGGCCTCATCTGGGTACTATACCTTTTAGGCTACCAGATAAGGAGAACCTACAAGGTCTGCAATGCATGTTCTCTTTATATAATGCATCATATAATCCAGGTGATAAATTATGTAAGACATTCTCTTTATTGTACCCACCTGTGGGGAGAGATGAAATCCCTCCCTTAGTAGTTGTTTACCCAGGCAACTACACCTGCTTTCTGAGGAATGGTCAAGGTAAGAAAGTAGGGAACCTCACTGAACAATTTTGTGACCGATAATGGTAATTATTCCTCTAATTGGTTTACCAACCAGACAAGGGCAAGGACTGATCTCTGGTGGCTATGTGGAGAAAGGAAGGCCAAGTGGCAGGGAGGCTGTACTCTGGTTCAGATTCTGATGCCATTCCACTTGTTTTTAGCACCTCAGTTTCAGAGAAGGAGAAAACGCCCTTGAGACTATCTGAATCGCTATAAGCGGTCTATCCATGGAAGTTCCTTTGACCATAGAATATGCATAGATGAAGTATGAGTACCCTGTGGGGGGCCAAATGAGTTTAAGGCTCAATATCAGATTGCATCATGCTGGTGGTCTACAATAAATAAGAATGTCGACTGGATTAATTACATTTATCACAATCAACAGAGGTTTGTTAGTTATAACAGAGATGCAATAAAGGGCATTGCAGATCAGTTGGGACCTATATCTTTAATGACAAGGCAAAATAGATTGGCCCTGGATATGTTACTAGCAGAGAAAGGGGGTGTCTGCAAAATGTTTGTATCTTCTGTTGTACTTTTATTCCCAATAATGCAGCTCCTGATGGCAGTATTACCAAGGCATTGGAAGAACTCCATTCCCTGTCCGAAGAGCTTGCAGGAAAACTCCAGAATAAATGACATCTTCACCTCATGGATTGAGGGGTAGTTTGGAAAATGGACTGGCCTGGTAACATCTGTACTCATGACCATTGCCGTTGTTGCCAGTATATTGACTGTTTGTCGATGTGACACTCTGCATAAGAGGATTGATCCAAAGATTAATTGAGACCTCAGTGACAAAGACAATGTGCCAAGAGATTCAAAAGAAGAAAACCTGTCCTGGATAATCTTACAAAACATGTCTTGATAAATTTATAAGAGGAGGGAATGTTAGAAAAGTTTTATTTTAAATTTATTCTTACTTCATGTAATAGATATTAAATGTGCATGCAGGTTTCTCAGAAAATACTTTAGTTGACAAAGAGTTAAATGACAGTCTCTCTTTAAGTGTGTAAGGTGGTTGGACTTCTTAATAAAGATTGCAATCTCAAGAGGAAGTCCAACTGACCCAATCTCATTCTGAAGTGTAACATTTCATGTGACAGGGAAGCCACAAACGGTTTTTCAGTTGGTCTGTACTGCAATATGCATTGATATGTGTATATAAACCTGTGCTTATGGAATGAAGTTAGACATACAGTCTCCTCATCGATGAGAATAAAACTCTTATTGGGATGAAAACTTGAATCATTATTGATAAGTATGGAAAATTCTTCTAACAATTATAAATGCAGGTTACAGAACTTAAACAAGATGTCAAACTCCAACAAAATAATCTCACCGATATGGAGGATAGATCAAGGAGATACAATCTTTTGTGGGATTCCCCGAAGGGGGGAAAACAAAGATTGTGAAAAATGTATGCAGGAATGGATTTTGGAACAGATTGTAGAACGAGCCCAGCGGCTTACGGTTAAATCTAGATTAGCAGGTGCTTCTTCTAGGCCTATTTTGTTAAAATTACTATGTTATCTGGATTGGGATGCGATTATGCGGTAAAAGAGAAAAAAGGGAGATTTGTTTTTTAATGAGGCTCGGATCTCTATCTATCCTGACTTCTCTATGGCAACAAATAAGCTCAGGCTGAGCTTTCTTTAGGACAAAAGGAGATTGCTCAAGGCAAATATTCAATATTCGCTTATATTCCAGCAAAATTAAAAAATTCCCACGAAAGATCTACGATTTTTTTTTTAATCAGCAATGGAGGCAGGTCACTGGCTGGACTTTAAAGGATTCTAAATATAAATCTGTAGTTTACTATCACTACAAGAATCACCGATCACATAGTGTCAGTAGGCTGTAGTTTCCTCTTACTCGATGAAGCGCCGACACAGCCCCATGTGACAGAGTTGCCTCCTTCTCCTGTTCGTATCGGTGCATCCTCAAGCCAGTGATTACAAGGGGCAGGCACTGTGACTGCTCCATTCTGTGACTGCAGTTACTGAACAGATTACAATTGCCAGCCCCTTGCGGTCTCGTGACTGATTAGTGACGAGCCAAAATAAAGAAGAAAGGGAGCAAGGGACTGGCTTCATGCTGGCTTCCTTCTTTAACATTGATGAGAGCCTAGTCCTGACATCAGGCTAGCTCAGCTATAGTACAGAGTTTTAGTGCCAGCCCCTTCTGGTCAGATCATCAGGTCTTGGCTCCCAGTAATGTGAAAGAAGATCATGCCGGTATTTGTAGTATCTTAGCGCATGCTGAATGTCTAGAGCAGGAAGTAAACCAGCAGCGGGAAATGGTATGTCATGAAATAATTTTTTTTTTTTTTCAAGTTGATTAATCATAGGGGGATGCCTAATGGTGTTAACATGTGCTTGGTACTTTTTTTTTCTTCCTGCAGCTGGATGACCCCTTTAAATGTTTTCAATAGACATTATAATTTTCTTAATCTGTTATTACTGTGCAGCTTTGGGGTATTAGCAAACTCTAAAAGACTGGCCTTCATGCAAGTCACTAATATGATCTATTCTAGTACTTGTTTTTTGCTCCTTCCATAATAAGTTTATAAATCTTTTCAAATTCCAGATTTGCTGTGAACACGTACAGATTAACAACAATTCTATAACAAAAACCACTCAAGTAAATGTTAAGTGGACTGCCCGTCTGTAGTCAGTCTAATTTACACATAAATAAAGAAATTTTGAGAAGTTAACACGCTCAAAGTTGAATAATCAAGATGTTAAGGCAATTTATAATGCTTTTGATATTTAAAAATACTTTAATGAGAAAACCATTTTGCATATTTTAATTTCCATACTGTGGATACTAGTAGCTGATTATCAATGGATGTTAGCATAATTATTACATGTAGATATGTAGCATACTATTGACCAGAAACAAGTAAAAGGTCATTTCCAATTCTATTTCTCCACAATTTATTAAGCTGCACTGTAAGTTAATTTCTAAGATCTATTACAAAAGTAATAAACCTTAAAGTTCAAGGAGGCATGTGAAGCGACCTGCAAAGCTTACACCCTTTATGATCTTATAAACTAAATGCACAGATTATCAAGGACTTTTGTATTTTGTATGCATTAGCATAGGACCTTAAAGTAATAAAAAAAAATATACACCAAAGAGAAATATATAATAATGTTAACTGTATTTATGTAAAAAAAATTTTTTTTTACATTTTATGAAATACATAATTATGCATTTGTGTAAAATGTAAAGGTGCTAAACAAATATGGCATGTCACTGGGTCATAAAAAGTGAACCAGTCTCACCTTACTACCGCTGTCTCCTGGATTCCAGCGGTGCTTTCATTTTATTTCTACGGCACCCCGTTCCCAAGATATGGCCACCATTGTTTTTATCCAAATATGCTAATGAATCGCCTGCTAGTAAATTCGGTGTCAACACCAGCGATTCTCCTGAGGTGGAGCTACCGCATAGCCTCAGACGCTGTCCTATCAATATGAGGCTCCTTCACACACAGTGCAAGCTCAGTGTGAGGCTCACTGTGAGAGACTGGAGGGAAGGGAGATCACTTCAAATAGCCATATCTCAGGCTGTGGACCACCTAGAATAGTCATCAAGTAGCATATGAAAGATGAGATTAATACGAGGATATCAGCTCTAGCTGCAGATATCACCAGTTAAAAACACAGTCGGGAATGGAAGCTGTTTACTGAATTCATATATGAATTCAATAAACAGCTTCCATTCCAGGCTGTGTTTTCATCTGTTGATATCTCCGATATTAGTTTGCTTCTGTTCCGCTAGGTTTCTGCTTTTTTTCATGGAAAAAATAGCACAGCATACTTTGCTATTGTGTCCGTGAAAAAAAAAATGAAACGATACTTTTCGTTTGTCTTTTTGTTCATCTGTTTCTCTGATGGAACAGATGAACAGAAAGCCAAATGGAAGCCCAACGATGATGTGAACAAGCCCTAATTGTTAAATGTAAATGGTCATCCTCTGCATACAGTGAAGACATTCAATCATTGTTATACAACAGAAAATAGGTAGACTCGCTGAATACTGAGAAAGAAAAATTCCAGTATTAAAACAAATAGGGCACGGCCAGACGTTGCAGAGTTTTTCCGCTGCAAATGTTGGTGCAGATTTGGGGCAATTACGCAACAAATCTGTACCAACGTTTGCATATTTGACAGGCAATTCAGACGTTGCAGAAAAGACAGCGGACTTGCCACAGATTTCAGATTTTGCATTGCAAAGGCTGAAATACGCAGTGAAATGCCGCTTCTTCTCCACAACAGACAGTGCATGCTGCGGAGGGAAAATTCCGCACCGCAGCCTATGGTCCGCAGCAGAGTTTTCCGCAACGTCTGAACTAACTTGCCTAAAAATGTATTGAAACAACTGTAAAAAACGGCCGCCACGTCTGGCCGTGCCCATAAGTAGAGATGAGCGAACTTATGAAAAGTTCGGTTCGGCAGGTTCGCCGAATTTCATGAAAAAGTTCGATTTGGACCGAACTAGTTCTGACCGAACCTGTAATACAAGAAAGCCCCTAAAAATCGTGTATAACACTGTTTAAAATCCCTAGAAGCCCTGTATAACACTCTTAGGTCACCCATGAGTGTATCCAAGTACTTCTGAGCTGTCTTTAAGGCAACGTTAGTGTCAAAGTTACGCCAACATGTATGGCTATAGGAAAACGGATGGGACACGGTGATAACTAACAGAAACCACTGCACTTGTGCATGTTGTATGCTTAATGCATTGTTAAAAAAGGTAAAAAAATTAACCATTTTTGGCGGCAGATGCCTGCCAGGGTTCATACATATAAGGTGGTAAAAGAAGAAGCAATGGCTTTTGACAAGCCCTCAAAAAATTTACCCTTTATGGTAGCAGATGCCTGCCGGGGTTCTTCCATACATGGATGTAAAAGCAACAAGCAATGGCTTTTCACAAGCCCTCCAAAAATTGACCCTTTTTATTGGCAGATGCTTGCCGGGGTTCTTCCATACATGGATGTAAAAGCAACAAGCAATGGCTTTTCACAAGCCCTCAAAAAATGTACCCTTTATGGTGGCAGATGCCTGCCAGGGTTCTTCCATACATGGATGTAAAAGCAACAAGCAATGGCTTTTCACAAGCCCTCCAAAAATTTACCCTTTTTATTGGCAGATGCCTGCTGGGGTTCTTCCATACATGGATGTAAAAGCAACAAGCAATGGCTTTTCACAAGCCTTCCAAAAATTGACACTTTTTATTGGCAGATGCCTGCCGGGGTTCTTCCATACATGGATGTAAAAGCAACAAGCAATGGCTTTTCACAAGCCCTCCAAAAATTGACCCTTTTTATTGGCAGATGCCTGCCGGGGTTCTTCCATACATGGTTGTAAAAGCAACAAGCAATGGCTTTTCACAAGCCCTCCAAAAATTGACCCTTTTTATTGGCAGATGCCTGCCGGGGTTCTTCCATACATGGATGTAAAAGCAACAAGCAATGGCTTTTCACAAGCCCTCCAAAAATTGACACTTTTTATTGGCAGATGCCTGCCGGGGTTCTTCCATACATGGATGTAAAAGCAACAAGCAATGGCTTTTCACAAGCCCTCCAAAAATTGACCCTT
Source organism: Rhinoderma darwinii (assembly GCF_050947455.1). Lineage (NCBI taxonomy): Eukaryota > Metazoa > Chordata > Amphibia > Anura > Rhinodermatidae > Rhinoderma > Rhinoderma darwinii. The sequence continues at coordinate 214,090,185 of NC_134690.1, read as the reverse complement.
TTTATTGGCAAATGCCTGCCGGGGTTCTTCCATACATGGATGTAAAAGCAACAAGCAATGGCTTTTGACAAGCGCTCCAAAAATGTACCCTTTTTTTTGGCAGAGGCCTGCCGGGGTTCTTCTATACATGTATGTAAAAGCAACAAGCAATGGCTTTTCACAAGCCCTCCAAAAATTGACCCTTTTTATTGGCAAGGGTGAGTAGTAGCAGCACATTAAAAGACACTGGACGACAGTCAGTGGAGGTGTACTGGTGGTAGTAGAGGTAGCCAACACAGACAGCAAGGGTGGTAGACTGGTAGTAGCAGCACATTAAAAAAAGAGACTGGACGACAGTCACAGGACAAAGCCCTGTGGTGGGGCAGGCCTGCTTGTAGCAGACGGGTGGCAGTGGAGGTGTATTGGTGGTAGTAGATGTAGCCAACACAGACAGCAAGGGTGGTAGTAGTAATAGCAGCACATTAAAAAAAGAGACTGGACAGTCACAGGACAAAGCCCTGTGGTGGGGCAGGCCTGCTTGTAGCAGACGGCAGTGGAGGTGTATTGGTGGTAGTAGAGGTAGCCAACACAGACAGCAAGGGTAGTAGACTGGTAGTAGCAGCACATTAAAAAAAGAGACTGGACGACAGTCAGAGGACAAAGCCTTGTGGTGGGGCAGGCCTCAGGCCTGCTTGTAGCAGACGGGCGGCAGTGGAGGTGTATTGGTGGTAGTAGAGGTAGCCAACACAGACAGCAAGGGTGGTAGTAGTAGTAGCAGCACATTAAAAAAAGAGACTGGACAGTCACAGGACAAAGCCCTGTGGTGGGGCAGGCCTGCTTGTAGCAGACGGCAGTGGAGGTGTATTGGTGGTAGTAGAGGTAGCCAACACAGACAGCAAGGGTGGTAGTAGTAGTAGCAGCAGCACATTAAAAAAAGAGACTGGACGACAGTCAGAGGACAAAGCCCTGTGGTGGGACAGGCCTCAGGCCTGCTTGTAGCAGACGGGCGGCAGTGGAGGTGTATTGGTGGTAGTAGAGGTAGCCAACACAGACAGCAAGGGTGGTAGTAGTAGTAGCAGCACATTAAAAAAAGAGACTGGACCGTCACAGGACAAAGCCCTGTGGTGGGGCAGGCCTGCTTGTAGCAGACGGCAGTGGAGGTGTATTGGTGGTAGTAGAGGTAGCCAACACAGACAGCAAGGGTAGTAGACTGGTAGTAGCAGCACATTAAAAAAGAGACTGGACGACAGTCACAGGACATAGCCCTGTGGTGGGGCAGGCCTCAGGCCTGCTTGTAGCAGACGGGCGGCAGTGGAGGTGTATTGGTGGTAGTAGAGGTAGCCAACACAGACAGCAAGGGTGGTAGTAGTAGTAGCAGCACATTAAAAAAAAGAGACTGGACAGTCACAGGACAAAGCCCTGTGGTGGGGCAGGCCTGCTTGTAGCAGACGGCAGTGGAGGTGTATTGGTGGTAGTAGAGGTAGCCAACACAGACAGCAAGGGTGGTAGTAGTAGTAGCAGCAGCACATTAAAAAAAGAGACTGGACGACAGTCAGAGGACAAAGCCCTGTGGTGGGGCAGGCCTCAGGCCTGCTTGTAGCAGACGGGCGGCAGTGGAGGTGTATTGGTGGTAGTAGAGGTAGCCAACACAGACAGCAAGGGTGGTAGTAGTAGTAGCAGCACATTAAAAAAAGAGACTGGACAGTCACAGGACAAAGCCCTGTGGTGGGGCAGGCCTGCTTGTAGCAGACGGCAGTGTCAGGTCGGGGTATTGGATGTAAAAATGTTGTCATCATATTTTCCAAACTGAATTGGCTGCTGCTGCTGCTGCTGCTACTGCCGCTGCCGCCTATTGCAGAGGTAGCTCTGCCAGAGGCGGTGGAACGATGAGACAGTGGGGAGCGGAGAGTGGCCCCCCGGTCAGACATGCTTGCAGCAGGTGTTTGCCGTTTGAAAGCCGTGACAAGCTGGCTGCATAGCTTCTCTCGATAATAAGCCAATTTTGCCTCCCTCTCGGAAGGCGCAAAAAACTCCCCCATTCTGGCTTTATACCGAGGGTCTAAAAGTGTGGCTATCCAGTACTCATCTCTTTGCTTCATGCTAACAATACGACAGTCAGCGCGCTAGTAACGAAGCATACAGCTCGCCATCCTGGCCAGCGTTTCAGAGGGCCCAGTTGGTTCCACCTCCGCCCCATACTGCCATGGTTGTCCATCATCAAGGTCGTCGTCAGACTCGTCATCACCACCATCACTGTCACGTTGTGCGGCTGCCTCGTCCCCTATCCCTTCCTGTGATTCCATCTCCAAATCCAGCTCCTCTTTAGGTCCTGTTTCCTCATCCTCATCCTCCTCCTCCTCCTAAACATCCATAGCCAGATGTGATCCTTCCTCCATCCTTTGCTGAATCATCGCTGTGAGCGTTTGCTCCATAATGAATATCAGCGGCATAACATCGTTCATTCCGCTAGCGTCACGGCTCACAAATCGTGTCGCCTCTTCAAAGGGCCTCAAAACGCGACATGTGTCTCTAACCAGCTGCCAGTGCCTGAGCTCGAAATTACACTGTCTCCAAACTCTGCCCGTCTGCTGCATCAGGAAATCATTCACGGCTTTCCCCTGTTCGTACAGACGGTCCAACATGTGCAGGGTGGAATTCCAGCGTGTTGGAACGTCGCAAATCAGGCTGTGTTCTGGGAGATTGTTTTGACGCTGCAAGTCCAGGAGGGCGTGCTTAAATGCATACGAACGTCTAAAGCGAACGCAAACCCTCCTGGACATGGCCAGCACACCCTTCAAACCAACTTATGACTTTAAGAAGCGTGTTATGACCAGATTGATCACATGTGCCATGCAAGGAGCGTGTGTCAGGTGACCTAGACGCAGTGCAGCCACAACGTTCTTGCCGTTATCAGAGACAACATTGCCCAGTGTGAGTTTCAGAGGAGACAGCCAGCGTGCGATTTCCTCCTTGATGCACAGCAGCAGCTCCTGCCCTGTGTGGCTTTTCTCGCCCAGGCTCAGCAGGTGTAAGACAGCGTTGTGGCGCTTCACCTTGCACCTATGAAAAGAGGAGGGAGGAGGAGTGGAAGATACGCTGTGTCCTGTCGGGGACGGGAAGACCTCCAAGGAGGAAAGCAAGGAGGAGGAGGAGGAGGAGTAGGAGGAGGAGGAGGATGGTAGGCGCCTGGTGTCCGGAGTTGAACCAGAAAGATACAAGCGTGGAGGTGGTAATGCCTGGCATTGCTGCGGTGGTGCATCGGACTGCAAAATATTGACCCAGTGGGCCGTGAAAGACATGTACTGTCCCTGCCCATAGTTGCTGCTCCACGTGTCGACAGTGGCATGTACCCTGCTGCACACGGATAATTGCAAGGACTGGCACACCTTTTCCTCCACATGCTTGTGCAAGGCAGGGACAGCTGTTTTGGAGAAGTAATGGCGGCTAGGTATTCGCCACCTAGGCTGAGCGCACGCCATCAATTGCTTGAAGCCGGCGGAGTCGACCAGGTGGTACGGCAGCGACTGCACCACCAACAACTTAGCCAGGTGTGAATTAAGCCGCACGACAAGTGGATGACTGGGTATATATTGTTGCTTATTGGACAACGATTCCGTAAATGGCAATGAATGAGAATTTCTATCAGCCACGCCGCAGTGCACTCAGGGAATGCTGGGCCTTGTAGTACTACTACTACCACTACTACAAAGGCTGCCTGGATTGCAAGTTGTATTGTTATTTGTTTGTTATGTTAACGGGCCGGGGATGAGCCCCTTCTAAAAGCGTATTGACACACTGACACTGGCATGGCAAATGGCAATAAATGAGAATTTCTATCAGCCACGCCGCAGTGAACTCAGGGAATGCTGGGCCTTGTAGTACTACTACTACCACTACTACAAAGGCTGCCTGTATTGCAAGTTGTATTGTTATTTGTTTGTTATGTTAACGGGCCGGGGATGAGCCCCTTCTAAAAGCGTATTGACACACTGACACTGGCTTGGCAAATGGCAATGAATGAGAATTTCTATCAGCCACGCCGCAGTGCACTCAGGGAATGCTGGGCCTTGTTGTACTACTACCACTACTACAAAGGCTGCCTGTATTGCAAGTTGTATTGTTATTTGTTTGTTATGTTAACGGGCCGGGGATGAGCCCCTTCTAAAAGCGTATTGACACACTGACACCAGTGGCGGATTAAGAAGACCATGGGCCCTGGGCTGTTACCCAAAATTGGGCCCCCCTTCTCCACCACCACCCTGCCGCGCCGTAACTATTGCTAACACTACCTAAACACTAGTACACAAAGTAGGCACATTATGCACAAAGTACACACAGTACGCACATTATGCACAAAGTACGCACATTATGCACAAAGTACGCACAGTACACAAAGTACCACATTATGCACAAAGTACACAAAGTAGGCACATTATGCACAAAGTACGCACAGTACACAAAGTACCACATTATGCACAAAGTACGCAAATTATGCACAAAGTACGCACATTATGCACAAAGTACGCACATTATGCACAAAGTACACAAAGTACCACATTATGCACAAAGTACACAAAGTAGGCACATTATGCACAAAGTACGCACAGTACACAAAGTACCATATTATGCACAAAGTACGCACATTATGCACAAAGTAAGGAATTAATGCACGAAGTACGCACATTATGCACAAAGTACACAAAGTATGCACATTATGCACAAAGTACGCACATTATGCACAAAGTACACAAAGTACGCACATTATGCACAAAGTAGGCACATTATGCACAAAGTACGCACATTATGCACAAAGTACACAAAGTACGCACATTATGCACAAAGTATGCACAGTACACAAAGTACCACATTATGCACAAAGTACGCACATTATGCACAAAGTACACACATTATGCACAAAGTACACAAAGTACGCACATTATGCACAAAGTACCCACATTATGCACAAAGTACACAAAGTACGCACATTATGCACAAAGTAGGCACATTATGCACAAAGTACGCACATTATGCACAAAGTACGCACATTATGCACAAAGTATGCACATTATGCACAAAGTATGCACAGTACACAAAGTACCACATTATGCACAAAGTACGCACATTATGCACAAAGTAGGCACATTATGCACAAAGTACGCACATTATGCACAAAGTACGCACATTATGCACAAAGTAGGCACATTATGCACAAAGTATGCACAGTACACAAAGTACCACATTATGCACAAAGTACGCACATTATGCACAAAGTACGCACATTATGCACAAAGTACGCACAAAGTACGCACATTATGCACAAAGTACGCACATTATGCACAAAGTATGCACATTATGCACAAAGTATGCACAGTACACAAAGTACCACATTATGCACAAAGTACGCACATTATGCACAAAGTAGGCACATTATGCACAAAGTACGCACATTATGCACAAAGTACGCACATTATACACAAAGTACGCACATTATGCACAAAGTATGCACAGTACACAAAGTACCACATTATGCACAAAGTACGCACATTATGCACAAAGTACACACATTATGCACAAAGTACACAAAGTACGCACATTATGCACAAAGTACCCACATTATGCACAAAGTACACAAAGTACGCACATTATGCACAAAGTAGGCACATTATGCACAAAGTACGCACATTATGCACAAAGTACGCACATTATGCACAAAGTATGCACATTATGCACAAAGTATGCACAGTACACAAAGTACCACATTATGCACAAAGTACGCACATTATGCACAAAGTACGCACATTATGCACAAAGTACGCACATTATGCACAAAGTACGCACATTATGCACAAAGTATGCACATTATGCACAAAGTATGCACAGTACACAAAGTACCACATTATGCACAAAGTACGCACATTATGCACAAAGTAGGCACATTATGCACAAAGTACGCACATTATGCACAAAGTACGCACATTATGCACAAAGTAGGCACATTATGCACAAAGTATGCACAGTACACAAAGTACCACATTATGCACAAAGTACGCACATTATGCACAAAGTACGCACATTATGCACAAAGTACGCACAAAGTACGCACATTATGCACAAAGTACGCACAAAGTACGCACATTATGCACAAAGTACGCACAGTACAAAGTATGCACATTATGCACAAAGTACGCACAGTACACAAAGTACACACATTATGCACAAAGTACACAAAGTAGGCACATTATACACAAAGTATGCATAGTACACAAAGTACACACGAGTATGCACATTATACACTAAGTAGGCACATTATACACGAGTATGCACATTATACACAAAGTACACCTTGTAAACACATGAATATGGACATTAAACATACATGAATATGGACATTAAACATACATGAATATGGACATTAAACATACATGAATATGGACATTAAACACACATGAATATGGATATTAAACACACATGCACTTACCTTTTATGTCTTCACTGCAGCTCTTCTCCTGCTCACAGCACAGAGCCCGCCGACAGTCTCCCCTCCCCCATGTCCCGACAGCTAGCAGCAGAGATGTTTAGAGCAGGGAAGGGGGGCTGGAGGGGGAGCTTCTAAAGCAGCACAGACCACGGCTGCTAAGTAGAAGCAAAGCTCCCCTCGCCTGACAGGTGCGGTCCTGGCACCGGGGCTCCCTCCGGTGCTAGCGACGCCACTGGGCATGAGGGGGTTCGGGCGGTCATAGGCTCCTTGGGCCCCCTGGCAGTCTTGGGCCCCGGGCGACCGCCCGAAACGCCCTAATGATAATCCGCCACTGACTGACACTGGCTTGGCAAATGGCAATGAATGAGAATTTCTATCAGCCTCGCCGCAGTGCACTCAGGGAATGCTGGGCCTTGTAGTAGTACTACTACTACCACCACTACTACAAAGGCTGCCTGTATTGCAAGTTGTATTGTTATTTGTTTGTTATGTTAACGGGCCGGGGATGAGCCCCTTCTAAAAACGTATTCACACACTGACACTGGCTTGGCAAATGGCAATGAATGCGAATTTCTATCAGCCACGCCGCAGTGCACCCAGGGAATGCTGGGCCTTGTAGTACTACTACCACTACTACAAAGGCTGCCTGTATTGTAAGTTGTATTGTTATTTGTTTGTTATGTTAACGGGCCGGGGATGAGCACCTTCTAAAAGCGTATTCACACACTGACACTGGCTTGCCAAATGCCAATGAATGAGAATTTCTATTAGCCACTGTGCACCTACTCAGAAATGCTGGGCGTTGTAGTAATACAAAGCCTGCCTGCATTGCAAGTTGGATGCAACGGGGATGAGCCCCTTATAAAAGCGTATTCACACACTGACACTGGCTTGGCAAATGGCAATGAATGAGAATTTCTATCAGCCACGCCGCGGTGCACTCAGGGAATGCTGGGCGTTGTAGTACTACTAGGCTGCCTGTATCGCAAGTTGGATTGTTATTTATGTTAACGGCCGGGGTTGAGCCCCTTCTAAAAGCGTACTGACACACTGACACTGGCTTGGCAAATGGCAATGAATGAGAATTTCTATCAGCCACGCCGCAGTGCACTCAGGGAATGCTGGGCCTTGTAGTACTACTACTACCACTACTACAAAGGCTGCCTGTATTGCAAGTTGTATTGTTATGTTAACGGGCCGGGGATGAGCCCCTTCTAAAAGCGTATTGACACACTGACACTGGCTTGGCAAATGGCAATGAATGAGAATTTCTATCAGCCACGCCACAGTGCACTCAGGGAATGCTGGGCCTTGTAGTACTACTACCACTACTACAAAGGCTGCCTGTATTGCAAGTTGTATTGTTATTTGTTTGTTATGTTAACGGGCCGGGGATGAGCCCCTTCTAAAAGCGTATTGACACACTGACACTGGCTTGGCAAATGGCAATGAATGAGAATTTCTATCAGCCACGCCGCAGTGCACTCAGGGAATGCTGGGCCTTGTAGTACTACTACTACCACTACTACAAAGGCTGCCTGTATTGCAAGTTGTATTGTTATTTGTTTGTTATGTTAACGGCCGGGGATGAGCCCCTTCTAAAAGCATATTCACACACTGACACTGGCTTGCCAAATGGCAATGAATGAGAATTTCTATTAGCCACTGTGCACCTACTCAGAAATGCTGGGCGTTGTAGTACTACAAAGCCTGCCTGTATTGCAAGTTGGATGCAACGGGGATGAGCCCCTTATAAAAGCGTTTTCACACACTGGCTGAGTAGTGAGTAGTGGATGAGCCCCTTCGATTGCTGGATTCCTGCCTTTTAGATTCCTAAAGCTTTCCCTTACTGCACAGAGATGCTATCCCTACAGCTCCTGTCTGTAAAATGGCCGCTGAGCTCCGTGCATAGACTTTTATTACAGGCTTGAGCCCGCCCCTATGCTGCCTCCCGATTGGATGGGAGAGCCGTTTGCAAGGCATTATGGGGTAGCCTGATGTCAGGTGATCTTGTGAAATCCTCCATTTTAGATGTAACATGTGGCAGGCGCCAAAATGTAGCTGAACTTTCGCTGCGAACCGAACTTTTCCGGAAGTTCGGACCAAAACCGGGTTCGGTTGTCCCGGTTCGCTCATCTCTACCCATAAGGTATGTTCAGACGTAACTGAATTTTTCCCACTGTGGATTTTGCTGAGAAACTGCAGAAAATCTGCATGTGCATCCACAGCTAAGGGTATGTTCACACGGCCAAATTTCAGACGTATACGAGGCGTATTATGCCTTGTTTTACGTCTGAAAATACGGCTCCAATACGTCGGCAAACATCTGCCCATTCATTTGAATGGGTTTGCCGACGTACTGTGCAGACGACCTGTTATTTACGCATCGTCGTTTGACAGCTGTCAAACGACGAAGCGTAAAAATACAGCCTCGTCAAAAGAAGTGCAGGACACTTCTTTGGACGTTTTTGGAGCTGTTTTCTCATAGACTCCAATGAAAACAGCTCCAAAAACGGACGTAGAAAACGGCGCGAAAAACGCAGCGAAAAATGCGAGTTGGTAAAAAAACGTCTGAAAAGCAGGGTCTGTTTTCCCTTGAAAACAGCTCTGGATTTTCAGACGTTTTTGTTGACTACGTGTGAACATACCCTAAATCTGCATCTATTTCACGTGAATTTTGCTGTAGATTTTGCTGTGGATACTTTTAATTTTACTCTTTGCATTGCAAAAGGTTATATCAGCTGCAAATATCCACGGTTATTATGCAAAATAATATGCAGGCTGCAGATTTTAAAATATGCAGTGTGCCCTCAATACCATGTGGCTTTTATAAAACACCATTCACATGCATTGTTCTGTTCTTTTTCGTGTATTTCCAATTTGGAATAATGTATTAGCATTTTACAAAAATCCATACATGCCCCTGCTTCACATCTCCCATCTTCTTCTAATGTATGATGCCCTTAGATAGAACAGCATATCCCAGTTGAGAGGTTTACTTTAAAGGGGTTGTCCCAAGTTGACTAAAAAAATTTTTTTATACATTCTAAGCAGGAAATGAATTTTAAAACATTTGGTGTTAAAAAAAAATTAAAATTAATTTCCTAAGTGCCTTTTTTTTACACTTGATAACTCAGCAAGTGCTAGTTATCTTTTCTAAAAAGGGGCGTGAGCGGTGTGCGCGCTCCCGATGTTGCTAGATACTGTAGTTCTAGCAACATCGGGAGAATGTTCGTCTCAAGCGGGCATGGTAAGCCCGATTGAGACGAACTTACCGTGAATGTCATCTACACTACACTACATTACATTCACCCCGCTTCGGCAAACAACTTTTCCCTCCCCCACCCTGTCACTACATTTTTGTACCCGCCGCATCGGTGCTGCATCAGCACCCGGCGAACAACTAAAAATATATAAAATAAAATAATAATCACCTAAGACGGTCTAACGGCGCTCTGAACGGTCCCGTCACTTGCCATCTTCCTTCTTCTTGGCGCCGCTCGCATTCATAGTAACAATGCGTTGTGGCGCAGATGACGTAATCATATCAGGCCCATGTGATTACGTCATCTGCGCCCACCGCTATGTTATTGTGAATGGGAGAAGAAAAGTGACGGGACCATTCAGCTCTTCGTGGGAACGTCTTAGGTGAGTTTATTTTTGTATGTATGTTGTCATGTATGTATGTATGTATGTATATGTTTTCTTGTATGTATATGTTTTCTTGTATGTATGTATATGTTTTCTTGTATGTATGTATGTATATGTTTTCTTGTATGTATGTTGTCATGTTTGCATGTGTATGTTTGCTTGTATGTATGTTTGCTTGTATGTATGTTTGCTTGTATGTATGTTTGCTTGTATGTATGTTTGCTTGTCTGTATGTTTGCTTGTCTGTATGTTTGCTTGTCTGTATGTATTTTTGCTTGTCTGTATGTATGTTTGCTTGTATGTATGTATGTGCATGTATGTTTGCATGTATGCATGTTTGCATGTATGTATGTTTTCATGTATGTGTTTTCATGTATGTATGTATGTTCATGTATGTATGTTGTCATGTTCGTATGTGTGTATGTTTTCATGTATGTGTTTTCATGTATGTATGTATGTTCATGTATGTATGTTGTCATGTTTGTATGTGTATATGTGCATGTATGTTTTCATGTATGTATGTTTGCATGTATGTATGTTGTCATGTTTGTATGTGTGTATGTTTTCATGTATGTGTTTTCATGTAGGTATGTATGTATGTTTGTATGTATGTTCATGTATGTATGTTGTCATGTTTGTATGTGTATATGTGCATGTATGTGTATATGTGCATGTATCTATGTTTGTATGTATGTTTGCATGTATGTATGTTTGCTTGTATGTATGTTTGCTTGTATGTATGTTTGCTTGTATGTATGTTTTCTTGTATGTATGCATGTATGTATGTTTGCTTTTATGTATGTTGTCATGTTTGTATGTGTATATGTGCATGTATGTTTGCATGTATGTATGTTTGCATGTATGTATGTTTGCATGTATGTATGTATGTATGTTTGCTTGCATGTATGTATGTTTGCTTGTATGTATGTTTTCATGTATGTATGTTGTCCATGTTTGTATGTGTATATGTGCATGTATGTTTGCATGTATGTATGTTTGCATGTATGTATGTTTGCATGTATGTATGTTTGCATGTATGTATGTTTGCATGTATGTATGTTTGCATGTATGTATGTTTGCATGTATGTATGTTTGCATGTATGTATGTTTGCATGTATGTATGTTTGCATGTATGTATGTTTGCTTGTATGTATGTTTGCTTGTATGTATGTTTGCATGTATGTATGTTGGCATGTTTGTATGTGTATATGTGCATGTATGTTTGTATGTATGTTTGTTTGTATATATGTCTGTATGGCCATGTATGATACTGTCTGCTGGCGCCCTGTATCTAAGCCAACTTTACCGCAGGCTTCTATACATGGTATAACAGTCAGTATCACACATGAAAGTGAAACTAACCCTACGACATGTTTTATTTCATTTTTTTTTTATATTTTTGATTTTTTACAGGTTTGGTGTTTGGACTACGTCGGTTTCGAGGACTACTTAGATGACGCTTTTTTTTCATCAATAAATTGGTTAATGAGGGTTGTGTTGGGGGTGCTTTATTTCAATAAAATATTTTATCTATATCTTTGTCTTTTCTTTTCAAGTTTTATTACTATCACTTTAGTAATGGCCGCTGTCTGAGTTACAAGGTCCATTACTAAGTGGAGGCTTAGTGTTAGCCGGTACAGAGGCTAACACTAAACACCATTATTACCCCGGTACCCACCACCACCAGGGGTGCCGGGAAGAGCTGGGTACGATCCAGTACCCGACCATCTGTTGTGATGGTCGGGCTCTGGGGCGGCCGCAGGCTGGTATTATGAGGCTGGGAAGGGCCAAAAACAGTGGACCTTCCCACCCTTGTAATGCTAGGCTGCTGCTGCTGTGTTGTATCTGGCTGGTTATAAAAATGGGGGGGACCCCACGTCATTTTTTTTAAATTATTTATTTATTATTTTTATTAAAAAGACATGGGGTTCCACCCAATTTATCATAACCAGCCACAAACAACACAGTGTTATTAGCCTGGGAATGTACTAAACCAGTGGCCCCTCCCACCCGTGTAATGCCAGGCTGCTGCGGCCTTGTATATGGCTGGTTATTAAAAATGTGGGGGACCCAACGTCTATTGTTAAATTTTACAAAAAAACGACGTGGGGGTCCCCCACATTTTTATAACCAGCCCGATACAACACAGCAGCAGCAGCCTAGCATTACAAGGGTGGGAAGGTCCACTGTTTTTGGCCCTTCCCAGCCTCATAATACCAGCCTACGGCCGCCCCAGTACCCGACCATCACAACAGATGGTCGGGTACTGGATCGTACCAAGCTCTTCCCGGCACCCCTGGTGGTGGTGGGTACCGGAGTAATAATGGGTGGTTAGTGCTAGCCTCTGCACCAGCTAACACTAAGTACCACCTTAATAATGGACGCTGTCAATCAGCCAACTACCATTACCATTTTTTATTGAAATAAGAAATCCCCAACAAAACCCTCGTTAACCATTTTATTAAAATTTTCAAAAAACGTAGATCTACGCCGTAGTCCAACGAATCGAAGATGTAGTCCAATTGGTACATCAAAATCTGCAACAACATAAAAAAAAAGTTAGCAATGTGAACAATACCGATACTTATACTCACCTACACACACACAAACATATACACAAACACATATAAACACACCCATATATTACACAAACACACACATAAACACACAAACACATACACACATATACACACAAACATATACACAAACACATACACATACATATACAAAAACACACAAACATATACACACAAACATATGCACAAACACATAAACACACACACAAACATATACACAAACACACAAACATATACACAAACACATGTACACAAACAAACCCATATATACACAAACATATACACAAACACACCCATATATACACAAACACACCCATACACACACACATATACACAAACACACCCATATATACACAAACACACACACATAAACACACCAAAAAAGCACACACACATATACACACAAACATATGTACACAAACACACCCATATATACACAAACACATACACAAACCCACACATATACAAAATCACAAACACACCCATATATACACACACACACACATATACACAAACACAAAAATATACACAAACATATACACACAAATACACCCATATATACACTCACACATAAACACACACACATATACACAAACACACCCATATATACACAAACACAGACACACACACACACACACACACACACACACACACACTTACCTTTAGCGGAGCGCAGACTTCTCGCGACGGGTGCCTTCCACTTCATCTCCTTGCATCTCCTGCGCATGCGCCGAGATGCGCGTTCATGAGTAAATGACATCCTCTGCTCCGGACGCAGAGGATGTCATTACGCATGCGCGGCCACCGCTAAAGGTAAATAGCGGTGGCCGGGAACCTAGGCAACGAGCAGAATACAAAGAGGGACCGACCGCAACTTCAATCAACGATATCAAGAAATCGACATCGCTGGACGACAGACAGGTAATTAGAATTGTTCTTATTTTTACATGGGGGAGCTTTATAGCTCCATTTATCAACTTGGGACAACCCCTTTAAGCATTTGTGTACAGCACAACATTGCCAAAAATCTTTAATTCTGTGCTATAGGGCTAAGTTGTGCTGTCAGGTGCAACTGCTCTGCAAATAGAAATTTTCTAGAAGGTTTATTACCTTCCTGATTACTAAATACAAGGGTCTCTACTGCCTTTATTTACCGCATGAGGGAGACAAGCAACTGTACATCTGCAACCTACAGAAGAAGGCACTGTAAGTGGAGAGATGGTTTCCGGGGAAGGAGATTTTGCCCGGACAGGAGGTGGGGGAGTGTAAAGTATTTCCAGCTGGTGCAAGTGTGGGTAGAACTATTTTTAGAGGTAGCTGGTGTGAGCTGTATGCAGAGAAGCTGTATGCAGAGGAGCAGGCCAGTGAGTTCCCTCAGTGGAACTAGAGCCAGGAGAAGGAGACAAGGAGGCCAGACACTGGTAGTGCTCCTTGTTGTCACTGTTGCTAGGGGTAACGTACTAACGGTATAGTTGCGTATTCCGGCTGTTACTTCTGCATTGTTGAAGTTTGTTTGTTGCATTCACTTCAGTAAAGAGTTAATTGCCCCCATTCACCTGCACCTAAATCTCATTGAGCAACATGTACACCGCACATTAAAAAGTAAATGTATTAGTCTCTGCAATCATGTGATAAATCATAAGCCAGGTGTCCTGGGTGGCCTAGAGCTGCTGGTCTTTGCAGACTCAGATTAGCTTAATAAATGATATATTTTTCCTTGAAACTTTGGCTGATAATTCATCTCAGGGTATGTTCACACACTTAATCAAAAACTTCTGAAAATACGGAGCTGTTTTTAAGCCACGCACGTTTTTCGCTGCATTTTTTGGAGCGTTTTTTACGGCAGTTTTTGGAGCGGTTTTCAATAGAGTCTATGAAAAACGGCTCCAAAAATGTCCCAAGACTTGCACTTCTTTTTGGTGACCGTTTTTTTACGCGGCCATTTTTCAAAACGGCCCGTCGGAACAGAATGCCGTTTTTCCCATTGAAATCAATGGGCAGGTGTTTAGAGGTGTTCTGCTTCCAACTTCTTTGCCCGTTTTTCGGCCGTTTACGGCACGAAAAACGGCCGAAAATTAGCCGTGTAAACATACCCTCACTCTGTGGTAATTTAAACAAAAGGCAGGTTTAGTAGAGCGTGTCAATCTCTGCCAGACTCCATAGAATCCCATAGTAGTCATTGGCTGATCATTTCCCTCTCCATGCATTGTGTTTTGCAGGACATTATGGGACATGTAGTTTACATCACACAAGTTGAACTTTAGCAATGGTAATTAGGTTGATTCTAATTTGTTGCATGCTTTGGGATCAGTTTGAACATTTTTTCAACTTATTCTAGTATTAAATTTATAACAAATGTTTTACAAAATGCATTTGTGTAAAAAGAAATAAACAAACAATAATACTCTCTTCTATGGTGTACTGTGCTTTAAGTAAGGTAAGATTAGAATGTATAGTGTAAAAATATGAAATATGATAAAGGTGGACTATAAAAAGTGTACAGATTATGTAATGTCAAAATATTACATAAAAGATGCAAACGTAATAGTTTAAAAAGTGGTCATCAAGTCTTATTTTAGGAAAATGTTAAAGCTACACAATCACAGTACAATTAAGAACTTGTCAATTTTAATTATAAAAAGCACAATGGATTGACTTTACAAGGCAAATGGAAAAGAAACACCAAGTTTTCCAATTTCAGTTGATAGAGCTCTAGCAAACAGAAAAACTATTACACACTATTGATTTTCCAACTGTGTACATTGTTTATTTATTTTTAAATCAGGATTACTGGACCGATTAGCTGTTATTATTTCTATCTGTGCAGATTTGTCCATCACATAATCTTTTTATTATGTCCTCAAGATATATGCTCCTCTGGCAGCTGGGTTAAGCTACTGATTCCAGATGAGATTAAAGATCAAGAAGCTTTATAATCTTAAAACAACATTAACATGTTGCGTTTCTTTTCTCTCAGCAGCAGGAATGTGGATAAATTTGATAAATGCAGACAAGTGGAACAAATAAAATATGGTAACTATTACGGATCCATTACACATTAGCTACCATCCAAATGCTATCATTGCATAAAAGGAGGACAAATCCCAAAGTTTAGAAATTCATTAGCTTTTCAATTTTCAGTTTGTGATTTAGTAATTAAATTTTCTTCTTTGGCTGATTAGACAGTCAATGGAACATTTGAACTGGTTGCTAAAGTAGCAATTTGGTACGATCAAATTTAAATTTAATGAGGAGGCGTATTTAACGCACCCAGATTCACTGTGGCTCACACACAGATAAGGAAAAGTTGTCAAGCACTGGACACATCTAGAGGGTAGGGGACACACAAAGTAAACACTGCGGAATTTCCGCAATGGATTTGATTGCGGAAAATCTGCTGCGTATTACAGTAGCAGCAGAGTGGATAAGATTAGAACAAGTCTCGTCCACGCACATAGGGAAAAATGAGCCGAGACACCTTATTAATTATAAATTGACCTGCGGTGCATTTTTTTCAAACCGCAGAATGTCATTTTATGCTGCTGAATCACTGCTCTTCTGTTGCGGGTTTTCCACACGTAACGGAATTGCTGTGTGTTTTCCATCAGGAATTGCAGTCAGAAAATACGCAGCAGAATACAGTAGCAGCAAAGTGGGTGAGATTTAACAAATCTCATCCACACGCTGCGTAAAATCTCTGTGCAGAAATTCACCTGCGGTGCATATTTGTCCTGTCCATGTCAATTCCTGCTGTTGAAAGTGGACTGATATGCTGCCTTTTTCAGAGGAGATATCACGATCTCCCAACAATGAAAAAAAGGCCGCAAAATCCACATCATTGTCTGCAGTAAAAAATGCAGGAAATTGTGTTTTTTCTGCAGCAGAATTTCTGCTAGTTTCTGTGGAAATTTTCTTTACGTGTGGACAATGCCCATTCTGCGGAAAAAAAATGCAGCGTAAACGTTAATAGCTTGACCTGTGGTGCAGAATTTAATTCTGCAGCATGTCAATTTATGCTGCGTTTTTCTTCATTTTCAGTTTTGGGTTTTCCCAATTGAATTCCATGGGGATGCAAAACCCGCAACAGAAAGCCAAGCATTGCAGTTGTTTCGGCTTGATAACCGCATTTACGCCGCAAATATTCCAACGCCGGAAGAAAAAACGTAACATACTTATCCAGAACGCCCTCCTTCTTCATGCAGTCTGGCGTCCTCGGATGACGTTGCATCCCATGTGACCGCTACAGCCAGGGCCGGCCTTAGGATAGATGGCGCCCCATGCAAAGTGATCTTTCAGCGCCCCACCCCATCATAAAAAAAATGGCACATAAAAAAAACGTAAAATGCCCCCCACAGTATAAAGCCCTATATAGTGCCCTACACAGTATAATGCCCTTTTGGTGCCCCCCATGCAATATAATAATATTTAATAATATGATATAACCCCTTCAAGGACACAGTATTTGGTCCTCTAATTGTGCCCACACAGTGCTACACACATATATTGCCCCCTGTAGAACCCCAGTATAATATCTGCTTAGTGGCTCCCACACAATATAATGCCCCCCTCCCCAAGCTGCCACACATAGCCTCTCCCCTTGTAGATAGTGCCCTCTGTAGATTTGGCCATACAGCCTCCCTGTAGACAGTGCTATACAGCCTCCCACCTCCCCCTTGTAGACAGTGCCCCCAAACAAAAAAAATTGTACTCACCTAGGCCCCGTTCCCACGTCGAACTGAGTTGCTCCACGACGAGATCCTTGCGTAGGCCTGCGTGATCCTGTAGCCTAATACAGAGTTTCCCAACCTTTTCGGGCTCAAGGTAGCACTGGAAAAATACAATTTCCTGAGGGCACCCCTACCAAAAATTGTTTTGAGAAAATGGCTAAAAACAAGCACTACACTCGTAGGGTATGTTCACACAGCATTTTTTGTAAGGCAGAAAAAATCTGCCTCAAAATTCCATCAGGAATTTTGAGGCAGAATTTGAATTGACAGCATTGTTTGACATGTATTTTGCGTTTTTTCGAAGCCGTTCAAGCTAATGCAAAAGACGCAGTAAAAAAAAACACTCCAAACGAGTGCCGCAGGTATTTTCTGCCTCCTATTAATTTCAATTGGAGCTCAGAGGTGGAAACCACTTGAAGAACATCAGCCCTCCACTCACAGTAAAATTCCATCAGCCCTCCACTCACAGTAAAATTCCATCAGCCCTCCACTCACAGTAAAATGACCATCAGCCCTCCACTCACAGTAAAATGACCATCAGCCCCCCACTCACAGTAAAATGACCATCAGCCCCCCACTCACAGTAAAGTGACCATCAGCCCGCCACTCACAGCAAAATGACCAGCCCGCCACTCTCACTAAAATGACCATCAGCCCACCACTCACAAATGCCCCCTGTAGATAGTGCCACACAACCCCCTTGTAGGTAGTGCCACAGAGCCCCCTCGTAGGTAGTGCCACACAGCCCGCTTGCAGGTAGTGCCACACAGCTCCCTGTAGATAGTGGCACACAGCCCAATGTAGGTAGTGCCACACAGCCCCCTGGTGGGTAGTGCCACACCACATAGACACCTGGGGGCAGTGCCCCACACCCCCCTGGTGGGTAGTGCCACACAGCCCCCTTGCAGGTAGCACCACACAGTTCCCTTGTGGGTACAGCCACACAGCCCACAGCCCCATTGTAGATAGCGCCCCCCTTCCTGTAGATAGCACCACTGTAGCTCCCTGAAGCAGCGGAATCCCCCTGTGGCCGGGGATTCTGCTCCTGGAGCACTCTGCTTGATGTCTCTGTCCATATATGGACAGTAATATCAGGGGCAACATCTGAAGCGGAATCCCCATCCACAGTCTTGCCGATGCTGTGATCAAGGATTCCACTCCAGGAGAAGCCCCTGTTGTCTGTGTGCATTTATGGACAGTGACGCCACTGGCTTCTCCACGAGTGGAATCCCTGATCACAGTGTCAGGGATTCCACTCCAGGAGAAGCCTCTGTCCATTTATGGACGGTGACATCAAGGGCTTCTCCTGGAGTGGAATCCCCAGTCACAGAGTCAGCAACGCTGTGGAAAGGGATTCCGCTTCAGGAGTTTCCCCTGATGTCACTGTCAGTATATGGACAGAGACATCAAGCGGAGCACTTCAGGAGCGGAATACCCGGCCACAGGGGGATTCCAATCCCTCAGTGAGCTACTGTGGCACTAGTAGATAGCTGAGCAGAGAGATACCTACCTGCTCTGCTATAGTGGCATCGCTACCGCTGTAATAGCCGAAGCGGCTGCTAGCAGTGCCGCTGTCCATGGGGGGCCCATCCTGATGGGCGGCAAGGGTGCCCTGATGCCTAGTGTCGCCGCTAGCAGTCGCTATGGCTGCTACAGTGGTAGTGACGCCACTGAGTGAAGGCGCTCCTGAAACAAGGAGGGCAAGGAAGCCAGCACAGCGCCCCCTTCCACCTGCTGGAGTGATGTGCCCTGTGCAATGGCACAGGTCGCACACCCCTAAGACCAGCCCTGGCTGCAGCCAATCACAGGCTACAGCATCACATGGCTAAAACGTCATCCTGGGAGGCCAGAGCGAACGTAAGAGGAGGGAGGGGGTAAGTATGAACGGCTTTCCTCTGCAGCGGAATTTCTGTCCGAAAAATCACACCACAATGTGGTGTGATTTTTAGGACGGAATGTCCTGTGGGTTCCAGGTCACAGCATATCCATCCCGTTTCCACACACAGGATACGCTGCAAATTTTCTGCAACAGAAAATCTGTAGCAGAATCTCTAGAAAAACACTGGTAAATCTGTCACAGAAATCCGCACCAAATAGTGTGTTTTTCCTGATCATATTGCTGCGGAAACACTGCGTTTTTTCTGCAGCTGTTTTATCTTCGTATTTAATGTTAAACATTGGTCATAGCAATGTTTATGTTCACCAGCGGATTTCCAGCATTTTTTACTGCTTTTCCGCTGCGTAAACGCTGTAAAAACTGCAAAAAGATAAATCTGTTGCGGAATTTATGCTCCCTATTGAAGTCTATAGGCCAAACACGCCGCATCTGCGCACAGAACACGCAGCATAAATTGACGTGCGGAGGAATTGAAACACACACCGCAGAACACTTTCCGCACGTCTTTTGTGCGTTTTTTTCCGCAGCATGGGCATGAGATTTTGTAAACTGCAAATGCTGTGGGACTTCCGCACAGAATTCTGCAGCGTTTCCGCTATGTGGGAACCCAGCCTTAAAGTTCCTGCAGATCAAACATCTGCTACGAGGCCTCCCACCCCCAACATGACCAACTTATAACAGCATTTTGAGAACTGGTTAGGATCTGCTCATCTAAGCAGAAGAGGAATCTCTAAATGTTATAAATGAATAAAATATGATTGTAGTGATCCTTTAGCTCAAATAAAGAGAAACTGGGATTCTGATCCTCTTTCCATTTTATCAAGGCATATTCCTGCTACTCCTTCCCTTGGTTTTCTGCTTTATTGGCCAGTACTAAGACCTTCCTGCACAAATTAAGCAACTGGCGCTGTGATATACATCACAGCACCACTTGCATATGTATGTGTGCGCTCCCGATGTATATTACCACATGCAGCACAGAGTATACAACGCTATGCCCCTAATGTTCTATTAGGAATGGTAAACAAGGTTTCCAATTCTCCCCTCATTAC
Source organism: Rhinoderma darwinii (assembly GCF_050947455.1). Taxonomy (NCBI): domain Eukaryota; kingdom Metazoa; phylum Chordata; class Amphibia; order Anura; family Rhinodermatidae; genus Rhinoderma; species Rhinoderma darwinii. The sequence goes on along the minus strand of NC_134690.1, from coordinate 214,069,825 downwards.
CATATCCTTTTGCAGTGTTTGCTTCCCTCTGTCCCCAGTTCAGTGTGGTAATGTCCGTAATAAACATTGGTGGAGTGGACTTCCCATTTACCCAGTTGTCCGCAATTTCAGCTGATCTCTGCACGTCCCACTCGAGATGAGTGTAGCAGAGCCCCTTATCACGAATCTGGTCAAACTCATCAGAAACCGTTCAGGGGCATCAGTGCAAACGCGGCCACTGCTGCAGGACTGCGTCAGTGGCTGTCACCATAGGAAACCGAGTGTAAACTCACAAAGGATCCTGGGTTACAACATAAAAAATATCTTAATAATGGTAAGTAAAAATAAAGATATTGGCAGATATACATAACTTTACATAAGGGACACAGTTAGATATGATCTTTGAGATAGGAATACCCCTATAATATGGAGATTCACATTAATGTTTTGATGAAAATAATGAAACAAACAAATTTTAATGATGGATGTGTCAATGGGTTTTATTCATTTCTATGGAATTGTTTTTTAAGTTAATGGGTGATGAATTGAAAAACAGATGCAAATATATTTCCATCATTTCAAAATAATTGTAAGTGTGAACCTACACCAAAAAGTATGAACATCTTCTACAATACCAAAAGTTTATTTTCAAAATATTTATTTTTTCTTTCCCCCTCCCACCGCTTTCTTTGCACATCGATCAGGGAGCATCTGTTAATGGTAGGATTTGGTGGAGTCATGCAACGGCCTGTAGTCCACCCTGGATTACAGAAAATATAACAGGGCATAATGTAATTGTATTATTTGTTTTATTGTATTATATGTATTATTTGTTTTCACCTGATATCCGGATATTTGACATATATCTATTATGTTTTCATATGTAATTATTCAGTACTCAATATTTTTGTATGTTCAAAAATCTGCGGAAGTGTTGTGGCTAGTACTTTCTGTTTTTCAATGTAGCTCACATGTTTTGACAATCAATAGGTCCTAATTCATTATTGTTTTTATCTTAGTTTTTAACAAGTTTGTTTGTCTAGCTGTGCGCTTATATCCTCTAGAATAACAGATTAATATAGATATGTGGGTTTATATCCCCCTCTGTATACATGGATTTTTCCTGCCAGCGAGGGGGTAATAACAGATGGTTATTTCCATATTCCTATATGTGCTGTAAGCAGGGCTAAGCAGGTGTTTCCCATGGCTCTCTACAGGTCTAAACAGATGGAGGATTTCTCTCCCACCTGGATCTTCATTAACTTCAGCCTCCCACAGGTTAGTGAGGATAAGTGGGAATATCCCTTTGAGCTTACTGGATATAAATGCATGGTGCTTAATATAGCACATAACAGGCCATGAGTAAGGACGTGGAATACGTGTGAAACGCGTAGGCTAACTGTTTTGCAACCAACCCTATTTGCTGCTGGAATTTGTTTAAAGAAATGAAATAAAATTGGAAAACTTATTCTTTTTATTATAAAGCGCTGGTTCCACATCTTTTCCTTTCTGCTAATACCAAAAGTTATCTAATTCATTAATTAAGTACAGAGCTAGTTTTTTGTTTTTGACTGAACACATTCTGAAAGCCTTAAAAAAAAAAATCTGTTGACAACTACATGCTGGCTTGTTTTTTTTTGCGGGGCGTGTTGTAATTTTGTGGTGGTACCATTTTTAGGTACAATTAAGTTAGTGTTTAACTTTTATTCAATTTGGACGGCAGGGGGTAATGATAAAAAAAAAAAACAAAACAAACAAAACAACTGTAAAGGTACCATAAACTGCATCAATACTGTGTGTGTAATCCTGGTTTAACACATATTTTTCCCTAATCTCAGAAATCTCATTTTTGTATTAACCTTTTATATTGAACAATAACAAATGCCTTTCACAGCCTAAGGCCCGATTTACACGAGCATTGCACATCTCGGACGTGAAAAACGGTAATTTTTCACGTTCGGGGTGCATCCGTGCTTTTCACGCATCCCACATAGATTAGAGTCAATGGAGGGATGCGGGAAGTGCAATAAAAAAGGACATGTCCTATTTTCTCACGGATCCTTCTCACAGTCCGTTGAAACAACGGCCGTGTGAACAGCCCCATTGAATTATATAGGTCCGTGTGATGGCCCTTGTTTTAACGGCTGTCACACGGACGTATAACACGTTCGTGTGAATAAGACCTTACCCCTGTCCAGTCCAGAATTTACCTCTTCATAAAACCTGATCAGATTAGTTCGACAGGACTGATCCCTCATAAACCCATGCTGATAAGGAGGTATAAGGTTATTTTTATTGAGATAATCCAGGATAAAACTTATTTGCTATGCACCGGACCCTGTCAGTATAGAAATTTAAAATAATAGAAATAAGGGTCTGCCTATAGCAGTATTTAACTCCTGCAGAACTCAGGTGTGGAATCCGAAAGCTTGCTCACGAGGACCTGTCCTGTCCTGTACTACACAGACAAAACATTGATAAAGATGAGAATGATGTAATGCTAAATTTCTCATGTGGAGCGCTGAAGGGAAATTGAACCGTTGCTGCCAGAATTAAGACTTGCTGCCAGGTTTACCCATAGATTACGGCTCATTGCTGGGGGCTCAAGCAAGGAGAAACTTTGTGATGAGATTATTGTCAAGGGACAATATATAACAAGTAGGGACTGTTCAAATCTGTCCATGTTCCTTAGTGAAATTTTAACCTTTAGCTATTGTAAGAGTATGAAAAAATAATATGTGAAATTTGACATTTTGAAAGTGTTTGTGCTTCATAACGGAATATGAAGTAATGACATTTGTCAGCAATGAATAACAAAAATGCACAGGCATTATCTTAATTGTATTTTTATGTAAAATAATACAATGGAACCAGCTGCGCATTATTGCTGCTGAACAGACACACACCTCTTATACCTTTAACGTAACGCTTTCATATTTACTCTGCCACTCACTATTATATTCATTTATAAATGTCATTTCTATTGTTCCAGCATGTTCCACAGCGCTACAACACGTGTAAATTATCAGTGATACTCAGAATCAGGCACACTTTTTCAACTGTGAGACTTTTGGACAGAATCATGTAAATTTTTACACCTTCGGGCACAAAATCAATGTCCACTTTGGCTGCTCACATCAATATAATCACACATACCAGGGGTCGTAATTTAGCCACCAGATTAACCTTTGTGCCAGATTTCATGGTGAACCGATCAGAGACTGGGAGAATCCTCTGCAGTCAGCCCTGGGGACCTAGAAAGGACCCCAGGCCTGTCTATTCAGTAAGCCTGCTGTTAGGGCGCACTATATGTTTCTGTAAAAGAAACCTATGCCATAGTCATAAAGAGCATAATGTTTAGAATACAGGATTACTGTCTGCAAAAACAAAATATGAAAAAGTGATTATTTAGCATATTTTTTAAAATTTCTTATACATTACATAAAAACACATATTAGGTATCCATATGACCGTAATAACCTGCAAAACTCTATTTAAGAGGTTATTAGTGTGAAATTTTACCAGTATAAATAAAATTAAGAATGCCAAAAAAAGTATGCCGCAAATAAAATGACATAAATTACGGACGGAATCTACGGTCATGTGCATGGGGCCTTACATTTTGATCAAACTGTATGAGCCCACTTGCCACTTCACAGCGAACTCTTTTAAGTGTGTCCCTAATCTATCAAGTGCAGTATTGCATGGCAACCAATGCCGCTGCAACACAGCATCTGCGGAGGGAGCAACCCAGGAGACCAACAGCACCCATGCTGCCAGTCTAAGCCACCTTGGCTCTGGGCCACGTCCCCCCAAAGATACAGCACCACAGCAACAAAGATCACCCACATCACCACAAAAAAGTGAACAGATGGAAAAAGTTAATCTTTCCTTGTAGTCTCAGTGACCAAATTGAGAGCAAATAGGTACCCCAAAACTGTGGCCTAAAAAATTCTCCCAAATAATACAAAGCCTCATACTGTTAATGAAAAAATAAAAAATGTATGAGTGCTGAAATGCAGAGAGGCAAAATCTAAAAAATTTAGCTGGTTCTTAATCCCTTGAAGTCCAATCCATTTTTTGCTTAGTTTGTACGTCTTTCACCGTACGGTAAAAACTACAAATTAACTTTATTCGGCTGGTCAATACGATTATGGTAATAACACATTTATATCTTTTTTTATGTTTTCTTTTCAACAAATTTTATTGAAAGTTTTTACAACAAGGTAAAGGGCATATTTCGAAAACACAAATAAATAATACTGAACAAAAAATAAATCTATACACTCAGCAAATTATATTGCAATTATAAAGACAAAGTGTCGAACATTCGTGGTTGCAGTAACAGTAAATATGCAGGTTCGATATAATAAAAGAAACAGCATAAAGACAAGAGACGAAAAAGGGGGGAGTAGAAGGATTGGGAAGAGTATAGCGGAAAGCTGGGAAGGTAAGGGGGGGTTGTCGGCCAGAAATCTGCTATGAAAGAAGTCGTTTGACTTTAATAAGCAGTAATCATAGTGGCAGGCAGGTGAGGGTATGCGTAGCTAATCCAGGGTAGCCAGAGCGACTCAAATCCGGCAACTCTATCTAATAAGATACTTGTAAGTTTTTCGTTCACAAATATCTGGTCTATTCTGGTTTTGACCTCTGCAAAAGTTACTGTACGTTTTTTCCAGGAGTGGGCGATAGTTATTTTAGCAGCCAATAGGATATAAGAGAATAGTCGAAATTGTGCATTTGTGAGTTCTGGAGGTTTGTAATGGAGAAGAGCTATCCTAGCGTCCCTACGTATAAGTATGCCGAATAAACTTTGGGCGAGGCCAAACACACTACTCCAGAATCGTATAAGCCTTGGGCAGGACCACCAGATGTGGAGCATGTCACCGGGAGTGTGGCAGCCACGAAAGCATGAGTCAGGGTAGGTGGGAAAACTCGCGTGCAAGACGGCTAGGAACCAGATACCACCGCATCATGACTTTATAGGCTGATTCTAAAATATTCATATTAATAGAGCAGTGCGACATTGTATTCCAGATACTGTGCCAATCTGCTGGTTCAAGCGTCACCCCCAGATCCCGGTGCCATCGATCCACATATGTGTGAGGAACAGGTGTGGGATTGTTAAGAAGCCACTTATATAATATTGATATGATCCCCTTAGTGTTAGGGCTAGTTTCGCAGATTCGCTCGAACTGAGAGGAGTCAGAAGCAGTCTTATTATGAATAAGAGAAATAATCCAATTCTTGAGTTGTAAATATCGGAATACTTCGCCATTGGGAATCTGCCGAGAGGTCTGAAGCTCACAGAACGAGAGAATCCGAGAGTGAGAGGGCGCTAGAAGATGATGAACTCTGAGTATACCACTCGACCACCACCATTTAAAAGCAAGATAATTGTCCGCGCCTGGGGAGAACAGGGGGTTATGCCACAGCGAAAGGAGAGGAAGGTGCGGCGAGATCAATCTGCTAGAATATTTGACAGAGTCCCATACCGTTAAAATGTGCGTAAGTGTGGGGGAAAGATGAGGAGAGCGAAGGGAGGGGGGTACCCACGGTAATGATTGGATCAGGGTTGGCGACGTCTCCGGAATATCCAGGTATACCCATAAAGGCATATTTACAGAAACATGCAATTTAGTTAAGGACGCTATCATAGCTGCTTGGTAATATTTGGAAATATTCGGAACCCCCAAACCCCCATCGGCCTTTGGCGAGCAAAGTGTAGACCTGGATATTCTAGGACGCGCTCCCCTCCAAATAAAGAAAGAAATCCGGTTCTGAATAAGACGCAAAATGTGTGGTGGGACTTTGATTGGCAGGGTTTGAAACAGGTAGAGGAGCTTTGGAAGGATGGTCATTTTGACTGCAGAGATGCGTCCCATCCAGGATAGATATGTGGATTGCCAGGATGTCATCGAGGATGTTAGAGAGCGGATAAGGGAGGGGTAGTTAGCGGAATACAGCTGATCATAGGAGGTGGTCAAATGAATACCCAGGTAGTTCAATGAATGTCTGGCCCACTGAAAGGGGAAATGGCTTTGTAATGAGTGCATAGTTTGTTGTGTCAGGTTAATATTTAATGCGATGGATTTCGTGGGGTTTATAGCCAGTCCAGAAATTGAAGCGAATTCTGATAGAGTTTGCATTAAGTTAGGAAGGGAGATAAGGGGTTGGGAGAGCATAAGTAGCATATCGTCAGCGAAGAGGGACAATTTATGTTGCACGCCCCCCAACTCCAGACCCCTGATGTTCGGATTTTGGCGAATCATCATAGCTAGAGGTTCTAGCGCTAGAATGAATAGAATAGGGGATAGCGGGCATCCTTGTCTGGTGCCTCGTTCAATAGAAAAGGAAGCAGACTGATAACCCGCATAACAAACTTTAGCAGTAGGGTTAGAATAGAGGGCGTGCACCCAAGACATAAAATGGCTGCCAAACCCCCACTTCCCCAAGGCAAAATCCATGTAAGACCAGGATATTGTGTCAAAAGCTTTTTGAATGTCAAGTGAAAGGAGCATTGAAGCCACATTTCTCTTACGTGCCAGGTGAACCAGGGATATAACTCTCTTGGTACAATCGCTTGTTTGTCTGCCTGGGACAAAGCCTGCCTGGTCCCCATGTATTATCCCGTCAAGGAAGCGGTTGACTCGAGCCGCGGGAATTTTAGCTAAAATTTTTATATCAGTGTTCAGGAGGGATATTGGTCTATAATTAGTAATTTGAAGGGCGTCCTTTTGGGGTTTTGGAATCATTACAATATGTGCCGTCAGGGTTGGTACCCGAAGGGTCGTGCCAGTTCGGATAGTGTTAAAGAGTTGGGTTAGATACGGACTTAGGAGCGGGGAAAGTTCTTTGTAGTATAATGGGGAAAATCCATCTGGACCAGGAGATTTGGAAGGTTTTAACTCCTTGATAGCCGCCTGAACTTCCGTCTCAGATATCTCGGCCTCCAAGGCATCAAGATTGGTGGGGGTGATGCCCGGGAAATCTTTTTTTATGTTTTAAAGAAAAAACTTTTGTTAAAAAAAAAAGTGTTGCAACATTCTGAAAGCCATAACTTTATTATATTTTCATTGATTGAGTGGTGTGGGGGCTTATTTTTTTGCAGCAGGAGCTTTTCCTACCTCTGTGCGAGTTATGTAATGCTATATTGCAATAGTTCGGACTTTTACGGATGCAGCGATACCAATTTTATTTATTTTTGTATTTTGTATTTATTACAATTTTATGGGCCAGTTTGTGGAAGACCCGACTAGAGGTGAAGCTCTGTTGGATCTGGTCATTTCTAATAATGCAGATCTTGTTGGGAATGTCAATGTTCGTGAAAACCTCGGTAACAGTGATCATAATATAGTTACATTTTACCTATACTGTAAAAAACAAACGCAGGCTGGGAGGGCAAAAACATTTAATTTTAAGAAAGCCAATTTCCCCAGGATGAGGGCTGCAATCCAGGATATGGACTGGGAAGAACTAATGTCAAATAATGGAACAAATGATAAATGGGAGATTTTCAAATCTACTTTGAGTTATTATAGTGCAAAATGTATTCCTATAGGTAACAAGTATAAACGACTCAAATTAAACCCCACATGGCTTACACCTTCTGTGAAAGGGGCAATACATGACAAAAAAAGGGCATTTAAAAAATACAAATCTGAGGTTACAGCTGTAGCCTTTGTAAAATATAAAGAGCTTAATAAAATCTGTAAAAATATAATAAAATTAGCAAAAATACAAAATGAAAGGCAGGTGGCCAAGGATAGTAAAACAAATCCTAAAAAATTCTTCAAGCATATAAATGCAAAAAAGCCCAGGTCTGAACATGTAGGACCCCTAGATAATGGTAATGGGGAGTTGATCACAGGGGATCAAGAGAAGGCAGAGTTACTAAATGGGTTCTTTAGCTCTGTATATACAACTGAAGAAGGAGCAGCTGATGTAGCCGGTGCCAGTGCTGTTAATATATCAGTTGATATACTGAATTGGATGAATGTAGAGATGGTCCAAGCTATATTAAATAAAATAAATGTGCACAAGGCCCCGGGACCAGATGGGTTACACCCTAGAATTCTTAAAGAGCTTAGTTCAGTTATTTCTGTCCCCCTTTTCATAATATTCAGAGAATCTCTAGTGACTGGTATAGTGCCAAGGGACTGGCGCAGCGCAAATGTGGTGCCTATTTTCAAAAAGGGCTCTAGGTCTTCCCCAGGTAATTATAGACCAGTAAGCTTAACATCCATCGTGGGGAAAATGTTTGAGGGGCTATTGAGGGACTATATACAGGTTTAGAAAATATAGTTTGTAATTGGATTGAGAATTGGCTCAAGGACCGTATCCAGAGAGTTGTGGTCAATGATTCCTTCTCTGAATGGTCACCGGTTATAAGTGGTGTACCCCAGGGTTCAGTGCTGGGACCACTATTATTCAACTTATTTATTAATGATATAGAGGATGGGATTAATAGCACTATTTCTATTTTTGCAGATGACACCAAGCTATGTAATATAGTTCAGACTATGGAAGATGTTCATGAATTACAGGCAGATTTAAACAAACTAAGTGTTTGGGCGTCCACTTGGCAGATGAAGTTTAATGTAGATAAATGTAAAGTTATGCATCTGGGTACCAACAACCTGCATGCATCATATGTCCTAGGGGGAGCTACACTGGCGGATTCACTTGTTGAGAAGGATCTGGGTGTACTTGTAAATCATAAACTCAATAACAGCATGCAGTGTCAATCAGCTGCTTCAAAGGCCAGCAGGATATTGTCGTGTATTAAAAGAGGCATGGACTCGCGGGACAGGGATGTAATATTACCACTTTACAAAGCATTGGTGAGGCCTCATCTAGAATATGCAGTTCAGTTCTGGGCTCCAGTTCATAGAAAGGATGCCCTGGAGTTGGAAAAAATACAAAGAAGAGCAACGAAGCTAATTAGGGGCATGGAGAATTTAAGTTATGAGGAAAAATTGAAAGAATTAAACCTATTTATCCTTGAAAAAAGACAACTAAGGGGGGACATGATTAACTTATATAAATATATTAATGGCACATACAAAAAATATGGTGAAATCCTGTTCCTTGTAAAACCCCCTCAAAAAACAAGGGGGCACTCCCTCCGTCTGGAGAAAAAAAGGTTCAAGCTGCAGAGGCGACAAGGCTTCTTTACCGTGAGAACTGTGAATCTATGGAATAGCCTACCGCAGGAGCTGGTCACAGCAGGGACAGTAGATGGCTTTAAAAAAGGGTTAGATAATTTCCTAGAACAAAAAAATATTAGCTCCTATGTGTAGAAATTTTTCCTTCCCTTTTCCCTTCCATTGGTTGTACTTGATGGACATGTGTCTTTTTTCAGCCGTACTAACTATGTAACTATGTAACTATGTAACTATTACTTTAGAGAAAAAAATTGGAAAAGGTTTTTTTTTTTCGACTTTTAATATTTATTTTTTTTCACTACTGAAAACTTTATTTTACACATTTTATTAGTCCCCCAAGGGCATTTGAACCAGCGATCGTTAGACTAATGTATTGCAGTATATTTACATTTTTACAGGTTTCTGTTAAGCCCTGCCAGAGGCAGGTTTTAACAGAGGCAAAGAAAAGGCAGACCTGGGGGTCTTCATTAGGTCCCCCGGGCTGCCATGACAAGCATCGCCACCACGCGATCGTGTCACTGGGAATCCGATGGGCCATAGGAGGGGGCCGCGCCCTCTTTCTAACGGCTTAAATGCTATGATTGCTATTGACCTTGGCACTTAAGTATTTAAACGGCCAGGAACAGCGCGATCGATGTGCCTGGCCGTTAGTGCAAGGTGTCAGCTGTAATACACAATTAACAAACGCAGCTTATGGAGCGGGTTCAGCGCATGAGCCTGCTTCATACTATTCTCCCTGGACCATGACGTCATTAAGGGGTTAACATGAAGTATGAAAGATCTCAGTTATGAAGGAAGGTTATCAAAACTAAATGTATTTACTCTAGAGAAAAGAAAGCTGAGGGGAGATATATTTTTAAATAAATATGTTAATGACTCCTATAAAAACAAATGTGACAAGTTATTCATATCGTTAACTGTTTTACTATCCGAACTTTAAATATTTGTAAGATACTCCCACAGGATTTCATAATTGCTGAAAATGTGAACAGTTTTAAGAAGGGGCTAGACATCTATCTTGAAAAACACAACATAGGCAGTTAGGCCAGATGTACACAAGTGTAATGCAGGCGCAGTTTTGCTCTTATATTACGTCCACAAATCTAGGCACTGCCGCGGTTTTGATGACCCAAACTAATAGAATGATAGGCCGCTATGATACTGTTAGTTTGGGTCATTAGAACTGTGGTCAGCCCAGATCTGCGTTGATAATACGGCACGTCAATGCATTATGTGCATTACGCTTGTGTGACACTGGTATTAATGTTGAATGTTGTTACAGGGATAAGTCCGATTGCCAGTAGTGTTCAGGAAGGATTTTTTCCTCTCTATAGCAAATTGGTCTATGCCATTCAAAAATGTTTTTGCCTTCCCCTGGTTCTATTGGTGTTTGAAAGTATAAAAGGTTAAACTTGATAGACAGGTTTTCTTGTTGACATCCACTTACTATGTAACCATGTACTACATAAAAAAAGTTTTCAAAGAAAACATAATGGGGGTGGGGGCATTTTGCCATCTCCCCCATAGGCTAACAACACGCTGAAAAACCTACAATTACAAATCATGCGTTTTTCTCTGAAAGGGATTGAAAATTATTTTAAAAAATATAAAAATCTGCACAAATAAATCTTCCCTGAAAATATATGCCAATATCCTAAGTATATAATATGCGTAGTTCAGGTTATTAGGGCTCTGGATCTGAATAAAGATCCGAAAATAAAAAGCTAAATCAAGGTACTTACACTGCACTGAGTATATTAAAATTCATGAGAGAAGTTGTGAATTACAATGTGTATTTAGTTCTTTACAAACACCGACCTTTACTTCTAGTTGTACTTAATGGGTTCAGCTAGAACTAAACAAAAAATAAATACCAAGTGATATTAAAAGAAATAAAAAGCTTTATTCCCAAAAGCTTTATGGCGACTAAGAGAATACTGAAATATAAATTTTAAGGATTTCCAAATCTAACTGCATGGCTTATATGTAATTCTAGATGTCATTTATTTTAATAATGCACATGTACAACATAGACAGAAATATGCTTAATGTGGCAATAATATTGCCTTGACTCGCAGTTACTGGCAGATCATAGAATAATAACCATTTGCCATTTATTGAATCTCGCAGCACGAGGCAGAAACATTTGCAGAATTGTCATATTTTTGATTTAAACATTTTAGTATGACCATATTTTGCGCCTTTTTATAATAACCAACAATTGTATAATGGTTCATAGTATGCAGAGTGAAGGATATTGTAATGTAATTGTGCTCAATAATTGAACACTAACCATTCCAAAATGACTAGAATAAAATTAGATCACTTATCTTTTTTTTTTTTTTTTTTAAATGAACGAGGCTTATTAACATCAGAATAAAACTACAGCAAGCCGCAGGAACAAATATAAACATTTAAACCCTTGTCACTTTAAAATGAATACACAAGTAGAAAATTCGCTGAATGCATTTTCAATTCAGTTCTATTTTTAAAACTCGTATTAGATGCTTCCAAATAACAGCACTTTAATAATTGCACTTTTAGTGTTCAATATTTTTTATAAGATTTTCAATAAAATTAAAAAAAGAAAAAGGGAATAATGGCACTTTTAAAGTAATGTTCTTTCATATCACAATATATACAAAGAAATAAAAAAGTATTTAAACCTTCCCCCACTTTCAAATGTCCCCAATTAATTCCTGTTTCTCGTGCTTATTATTTTTTGATCTTTAGGCCTCATGTACACAGCAAAGCTTGGGAATTTAACAGACTAAACCTCTCGCAGGCATATGAATGTATAATAAAGCCCCTTAAATCAATGAGTGTTATATTATTGCTCCATATAACACAGAGGCTGCGGTTATGTGCATGAGCCCTTAACTCCCCAACAGTCACATTAAAATTGACAAAAAGCATCACTTTTAATCCCTTAAAGACCAGGCCACTTTAAAGGGAATGTGTCGCGAATTAAACCTTTTTTTTTTAAGTAAGTTACTTATTTCTATTATAATTTTTACGTTTTTTTTCTGTATTTTTTTTTCTTCTACATGGTGGAAAATATTAAAAATGAAATAATAATTTGACATGTTTTCCTATGTTGGCCACCAGGGGGAGCACTTCCCATAATTACAGCAAGGTGAATAAGGCAAAGCAACCTGACTCACAGCTGCTGTAAATGTGGGAAGGAATCTCACCCCCCCCCCTCCCACAAGGCAGGAAAAGGCGTCTTCAAATTGCTAAGCAGTGTCCGGCTGCCATTTTGGGTGTGATTGTTGAAATGCAGCTGGCAGAAGCTATAGGACAACCCAAAAGGCTAAGGCCCCATGCACACGAACGTGCTTTTGCGGCCGCAATTTCCCCAAAAATCCACGGGAGAATTGTGGCCCCATTCATTCCTATGGGGCCATGCACACGACCGTGGTTTTCATGGTCTGTGCATGGCCTCAGAGTCCGGACCGCAGAAAGAACGGGCAAGCCTTATTATGGCTGTGTTCTGCGGTCCGGGCTCATTGAAAATAATGGCCGCGGCCATGTGCACAGCCCGCGAATTGCGGGCGGATCACGGCTGTCACTCCGTGGCCGGCCGACCCGGAAATCACGGCCGTGTACATGGCTACGGTCGTGTGCATGAGGCCTTAGGGTATGTTCACATGCTTACTAAAGAAAGGGAAAACAGCTCCTGATTTTCAGCAATTTTTTAATCAAACTCGCGTTTTTGGCAGCATTTTTTATGGCCTATTTTGGAGCTGTTTTTCTATAGATTCAATGAAAAATGGCTCCAAAAACATCCCAAGAAGTGATATGCGCTTCTTTTTGGCGGGCGTCTTTTTACGTGCCATTTTTGGAAAATGGCCGCGTAAAAAAACGCCCCGTCGGAACAGAACGCCGTATTTCCCATTGAAATGGGAAGATGTTTGTAGACGTTCTGCTTCAGATTTTTCAGCCGTTTTTCGGGACGTGAAGTGAATTACTTTTCAGTTGACAGGTTCACACGGCGTGTATTTGACATTTTTTTTGGCGCATTTTACATGCCTCTCCTGCTAAATGTCTTTATCCCTCCATCCTGCTGACAGTCTCCTCCAGGATCACCACCCAATACTGCTGACAGTCTACTCCAGCGTCCCCACCCGGGGTTAACATTTAATTTTGTCTCATATAAATATAGTTCACACATAACTAGTTTCTCTTTAGTACATATCAACCTCTTAATGATTGCTGATCTTGGCCTTAAAGACCATTAAAACTGTTTGCTCCACTGCATTTGGTTGGTAAATATTTGTGATACCTATTCTATCAAGAGATTTCCACTTTGAGCATTCGGGGACCAGGAAAAAAACCACATAAACACACACACACACACACACACACACACACACACACACACACACACACACACACACACACATATGTGCATATACATTAAGAAAGCATTACTCACAGCTCCCCTATAAAGATAGTGAGGCAGGAGTTTTTTCCCTTCTACTCATGTATCCCCGCCCACCCTGCTTCATTTAAATCTTTACAGTGCCAGCTACCTAAAGGTCACATGCTTTGATGACGCGCCGACACAACAAGATGGAAGACTTCTCTTGTGAAGTCTGTGTCAGTGCGTCATCAAAAGAAAAAGAACGACGGGACTTCCGCGGTCATGTGACTGTGTTCCCGAATGGAGAATCGGATGCCCTACTTGATGTATATGAGTAAGACCTAGTTCACAGAGAGTATTTGCAGGCAAAAAAAATTTGCCTCAAATTTCCCTCAAAATTTGAGGCAGATTTTGACCTACCTTTGCTTTTTTTGCGAAGGACCACAGGTAAAAAAAATGCTGCGAAAACGCTTTTTCTGCCTCCTTGGAGGTCAGAGCCGGAACCTCAGCATGATTTTTCTAAAAGCCACTTGGGAAAAAAACGCCTCCGCCATTGAAATCAATGAGAGATGATTTCGGACATTTTTGGGTTCTAATTCCAGCGCAGTTTCTGCGTCACAATCAGCGCCAAAACTCTCAGTGTGAACTGGGCCTTAGTCTCCTTATTTCAGACATTTAAATCCTTGGCATGTCATTTTTTTGCCGCTAGATAGCCCTTTTAATTCTCCCATGACTCCCATGTTGCCCAGTATTTGTCCTATTGGCACACCATGGACACTGACCCTGCTGAGGCTAGAGAGGTTTATAATTCTTTAGGGATGCTTTCTGACTTCCTGGCATAGTCGTAGCTGCGCTCTTGGAGTATCTTTGACACCACGATAGATCCTGAAAAAATGTAACAACGTTAGATATCTTCTCCATTTGTAAATGATCTCTCTCACTGTGGTTTAATGCAAAAACGCTCTCTATCAGAAGGAAGAAAACTGCCTTTCAAGTCCTGCCTGGGTCAAGTCTCTGTTTTGGCTGATAAACTAGTTATGCTTTAAGGCTCTTTAGAGGGTCATACATTCACTTACAGCAGGGGTGCACATTAGTGCTAAACATTGGTTATAGTAAAGTATATGTGCACCTGCGGATTTCCAGCGGCTATTACTGTGTTTCCACTGCGTAAACGTTGTAAAAACCACAACTACATAAATCTGTTGCAGAATGTCTGCTCCCCATTGAAGTCTATGGGCCAAACACGCAGCATAAATTGACGTGCTGCGGAACTGAAAAACGCACCGCAGAACACTTTACGCATGTCTTTTGTGCATTTTTTTCCGCACCGTGGGCATGAGATTTTATAAATCTCATTCACTTTGCTGCTACTGTAAATGCTGCGGAGTTTCCGCACAGAATTCCATAGCGGAAATTCCACTGCCTTTACGCTACGTGGGAACCCGGCATGATAGTTTGCTCAAACTTTTATATCCCAGCAATTTAAATATCCCTGCTTATTATGAATTTAACATACCATCATGCCTAAAAGACCAATTAAGTGAAACATTTCATAGTAGTATGAAAGTAATCTTGGCAGCACCTAAACCATCAGGGGGTACCTGCCATTGAGGATCAGCAGCAAATGTCAGTTGATCATAAAATCAAGTTCATGTGGTTGTCAATTTCAGGACACATCAGATTCAGATGCCAGATTATTGTTTAGCAGCCGTCAACAAACTTTTATTATTTTCTATTTCAATATTGATTTATGTTTTTTCAATGTATAGGTAAGCCATTTAGCTACAGTAAATAAATGCAGCAGGTGTATAAAATCTACACAAAAGAATTACACATTTAAAAATATTGCATTAGAATGAGACATTAAAAATATTTTTGTTTAAAAAAACTGTTTTTAATAAATAGCTGATATACCTAAAAAATAAGCACATATTTATTGTAACTCTATTAACATGTAAACTTTATCATCTTCTTCTGGTCAGTTAGGACAGCTTTCCCAAGCAGTTAGGGGCAGGGCTGCCAACCTTCTGTATATTTATGGACAGTCCGCAAAAAACAGGTGTTTTTTTCTGCCGTCCATAGTGTCAGGCAGAAAAAAACACTTTCCCGGATTTATTTTTTCCCCCAGAATCTTTGCATTGCAAATGCGACACAATTTACATGCGCAGTGCAAACAAGACCAGGTAAACCGGCCGGACGCGTAGAGAGGACTGGAGTAATGCCCACGGCGGCATCTGTGTAGTTCACAGATGTAGGCATTTCCTCATTATTTTTGCTGTCTTGAGTCATTACCTTTTTAATTGGTAGTGTTTGTGTCTGCTGCTTGTATTCAAAAAAATTATATATTTTTGATGTTTTCATATATTGTCTAGGTGTGCATTTTTTTATTTTTTTTAGTATATCGCTTTTTGCTTTGTTCTGACCATGGGCTCAGTTGCCTGTCTTAGATGGAACTTGCCCATTTAATATGGGTGCATTATAGTTCACTTGTCTTTCTTGGATCAAGGTAACTGTAATACACCTGCATGGACCGAGATCACTGAGTTTTTTCATTGATGACATCTTTGGACTCGTGTGGTCAGTTATAAAAAAAGGTGTTACTTATGCTCTTTATCACTAACTCTTGATTTTGTAATGTGTCCGTAAAAATGTTGGTCTGTCTGTGATTTTTAGCTCAGTTGTCCAGAAATTACTGAAGTGGAGGCTGGCAAACCTGGTTAGGGGGTCGTCGACACAGCACATCAGCTTGACTGTATAGTAGGAGGTTGAGTCTACATAACCTGACTGCTGCTATAGAAGGTGGTCCAGACTACTGAGCCAGACGACTGTTATTTTAGGTGATCCAGACCACTTGGCCACACTGGGATCATATGGAGGGGGGAAATCCAGACTACACAAACTAACTACTGCTATGGGGAACATTCACGACTACATAGGCACTTCAGACTACAAAGTCCACAAATATAGACTGCTATTATAGGAGGCAGTCCAGACTATAAAAACAGACTGCTGTTATAGGGGGTGGGCTTATCTATACCACCAGAATGTTAGAATTGGCAGTGCAGACTAGACTGCTAATTGGAACTAATAGGAGACAGTCCATATTGCACAGCTAGAGAACCAGCTCAAAATGCTGCCATTTTATTTAGATTTACCAGCCATATATTAACCACTTAACACACCTTGACGTAAGTGCACGTCAAGGTGCAGTGGGAGAAGTAAGGATTGTGCTCACCCCCTGAGCGTGCTTTATACTCTGCGGGTGTCAGCTGTGTATTACAGCTGACACCCGCCACAATATCTGGCTGCGGCTTCCTCCATGCCGCAAATCTGCTTTTAGTCAACCCCTTTAACTCCTACCCGCACGAGTAAGTAACTGTACGTCGTTGCGGGAGGTTACTTCCCGCACGAGGACGTATAGTTACTGAGTTGTTTCCGGTGCACACTGTCGGCGACCATGTGCACCGGGAACCGGGAGGTCAGCTGTCACCGACAGCTGACACTCCACTCTTGCCGGCCAGCGGTCCTTTGCCGCTGATTTCGGCAAATTAATCGCCGACTTTTAGGGGTTTCTAGCATATCGGCAGACCCCGATCCGAAATCGCTGGGTTTGCCAATCGTTAGCATGGCAAACGGAAGCCAAACAATGGCTTCCGTGTCTGCCATGTACAGAAGCCCATCAGGACCAAACTTCGGCTGGTCCTGATAGGCTTCCTGTCAGAGTGACAGGAAGTCACTGTGTCGTTCCCGATGCACACTGTCTGCGACAAGATGTGCATCAGGAACTGGGAGATCAGCTGTCCCCGACAGCTGACACTCCAGTGTTGCCGATCAGCGGCTCATCGCCGTTGATTTTGGCAATTAACCCGTTAAATGTGGTGCTCGATTGTGATCACCACATTTAGGAGGTTTGTAGCACATCAGCAGCCCCCATGCAATTGTGGGGGTTGCTGATGCTTGTGATGGCATCCGGAGGTCGGGCAATGGCCTCCGGGTCTGCCATGTATGGAAGCCTATGAGGACCAGCCTCTAACTGGCCCTCGTACACTTACTGTCAGAGTGACTGTGACATCACACTGACAGTTGGAATACGTTACACTACCTAGATAGTGTAATGTATTCTAGCAGCGATCAGAGCTGCAGGTAAAAAAATAAAGTCTAAAAAGTAAAAAAAAGTTAAACAAAAAAATAGTGTAAAAAGTAAAAAAAGTTAATAAAAATGTTTTATAAAAGTGTAAAAATACGTTTTTGTTTTCCTATAATAAGCCATTTATTATAGGGAAAAAATGAATACGTTAAAAAAAGTACACATATTTGGTATCATCGTGTTCGTAACGACCCAAACTATGAAACTATAATGTTATTTTTTCTGCATGGTGAACGCCGCAAACAAAATAAACGGAAAACTATGTCAGCATCGTTTTTTTTTGGTCACCACCCCTCCCAAGATATAGAATAAAAAGTGATCAAAAAGTTGCATTTACCCCAAAATAGTACCAATAAAAACTACAACCCGTCCCGCAAAAAACAAGACCTCCCACAGCTTTTTTGACGAAAAAATAAAAAAGTTATGGCTCAGAATACGGTGTCTCAGAAAATAAATTATTTTATAGAAACATAATTTTATTGTGCAAACGCTGCAAAACTTAAAAAAAACTATACACATATGGTATCGCCGTTATCGTACCGACCCGCAGAATAAAGTAAAACGTAATTTATTGTGCACGGTGAACGCTGTAAAAATAAAGAATTTAAAGTGCTTTACAAATGTTGGGGTGCTTTTTCTCCTTTATTCCTTTTAAAAATGAAAAAATGCAATGTTTCCACAGAAAAAAATTAGATTTTCATCTTCCCAGACTAATTCCACTAAATTCTGAAAAAAAAAACTGTGAGGTCAAAATGCTAACTATACCCCTAGAAAAATGCCTTGAGGGCTGTAGTTTCCAAAATGGGGTCACTTTTTGGGGGTTTTGACTGTTTAAGTACCACAAGACCTCTTCAAACCTGACATGGTGCCTAAAATATATTCCTAAAAAAAGGAGGCCCCAAAATCCACTAGGTGCACCTTTGCTTCTGAGGCCTGTGTTTCAGTCCATTAGGACACTAGGGCCACATGTTGGATATTTCTAAAAACTGCAGAATCTGGGCAATAAATATTGAGTTGCATTTCTCTGGTAAAACCTTCTGTGTTACAGATTTTTTTTATTACAAATTAATTTCGCCCAAAAAAATGAAATTTGTACATTTCACCTCTACTTTGCCTTAATTCCTGTTAAACGCCTAAAGGGTTAAAATACTTTCTGAATGTGGTTTTGAATACCTTGAGGGGTGCAGTTTTCAAAATGGGGTGATTTATGGGGACTTTCTAACGTGGAAGGCCCTCAAAGCCACTTTAGAACTGAACTGGTCCCCGAAAAAATGGCCTATTGAAATTTTTTTGAAAATATGAGAAATTGCTGCTAAAGTTCTAAGCCTTGTAACCTCCTAGAAAAATAAAAGGACGTGAAAAAAACGCTGCAAACATAAAGCAGACATATGGGGATGTTAACTAGTAACTATTTTGTGTGGTATTACTATCTGTTTTACAAGCAAATACATTTAAATTTAGAAAAATGCAAATTTTTTGCAAATTTTCGGTAAATTTAACGTTTTTCACAAATAAATATTGAATTTATCGCTCAAATTTTTTCACTAACATAAAGTACAATATGTCACGAGAAAACATTCTCAGAATCGCTTGGATAGGCAAAAGCATTCCGAAGTTATCCCCACATAAAGTGACGCATGTCAGATTTGAAAAAAATCATCTGTGTCCACGAGGCCAAAAGAGGCTGTGTCCTAAAGGGGTTAATAAGAGGTCCACACATTAGTAGCAGCTATTGAAAAGCATTATTATCATATAAAATAATTTTCTGTAAAATTAGCAAGATTGTTCCTTCAGAATTTGACTAATCAATTTATTAATTTTCTTCGGTTAAGTTTCCCTGCATTCCTTATAATTATCTTCAGCATATGGAACAATAGTCCCTTGATTCTAAACTTAATTATCATAAGCCAGTGGTGGCATTTGCAATTTAATACTAGATTTATTTTTTCCTTTAACATTTTAAGGATACTATATGACCTTCACATTCCTTGTAACTTAATATTGAAAGCTAACTAGTTTAATCAGTCCCTTGTTATGTTCACGTTAGAATTAGCTGTACAGTAATTCAGCTGTAAAATTTCACTTTGCCATTTTGCACAGAATATTACAAGTTTTTTTTTCAAATGATCAAATGTAGAATATGTGATATAAGTACATAGGACAACAATCTGTCATCTTTACAAATTTGAAAATATCTTATCAATGTATTTTGTGTCATTTTTAAGAACATATTTTAGTCTATCTAAAACCTATGGCAGAGTGGGGAAAACTAACAGAACCAAAAAGGAGAACCAAAGAATACATCAACATTTGGCTGAAGTACAGTATAAAACCTATAATGTGTCTTAACTATATCGTACTTGCAGGCAACAAAAAATAAAATGGCGCTTTAGACCTCACAGATAGTATCACAAGAAAGCCACAGAGATGTGCATTTTAATAAAATCCCAGGGGTTGTCTGGTTTAAAAAAACAACATTATTAAATATTTTAATTAGTACATAGGTTAACAGAATCTTGACCCACGTTCAGGTCCATCATCTCTTAGCCAGAGTGTAGAGTGGTTACAAAGATCATCTTTCATTGTGCATGCATTGCACAGACTATTGAGTACAATCAGAACTGTGTAATTCCTAAATTTACCCTGTGGTGGCACTGCAGGGTAATTTAATTTAATTTGCCTCCAAGTTCCACCAGAGATGGAAGCTGATCATTGGAGGTCTTAGTAGTGGGATTAATTTTTTTATCATCTTATAGTCAGGGGACCATTTAAACAAAAAAAAAAATGATTGTCCAAAGCAGAGAACACTTTATTATGAAATTAAAGTTTTAGCAAGTACCTTAAATGTGAAGGTAGTATTTGACCTCGGTCAAAGATGTTGGACTCCCACCAATCAGAATATCACGTCATATCCAATGTAATATGTCATAACATTCAATGATGATAATAACCATTTAAAAATGTTTTAAACAAATGCAAGAGATTAAGATTCTTCAAAAACAATATATTTTTTTCAATTATAAATACAAAGATAATTATTTAGAATGGATATATAGGCTGAATAACCAATAAATTGTGTATAAACTAAAATAATCAGATAGTTTTTTATTTACAGCACTATTTACAGCACATTGCTCTGTGATATATTCAGACATTTTCCACTTCAGAAAAGTTGTTTAGCTATAAATGTAGGTAGTAATCCGTAGTTATCTGTAAAACCATTTTCTAAGCTATATTCTATGGTATGATCAAACTATGATAGCAGAGGAAAAACTGAACTCATTTTTGAACAGATGCTACTTTATCTGTAGATGTCTCTACTTACTTAGTTCCAGTAATGAAACCAAGACATACTGCACATGACACAACTCCCCTACATACAGTCGGGTCCAGAATTTGGACAGTGACACAATTTTAATAATTTAGACTTTATACACCACCACAATAAATTTGAAACACAGCAATGAAGATGTGATTGAAGTGTAGACTTTCAGCTTTAATTCAAAGGATTTCAAAATATTGCATCAACTGTTCAGGAATTACAGCCATTTTTTACATAGTCGATCCATTTTTACTTGCTCAAAAATATTTCGACAATTGACTGATTTCATGGCCGGCTGTGAGCTGTTCTCTTCTTATTTCATGACAAATTAGAAAGATAAAAGGACTAGAGTGTATTTCAAGTGTTTAATTTGCAATTGGTAGCTATTCATGGGAACTCTCAACATGCAGTCTAATGATGTGTCAATGCGAGTGAAGGAGGCTATCATTAGACTAAAAAAAAGAAAAAAGAAAAAAAACTATCAAAGAGATACCAGAAATTTTGAAGCGTACCTAACTTTTCAGAATGAGCTGTCATATGTGTGTACATGAAAAATAACACTATTTCTGGCCATTATATGACCTGTATTATTGTTTGTTTTTTTTTTAGCAGTTTTCTCCTCTGCAGGCTCTATCTCTAATACTCAGTAGTCTCTGAGCTAGCGGTTGGGGCCTAACTGCTATCATGTCTCCCCTATACACTATACATAGGAGGGGAAAATCCAAAATCCTGCTCCCCTATTTCTATCCCATACATATATAGATATAGATATATATAGATATATAGAAGCTGCAGCAGCATGGTGGAGCTTTTACAGCAGTAATGAGCAGTGTAGCTGGGAATCGAGAACTGGGGGGGGGGACATAGAAATCTTACCAGCAGCCTGTGCCTTTCTCACTCTGTTACTGCGTCCTCCCCCTGCTCACACCTCTCCATAGACTTGTATGCAGCAAGTCTGTTGCTCACTCTCTCTCTGCTCCTTCCCTTCTCCTTAAATTTATACAGTAGGCAGGAAAGTGATACACCCCCACCTTCTGCAGCCGTCTCCTCTGCTCTGTAACCAGGGATGAATTTTGCTTGACCACAGTGTGTAACTTAAGATATAATTTGCATGAATAAAACCACTAAATTGTAATGTTAAGTAAGTGACAAAATTGTTGTATATCAGGGAGACTATTCGATTAGTAAAAGTTGTTTAAAAAGTTAATGTGAATTTAAGAGGGGCGAAATTATCAATTTCGTAGATTCTTAAAAAGAATGAATGCACTGGTGAGCTTAGCAATACCAAAAGGCCTGGAAGACCATGGAAGACAACTAAAGTGGACTATTGCAGAACTCTTTATTTGGTAAAGTAAAAACCCCATCACAACATTTAACCATGTCAAGAACACTCTCGAGGCCTATTCACAGGCTGCAGCAATCACACCTGACAAAATGTCATCAGAGGAAGCTAGAGGCACAGAAACTACCTGGACGAACAGGGAGTGTGAGGGGAGTTGAGAACAGTATTTTTTTTTCTGTTTGCTGTTTTTAGCAACAAAAAATCCCCCCAGAAAAACATACACTAAAATAAGCACGATTTCGTGCAGATGTTTGGGCAGATTTCCCTGCAAATTCTGGGTCAGATTCTCTGCAGAATCTTTTGCAGCAATTCTGAACTGTGTGGACATACCATTACAACAACACAGTTTTTTCTTTCATTTCATTAAGTGATCTCCAAATATAATGCACCGGCATTGCTAGGGACTTGAAGGATCAGGGGCACAAGCCCAAAGTCATATGATTTACGCACCAAAAAAAAACAACAAATGTATAGCGATAAAAATACTGTTTTAGACAACATGATAGGTTTAGATACACCCGCTCAGCAGTATACTGTCCCTGGATATCACTTTATAATAAAAATTTGCATTGTTGGGTCTGGAACCTGTATTCTTAGATGAATCAGTCCTGCCCCCCAAATAATTTGTCCTGTCATAAATACTTATGTATACACCGATTTATAACATTAAAATTACCTGCCTAATTTTAATAACATTAAAATTACCTGCCTAATATTGTGTAGGTCCCCCTCGTGCCGCCAAAACAGCTGTGACCCGTCAATACATGGACTCAACAGGTCCACTGAAGGTGTCATGTCTAATCTGGCACCAAGACGTTAACAGAAGATCCTATAAATCATGTAAATTGCAAGGTGGGACCTCCTTGGATCAGACTTGTTTTTCAGCACATCTTACAGATGCTCGTTTTGGGTTGAGATCTGGCGAGTTTGGAGACCAAGTCAACATCTTAAACTCTTTGTTATGTTCCTCAAACCATTCCTGAACACTTATTGCAGTGTGGCAGATCGCATTATCCTGCTGAAAGAGGCCACTGCCATGAGGGAACACTGTTGCCATGAAGGGTAAACCAAAATTTCCCAGCAGAACATTACCCACAGCATCACACTGCCTCCACCAGCTTGCCTTCTTTCCATAGTACAACCTGGTGGCATCTTTTTACCAGGCAAGCAATGCACACGCACCTTGCTGTCCACAAGATGTAAAAGAAAACGTGATTCATCAGACCAGACCACATTCTTCCATTGCTCCACGGTCCAGTTTTGATGCTCATGTGCCCATTATAGGCGGTTTTGGCAAGGGACAGGGGTCATACTGGGTACTCAAACTAGTCTGTGGCTATGCTGCTCCAAATGTAGCAAGCTACAATGTACTATGTGTTCTGATACCTTTCTATCATAGCCAGCAGTAACTTTTTCAGCAATTTGTGCTACAGTAGCTCCTAGGTGGGTAAGAAAAAGATGGCACCCATGACCCTGTCGCTGGTTCACAGGTTGTGCCCCAACACAGTATTTTTCCTCACTTAGTGCTCCTTAACATATTAAAATATAATTCTCACCGAGCCCTTTCCCCATGATGAACGGAGCAGAGCAGTATAAATGCCTCTTCCAGCCTGTGCAGTCAACGGCTCAGTGTTGGTAGGTGCGATGATGTTACTTTATCACGCTGTTCTGCATTGGCATCCTGTACAGGCTCTTTTTTGGCCAGCATTCTACAAGATATCAGTACAGGACTCCAGCAAAGGCTGATGTGATGAAGTGACATCATCGCGCCTGCCTGTGCCAAGCCGAAGACGGTAGAGTGAATGGTGTTGCAATGGCTTCCTGCTTTACCATAGCATTAAACTGTATATTTGTCCTAAGGTTGCAGATACAGTTGACAGACGTGCTTTCCCGGGGATCCGGGGGAACCAGGTTAAAAATCAAAGGCTTATGCACCAGATGCCCAGCGCTAGTGTTGCCAATGATCTTAAAGATTTTCTTTATCTCCAGGAAGTACCATGAAGGAGGAAAATACAGCTGCTTGTAAAGAGTTAATTTGCTAGAGGAGGAAACTGCTACTTGTAAAAGGTTAATCTGCTAGAGGAGGATGACTCTAGCAGATTACTGTTTTTTAAATAGTTTCTCACTACATACACACAGAGCCAGCAAATCTGCTGCTTCTAGTCAGAGACATTCAGATTACCCAGCAGTCTACTTCTCCTCCTCTAGCTGCTCTATAATACACAAGAGTATAATTTTACATTGCTGTATACTGTATAATATATTAGCATGAAGTAAGATAGCAGCAGAGCTCTTCACTGTTTATATAGCGGCACTCTAACAGTCTCCCCCTCTACCAGCTCAAAAGCCGGAAGTCTTAGGCTATGTTCACACGGAGTATTTTGCAGGAGGAATATCTGGCTCAAAATTCCGTTTGGAAGTTTGAGGCAGATTTTCCTCTCCCCGCACGCCGATTTTCGCGGAGTTTTTCGCTGCGTTTTTCGCCCGCGGCCATTGAGCGCCGCGGGCATAAAACACCGCGAAATACGCTTTCTCTGCCTCCCATTGAAGTCAATGAGAGGTCAGAGGCGGAAACGCCCGAAGATAGGGCATGTCGCTTCTTTTTCCCGCGAGGCAGTTTTACTGCTCGCGGGAAAAAGACGCCGACGCCTCCCATTGAAATCAATGGGAGGCATTTTTGGCCCGTTTTTGCCGAGTTTTACGACGCGGTTTCCGCGTCAAAAAACTCGTCAAAATACTCCGTGTGAACATAGCCTAAGGCTTCATGCCCACTTCAGTCTTTTCCTTCAGGGTGCTAGCTGTTTTTCTGACAGCTATCACCCTGACCCATACATTTCAAATTGGCATGCACACATCAGTTTTTTTGACAGTCCCGTTGCTCCGTTCCGACAAAAGTAGAGAATGTCATACTAGGGTCCGAGATCCCCTGACCATGAGGCCCATGCAAGTCAATGGGGCAGTCAAACAAACTGAAGGCACATGGAAGGCATCCGTGCACCGTCTGTGTGTGACGGAGCCGTTGCCTAGCAACGGCAGGGCGGGCAGAAATACATTAGAGATATTACACTTATCGGCAGCCACTTCTCCCTATCCAGCACTGATCCCGAAATACGCCTGAAACACTCCATGTGAACATACCCTTATATTTTTGTCTCTTATTACTTCATGAGGTTTCCTAGGAGGTGGTAGGTGCTCTTAAACCCCTTAATGACCAGAGTGTTTTGGTCCTAAATGACCAGAAACATTTTGGGATTTTACACACATTATGGGCATAACTTTTTTTTTTTTTTTAAATCATTCATTTTTTATTAAGTTAAATAAAAAAAACATCAAATAGATGCATTGTATGATGTAGTTGTCAATTCTAAGTATAATTACAATGAAACACAAGTAATGAATTAATAAAGTGTTACATCATTAAAGGGGTCCCCAGGCAAACATGTATTTTCTAGTCCAAGTGCTGCATGGTCGGAAGTTCAGTAGTTTATGGATTTATAATAGCGTGTCGACACAGGCTCTTGCACCAGTAAATTCCTCCCCTCAGTTTTGTGTCGATACGTCATAGCAGTTGTCATTCTAGCGGGCTTGGCTTGCATTCCACCTGGTGATGCATCCCCCACCCCTCTATCCTCCTAATGCATAACGTCACTTGCTTTCACTGCGTCACATAACCATGCATAATCTCTACACTATTGAAGGGAGTTGTGGGGTGTAATTACTAAGATTGAGGGGGTGAAGGAGGCACGGACTGGACATTAAAAGTGTAAGGGGCAGGGAGAGATGTAGTGAATGTGGAAGGGAGGCAGGAAGAATCCACGTAATGTTTACAGAGTGGGGATACAGATAATGGGCATAGGAGGGAGTAGACATAACATGAAGGGGTAAAGCTATGCAGAATGAGGGTGAGAGGGAGGTATACAGACAATATGCTGTTAAGTCTAATGGGAATTGTAGTTTTGAGCTGCGTGTGCTCAGCTCATGGACCGCTCATTCACGGCAACCACAGCTGGTTTACAGTCCAGGAACTATATAGTGATATAAGACTATATAGTGAAAAAAAATAATGAAAATTAGCAACTCTAATTTGCCAGGGAGAAGAAAAAACAGATTACAAATGGATTTAAGTTTTTTTTTTTTTTTTTTACTTTGCCGGAAAACACCTTTAATCAAGTTGAAAAAGTTAAGCAAAATGAGGTTTTTTTCACATTAGTCACACTTTCTATTATTCAGAAACCTATTGGTTTAGAGCTGAAACAGACATACTCTCATACCTGCAATTATCGTTAACATCCTTGATCATATCTTTGATGAATATAACATGTTTGTCTCTCCATAACAGAGCAATTTTTTGTCTTTTGACAATGCAAAAATGGTTAATTATAGTGTGGTGTGTGAAAGGGAACTCATGTATATTAATAGAAAGTAGTGAAAGTGATAAATTGGGTGATAAATTACAACCACAAATTTCTGATAATATGAGAAACAACCGTTTACAAAGCCTGGATATAGAACTGCAATCAATTCTGCATACAGAGCAGCTGTATGATTTGCTAAATCCTATTCAGGTCAAGTCCGCGGGACAGATGGGTTCAGTAAAAGCAGGTTGATCCGCCTTTTAGCCTTCACATCTAAGTCCATAAATTAGATGTCATAGATTACAGGTGGATACCCGCTGGAGTGTCAGGTCCGCGAGACGGATGGTTTTAGGTCTTAGCAAACGATACAGCTACTCTTTATAGCAGGGTTGCCAACCACCAATTAATTTTTTTCTGGACAAGTTGGCCCAAAATCACAGACAATCAGAAATTTTTAAGTATAGTTTAGAAAATTGAGAATAACATGTTTCCCAAACTTAAAACATTAATATAACAAGGTTTGCTAGGTTAATTGTGAATTAGAAGTAGTTAAAAAATTATAATATTATGGTTTGGGTCAACTCTGCATTTTTACTTTTTGTAATGTTCTGGTCCAGCTCAAGGCTGTGGCACTAAAATTGTAGACAAAATGCACCCAGCTCTAGGAAAATCGGTGCAATTTCTAAAGAGAGCGCGACATGGATCACAGGAGATATAGCTACATACTACATATTCACACACTAAAAACACACACACACTACATATACGCACATTACATACATACGTACATATTGCACACACTACATCTACACACTGCGCACACACTACATATACACACTACATATACACACTACATATACATACATACATACATACATACATACATATACACAATGCACAAATACTACATATACAAAATGCACAAATACTACATATTCACCCACTGCACATATACATACATACATGCATACATACTGCACACACACTACATATACACACAATGCACACACATACTGCACACACTGCACACATACATACATACATACATACATATACACAATGCACAAATACTACATATTCACACACTGCATACATAATGCACACATATACACTGCCCACACACTACATATACAATGTACGGATACATACTGCACACATACATACTGCATACATACATAGTGCACACTTACATGCTGCACACATACATACTGCACACACTACACATACATACTGCACACATACATACTGCACACATTATACTGCACACATAAATACTGCCCACATACTACATACACATACATACTGCACACATACATACTGCACACATACATACACTACCGTT
Source organism: Rhinoderma darwinii (assembly GCF_050947455.1). Lineage (NCBI taxonomy): Eukaryota > Metazoa > Chordata > Amphibia > Anura > Rhinodermatidae > Rhinoderma > Rhinoderma darwinii. Next base: position 214,041,805 of record NC_134690.1, on the reverse strand, counting down.
CAAAAGTTTGGGGTCACCCAGACAATTTTGTGTTTTCCAAGAAAACTCACACTTATATTTATCAAATGAGTTGCAAAATGACTAGAAAATATAGTCAAGACATTGACAAGGTTAGATATAATGATTTTTATTTGAAATAATAATTTTCTCCTTCAAACTTTGCTTTCGTCAAAGAATGCTCCATTTGCAGCAATTACAGCATTTCAGACCTTTGGCATTCTAGCTGTTAATTTGCTGAGGTAATCGGGATAAATTTCACCCCATGCTTCTAGAAGCCCCTCCCACAAGTTGGATTGGCTTGATGGGCACTTCTTGCGTACCATACGGTCAAGCCGCTCCCACAACAGCTCTATGGGGTTGAGATCTGGTGACTGCGCTGGCCACTCCATTACAGATAGAATACCAGCTGCCTGCTTCTTCCCTAAATAGTTCTTGCATAATTTTGAGGTGTGCTTTGGGTCATTGTCCTGTTGTAGGATGAAATTGGCTCCAATCAAGCGCCGTCCACAAGGTATGGCATGGCGTTGCAAAATGGAGTGATAGCCTTCCTTATTCAAAATCCCTTTTACCTTGTACAAATCTCCCACTTTACCAGCACCAAAGCAACCCCAGACCATCACATTACCTCCACCATGCTTGACAGGTGGCGTCAGGCACTCTTCCAGCACCTTTTCAGTTGTTCTGCTGTGGGATCCAAACACCTCAAACTTCGATTCGTCTGTCCATAACACTTTTTTCCAATCTTCCTCTGTCCAATGTCTGTGTGCTTTTGCCCATATTAATCTTTTCCTTTTATTAGCCAGTCTCAGCTATGGCTTTTTCTTTGCCACTCTGCCATGAAGGCCAGCATCCCGGAGTCGCCTCTTCACTGTAGACGTTGACACTGGCGTTTTGCGGGTACTATTTAATGAAGCTGCCAGTTGAGGACCTGTGAGGCGTCTATTTCTCAAACTAGAGACTCTAATGTACTTGTCTTGTTTCTCAGTTGTGCAGTGGGGCCTCCCACTTCTCTTTCTACTCTGGTTAGAGCCTGTTTGTGCTGTCCTCTGAAGGGAGTAGTACACACCGTTGTAGGAAATCTTCCGTTTCTTGGCAATTTCTCGCATGGAATAGCCTTCATTTCTAAGAACAAGAATAGACTGTTGAGTTTCACATGAAAGCTCTCTTTTTCTAGCCATTTTGAGAGTTTAATCGAACCTACAAATGTAATGCTCCAGATTCTCAACTAGCTCAAAGGAAGGTCAGTTTTATAGCTCCTCTAAACAGCAAAACTGTTTACAGCGGTGCTAACATAATTGCACAAGGGTTTTCAAGTGTTTTCTAATCATCCATTAGCCTTCTAACACAGTTAGCAAACACAATGTACCATTAGAACACTGGAGTGATGGTTGCTGGAAATGGGCCTCTATACACCTATGTAGATATTGCATTAAAAAACAGACATTTGCAGCTAGAATAGTCATTTAGCACATTAACAATGTATAGAGTGTATTTCTGATTAATTTAATGTTATCATTAAAAAAACTGTGCTTTTCTTTCAAAAATAAGGACATTTCTAGGTGACCCTAAACTTTTGAATGGTACTGTACAAACTTCACATACATACTGCACAGACTACACATACATACTACACAGACTATACATACATACTGCACACATACATAATGCACACTACACATACATACTGCACACACTACGCAGCCATACTGCACACACTGCATATACACACTACACACATACATACATACATACATACATACATGCTGCACTATACTTACATAGACAGAATGAACACACACACACACACACACACACACACACACACACACACACTACATACATACATTGAGGCACACTCCAGTCACTCCTTTGGCTTTAGATACATTGACACTTATCTCCTTCCTGTAGTCCGCTCCTCCTTCGCGGCAACTTGTCTACTCTCACTTCTTCAGCAGAGGGCAGTGCCTCAGTTCTGGGTTAGGGGCATACAGAAGGAGATTAGAAGCTGAATGGGCTATCAAGGAATGAAGTACTGGGCTGTACAGAGTTTAGGACACATCTTAACAGCAGCAGTGCAGACACAGTGAAGGAGCAGGGTGCTACCGACCTGTACAGCTGCTGGGCAGTGTATTAGATGCAGAGCAGGACTCTGGGCAGGGGGTTCACACATCAGCAGTACAAGCTGAAGTAACGGCCGCCCAGCATCCTCCTCTACATATATTCTCCTGTGACACCTGTCTGGTCCTAGCCAAGCCACTCTCTCTCTCTCTGCTGTCAGATTTTCTGCTCTCCGTTCTCCTACTGCTCCTCCCTGGTGGGCAGGAGGCCCCTGCTAGTACTACACACCAGACGTGGTGCGCGGAGGCTGGGAAGGTTCACAAACAATGTACTACATAAGAGGTCATCATACAGCCTGCGTGTGACACAGGCACATACAACTTGCCCATGCGCAACTCTTTGGACAACAAAAAAATATAGAAATCACGGACACATTCTTTTTATTCCGGACAGTTGCCAAAAGTCCTCTAATTTCACGGTCTGTCTGTGAATTAATGGACAGTTGGCAACCCTGCTGTATAGAGAATACAGAGCAGCTGTATCAAGAAGGAAAAAAATATTTTTAATAAAAACGAATTATAAAGTTTCATCAAACACACTGATTGACATTTTTATTTAAAAAAAATATCCAAAGTGTACATAGCCTTTAACTTTAGTTATACCCATATTCAGCCAAATAAAAATGTGTAAATTGTGAATGCATACTTCAATAAAAGATAGAGGGGATTGAAGTAGTGGTACGTAGCATTTGTTTTTTTTAGAAGAAAGGACATGCCACACTTTAGAGATCACTTGTAACATGGATAGTTTGAGTAGAAATGGTGCTTTGAAAATTGTATTAGCAGAGAGGTTAAGCTGAATCTGTAGTTGTTTAAAATGTAGTCTTCAATTTGTACCCAACTCTTCATGGAGTCATTTTGCCAAAGAGTTTTGATCTGGTTGAATATAGTTGCCCTGTAGTATTGCAGAATTGCTGGGCAGTTGAGGTGACCCTGTGAAATTGGCAACTACAGTATGTACACATTAACCCTAATTTTACTTTTATTTCATATGAGTTTAAGAATTAGTTTCTGTAGCTTTTTAAGGAACGAGATAGGAGAGTGGATAGGAACGTTTCTGAAGGTATAAAGGATTTTAGGAAGTATTACAATTTTGGCTGCTGCAATCCTACCAACCCATGAAATCCATTGGATTCTAAGATTGGCTAAATCAGTTTTAATATTTTTCAGTAGTAGGATATAGTTTGATTCAAAAAGTTTTCAAAAGTGAGACTGATTCCTACATAGGAAAGTACTTATTTAACCCATTTAAAATCACAGCTGCTGACAGTCGGGAGATTAGTTTAGTAAAAAGGCCCATGAGGAGAATTTGTGATTTGAGCATATTTACCTTGTAGTAGAACACATTACTATAGTTGTCTATTATGTTGTTAATGCAGGTATGGATTTTTCAGGGCTTGCATGAGAAATTAAAATATTGTCAGAAAATAGCTACACGGTGCTCCTTTTGATGGATCTTGATACATGGGATGTTAGTAAGGTTGCTGATATGGTCAAAGAAGGGTTCCATTATTAAAGCAAAAATAAACGGAGACACTCCTGCCTGGTTCCATTAGTGATGGAGACTTTTTTAGACATTAAATCAGATGTATAAACCATGGCATTAGGAAAAGAATAAAGAGATAAAATGGCTGACCAATAAGAACCTGAAAAGCTTTTAAGTACCCTGTTGAACTACTTCTCCACATCCAGGAAAAGGAGCAGAGAAGGTGTTGTTGACAAATGGAAAATTGCTTATTCATTTCTTTAATTAACTACAACAGTAGATATAAAGCTTATATAAAGGTGGATATATCAATGGTCAACTTTTCACCTCATCTGGACTGGCATGTCCACCAAACCTCGGTACATTCTTGTGACATTCCTGTATTTGCCTAGGAGGAATGTTCCTCAGGGAATACTGGTGTGGGAAGGAGTCTCATGACAACAATGTTAATAGGGACAGAATGAAATATTCAGTAGATAATGTATATGTGTATCAAAGTATATTTAGGTGTCAATATTAATGGTAGTATGGGATTATGTTAGGATGTATTTATAGATATGGGTATTGGATTATTGTATTGGGCATAAGAATATACATGTATTACAGCAATAACATACTAGTACATATCCATGGTTGTGTTTGTGTAGCTCAGGTATGGTGTTGGGTATGTCCGGAGTTGTGATGGAATACACAGTCAGCTGATTATTATCACCCATAAAACCAATTCCTTTGTGTAAAATCCCAAGAAACAATATCAGTCTTGTTGGTGGTAGCTTGGGGACAAGTCATATATGTCAGAATAAAAGGATCACATATTCCAACTTTCCTTGTTTGGATATATAAAAACACATTCCATCAGAAATGTACAATTATCTAATGGTATGACCAATCAGGATGGGCCACATTATAGTCAATGACTAAAATGTGGATAAAATGAGGGTCCAGGGATGAGATAAAAGAGCATCAGGGAAAGGAAGAAGGAGAAGCAACACCACACAGCTGTGTAGGAAAAGACCGCTGGGCGGTAGAAATGATCATATCATTTGACTTGTAATATTGTGCACATGTATATTTATATGTCTTTTGTGTATTTTAGTTACTTTAGTTTATTTTATGTTGGGGTTTCTGTAGTGTCTTATGTATTGTGGTAAAAGCATGCTATATTGAAAACCTTATAAGGAGGCATAGAATTGTTTACCATGTGATCTAAGACCTTTGGATGTCATGACTAATAAAGTTGTTGATTTTAGCTGATTGATCCCTATTATCCTGATATTGCTGTAGGAATCCATGTGTATTAACTAGCATAAGAATAAAAACATCTATAAACACAGGTAACAGCGTCAGACATAAATGCACAACCTCTATGATATCAATGAATCTTCTTGTACCATCTGAGGTTTTGCAATCTTTAATAAATCCTACCTGATTGCTGTTAATTAAATTGGAGAGAATATATAGCAACCTTGTGGCTAGTAATTTGGAAAGATTTTCAGGTCAGAGTTTAATAGAAAAATAAGCCTGAAATTAGCAGGGGAATCTGAAGTCTTACCTGGCTTAGGCAAAGTGATCACCAGAGCTGGTAGCATTTCTGGAGAGATAACACCTGATTGTATAATGTGATTAAAACACTAATAGAAAAGGGGCCATAAAAATGTAGTACTTCTTGTAATATTCGGTGGTTAAACCATCTGGGCCCGGGGATTTGTTGAACTGTAGGGGATTAATTGTATCCACAATATCAGTGGATTGGATTCCCTTATTGAGAAGTTGTGATTGAAAGTGGGAAAGGGAAGGAAGGTTAACCCTTTCTAGAAAAGTGTTGCTCGAGTCTTGGGTTGGTTGAGGAGTAGAGGGGTCATTTTTTAAATGATACAGGGATGTATAGTAATTAGCAAACTTATTTGTGCTCTCTTTGGGGATTATAAAGTTTTTTGAGTATTATAAAGACAGGGTATTTTTTATTTTGTCCCTTCTGTTTTGATTTGGTTAGCGAACAGTTTTGTTGCTTTATTCCCTTGCCAATAGTGATGAATCTTAGCTCTCCTCAAGTGAAGCGCATATTTATTTTTCATATGTAGATAAAGTTTTTGTCTTAACTGTTTAAGAGCATTTATATATGACAAGCTTGGGGAGGATTTATTTAAATGTTCTATTGTTTCAATCTTATGTGACAGGTCATTCAGTATAGTCATACTCTTTCTTTTTTCATATGCTGAATATTTTAGAAATAAACGTCTCAATATCCGCTAGGCACACCAGACGAAAGGGTCAGAAGTCTCATGGTTTGAATTAGTTTGGAAAGACTCTTGAAGGACTTCTGGGATTCCGGGATACGAGTACTGTACTCATTGGGGTTTAGTTAATAGTTATTGAGTCTCCATGGAAATGTATGACAAATATTGAAAAATTCTTATATTATCTCTCATTACAGCGCAGGCTGCTTCCTGGTCGACATCTCCTGCTGGGAGTTCCCAATGTTGGCTCTTCCGGGTGTAGAGGTGACATCATGGCACATGCGCAGTTAGCAATTTTGTGCTATGCTGGGAGCGAACTGCACATGCGCCGTAGTTAGAGAAAACAGAAAAAGCACCAGAATAGGGAGATTAATACTGTGACATTGCCATAGCGTAGCAACATCATTTCGATGGATAGAGGCGTGTTTGCCAGAGAAAAGAGGTACACTTGTGGTGGAACTGCCCACCCGAGTCGCACTTGCAGCTAATTTGCATACAAAAAACAATTTTCTCAAAAACTACTTGGAATTGCAGCATAAAATAAGTATGTGGGGACATTATTTATGATTGACTACGAAGAGAAATATCCTTTAAGGCCTCTTTCACACGACAGTGAAAAACGGCCATGTGATGGCCGCCCTTTTAACGGCTTTCACATGGCCGTTTTCAGAACAATCATGTTCTATGGGTGCATTCACACGGCCGTTTTTTTAACGGCCCGTGAATAATGGCCGTCAAAAAATAGGACATGTCCTATTTTTGGCCGTTTTAACGGCCTGACGGCCCCCATAGAAGTCAATGGATCCGTTTTTAACGGCTGTCAATACATGTAACAACCGTTAAAAACGGATCTGTTACATGGGGACTGGCAAGGGAACTACTAGTTCCCATGCTGGCTATCGTTGGCATACTCACGTTTGCGGCGCTTCTTCAGGTGTGGTCACTCGTCTGTGGTCACTCGGGTTTGAAGGCGCCTCGATGACGTCACCGCCCTGTCGCACTGCCTTGCCAGATCCCGTGCAGACGAGTGACCACAAGTGAAGAAGAGGAGAGACGGCGCTGCTCTCGTGAGTATGTGGCACGATCTATAGGCAGGCTGGTGTGGCATCTACAGGGAGGCTGGTGTGGCATCTACAGGCAGGCTGGTGTGGCATCTACAGGCAGGCTGGTGTGGCATCATGTACAGGGAGGCTGGTGTGGCATCTACAGGGAGGCTGGTGTGGCATCTACAGGGAGGCTGGTGTGGCATCTACAGGGAGGCTGGTGTGGCATCTACAAGGAGGCTGGTGTGGCATCTACAAGGAGGCTGGTGTGGCATCTACAGGGAGGCTGGTGTGGCATCTACAGGGAGGCTGGTGTGGCACGATCTACAGGGAGGCTGGTGTGGCACGATCTACAGGGAGGCTGGTGTGGCACGATCTACAGGGAGGCTGGTGTGGCACGATCTACAGGGAGGCTGGTGTGGCACGATCTACAGGGAGGCTGGTGTGGCACGATCTACAGGGAGGCTGGTGTGGCATCATCTACAGGGAGGCGTGTGGCATCATATACAGGGAGGTGCGTGACATTATATACAGGGAGGCGCGTGGCATCATATACAGGGAGGCGTGTGGCATCATATACAGGGAGGCGTGTGGCATCATATACAGGGAGGTGTGTGGCATCATACAGGGAGGTGTGTGGCATCATATACAGGGAGGTGTGTGGCATCATATACAGGGAGGTGTGTGGCATCATATACAGGGAGGTGCGTGACATTATATACAGGGAGGCGTGTGGCATCATATACAGGGAGGCGTGTGGCATCATATACAGGGAGGCGTGTGGCATCATATACAGGGAGGTGTGTGGCATCATATACAGGGAGGCGTGTGGCATCATATACAGGGAGGCTGTAAATAGTGTCTAGGTGAACATGTGACCTTCCTTTGGGTGTTTTCAGGGGGTTGGGACAAAAAAAGCCTGACCAATGAAATTCATCAGTTTTTTTAACGGCCATGAAAAACTGATGCAAAATGGATGTCAAACGGCCATTAAAAACGGACAGATGGACTTGAAATGGATGAAAATTTAGAGACACACTGATGCAAAATGGCCATGAAAAACTGACCGTTGATCTGTTAGGGATCTGCCAGGTACTTCATCTAGGTATACTCCTGGGATTAATCAATCCACACCTGAGGCCAGACCTGTTCGACTGACACCATCTCCCACCAACCAGGGTGGCAGGCTCAGGAGTGGGAGAGCCTATCGCGGCCTGGTCTGTCGGAGTTAGCTCCGCCCCCTGTCCTTTATTACCTGCCCTGTTCTCTCCCTCAGTGCTTGTAATTCTTTTGGATTCCTGGCCCCACTGCTGCTTGCTCCAGCCTGCTTCTGCCGTGCTTCTGCCTTGCTGCAGTTCTGCTTGACCTGCTTTGCTTTGCCCCTGGCTTGCTTCTGTCTCCTTGCCCGCTTGGGTGTACTCACTTCGTCCTGGTCCTGACTGTCCGTTCGCCGCTCCGTTTCCTCGTGGCGTTCCGTGGCTACTGCCCCTTCCCTTGCATGTTCCCTGTTTGTTTTCCTGTGCACTTAGACAGCGTAGGGACCGCCGCCCAGTTGTACCTCGTCGCCTAGGGCGGGTCGTTGCAAGTAGGCAGGGACAGGGCGGTGGGTAGATTAGGGCTCACTTTCCCTTCACCTCCTTCCGGCCATTACATAATTACAAGCCCTTACCTAGTCTACCATTTCTCCTACGCTGACGCTATCATGGACCCCCTTGAGACCCTGGCCCAGCAGATGCAGGGCCTCTCCCTACAGGTCCAGGCCCTGGCCCAAAGGGTCAATCAGGGTGACGCTGCTTTAGTAGTACCCCTCACCTCACCTCTAGAACCCGACCTCAAGTTACCTGACCGGTTCTCAGGGGACCATAAGACGTTTCTCTCCTTCCGGGAGAGTTGCAGACTGTATTTCCGCCTAAAGCCCCACTCCTCAGGTTCCGAGAACCAGCGGGTGGGTATCATCATATCCCGACTCCAGGAAGGGCCCCAAGAGTGGGCCTTCTCCTTGGCTCCTGACGCCCCTGAACTTTCCTCTGTTGATCGTTTTTTCTCTGCCCTCGGACTCATTTACGACGAGACTGACAGAACTGCCTTAGCCGAGAGTCAGCTGGTGACCTTACGTCAGGGTAGGAGACCGGTTGAGGAATACTGTTCTGATTTTAGGAAGTGGTGCGTAGCTTCTCAGTGGAACGACCCGGCCCTAAGGTGCCAGTTTAGGTTAGGATTATCTGACGCCCTGAAGGATCTGCTGGTTAGCTACCCCTCGTCTGACTCCCTTGACCAGGTTATGGCCCTAGCAGTACGACTTGACCGACGTCTCAGGGAACGTCAGCTAGAACGCTTCAGTGTGCTCCCCTCTGACTTTTCTGCGATCCCCCCCGAGGTCCCGTCTCCTCGCCCCTCCACGGAGGACTCGGAGGTACCTATGCAACTCGGGGCCTCCATGTCCCCTCGACAACGTAGGGAGTTTCGCAGAATGAATGGTCTCTGCTTCTACTGTGGGGACGACAAGCATTTACTGAACACCTGTCCCAGGCGCAAGAATAAGAAGCCGGAAAACTTCCGCGCCTAAGTGATCATCGGGGAGGTCACTTGGGCGCACAGGTATTTCCCGTTAATGTGAAACGCAATAAAATTTTGCTTCCCTTTCAGGTCTCGTTTGCTGGCCGGGCTGCCACGGGCAGTGCTTTCGTGGATTCAGGGTCATCTGCTAATATCATGTCTGCGGAATTTGCTATGTCTCTAAAGATGCCTTGTATTGATTTACCTTATCCTATCCCTGTAGTAGGTATCGACTCAACTCCCCTTGCTAATGGTTATTTTACTCAGCATACTCCTGTTTTTGAACTCCTTGTTGGCTCCATGCATTTGGAGCAATGCTCTGTACTGGTGATGCAGGGATTATCGTCTGATCTGGTTTTAGGCCTTCCCTGGTTGCAGTTGCATAATCCCACGTTTGATTGGAATACTGGGGATCTCACCAAATGGGGTAATGAATGTCTTATGTCATGTCTTTCTGTTAACTCTATTTCTCCCCGGGAGGAGGTAAACACGCTTCCTGAGTTTGTTCAGGACTTCGCCGATGTGTTTTTTAAGGAGGCCTCCGAGGTGTTGCCCCCCCATAGAGATTACGATTGCGCTATCGATTTGGTGCCTGGTGCCAAGCTTCCTAAGGGTAGGATATTTAATCTTTCATGTCCTGAACGTGAAGCCATGAGGGTGTATATCCAAGAATGCCTGGCCAAGGGTTTCATTCGCCCCTCGACTTCTCCTGTAGGTGCTGGCTTCTTCTTCGTGGGGAAGAAGGATGGTGGTCTTAGGCCGTGCATTGATTATCGTAACCTGAATAAGGTCACCGTAAGGAACCAGTACCCACTTCCTTTGATTCCGGATCTTTTTAATCAGGTTCAGGGAGCCCAATGGTTTTCTAAGTTCGATCTACGGGGGGCATATAACCTTATCCGCATCAAAGAGGGGGATGAGTGGAAAACTGCGTTCAACACACCCGAGGGTCATTTCGAATACCTGGTCATGCCCTTTGGGTTGTGTAATGCCCCTGCTGTCTTCCAGAATTTTATTAATGAAATCCTGAGAGAGTACCTGGGTAATTTTCTTGTTGTGTACCTTGATGACATACTGGTGTTTTCCAAGGACTGGTCCTCCCACGTGGAGCATGTCAGGAAGGTGCTCCAGGTCCTTCGGGAGAATAATCTGTTTGCTAAGACTGAAAAATGTGTCTTTGGGGTACAGGAGATACCATTTTTAGGGCAAATCCTCACTCCTCATGAATTCCGCATGGACCCTGCCAAGGTTCAGGCTGTGGCGGAATGGGTCCAACCTGCCTCCCTTAAGGCGTTACAGTGTTTTTTAGGGTTCGCCAACTATTACAGGAGATTTATTGCCAACTTCTCGGTCGTCGCTAAGCCTCTTACGGACCTTACCCGCAAGGGTGCTGATGTCCTCCATTGGCCCCCTGAGGCCGTCCTGGCCTTTGAGACCCTCAAGAAGTGCTTTATCTCGGCCCCCGTGCTGATTCAGCCCAACCAAGAGGAGCCATTTATTGTGGAGGTTGACGCTTCCGAGGTGGGAGTGGGGGCCGTCTTGTCCCAGGGTACCAGCTCCCTCACCCATCTCCGCCCCTGTGCTTACTTCTCTAGGAAGTTTTCGCCCACGGAGAGTAACTATGATATTGGCAACCGCGAACTTCTAGCCATTAAATGGGCTTTTGAGGAGTGGCGGCACTTCCTGGAGGGGGCCAGACACCAGGTAACGGTCCTTACGGATCACAAGAATCTGGTTTTCCTAGAATCGGCCCGGAGGCTTAATCCTAGACAAGCTCGGTGGGCACTATTCTTTACCAGATTTAATTTCTTGGTTACCTATAGGGCTGGGTCCAAGAATATTAAGGCTGATGCTCTGTCACGTAGTTTCATGGCCAATCCTCCTTCTGAGAAGGATCCTGCTTGTATTTTACCCCCTGGTATAATCGTCTCTGCCACGGATTCTGATTTAGCTTCTGATATCGCGGCTGATCAGGGTGCAGCTCCCGGGAACGTCCCTGGGGACAAACTGTTTGTTCCCCTGCAATACCGGCTGATGGTACTCAGGGAAAACCATGACTCCGCTCTATCTGGTCATCCTGGCATCTTGGGCACCAAACACCTAATTACCAGAAACTATTGGTGGCCTGGGTTGCCTAAGGACGTTAGGGCTTACGTCGCCGCTTGTGAGGTTTGCGCTAGGTCCAAAACCCCTAGGTCCCGACCTGCGGGCCTACTACGTTCCTTGCCCATTCCCCAGAGACCTTGGACCCATATCTCCATGGATTTTATCACCGATTTGCCTCCATCTCAGGGCAAGTCGGTGGTGTGGGTGGTAGTCGACCGCTTCAGCAAGATGTGCCACTTTGTGCCCCTTAAGAAGCTACCTAACGCCAAGACGTTAGCTTCTTTGTTTGTGAAACACATCCTGCGTCTCCATGGGGCCCTAGTCAATATCGTTTTTGACAGAGGGGTACAATTTGTTTCCTTATTTTGGAGAGCTTTTTGTAAAAAGTTGGAGATTGATCTGTCCTTCTCCTCCGCCTTCCATCCCGAAACTAATGGCCAAACGGAAAGGACCAACCAATCCCTGGAACAATATTTAAGATGTTTCATCTCTGACTGTCAATTCGATTGGGTCTCATTCCTTCCCCTTGCTGAATTTTCCTTGAATAACCGGGTCAGTAACTCGTCAGGGGTCTCCCCGTTTTTCTGTAATTTCGGGTTTAACCCAAGATTCTCCTCCGTCTCCCCTGGTTGTTCAAATAATCCTGAGGTAGAGGATGTTCATCGGGAACTGTGCACTGTCTGGGCCCAGGTTCAGAAGAACCTAGAGGCGTCCCAGAGCGCACAAAAGATTCAGGCGGATAGTAGACGTTCTGCTAACCCCCGGTTTGTCGTCGGGGATTTGGTCTGGTTGTCGTCCAGGAACTTGCGCCTTAAGGTCCCGTCCAGGAAGTTTGCTCCCCGATTTATTGGACCTTATAAGATCATTGAAGTCCTCAACCCTGTATCCTTCCGTCTGGAGCTCCCCCCATCATTTCGCATACATGACGTCTTCCATGCCTCCCTCCTTAAACGCTGCTCCCCGTCCTGGTCCCCCTCGAGGATACCTCCTGTTCCCGTTCTCACCCCTGAGGGGGTGGAATTCGAGGTGGCCAAGATTATGGACAGTAGGATGGTCCAGGGCTCCCTCCAGTACCTGGTCCATTGGAGAGGATACGGGCCGTAGGAGAGGACGTGGGTACCTGCCCGTGATGTTCACGCTGGGGTATTGATCAGGAGGTTCCACCTTCTCTTCCCCACTAAACCGGGTCCCCTTAGTAAGGGTCCGGTGGCCCCTCATAAAAGGGGGAGTACTGTTAGGGATCTGCCAGGTACTTCATCTAGGTATACTCCTGGGATTAATCAATCCACACCTGAGGCCAGACCTGTTCGACTGACACCATCTCCCACCAACCAGGGTGGCAGGCTCAGGAGTGGGAGAGCCTATCGCGGCCTGGTCTGTCGGAGTTAGCTCCGCCCCCTGTCCTTTATTACCTGCCCTGTTCTCTCCCTCAGTGCTTGTAATTCTTTTGGATTCCTGGCCCCACTGCTGCTTGCTCCAGCCTGCTTCTGCCGTGCTTCTGCCTTGCTGCAGTTCTGCTTGACCTGCTTTGCTTTGCCCCTGGCTTGCTTCTGTCTCCTTGCCCGCTTGGGTGTACTCACTTCGTCCTGGTCCTGACTGTCCGTTCGCCGCTCCGTTTCCTCGTGGCGTTCCGTGGCTACTGCCCCTTCCCTTGCATGTTCCCTGTTTGTTTTCCTGTGCACTTAGACAGCGTAGGGACCGCCGCCCAGTTGTACCTCGTCGCCTAGGGCGGGTCGTTGCAAGTAGGCAGGGACAGGGCGGTGGGTAGATTAGGGCTCACTTTCCCTTCACCTCCTTCCGGCCATTACATGATCAGTTTTAAATGGACATTTTTTTTCACTGTCGTGTGAATAAGGCCTAAGTCTATTGTGGAACTATTCATTTTTTGTTGAATCCATTTATTAACAAGTATCATATTAATAGGAGAGTAGGTATTGTGAAGGTTTGAGAAAAATAAGTAGCTGCGCTCAGAAGCGTGAATCATTCATGACACATCAAATATATCTTCTTTATAGAAGAGGTCCTAGAGGTTACAGTTTTTATCTGTGTGGTTAGGAGGACTTTTTGTCTAGTTAGGAATCTATTACTTTATTGAAGTCCACACAAACAATTAGAGATCCTTTTATAATGGAGAGGGAGTTTTCCAGTAAGTCTTTAAGAAATGTTGTTTATTTTACATTAAGAGCATACAATGCTACCAAGGTGAGGAGGCCATTATTTATAGTATATGTAAGAGTAATATATCGACATTCTTTATCAAATTGACAAGGATATGAGTTGGAAAGCTATAGTATCTTTCATAGCGATTAATACCCCTTTTTTTGATGAATGCATGAGCTAAAAAAATATTCTTATTTTTATTTTTAAAACTGTCCACCTCATTAAAATGGGCCTTCTGGGCAGAAATGATGTTGCATGTTTGCTTATTCACTTCCTTCCAGAACATTGGCCTTTTGTAGGGGCTATTAGGGCCCTTAACATTAAGGGTGGTACATTTTAAAAACAATTATTAGAGATCAATACTGCTGATGTCATGTGTTTGTTAAGCAAAGTTAGAAAGTGTCAAGATAAAGCCATGTTTCTTAAATGGCATAGCCGGAATTCAAGCATCACTCTAGAATATCTGTAGAGCATCACTATATAGGTAAAAACAAAAGCTGCATATGCAAAGATAAACAGCACAGTACAGTAAAAACTGGGAAGAAAACATAATAAGTCTTTATTTTAAGGGAACCTTACTAACCATCACATGTAAGTCATTTAACAAGGGGAGCTTTATTGTAGGGACGAAGGTACAATCTACAGTGGTCAAAGGACTTAGTGAAAAGGCATAATGAGGCTTTTGATGATCTTAGTCTTTTGTAAGAGAAGGTATTATTAGTTAACCAATATAGTTACAGTTTTGTGAATGGTGCAAGGTAGTGTAGTGAAGGTTCAAAAAGGAAGAGAGAGAAACCAGGTCTGCATAACTATTTGCTATACATTAATCTAGTGAAGTGAAAGTTGTGGAAATTGCCAATTAGGTAGAATACCTTTACAAAAGAATGAGTACTTCTTCTTTGAGATGGGTATCCGGATGAGTATTTTGGAGAGCCCACTTTGGTCCATTTAGTGTTATTGATTTTTTTCTTAGCTGTCTATCTTTCTGTAATCTGCTGTCTGACCCCTGTTGTCAAGCAAAATCCATCCCTAATTAAAGAGAAGAATTGACGGATTGCAGAAAGTGGGGGTATGTCTCTTCACTGCCTGCCTATGCAAGTCTATTGAGACGGGAGGGGGAGCAGAGAGAGGAGACACTGACATGCTGTTTATAAAGAGTGGAGGGGGGATCAGGAGGGGAGACACAGACAGACATGCAGCAGCTTCCTGGTAGGTTAGATCTCACCCCAGTGCTGGATTTTCAGCTACACTGCTCATTACTGCTGTATAATCTCCTCCCTGCTGCAGCTTCTATATATATGATAGATAAAGATAGGAGCGCAGGAGCCTCTTCTTTTGTGTGTACAGTGTATAAAAGATATGATAGCTTTTAGACTTCGCCCACTAGCTCAAAGACAACTGAGAATTCTAAATATAGCCTGCAGAGTGGAAAACTGCTAAACAATGTAGAATACAAGTCATATAATGGTCAGAAACAGTATCATTCCTCATATACACACATACGACAGCCTATTGTGAAAAGTCCCCTGAAAAAAAATGCACGCTTTATGTTCCACTTTGGGTCTTGAACATGCTATCCTGTTATTGCTTCTATAATACAATGCAATATGTATAAATAGCTCTGTATTGTGACTGTCATTGTTACGTTGACAGTCTTATGCTTTGCCTTAGACAGGGCATAAGAGGCACATGGTAGGTCTAGGGGTTTTTCAACTTGCCACAGGGGCACTGATGCGGTAACAGAGAAAGCCCTTATTCTCTGTCAAACTCCTTATGTGCCGCAGTCGCTATTGACCACGCCATGTAAGGGGTTAAACAATTAATATCTGAGTTATTTCTGATCCCAGCTCTTACAGCGGTATGATGGTTGTTAGTTACAGCCAGCACAAGCTTATCACGGTCCCATCATTGCTTCTGGGGAACAACCCGCTCACCACAACTTGACTCTGTGTCAGTCTAATCCTATTGAGGTGGCAAAGAGCTGAAATAATCAGATCTCTGTGGCACAAAATGTTAACACATGCTTGGCCAGTAGAAGTCTGGATAAAAGTATAGCTTAAAGGGTACCTGTCGTTTCATTTGACTTTTCAGCATAAGCTACCATGTGTGTGTACATGAGGAGTAGCACTATTTCGGGCCATTATATGACTTAGATTTTTTAAGTTTTTAGAAGTTTTCCCCTTTGCATGCTATATCTGTATTCTGCATTTCTCTCTAAGCTGTGGGGTGTACACTGGCAGCCATACACTACACATAGTAAGAAGAGGAGAATGTGCTCCATAACTTTCTCTCTCACTCAGAAACAGCCTCAGGATCATGCAGGACATATATAGAGACCTACTGACCTGTACTGATGTGAATAAAGTGTTTTGGTTGTGATAGAAAGTTTCTATGACTGTCTTTCTGCTGTTATCTCCTTCACTTCCTGCTCACTCTTCCACCCTCCCCTCTCCATAGGCTTCCATGGACTTCCATATCATGTGTAATCTGATACATGTGAGCTGCAGTCCTACTCCAAACGGATAGAGCTGAATTTTCAGAGTGAAAGTCAGTTTAACAAAGGGAGGGGGAGCAGAAAAACAGCCAGATAAGAGCAGAAAAAGGCTTGTTACTTCGATTAGATATATTGCAAAGTTTCTTATAATCGTCTGTGGTATTCATTTATGCAAAGTTTGTTAAAATGACAGTGCCCAGTTAAGGTTTGCTTTTTTATAGTAGCTAATTGCAGACACACTGTATGCAACTATCTAGGCTTACAGTTGCATCTATCTACTGTCTACAGTCTACAGTATATGCAAAAAGCTTAGTGTTAACCTTAGTGTGGGGGGGGGGGTTGATATTTTTTGGCTGCATTTACCCTTTTTTGTTTATTTTTTTCATTGCTTTTCTTATCATCTTTTGCATCTGGTCTATGTTTATTATTATTTTATAGGGCTGAAGGTAAAATGTACTGAGTTATCATGGTGCTCAAAAGAAACAAATGAGAGACAAATTCCGATTTTTTACATCTGTAAAAAGTAATGGCATGCATGATACAGGTGCGTATACATTACATATAAAGACTGCAACGACGCTGATTAGATTTTTATGATAATTTAATTGTTACAGAATACATGTTCCTTAAGCCAATTGTGAACCAGGTGCAGGTAAATAGTTTGCAAAGTAATTCTGTATAAATCACTCAGTATGTCTGTAAAATGAACAAATGTATACGAGTTTATCAATACTATCCATGAGAAAATAAGACTGTTATTTATTCCAAAATAATAAATGTAAGGATAACCAGAGAAGTCTCTCGTGAGATTTTTAAAGAGGCTCTGACACCAGATTATCAAATCCCTATCTCCTGTTGAATGTGATCGGCGCTGCAATGTAGATAACAGCAAAGTTTTTCTTTTTGAAAAACTATCATTTTTGCCCAAGTTATGAGCAATTTTATATTTATGCAAATGAGCTTTTCAATGGACAACTGGGCGTGTTTTCTCGTATTACCAACTGGGCGTGTATTGTGTTTTTACCAACTGGGTGTTGTGAATAGAAGTGTATGATGATGACAAATCAGCATCATACACTTCTCATCCTTCCCACCCAGCTTCTTTCACTGCACACACAGCGTGACGTCACCCACAGGTCCTTCAACCTTGGCGTCGGACAGAGAAGATACATGGGCTACAGCCGTCCGAGAAGGTTAATATGCTTGTCTCTAGGGAGTTTGCTATGCTTACCTGACACGGTGATGCCGCTGCAGATTCAACTGTACTCTGACGCCTGGAGCTGATGTGTCTTCTCTCTTCCGACGCCAAGGTTGAAGGACCTGTGGGTGATGTCACGATGTGTGTCTGCAGTGAAAGAAGCTGGGTGGGAACGATTTGTCAGCGTCATACACTTCTATTCACAACGCCCAGTTGGTAAAAACACAATACACGCCCAGTTGGTAAAAACACAATACACGCCCAGTTGGTAAAACGAGAAAACACGCCCAGTTGTCCATTGAAAATCTCATTTGCATAAATATAAAATTGCTCATAACTTGTGCAAAAATGATAGTTTTTAAAAAAAACTAAAACTTTGCTGTTATCTACATTGCAGCGCCAATCACATTCAATAGGAGATAGGGATTTGATAATCTGGTGACAGAGCCTCTTTAAATATTTGTTATATTTTGAATCCTGTATTTGTATTTTACCATTTTAAAGAGGTTGTCCTTTTTTTTAACAATTAGCTTATCACATAGTTTTTTTCTTTTGGGACCCCATCCATCACCTGTAGTCTATGGGGAAGCTAGACATCAAGTACTCCATTCCCCTGCAACAGCACTGCAGGTGAAATTAATATTTTCATTAAAATTTGTGAGTTGTCTCTATAAGGGTATGTGCACACACAAAATAAAAATACGTCTGAAAATACCGAACTGTTTTCAAGGGAAAACAGCTCCTGATTTTCAGACGTTTTTTAATCAAAGTCGGGTTTTCGCTGCGTTTTTAACGAACGTTTTTGGAGCTGTTTTTCTATAGAGTCTATGAAAAACGGCTCAAAAAATGGCTGAACAAGGGACATGCACTTCTTTTTCGCGGCTGTATTTTTACGCGGCCATTTTGAAAAACGCCCAGTCGGAGCAGAACGCCGTGTTACCATTGAAATCAATGGGTAGATGTTTAGCCCGAAAAACGGCCTTAAACACTCTGTGTAAACATACCCTAAGGGTATATTCCCACAGGTCAGATATGCTGTGTAAAAGTACTCAGCGTATCTGATCTAGAACCCGCAGGGAATACCAGCCAAAACAACACACCAAATTGTGGTGCAGATTTTCAGGTGGAATTTCCCCTGTGGAAACAGTGTTTTAAAAAAAAAAAGTCTTTGCTTACCCCCAGGTGTTGCAATAGTGACGCGTTCCTCTGTATTACATGGAGCCCGGCTTCCTGTGATGACACTGCAGCCCAAGTGACCGCTGTAGCAGACACATAGGATAACATGTTAGGCTGCACGGTGAACAGCTGGGAATAAAGGGAGCCACCGCTATGACAATGCCCGTGGGTAAGTATAGTCTTTCTTATTACTTTTTAACAAAAACAAAAAACTCCATGGAAATCACAACATTTTCTATTTGTTGCAGGTTTTACCTCCTATGGAATTGAATGCGAAAAACCTGCAACAAAAATGCAACGATTCTGCAGCATAAATTAACATGCCCCAGAAAACGCACCACAGGTCAATTTATGAATGTTTTTTGCATCAGCGTGTGGATGATATTTGTTCAAATCTTTTCTGCTCAGAATTTCACTACAGCATTCCACAGCATTTACACAACATGGAAACCCAGTCTAAGGGCATGGCCAGAGGTGGCGGAATTGCTCTGGAATTCCGCTGCGTTAATCCGCAGCGGACCCGTTTCTCCATTGCCTTCCACAGCTTTTTAGTAGGGTTAGTTTGCACGTTGCGGACAATTCCGCTGCGGAGCATAGGCTGCAGTGCGGAATTTGGTGTCCGCAGCATACAATGGTTGTTGCGGACGTGTGGCGGACTGGTTGCGGACTCATTGCGGAATTTCTCCATTGACTTCAATGGAGATTCAAAATTCCGCAATGAAGTCCGCAGATGTAATGTAGATGTTGTGTGCTGCGGAGCGTATTGGTTTTTTAACATGACATTTCTTCATTCTGGCTGGACCTATGTGTATTTCTAGGTCTACAGCCAGACTGAGGAAGTCAATGGGGCTCCCGTAATTACGGGAGCGTTGCTAGGCGACGTCAGTAAATAGTCACTGTCCAGGGTGCTGAAAGAGTTAAGCGATCGGCAGTAACTGTTTCTGCACCCTGGACAGTGACTACCGATCACAATATACAGAAACCTGTAAAAAAAATTGACGTTCAAACTTACCGAGAACTCCCTGCTTCCTCCTCCAGTCCGGTTTCCCAGGATGACGTTTTAGTCTAAGTGACGGCTGCAGCCAATCACAGGCTGCAGCGGTCACATGGACTGCCGCGTCATCCAGGGAGGTCGGGCTGGATGCCGAAAGAGGGACGCGTCACCAAGGCAACGGCTGGTAAGTATGAAATTCTTTTACTAGGGAAAGTGCTGTCCCTTCTCTCTATCCTGCACTGATAGAGAGAAGGGAAAGTGCTTTCACCTCAATACGCAGCGGCTAGTCCGCATCAATTTAATGCTCATTTTGGGCAGATCCGCAACAGAATCTGCAACGCAGATTCTGTGCGGCATTGATGCGGACAGTTGCGGAAGAATTCCGCCACGTCTGGGCATGCCCTAAGGATGCATTCAAATGCAGCAGATTTTGATGCAGAAATTTCTGAGACTGAAAATCAGTTACATTCTTCTGAATGAGGTTGTTTCTGCAGCAGGTGCATGGACTTCTGCAAATTCCATTCAGATGAATGTAACTGACTATCAGAAATTTCGGCAACAATATCTGCAGCGAGTGACTGGATAGGTCATAAATGTCTGAGATGGGGATACCCTTTAAATTTAGAATTCTGTATTAAGGTATTTGAAAATGGGTTTCCTAATTCAAACAAACCCCTTAGGACGTTGTGGAATTATTCCGCTGCAAATGTTGCTGCAAAAACCTGCAGCAACAATTTCATATTTGACAGGTAATTCAGATGTTCCAGATATCACAACAGACTTGCCGCAGATTTCAGTTTTTGCATTGCAAAGGCTGAAATCCGCAGTCAAATTCCACTGCTTCTCCGCAACAGACAGTGCATGCTGTGGAGGGAAAATTCTGCACCGCAGTCTAAATTCCGTACTGTTATTTTCCGCAACATCTGAACTAAGTTTCCTAAAAATGTATAGAAACCATTTAAAAAACGTCTGCTGCAGAATTCCACTGCTGACTGTCCGCAGTGGAATTCAACAGCAATTCCGTCTAAATATGCCCTTAAAGACAAATGTGTACTATTTTTAAATTGTTAATGTGTTTTACACGTAATTGTTTCTGATCTATAAACCTATCTCAGCACCACTTGATTAATCCTTTCCGGTTTAAAAAAAAAGTGGAAGTACGCTGTCATGTGTCCTATATCAGCATGAGGCCCAGACACAGGAGAAAGGTGTCTGTTTAGGTTAGGGACCCACTTAAGGTGGACCCACTTAAACGCTGTGGAATTTCCGCATCAGAATTCTGTGTGGAAATTCCGCAGCATAAATCTCATGCCCACGCTGTGGAATAAAACCGCAGTGTAAACGTTAATAAATTTACTTGCGGTGCGGAATTTAATTCCGCAGCATATCAATTTATTCTGCGTTTTTGTTGATTTTCCGTTGCGGGTTTTCCATATTGAATTCAATGGGGATGCAAAACCCTCAACAGAAAGCCAAGTTTTGCGTCTTTTGTGGCATATTCACAGCGATTAAGCCACAAAAAATCGTCAAATACGACAAAAAAAAAAATCATACTTACTCAGAACGCCCTCCTTCTTCCTGCAGTCTGGCCTCCTCTGATGACGTTGCATCCCATGTGACCGCTGCAGCCATTCATAGGCTTCAGTGTCACATGGCCTGCAATGTCATCCAGGGAACCCGGAGCGGAAGTTAGAGGAGGAAGGGGGTCAGTATGAACGGCTTTTTTTCCACAGTGGAAATTGCTTCTGAAAAACCGCACCACAATGTTGTGTGATTTTTCGGACGGAATGTACTGCGGGTTCCAGGACGGATATACTGTGTATCATGCAGCGTATCTGTCCCATGGAACTCGGCCTAAAAGAGGTTGTCCTTTTATGGCAGGTGGGCTGACATAATTTGATCAAAATGTGCACTATAAGCATGATTTATTTTTTATTTTTTTTAAAACCCTGAAAAGGCTCAATTCAGGGGTTGATACCGCTTTACCGGGATATACCATCATTATATAAAAGTAATAATAATGTCTATGAAAATGGTACTTTACATTGTTTACCAATATTCAAACATTCAGAAAAAAAACACATTAAAGACTTTTATAACTTTTGAGAGTTAAGACATCTATTCTGCATTTTAGGCATAGGTTTTCTTTTGCGAGCCATAGCCTATGCTTGTATCAGGAAATTGCATTTTTCCCAAATATGTATGTACTTTTGTTATCAGAATTACACCCTTTATGATGTGAGTAATAATAGAGCAGCGAAGCCGAATTCCCCACAGCTTCCTTATCAGCCTGTCAGCCGCCACAGGTTGCTGGTACGATAGCCGTTGCCTGCTGCGTCATCGGAAGAATACAGGTTGCTGGGAATTTAATTTCTCCACCTCTGCCCTGACCTATTATTGGATCACATTTAAAGGGAGAAATTCTGATGATGCGTGGATACTAAGGAATCGCTGTTAATGCAATTCCCATATAAACTATACAAGTGTGAGTTTACTATATGGGAATCTACATTTTAGGCTTATCAATACTAAAGCAATACTAAGTGTAAAATGGTAGTAAAGCATATTTCAAATGTATGAATACAAATGATCTATATAGAAGTATGAACATAGATGGTGGAAACAAGTATAGTAATGTAGCCAGGGCATGTTCATTTTAAAAGAAAATATTTTAATATATAATTTTTCCTAAAGTAATCCGCAAAGGTGAAAGGTTGTATGTACAAGCAAACACTCTAAGACGCTGTCATTATAAATAATAATGATATATTGTTATGGAAGATAATGTTAATAACTGCAGTACTCAGAGGAGGCAGAAGATGGCAGCATACATAACAATCTACACACAACTTAAGATACTACTACTTTCAAACTGATTGAATATATTTGGATCGAATGATGATTCTTATAACTTTCAGTCAGAGGATTGTTTTACTGCATTGAAATTAAAATAAATAAAAATATGTAACAATATTTGAAGATGCCCAATACGCAAACAGATTATATCGATTTCATTTTTAGTAAGAGACACGTTATGGTCTTCCAGTAAGATCGCGTGCATCAGAATAATTTCACTTTGTATACATCTAATCTTGTATTTATAGCTAATGGAGAAGGTGCAAACATACACAGAAGGGCTTATAATCTAACCCAAACTAAATGAGAATATCCCACAAATTTTTGATGAAATTAAAAAAATATACAGCAAACCCTCTGTAAAAGACCACCTCGTTGGAAAGACCACTCTTCATGAAGGCAAAATGTTTTGAAGAGAAAAAAACCCCAAGGGATAGGAAACCTCCAGCTCACCAGTCCTGCGTTTTGCGTTCAAACTTTGCCCGGATCTCTGTGACGGTTTACGGTATGTAACATGGAAAAACAAAGGAAAATCGATCCAGCGCTGTTTGGTATTTTAAAAAGGAATCGGTGTTCCCACTTTTATTGTAGTAGAAGAAATAAATAAAATATGAACAAACGCAGTAGCGATGTGGTTTAAATTAATGTGTTGAAGCCTACGCGTTTCAAACACTATCAGTTTCCTTATTCATGGCTGATATTCGTTTGCCGTGTTAGTCTCCTTGATTTATACCTTGACAAGTGGTTTGGGGCGGTATAATGCAAAGAGAGCACCTGTGATAATTAGCAGTGAATGTTAAAAAATAAACGGTCTTGCAGTAAGATCGCATGCATCAGAATAATTTCACTTTGTATACATCTAATCTTATATTTATAGCTAATGGAGAAGGTGCAAAAAAATACACAGAAGGGCTTATAATCTAACCCAATCTAAATGTGAATATCCCACACATTTTTGTAAAAAGACCACCTCTGTAAAAGACCACCTCGTTGGAAAGACCACTCTTCATGAAGGCAAAATGTTATGTACATTGGCATGTACAACTCTCTAGTAGAGCATTTTCCCACTCATTTTGGATGGTTGTCTCAAAGGTTTCACTGTTCATACAGAAAATCATAAAATATGGACTGAATAAGTGAACGTGAAAACTGGTAAAATTCAAAGCAACAGTGCAAATCCTCCATTTGTAAAGCCATAAGGCTATGCTAGTATTGGTGCCTATGATTGATGTAAATCATATATACTGTTTGAGCTTAGTATTAGGCTAAGTTCACACTAGCATTTAGGTCTCTTCCGTCATAGGAAGAGATGACTGAAAGTCCTAACGGAAAACATTGCTTTGTTTGAATTGCTAATGATTTCAATGGTAATTCTTTTGTTTCAGTTGAATTCCGTTTGCCTCTGATACTCTAGGTTTCCGTTCTTTTCACAGAAGCAAAAGTGTTGCAGACTGCACTCTTGCTTCCGTGAAAAAAACGGAAACCTAGCGGAACGCAAGCAAACGGAATTCAACTGAAACAAAAAAATTACCATTGAAATCATTAGCAATTCAAACGGAAGTGATGTTTTCCGTTTGGATTTTCGGTCATATAGACATTATAGACATTTTCATAATATTAAAAATATATAAAAGCAATAATTCTTATATATTGCCAATACACTATCAAAAATAATCGACACAAATGTGACAGTCACAGAAAAAAATGACATTTTAATACACATTGTGTAGTAATTCCCCAGCAGTTTCAAGATCTCTACTTTCTGTTGGTGAATGGAAACATTCATGTTTACATTCTGAGGCCGGAAGCCCCTCCTGACCACAGTCTGCTTGCAGCTGAGGATTTGTTACAATTTACCAGTTTAGGCAATCCTCTGCAAATTTCTCTGATAGCTTTTACCTACGATGATGATACATTGTAACAAACTTTTCTGAGTAGGTAAAAACGATTTACCAGCAAAAGGGTGAGGAATTAAAACATAGTAAATTAGAAAGGAGTAGAACTTTTTATGGTACAATACTTTATTTACATAGTACTCATTGAGGCCTGATTTACACGAGCGTGTGCGTTTTGCGCGCTCAAAAAATGCTGCGTTTTGCGCGCAAAAGGCATTTGACAGCTCCGTGTGTCATCCGTGTATGATGCGCGGCTGCGTGATTTTCGCGCAGCCGCCATCATAGAGATGAGGCTAGTCGACGCCCGTCACTGTCCAAGGTGCTGAAAGAGCTAACTGATCGGCAGTAACTCTTTCAGCACCCGCGACAGTGAGTTCCGATCACAATATACACCAACCTGTGAATCAAAAAAAGACGTTCATACTTACCATGAACTTCCTGCTTCCTCCAGTCCGGTCTCCCGGCCGTTGCCTTGGTGACGCGTCCCTCTCGTCATCCGGCCCCACCTCCCAGGATGACGCGGCAGTCCATGAGACCGCTGCAGTCTGTGATTGGCTGCAGCCTGTGCTTGGCCTGTGATTGGCTGCAGCTGTCACTTGGACAGAATTGTCATCCCGGGAGGTCAGACTGGAGGAAGGAGCCGGGAGTTCTCGGTAAGTCAGAACTTCTTTTTTTTTTTTACACGTTCATGTATATTGTGATCGGAAGTCACTGTCCATGGTGCTGAACCAGTTTAACTCTTTCAGCACCGTGGACAGTGACTGTCTCCTGCCGTCGCGTACCCGAACATTTTTTGCCGGGTTCGGTCAAAACGAGTTCGGCCGAACCCGGTGAAGTTCGGTGCGCTCATCTCTAATTTGACACTCCGTTTGGATGTTTGTAAACAGAAAAGCACGTGGTGCTTTTCTGTTTACATTCATCCTTTTGACAGCTCTTGCGCGAATCACGCAGTTCGCACGGAAGTGCTTCCGTGCGGCATGCGTGGTTTTCACGCACCCATTGACTTCAATGGGTGCGTGATGCGCGAAAAACGCATGATTATAGAACATGTCGTGAGTTTTACGCAACGCACTCGCACTGCGCAAAATTCACGCATCGTCTACACTGCCCCATAGACTAATATAGGTGCGTACGACACGCGTGAAAAGCACGCGCGTATATTACGCTCGTGTAAATGAGGCCTTATTCTGAGACATAATGACATTGTTGCAACTGGTGTTTCCTTCAAAATAATTATCAAAACTCTTTATATATACAGTAGCAGTGCAGAATTATATATTCAGTATAACAGAAATCTTAACATCCTCAACATACCTTTATCCCAATATATCTGTTCAGCAAATATGGCAGGAGCAATTGCGCAATGAAAACACTAGTGTCTGTCTATAGAGATTGTCATTAATAAAATATAACACATTATGATGAATGTTCAAGGTTTTGGTTGACTCAATGGCTCAGAGCATCAATTTGATAATATCTGGAGCCATTGGATAGAATTCAATAATAATGATCAATTACAAGCCATACAGTGACATAACAATTACTGCTCCTAGCTAAATCTGACCGTCAAATTCTGGTACTAGGAAAAAAAGCAAAAAGGGAGACACGGCGCCAAGTGGCGTGATCAATAGTATAAGGAGCAAAAAAAACGGTACATAAATGCTCACCTGTTCAGTGGCAAATTACCGGCATGTAATTTGTATCAATAGCTGCTGCCAATCCCGGACGCAATCCCCGTGGAGATGCCAAAGTAATATTGAAGTAAGAGAAAAAACGGGATAAACGGCGCTGCTTGTAAAGGTACGGTTTATTAGAAGGATGCTACGCGTTTCGGCGCCGGACCGGCGTCTTCATCAGGCATGTCGCAGGGTTAAAAACCACATGTATATATACCAAATACCATAGGGTAAATTACAAACTGATTGGACCAGTTCAGACCAGCCTCCTGGCCAAAAACCGCCAAAAACAGCAGGTCAAAGTTCAGAAGTTGATACAAATAAAGAGAGAAAAAAAATAAAAAAAAAAATAATAATAATAAATAAATAAAAAAATAAATAAAAAAGGGAAATGCAATATGCAAACATATAACAAGGAAATAACAATATATGACTAGGATGATTAGATAAAAGACATGGATCACAAATCAGAGTGAACTACCAGCTAGTTTACGATAACAGAAATAAAAATTATATATAATTATAATAACAAACATTGCTGAAGTACATACGTGATGGTAGTTTAAGAAAAGGGCAGCGGCCGTTGTATGTTGCCAGGAAACACATACACAATACAATCCGGAAGAGGTAAAGCGGTCTCAATGGAACGCATGGTGGAACGTTGTCAGGGAAACCACTGACAACAAAAATCCCGGAAGTGAAGCACAGTGATACGCATAATGGACCGCAGATACGGGCGATATGCTGGGATTATAAAAACAGGATTTACCTGATTAATACAGTAATGAAATACAATAGAAGATTTAGAAGGACATAATAAAGGACCTAACCCGGGGACATATAGACAATTAGGACGGCAATACCAGATACAATAGCCGAAGAAATTCAATATTGATTTAGACATGCACGAACTATAAATAATAATTAATAATATTATTATAGAGCGTAAAGAAATATATATATATATATATATATATATATAAAAATATATAGTATGAACAAGCCTCAGCTAATAAAATTCACATAAAATGTTAGGGTAAAATTACATAGCACAATGATAATAATACTTACAACAAAACTGCATAAATGAAGATAGAAGGGTTGTTGTAAAATAGTAACATAACACTTATGAGGAGCAAAATCTAAAAGCAAGGTTAAATTAATCGTCAAGACTTCTATATCATTAATCCAATACGGGAGTATGGTTAAAAAGCAAGGTCAACAGTTATATAAACATAAACATAAGATCATTAATCCAATGCGGACTCTGTAATATCGTTAAATTCTGGGGGTACTTTGAAGATTGTTACTGTAAATCGTTTCCCTGAAAATAATATAATAAATTGCTTTTGACTTATTATTTAACCCTATGACCTTGCCACCACAAAAGTATTGTCAACAATTGTAACAAAATTAGCTTCTGAATTTGTAAAAAAAAAAAAATCCCATTAGCTCGCAAAAGGTCTAAGGACTAGTATGAGCAATCCAGATTCGCTCACACGTAGGGTTTCAGAATAAAGAAGTCAATTCATTTTACTACATTGATTTTAGTGATTTGGTAGAATACTCTACCTGATGCATTAAATCTCTCTGATCTATTAAGGCCGTGTTCAGACGTGGCAGAATTTTTCCGCTGCAAATGTTGGCGCAGATTTGGGGCAATTACGCAACGACTCTGCAGCAACATTTGCATATTTGACAGATAATTCAGACGTTGCAGATATCACAGCGGACTTGCCACAGATTTCGGTTTTTGCATTGCAAAGGCTGAAATCCGCAGTGAAATTCCACTTTTCCGCAATGTCATGAGAATGCTGCGGAGGGGGAAATTCTGCACAGCAGCCTCATTTCCGCACAATTATTTTCTGCAACGTCTGAACTAACTTGCCTAAAAATGTATAGAAAGAAATGAAAAAAACGGCTGCTGCAAAATTCCACTGCGGACTGTCTGCAGCAGAATTCAACAACAATTCCTCCACGTCTGAATGTGCCCTAAAGGGTCATCTGCTTTAACCTCATATTAACCCCTTGCTACCTCAAACATTTTCAGTATTTCATTTTCATTTCTCCTCCTTATTTTTGTCTACATACCCATATGTTAGCTTTGTTTTTTTGCAGAAAGAGTTGTAGTTTATTTACAGCACCATCTAATGTACTGGGAAACTGAAAAAAAATAGTTGTGGGGTGGAATAGAAAAAAAATAGCGATTCCTCCATTGTTTTTTGTTTTTACGACATTCACCGTGCGGTAATATTGACATGTTAACTTTATTTTGGGGGTCAATACAATTATGGCAATACCAAATTTTACCACATTCACCCTGTGTGTTAAATAACATTATATTAGCTGGTTGCTGACACAGGACGAGAATGCTCGTCCTGAGCGGCGGGTACTTCGCGCATTAGGACGAGCATTCTCATCCTGTGTGACAGCCGTCTCCGCTCGCAATCGACAGCGGGGCAACGGCTGTAATACACAGCTACGGCCCCGCTATAGCGGCGGAGAGAAGAGAAACATCTTCTCTCAGCCGTTAACCCCTTGAATGCCGCGATAAAAACTGATCACGGCGTTCAAGGAGGGGGGACTGCCTTTTCATCGCGTCACAGAAAAGCCCTGTGATGCGATCAAAGCCCATTACTTGTATGGCCAGACAGCCCAGGATCCATTGAAGGACCCCAGGGCTGTCTAAACATATTTCCTGTTGTTAGGGAATACTGAGGTCTGTCTTAACAACTGCCTTTGTACTATCAGTACACAGGCTAATGTACTGGCATATAGATCTATGCCAGTAGATTACAGTTAAAAATCAAAATCAAAATGAAAAATCCCTTTATGGGATTAAAAAAAAAAAGTTAAATTAATGTAAAAAAAGAATTAATGTTAAATAAAAAAGAAAAAGTAAGAAAAATACACACAAATACACATTCTTTACAATAAATAAACTTTTTAAAAAATAAGTCCCAAACATGAAATAACATAAACATATTTGCTATCGCCCAACCGTAACCAACTGTACAACAAGTGTAGAACATCATTTATGATGATCGGTGTATGGTGTAAAAAAAAATTATAACTGAAGCGGAATGGCTTTTTTTTGCATTTTCGCCAAAATAAAAATATATATAAATTAAACGATAATGTATTTGTACTAAAAAATAGTACCTACATAAAGTACAACTCGTCCCGCAAAAAACAAAGTCTCATACAACTACGTCGTACAAAAAAATAAAAAAGTTATGAGCATCGGGATGCAAAGAGGGAAATATAAAAAAAATTGTCCTGTCCTTAAGGCCAAAATTGGCCATGTTTTTAAGGGGTTAGAGCAGTTTGAACTTTTATGAATGCAGTGATACCAATTATATATATATATATTTTTTTTACATTACTTTGTGGGGGAATGAGAAACATTTTTTTTTTAAGTTTTAATATTTTTGTAAATCTTCATATAACTATTTTTTACAGCTTTTGGTAGTGCTTATTAAAAGGGAGCACAAAGATGGCAGACCTAGGGGTGTCACCTAGAGGTGACGTAGGTGAGCACAAAGATGGCTGACAGCCATGTCGTATGGAGCAGGCTCAGCCTGTATGATGTTCAGTTACGTCAAGTGTCGGTAAAAGGGTTAATGGCACAATGTTGGGGTACATATAACTTGTTGACAAACTTTGATTAACTTTTTTTGGGGAATGAAAAAAATCAGTCATTCTGCAGTGGTTTTATGCAATTTCTTTTTTTTCCGTTCACTGTGCAGTATAAACGTGCATCCACTGGATATGCTATTTCACCCTATTGCAGTAACCTCAATTACGACATCATAGCACATCCAAATGCAGGATGTTTTATGTGCTTGTAGACTATTATTAGCCAAAAATAACCCAAAAGTGTGTACAGCTATATTCTTTTGGCCCAACTGTATTAAAAAGTGGACCACACTTTGCAATACAACTGTATACATAAAACCTATGCTGATACATGCTTACATGTGTTTTTCAATGGCAGTTACAAATTTTAGCTCAATTATGGTGTGAGCCAACATGTGCAACTTTTTTACACCAGTAAAAGGGCATTAAGTTTTTAATATATTCCCCCATTGTGGTTAAATTAGTAATGTTATCCATCTATACAACCAGATAAGCTCCTGCCATGTAGCTGTCTTACCTGAAATTGTTCTATTTTCTTTGCTACCAAGATATTGAAAGTTTACCACTATTCCTCCTAAGATTGAATTTATGGAAACCTTAAATCGCATCTGCACAATGGAAGAGATGGTTGCCACTGATCATGATGTGTTAGATGCTTTTCGGAAGCTCTGGTATTATTGGGATGTCTATAGAGTCTCTTAGGGCCTGCAGGATTGGCTGCCAGAGGGATCATAGGGGCCTCTTTACAGTTTAAGAAGCTGACCACCGGCTATATTTTATACTACCATGGATTACTACCAAGGTTTTTTTTCCTTTTTTTTCATTCCCCGCCATCCCCTTTCTTTCCTGCTTCCCTTTCCCCTGTGGTATTTTTTTCCTGTATAAAGATATGTGCTGATTCGCAGGAAGGATTTTTGTTTTGACGTGTAATGTGACATATGGCTTTATTTTGGGCTATGTTTTTTATTGTTCTTATATCTGTAATAATGACACTGCTGCAATTTATATACTAGTATATAATGTTGTTTTCTTCAAACTCAATAAACGCATGTTAAATAATGTTAAGTGCACAATAAAGTAGATGAGGTTTCAGACTCAAAAAAATTTTATGTGCCGTTCTCCCAATTCCATAATCTCTGTACTTTACATTGTCACTTTACGCACATACAATTGTAATTTGATTAGCCTGACTGAATATAATAATTATATTATTTTACATTATTCTAATTCAACAAATTAACTGGTGATCCATTTATGCAGAAACTTAAATATTAAATAAGAAATTGACAAGAGACTTTGGTGGAAATAAAGATGCTGACATATCCTCATTTAAACCTTGGGATAATCTATATAAATGTTTGGAATGATCAGACTTCTAAGCAGTTGACAACAATTGTCCTAATTTTATCAGGTTTAAAATTGGAGGAGATTTTCTTTTCACATTGGGTGTACATTGATGCCAGGGTGGAATGTGGCTGCATTCCAACTCAGCGTTTGATGTCTTCATTTTCAAGACTTCTTTTTGTTCCAGATAATCCAGTAAAGAAAATAAACTCATGTCAAAGTAACTTATTGAGGATTCAAACCCCCTAGTAGCAGACAATCACACATTTAGATATACTTTGTTAATAAGCAGCAGCAGATACAAGATTTGGGGTGACTCTTGTCAAATTATAATTATGTAAGTGAAAGGAATTTAGCAAAACCTCTACAGGAAGCAAATATATATTCAAAAATATTTTATTGAAAACAATACTCTATACAGAAAAGAAAAATGATGGCTAATTTTCATAACAAAATTAAATTAAACAGACAGATCACACATACATGTGATATCAATAAATGTGCTAATAAGTCATTTGTACACACAAACAGGGTTCAACATTGAAATCACAGTATCCAGCAGAAATTGCCCAACAAGAGGCAATAATAATTAAAAAGAACACTGTAGTGACAGGCGGAAACAACAGACTGGAGACAGAAGGGAGACAGGAAAGAAGAAAAAGTGCTAGGTGGGAAAAGAAAACATGAGGTAGGTACAAAAAGAGAGGGAAAGGGAAATTTTAACTTAAACCAATCCATATCTAATCAATATAAACATTTGAGCACATTTTTTTTTTTTTTTTTACATAAAACAACATATTATAGGATTCTTTTAAAAAAATAATTTTTTTTTTATAATTTGTTTTTACTTTTTGAGATACAGCTACTATGTATCCTGGATACATAGAAGCTGTATCTTCCGCTCTAAACGGAATCTGTCAGGTCAGCGGGACTAACGGCTTTGGAGATACCGGGTCCTGCTTGTCCCTGACACACAGCTAGCACCTGTTATCGATCACATCTAAGTCATGAACTTAGATGGGATCAATAACAGGTGGATCTTGCGTGTCAGAGACTCACAGGACTTGCTATCACCGAAGCCGTTCGTCTCACTGACCTGACGGATTCAGGTTAGAACTAAAGATACAGCTTCCATGTATATAGGATGCATAGAAGCTGTCTCTCAAAAAGTTAAAATAAAAATTGTAAAAACCAATCCAAAAGTTGTTTAGAATCCTATAATATGTTGTTTTATTTTTTTTTTTAAAAAGTCTGCTCAAAGGTTTACATAGCCTTTAAGTAATGCACTGTTACGGTTTACTTGCTGAATTCACTATAGTATAAGAAAATGAAACATAAATGTTGGCATGTTCGAACATTTCAACACCTTTTTTTTTTATTTCTAATCAAAACTTATATAACTTTCTACTATACTTTTTTTTTTTTTCAATTCCTCATCATTGTTCACATGATCTCTAAGCTGGGGTGTTGCTAGGCTCTAAAAAAAATTCCACATACCCACAAGTATATAAAACCATTCAAG
The DNA here is from genome assembly GCF_050947455.1 of Rhinoderma darwinii. Classification (NCBI taxonomy): domain Eukaryota; kingdom Metazoa; phylum Chordata; class Amphibia; order Anura; family Rhinodermatidae; genus Rhinoderma; species Rhinoderma darwinii. The sequence goes on along the minus strand of NC_134690.1, from coordinate 214,009,306 downwards.
AGAAGTCTGGATCAAATATCTGAAGATTTTTTAAAAGTATATATATATATCCCTCTCGTACACTGTAGGTTCACAAATATAATAATCATATAATTCCAAAATTGTTAGTCCAAATAAAATTAGAAAAAGATTTGTTTTAATGAAGATGTTCTTTAAAGACTCAAGCTCAGACAAGACTTCCTTTCGGAGATTTGTTTTGCTTCCAGCTGAGATACCAATAAGGGCGGACAGCAAAAACAAATAATTGCATAATATACTACAACAGGGCCGTAGACAGGATTTATAGCCAATGCCTTAAAAAATTGCTGTTGGTGCCTAACCTTTTGAATGGTTCTCTATTGAGCTCTAAGTTATTTTTGCTTGGCCAATAAAGAGTTAATTGGTTAAAGAAGTCATGTAACTGGCACCTAACATCGACAGTATTTTATCTCTGTACTACAGAATTATTTTTATACTTATGTACACATAATTTGTTTACTGTATTTTTCGGATTATAAGACAGTTTTTAGCAAGAATAAATTTTGCTAAAAAGTCCCTGCGTCTTATAGTCGGCAGTCAAGAGACCCGGCAGCGCCGTCCCCCTGACCGCTCCTTACTTAACCACTTCCCGACCCGTGATGTGCCGGCACATCATGGAGCGGGGAGGGGATGATGTATGGAGCGGCCTCACGCGCACCGCAGGTGCCAGCTTCTGACACGCTGCTCTAACGGCCAGGAACAGTGATGGCGCTGTTCGAGGCCGTTTAACTAGTTAAATGCAGCGGTCAATAGCGACTGCGGCATTTATAGTGGTTTTCCCATGAACGACATTTATGGCATATCCACAGGATATGTCAAAAAATGTCAGATAGATGTGGGTCCCACCTCTGGGACCCGCACCTATCTCTAGAAAAGGGCCCCCTAAACCCCGTTCTATCATACCCGACTCCGCTGTCTTCCGGCCACTTCCTGGTTACATGGTCGAGTTACGGAAACGGCATAACTCGCTGAGCTATGCAGTTTCCACATCTCCCATAGAACTGAATAGTAGTTACGGAAACAGCCTAGCATGCTACGCTGCTTCAGTAACTGCTATTCACTACTATGGGAGTTACAGAAATAGTGCAGGTCAGCGAGTTACGCTGTTTCTGTAACTTATCCATGTATTGCAGTCTATTGTACCAGCGATCTAATGATTGCTGGCTCAAGTCCCCTAGGGGAACTAATAAAATGTGTAAAAAAAAAGTTAGATACATTTTCAGGAGAATAATTTTTTTTTAAAAGTTTTAAAAAAAAACCCTTTTCCCATTTTTCCCCAAGCACAAAGGTAAAATAAAAAAATTGGTATCGCTGCATCCGTAAAAGTCCAAAACTATCACAATATAGCATTATTTGACTCACACAGTGAACAGCGTAAAAATTTAATTTAAAACCCCAGAATAGTTGTCTTTTGGCCACCATAGCGCTAAAAAGATTGAAATAAAAAGTGATAAAAAAAATCGTATGTACCAAAAAAATGGTGCTAATAAAAACTATGGCTCGTTCCGTAAAAACTAAGCCCTTACACCGCTCAAACGATGGAAAAATATAAGTTATGGCTCTCAGAATGTGGTGAAACTGAACAAATTATTTATTTTAACCAATAGTTTTTTCTGTTGTCTAAAACCTGGGTGCGTCTTATAGTCAGGTGAGCTTTATAGTCCGAATAATCTTATGTCTTGTTTAACCAAGCCTCCTTTATTAAAATAATTATAAAAAGCCATTAAGAACTTGAAGGAAACAATTGTTCCACATGTTATAAATGCCATTTAGGACACACTTGAATGAATCCCGGTATCTGAGGGTAAATACATGTCTCAGATATACAGGTGTCAGATATTGTATGATGTCTCCTGCAAAGTATACACACACTGCAGAAGTTATCAAGGATTTAAAGGGGTTGTCCTGATGAACTGATGAACTTTCCACAGGATAGGTCATCAGTATACGATCGGTGGGGGTCTGACACCCAGACCCCGCACGGATCAGCTGTTACGGCTCCATCCGGCACCGGTTGTTATCCAGTGTTCAGTGCCATTAGCAGATGGCTCTTTTAGGAAGAAAGGTCAATTGATGCATTTTCTATTCTGTAAAATGGCGGTCGACGCTTTCCAGCAAGCACCATTTTGCCATGAAACTAAAGTTGGGAACCCGAAAAATGTTGGAGTTTGATAAATCCAAAACTTTTGGGAAATTCCGACCGAATTTGATTTGTATAGAATCGATTCACTCATTTCTAATCCAGTTTCCCCTGAAGAGGAGGAGACTAGAAACCTTTCTCCCTGATAACCGGCAGCCACATCTTCTACTCAACCTGCTCTGAGAATGGGTAGAAATGCAGTGTGTACAACACTCTGAATCTGGCCAGAGCTTCATAACAAATTATTTTAACCCCTCCCACCCCTTGAGAAAAAAACCTGTATACGTCCCTGATGCAACTTGCATGAAGTATTAGGTGATGCTTGACCAAAGAACACAAGCTCACAATCTATGTCACGGGTCTCATTGTCTCTTTACTAACTTTAAAAATATTCAATGGAAGTGGGATCGAAATCAACTCCCATTTAACTGAAAGAGTCTACACTTCATTATACAAAGGCATATTTAAATCTCATTTAACAGTTACTTTTTATCTCCCAGTTTTAAGATGTGGTATGTCAGTATAAAGATAGTATAGAGTCTAGTAGGTCGGGTATTGCTCAATAATATAAAATAAGCAACATCAGAATGTGGATGGTGTTTTACAAGATACTGACTCCTTAAAAATGTCAGTAGCACCCACTTGAACATTAAGGTGCTATGGAAAGAAACTGAAGTGAAATGTGTTTCAGTATTAGATCATTCCTTATTTTCTTTGATCTCTGTGCCAAACAGAGGAAATCCCCATTTCTATCACCTTCTCAAGATAAGTCAGCTAGTGATAATGTCCTATTATCTTCATTAAAAGTATGTGTCACTTATCTTACAATAAGACTTGGAAACAGTTACAACTCTGAAACTGATATAAATGTCTTAATATACCGCAGACTGATACATACTGCGCATTTTTTTTTATTTAAGCCTCAGATGAAGCCAATAATATGTTCTTCTTGCATTTGTGCGTTTGCAGTTACATTTCTATGTTTGTTATTCACACTAATTTTCCATATAGAATAAAATCATAGTTTTTTTTATGCAAAATTATCTTTCAAAAAACTGTAAGCAGAACAATAAATCCTAGACTTTTAGTAACAGGGCCATCCTAAAGCCTGTTTATGTAAAAAAAACAACTCAAAAAGCACATGATCTGTATCTCCATGGCAACCCCTTAGTAACTAATTGTGTTATTCCATCTTTATCTTTGCTAATGGGAGTGGAGTTGACAATAGCAACCAATGATATTGCTGCTTTCATTTTCCAAATGGTTTCTGAACAAATAAGAGCTGGTACCTAATTGGATACTATGAATAACTTTTCCACAGCTCCCTTGTACTAATTTTCATAAACCTCCCCTATAGTTTTGCTTTCAAGACCGTGTATATATAGTATCAATTTAAAGCCTATAATTTGCAATAAAGAGTTTTTCTCATCTTGATAACCCCTTTTTCAATTGAAGCAGGGCCAACAAAACCCTTAGGGATCAGTAGCCCTCAATGACCAACTGTTATCACTGGATAAGTTGAAACGGGCCACACATTTCCCCTGCAGTGCTGTTGCCGTGCATGGGTCAGGTCTGTCAGCAATTTGTTTGCGGCTCTCCACTGGCTCCAAGAGTGGGGTCCCAAGCAGAGGAGCCCCTCTATGACATCCATATGCCATAATAAATTCCATAATAGGGCTACCATAGAGGTTCATGGGGCTTCTACTATACTTCTGTAAGCCCCTGATCAATAATATGCATGTACATATGGCACCTGATGGAACTTGTACAGCAGCACATGGAGTCTCTACAGCTTTGTACTAAGGAGCCGTGCAGGCTCCGTGCACAGGGATCTGACGTATGCTTGAGCTATAATAAGAGGTAATTATTGCTGCACTTTTATATTTTGGAAAATATTATTTTTTGTATTATCATTAGGTATTTTATTGTGGTGTTTTTGGTGTATGTTATGCGATAGATCCAGCGTTTGTTTTCTTTTTCCGTTATTCTGCTACTATGATGAAAAACCGAACGCAGACGTGTACCCAGCCTTACTTCATTGAGTTTTTCATTAGAACTGGCTGTTCATTTTTCATAAATAAAGTAAAAATAAGCATTCTGTAAAATAATTTGTTTAGAAAATAAACAGATAGATACATATTTTATAAGGATTTTATTTTATGATTCAAACCTCAGCAGGCTACATTTATTTAGCAGGATAAAGAAAATATGTCCAGATGGTAAGGTGTTAAGGTCCACAGTTACAGCTCTGGTTCTATCAAATATTGGTATTGAAATGTTAATGCAGGGTAGCAGGTGGAAAAACAAATATTTGACTTCCACAGTGGAAAGCTTCAAATCTCTGGTTACTTTTGTCATCTATTTGTTTCTGCTTTGAAACCTGACTGTTTGGTGTATCACACAATTTGGACACTAGCCATAAAAATAATATAAGGATTTCAAACAGTAAAAAAATTGTAATTGTAATTCTTCTTGCAATTATACAGTATAGATGTAGAAATTATTAATAAAGATATAAAAGGTTGTGCTCCATTTAACCAGCCAATAAACCATCTCCAATTATTTCTTTTTCTCCCTATGAGACCTTAAGGCCGGGTTTCCATGGGTCAGATACACTGCACAAAAATCCCGCAACATATCCGAACTGGAACCCGCTGCAGCTTCCATCCGAAAAATCGCACCACACTGTGCTTTTTCTTTGACTTGTAACTGATGTGTGAATTAGAATGGGCTTGGGCCTTATCCACATAAGGTCTTCACACGACGCCCCCAGGGAGTTGCGACCCACAGTTTGTAATATATTGTATTGTGCTGTCCTCTCTCCACCGCAAACACGGCACGATACAATACATTACACTACACATCACATTACATTACATTACACTACGGGCCCCCTCACCAGGTATTTTTGTTTTCTGAGGAGTTGGATGATCAGCTCCAACTTCCAGTGCATCCAGGCTCTCTTCCTCTGTACGCACCACGCTGAATGCCTGGAACGCCCCTCACGTGATGTCACGTCACCGCTGGTAAAAGTTAAAAAAATCTATTCTACAGTTAGTGCCGGTTGGCAACGGGGGCCCCCAGGCTTAGGGGCCCGGTCGCAACTGCGACCTCTGCGACCCCTATAGCTATGCCACTGCATCTATATATATATATATATATATATATATATATATATATATATATATATATAGGTTAAAATAACAAAGCATGTTTAACCTTTCAAATCCCCAGCCACTCCAATGCCAACAATTCCTTATTACCATACTGCATGGATGAAATAGTCGCTGGCCACATCTGTGACATGTTGACCTAAATAAAGTAACCATTGTGCCCAGCGATTTTCTGAAGACGACATTTCATCACCGCAGCATCATAAACTAAAACAGCCATGAGACAAGAAGACAAAGGAACTGTCACGTAGGGTACGTGGACCCACTGGGTCATACTGCCTTGATGGTATGGCAGCTGACCAACAGGACAGAGGAGAAAGTCTATAGTTCTATAGGTGTACCTGTGGTAACTCTGACAGTAGCAGACAGGCTCAGACAGACTTTAGGCAGCAGGCAGGCACCAGGCTTGGTGTAGAGGAGCAGGCGTAGACTCAGTACAGTACAACTCCAATACCACACGACACTTTGGACCAGGATAACACGGGACACAGATACGCGTAGCAGGAACGGGGAACACTGGGAACTGGAAAACACTTAGGAGACCATTTGCATAGACAAACATAGGATAACGACAACAAGGCTCAGGCGAGGCAGGAAGGGTCTGGGCCCCTCTTATAGTCCAGGGTGCTTATGGGCTAATTTTTACTTTAACTCAGGTGCGCGCGCTGGCCCTTTAAGAGCGGAAGTGAGCGCTGGCATCTCCTGAGGAGGAGACTGGGGCCAGCACTCGCAGATCCATCACTGCGGCCGTCAGGAGGTGAGTGAGCCTGATGGCCCGCAGCCATGGGCATGACAGGAACCGTCAGGGCAGGGTCAAAGAAAATATTAACTTTCTATTTTTGATACATTGGGACAGAAAAAATAAAGAGAACTAGAACAACTAGTTCTTAAACCCCTGGATGACTGCTCACTTATTTTTTTTAAACTAAGCAGAAACGGTTGATGCAGGATTAGTCGCAAAATGATTACAAGAAACCAGAATTATGTGAAATTAACAGTCACTTTACTAGACTGGCAATTTCTCCTCACGTGGCCATAAAGGATGCATTTCTCTTGAAGACAGAGAGGCATAGTCTCTTAAACTTGTCACAACTTCAGCTTCAGGCAATGGCGGCTTACCACTCTAAATGCAGGATAGTCTGCTCACTCCTCCTTGATGCAGGAGTACATCCTTTCTTTAAATCCCAGCTCTTCACTCTGCCTCTGGCTCTCTCAGCCTATCGAACATGCGGGGAGACTACTGCCCTTCCAATCAAATGCTGTCGCTCTCTTGCAGAGGCTCCTACCACTCCACTAGACAGCAGCAGCCATTTGCTCTGAGGCGCCCATTACTCCACCTGATTACTCCAAATACCCTGTCTGGTTTCAGGGCCCACCTGCTTCTCTATTGGCTGTTGCCCATTCATTGATCCGCCTTTTAACAACTAAACGCCTCACCCAGTGTGAGGCACACAGCATATCCACACTTATTTGAGCCCCACTTCTGTTGCGGCGCCACAGGTTATCATACCTTCTAACATTCAAAGAGTGAAAGGATGGCAAATTACTTATCCAGGGTGACTAACATAAATCTTAATATATCAATAAATAATGAATATCATTGTGTACTATACTAGGACAAAATAAAACTTCCACACTAAGACCACATATAACTATCACGAACACCAGTACAACTAATAATATCATCATAAGGTGACCATACGGTATATTGGTCCTCTACCAGTTCTACACTGGCGCTCTGCAGAGTATTATTATGTTGTGAATACAGTTCAGTAAATACAGTACAATTATATTCAGTGACTTAGAGGTTACGTCTTCTCTAATTGGACTCGTTCACTTTATCTTATCTCTCCAACCGACCCAGACCACCATGGTGACTTCTCCTGGCCACAATTCGTCTCTGTAGAGTTTTTCCTGCCTAGATGTCTTTGGCTACTTGCTTTTTTAGCATTCTCCCTACCTTCTACACAAATTTCTCATCCAGCTGTCCTCTTTAAATTATATTTTTTCCTAATTAAAACCACATATTGTAACATTATTTTTTTCTAATATGTTATTATATTTTGATTACGTATTTTTTATTCTATTTTCTGGACTTAATTAAGGGACAGCCATGTTACCTGAGCTGCTGTTAACAGCATTTAGAGATATTCTTTACAGCAGCCACATAGTTCATGGGAACCTGTGAACAGGAGGGGACCCATTGACTTTGAACTATGGGGGTGTGTTCCAGGCCTGTTCTGTGGCCTATTCCGAGGTCACTGTGCAAGTAGGGATAGGAGGGGAGCTGTGTCGATCACCTATTGTCAATGGTAGAGCCTATGTTATCTATAAAGAGGTGTTACCTGTCATGGAAATTCTGCCAGTGATGATAATGAGATGACTGCTTAGAAGTGATATCTATAGAACAGTAGGTTTCAAATTGTTGTGAGATTCAGTGGCCAGAGTGAAAACTGCAAGATTTTAGGATTATTTTTAATATAGATTATGACACAGAAAATTAAAAAATGGCAGCAAAAATTCTTAAAAAATAGTCTCAACCCCTTCCCGACATTTAACGTATCCATAAGCCAAAGTCGGGTAGTGAACCCGCTCCATACGATGCTGGTGTCGGCTGCATGTTACAGCTCGAGCGCTATCCCGCTCGTTTAAGTCGTTAAATGCTGCGGTTACTTGCGACCGCAGCATTTGAATCGTTAGAAAGAGGGGGATGACCCCCTCTAACAGATCATCGCGCCCCCCGCAATGCAATGCCTGGGTGCCTAATGAAGGCCCCCAGGTCTGCCATTTTTGTTCTCCTATTAAGCGATTAACCTATAGAAGCCTGTCAGAATCATGATATACTGCAATACATTAGTATTGCAGTATACCGTGCAAGCAATCTAATGATTGTTGTTTTTTTTATGTAAAAAGAATATATATTAAAAGTTCAAGTTTTCCCATTTCCCCCTAGAGCATAGTAAAAAAAATAAAAAATATATATAATTGGTATCGCCGCATCCGTAAAAGTCTGAACTATTACAATACATCATTATTTAATCCGCACTGTGTACGCCGTAAAAAAGAAAAATGTAAACGCCAGAGTCGCTCTTTTTTGGTCACATCATCTCCCACAAAAAATTAAATAAAAAGTGATCAAAACGTTGCATGTACCCCAACATGGTATATTTTAAAAACTAAAGCTTATCCCCCAAAAAATAAGCCCTCATACCAGTTAATCGTCAAAAAAATAAAAAAGTTATGGCTCTCAGAATTTGTCGACGCAAAATACATTTTATTTTTTACTTGTAAAAGTAGTCAAATATAGAAAAACTATATATCTTTGGTATCGCCATAATCGTATTGACCCACAGAATAAAGTTAGCATGTTGTTTTAATTGCACAGTGAATTCCGTAAAAACTACGTGCAAAAAAAAAAGGAGCAATCACTTTTTTTTTTTTTTTTCTACCCCACAATTTTTTTCCCATTTATTAGTACATTATATGGCACAATAAATGATGCTACAAAAACTACAACTCGTCCCGCAAAAATCAAGCCCACGTAGGACTATATAGACGGAAAAATAAAAAAGTTATGGCTTTTGGAAGGTGGGGAGGAAAAAACAAAAATTAAAATCTGAAAAAGGGCTGCGGTGGGAAGGGGTTAAACAATAGGCCATTTTCTGATAACGCATTCCCTTTGATGATGTCTTACTGCTGCAAAAACCATGCCACACAGATAGTGCCCTCAAAAATAAGTGTCAAATACTATAGTAGTGCCCCCTTTGTGCCCCACACAGGAATAATGCCCCCATTTGCCCTACACAGTAATAGTTCCCCATATTGTACTACACAGTAATAGTGCCCCCACACAGCTTTAGTGCTCCCCTTTGCCCCTATTCAGTAATAGTCCCTGCACACAGTAATAGTGCCCCACTTTGGGCAGGACATAGTAATAGTGTCCCTTTTTCCCCAACACAATTTCATAGTGTGCTCTTTGTGTGGCACGTAGCAATAGTGTCTCCACACAGTGATGGTGGTTCATTAATACCCCTTCACAGTAATGATGCCCCCTTAGTGCCCCCCATACAGCAAGAATGCCCCCTTAGTGCCCCCACACAGTAAGAATCCCCTCCCTAGTGGCCCCCATACAGTAGTGATGCAGCAATGCTTCATCGGTGCATCCCTTCACAGAAAACGTTTCCATCAAAATAATACAATTTATTAATACTCACTGAGCTCCGTTCTCATGACAAACGGAGCAGAGCCTGGCCACTGGCTGGTGTAATATCATCTATACACTGGCCTGCATCAAACTGCCGACTGCAGGGATCAGAGAGTGAATGGTGGAGCAAGGAGCTTACAGGCTGGGAGAAAAACAGGTTAGCAACACAACAGTAACACTTTTCAGTATACTCTGGCACACTGTCATGATCTGTGGGTATGTGGACCCACTGGGCTACACCGCCGTAGCATAGAGGCAGGTGGCCAAACAATAGAGTACCCAATCAATACAAAGTCCAGCACAAGGGTACCTGAATAGTCCAGTCAGTTGAAGTGGCTAGGCACAGATGGAACTTCAGACGGAAGAGGATGCCACACGTGGCACAGGGTATCAGGCGTGGCAGTTGACACCCAACGTGGATTATGATAGCAGGCATGACCAATGACAGAACATGACTCTAACACTCAATAGCGCCCAGGAACCAACACAGCACAGAATACAGGAACAGGTAGTAGGGCACAGGAACACTTGGGAACAGGATAACACTGAGGGACCATTTGCTAAGACTAACATGGGAATTACAAACAACGCTCAGGCAGGGAGTGAAAGGGCAGGGCCCCTTTTATAGTCCAGAGTGATTAGGGCTAAATTGTAATATAATTCATGTGCGCGCGCTAGCCCTTTAAGGCCGGGCACCCTACGGGACAGAGCCGAACGGAGTGGAAGTGACTGCTGGCGTCTCCTAGGTAGGAGATGCTGGCCAGCACTCACAGATCCATGGCTGCGGCTGCCAAGGGGTGAGTAGGAACGGCGGTCCGCGGCCGTGGACGCTACACACAGTATCTTACATGCTACTTCCGCATATACAACTTAAGGAAACTCTACACATGACCCTTATTGGATGAATTCCACACTCTAACATTTTAATTCAGTTCCCCAGTATGCAGCAACGTCTTTTGGCGGCACTGCAGTAGAGGGCAGTTAACAGCTCCCTGAGTTCTTCTACTGTAAGAACATGCTGTTACTAACTGTCCTGCCCCCACTTCACGCACCCCCGGGGTCTATGTGGAGCTCGACAGGCAGCTAAACACCTTCCTACTAGCCAATCCAATAAATGAGACTGGTTGAAAGTCTGTAGCTTTATTAACTGGTCATAGGATTAGGGTAAAACTGAGGAACAAACAAGAATATACATGCTATTAGATTACAGCAATACATAAGAACAAGGCACATTGAATAAATGTACTACATATACAGGTAACAGGCTGACATATATTAAGCCTATATACAAATAAACAGTAGAGATAATGTTAAGGATCTGCCAGGCACAGCTTCTGTATCCACGCCCATAGGTAATCAGTCTACACCTGCTTCTATGTCTGTGAGACTGACTCCATCTTCCACCACTCAGGATGGCAGGCTTAGGAGTGGGAGAGCCTATCACAGTCTGGCCAGATAGGGAAACAGACAAGTGAGCCCTAATCTACCCGCCACTCAGTCCCTGCCTACTTGCAACGACCCGCCCTAGGCGACGGGGATCTTGGGGTTTACTGGGGATCTTACCAAATTGGGTAATGAATGCTTGACGTCATGTTTTTCTGTTAATTCTATTTCTCCCCCTGAGGAGGTGAATACGCTACCTGAGTTTGTTCAGGACTTCGCTGATGTTTTCTCTAAGGAGGCCTCCGAAGTGTTACCTCCTCATAGAGAATACGATTGCGCTATCGATTTGCTAAGCTCCCTAAGGGTAGGATATTTAATCTCTCTTGTCCCGAACGTGAAGCCATGAGAGAGTATATCCAGGAATGCCTGGCCAAGGGTTACATTCGCCCCTCTACTTCTCCGGTAGGTGCTGGCTTCTTCTTCGTAGGGAAAGGATGGTGGTCTTAGGCATTGACTACCGTAACTTGAATAAGGTCACTGTAAGGAACCAGTATCCCCTTCCTTTGATTCCTGATCTCTTTAATCAGGTTCAGGGGGCCCAATGGTTCTCTAAGTTTGATCTACGGGGGGCGTATAACCTTATCCGCATCAAAGAGGGGGATGAGTGGAAGACTGCGTTTAACACGCCCGAAGGTCATTTCGAATACCTCGTCATGCCCTTTGGGTTGTGTAATGCTTCCGCGGTCTTCTAGAATTTCATAAATGAGATTTTAAGAGATTACCTGGGGGTATTTCTTGTAGTGTACCTTGATGACATACTTGTGTTTTCCAAGGACTGGTCCTCCCACATTGAGCATGTCAGGAAGGTGCTCCAGGTCCTTCGGGAAAACAAACTGTTTGCGAAGACCGAAAAATGTGTGTTTGGGGTGCAGGAGATACAATTTTTGGGTCAAATCCTCACTCATGAATTCCGCATGGACCCCGCCAAGGTCCAGGCTGTGGCGGAATGGGTCCAACCTGCCTCCCTGAAGGCGTTTCAGTGCTTCTTGGGGTTCGCTAATTATTACAGGAGATTTATTGCTAACTTCTCGGTCATCGCTAAGCCTCTTACGGACCTCACTCGCAAGGGTGCTGATATCCTCCACTGGCCTCCTGAGGCTGTCCAGGCTTTTGAGGCCCTTAAGAAGTGCTTTATTTCGGCCCCGGTGTTGGTTCAGCCCTACCAAATGGAGCCATTTATCGTGGAGGCTGACGCGTCCGAGGTGGGAGTGGGGGCTGTCTTGTCCCAGGGTACCAGGTCCCTCACCCATCTCCGTCCATGTGCCTACTTCTCCAGGAAGTTTTCGCCCACTGAGAGTAACTATGATATTGGCAACCGCGAACTCTTAGCCATTAAATGGGCATTTGAAGAGTGGCGCCACTTCCTGGAGGGGGCTAGGCACCAGGTAACGGTCCTTACCGACCACAAGAATCTGGTTTTCCTAGAATCGGCCCGGAGGCTAAACCCGAGACAAGCTCGATGGGCGTTATTTTTTACCAGATTCAATTTCTTGGTTACCTATAGGGCTGGGTCTAAAAATATTAAGGCTGATGCAATGTCACGTAGCTTCATGGCCAGCCCTCCTTCGGAGGAAGATCCTGCTTGTATTTTGCCTCCAGGTATAATCATTTCCTCTATTGATTCTGATTTAGTCTCTGAAATTGCTGCTGATCAAGGTTCAGCTCCCGGGAACCTTCCTGGGAACAAGCTGTTTGTTCCCCTGCAATTCCGGCTAAGGGTACTTAGGGAAAATCATGACTCCGCACTATCTGGTCATCCAGGCATCCTGGGTACCAAGCACCTCATTGCCAGAAACTATTGGTGGCCTGGGTTGCCTAAAGACGTTAAGGCCTACGTCGCCGCTTGTGAGGTTTGAGCTAGGTCCAAGACTCCCAGGTCCCGACCAACGGGCTTACTACGTTCTTTGCCCATTCCCCAGAGACCTTGGACCCATATCTCCATGGATTTTATCACCGATTTGCCTCCATCTCAAGGCAAGTCGGTGGTGTGGGTTGTAGTAGACCGCTTCAGTAAGATGTGCCACTTTGTGCCCCTCAAAAAACTACCCAATGCTAAGACGTTAGCTACCTTGTTTGTCAAACACATCCTGCGTCTCCATGGGGTCCCTGTCAATATTGTTTCTGACAGAGGGGTACAATTTTTGTTTCTTTGTTTTGGAGAGCCTTCTGTAAAAAGTTGGAGATTGATCTGTCCTTCTCCTCTGCCTTCCATCCTGAAACTAATGGCCAAACCGAGAGGACTAATCAGTCTCTAGAACAATATTTAAGGTGTTTTATCTCTGACTGTCAATATGATTGGGTCTCATTCATTCCCCTCGCCGAATTTTCCCTTAATAACCGGGTCAGTAACTCGTCCGGGGTCTCCCCCTTTTTCTGTAATTTTGGGTTTAATCCACGGTTCTCCTCCATTTCACCTGGTAGTTCCAACAATACCGAGGTAGAGGTCGTTCATCGGGAACTGTGCACAGTCTGGGCCCAGGTTCAGAAGAACCTAGAGGCGTCCCAGAGCATACAAAAAACTCAGGCAGATAGAAGACGTTCTGCTAACCCCTTGTTTATGGTCGGGGATCTGGTGTGGTTATCGTCTAAGAACTTGCGCCTTAAAGTCCCGTCCAAGAAGTTTGCTCCCCGGTTTATAGGGCCGTACAAGGTCATTGAAGTCCTCAATCCTGTCTCCTTCCGACTGGAGTTGCCCCCATCTTTTCGAGTACACAACGTGTTTCATGCCTCCCCCCTTAAACGCTGCTCCCCGTCCTTGGCTCCCTCGAGGAAACCTCCTGTCCCCGTTCTCACCCCTGAGGGGGTGGAATTCGAGGTGGCCAAGATTGTGGACAGCAAGATGGTCCAAGGCTCCCTCCAGTACCTGGTCCATTGGAGAGGATACGGGCCTGAGGAGAGGACTTGGGTATCCGCCCGGGATGTTCATGCTGGGGTATTGGTCAGGAGGTTCCACCTTTGTTTCCCCAATAAACCAGGTCCATCTAGAAAGGGTCCGGTGGCCCCTCATAAAAGGGGGGGTACTGTTAAGGATCTGCCAGGCACAGCTTCTGTATCCACGCCCATAGGTAATCAGTCTGCACCTGCTTCTATGTCTGTGAGACTGACTCCATCTTCCACCACTCAGGATGGCAGGCTTAGGAGTGGGAGAGCCTATCACAGTCTGGCCAGACGGAGCTAGCTCCCGCCCTCTGTCTATTTATACCTGCCTTTCCTGTTCCTCCTTGCTTGTGATTCTTCTCTGTTGGTTTCCTGGCCCTGCTGCAGCTCCTGTACTATATGACCCTGGCTTACTGACTACTCTTCTGTTCTGCGTTTGGTACCTCGTACACTCCTGCTTTGACTCGGCTTGTTCACTACTCTCCAGCTCTGCGTTTGGCACCTCGTACTCTCCTGGTTTGACTCAGCTCGTTTACTTCTCTTGTTGCTCACGGTGTTGCCGTGGGCAACTGCCCCGTTTCCCTTTGTTCTGTGTTTCCTTGTCTGGTTGTCTGTCATGCACTTACTGAGTGTAGGGACCGTCGCCCAGTTGTACCCCGTCGCCTAGGGCGGGTCGTTGCAAGTAGGCAGGGACTGAGTGGCGGGTAGATTAGGGCTCACTTGTCTGTTTCCCTATCCCTGTCATTACAGATAACAGTTATAGTACAGTATGAAAAGTGTATGGCAGTACAAATACAGTATAGGACCATACATGGCCGACCATGAGGCTAGGCCGAGCTTCACAACTACACTAACTGATATATTACAGTCCCATGTAACAGAGTGAATACTGTCCTAACAGTATTCCTGTGGCTGCTGATAGCCAGTAATATAAACCATCTATCTGCTTACCGACTATACTTCGACAAGAGGGATGGAATGAATCAAAAATGGTCCTCTCACTGAGCAGACATAGAAGAGACTGCCCTACTTCTTCCCAGAATGCTTTTCACCTTCTCATGGGTGGGGAAAACAAGAAATTACACAAAGGAGGAAATTACTAACACTGGCCACTAGATGGCACCTGGAGCACTAATTACTTGCATTGAAAATAACGTCACAAATCTCAGTCTATAACATTACGCCTATGAGCAGCACACTAACAGTTCTGGTTTTTAGAGCAGCCTCCTGCTCAACAGATGGGATCGGAGGAACCTCCAGTCCCTGTGTTTCACCCTTTGATCGCTGCAGTCCATGACCACAGTATGATCAAAGGAGACTCCTCCCTTTGACCAGTGACTATCTATTCAGTAAGCCTGCTGTTAGGGCATACTATTTCCCTAAGGCCTCATGCACACGACCGTAGCCATGTGCACGGCCGTGATTTTCGGGTTGGCCAGCAGCGGAGTGTCACCCGCGAGCCGCCTGCAAAATCGCTTGGCTCCTGGGCCATACACGGACTGTGGAAACCACGGTCGTGTGCATGGCCCCATAGAAATGAATGGGGTCGCAATTCTCCCGTGGATTTTCGGGGGAATTGCGGCCGCAAAAGCACGTTCGTGTGGATGGGGCCTTACAGCAGCCCATGTCATAGTGACATAAGATATAATGAGCTAGCATACAGGAGTATAGTTATACATTTTAGATTTAATATAAAGATGTTAAATAGTAATCCCTTAGTAGGATTAAAATTTTTAAATAAACATGTAATATAAAAAAAACTAATAATGGTTATTCACTGGTTATTCACTGTGAAATGTGTACAGTGTAAAAATAAAACAAAAAAAAACAGTTCCTAAAATCACCCTTCTTTTATATTTGCACCAAAAAAAAATTAGACAAATTACATGGTAATTTATATGTATCTTCAAACAGCGCAGAAAACAATACAATTTCTCCTGCATAAACAATGCCTCATACAGTCAGGTCAATAATAAAATAAAAAATGTATGGCAGCTGAAATGCAGAGAGTCAAAAACAAAAAAATGTTGCTGGTCATTAAAGCAGAGGCGTAGCTAGGTTCTCCAGCACCCGGGGCAAAGTTTGGCCCCCTCCCACCTCTTTCCTGACATCTCCTTCCCCCTCGCCATGTTTGTTTTCTCTACCGATCAATGACGTGTCATTTATTTTCCACATTTTTTTTATGTAACTCGAGCATAGAAACATTTGTAAATTTTACAAGCAATATAGTTCTATACACAACACCAGAACCAAGCTCAGTACATATATACAGCAGAAGAACCAAGCTCAGTACATAAATACAAAACCAGCACAAATACAGCTCAATTTAGTGCAACCCCTGCCGTATAGGTTTGCACTAATTTGTTTCCAGCTCACAGCATGGCCCGAACAATGGTAAGGATATGCTTGGAGATGCTGTTTCCCAAAAAATAAATCATATCATAATCATACCACCCATCATCTCGTTGCAGATCATACAGTGACTAGATTACTGATTAGAGGTTGAATAAAGATTTACATTAAAGAGGCTCTGTCACCAGATTTTGCAACCCCTATCTGCTATTGCAGCAGATAGGCGCTGCAATATGGATTACAGTAACGTTTTTATTTTTAAAAAACGAGCATTTTTGGCCAAGTTATGACCATTTTCATATTTATGCAAATGAGGCTTGCAAAAGTACAACTGGGCGTGTTGAAAAGTAAAAGTACAACTGGGCGTGTATTATGTGCGTACATCGGGGCGTGTTTACTACTTTTACTAGCTGGGCGTTGTGTATAGAAGTGTCATCCACTTCTCTTCACAACGCCCAGCTTCTGGCAGTGCAGACACAGCCGTGTTCTCCAGAGATCACGCTGTGACGTCACTCACAGGTCCTGCATCGTGTCGGCACCAGAGGCTACAGATGATTCTGCAGCAGCATCGGCGTTTGCAGGTAAGTCGATGTAGCTACTTACCTGCAAATGCTGATGTTGCTGCAGAATCAACTGTAGCCTCTGGTGCCGACACGATGCAGGACCTGTGAGCGACGTCACAGATCTGCACTGCCAGAAGCTGGGCGTTCTGAAGAGAAGTGGATGATACTTCTCATCAGAACGCCCAGCTAGTAAAAGTAGTAAACACGCCCCGATGTACGCACATAATACACGCCCAGTTGTACTTTTACTTTTCAACACGCCCAGTTGTACTTTTGCAAGCCTCATTTGCATAAATACGAAAATGGTCATAACTTGGCCAAAAATGCTCGTTTTTTAAAAATAAAAACGTTACTGTAATCTACATTGCAGCGCCTATCTGCTGCAATAGCAGATAGGGGCTGCAAAATCTGGTGACAGAGCCTCTTTAAGTGACTCACCGGTGACGTCTCAGATTCTAGTTCTTTTTCTCCATCCGGTCCAGACCTATATGATGACTTCTCCCGATCACAGCCCATTTCTGCAGTTTGCCGCTCAGATGTCTTCAGCTTCTCACTTTTAAAACATTTCTACACCTATAAACAAAGATAAAGTTCTTGTTATACCACACACTACGCTCCTAAATATAATAGCTTACCATACAGTGTCCCACACACACACACACACACACACACACATACACCGTGCCCCCTGTAGTTAGTGCCTGCCATAGAGCCCCATATAGATAGTGCCCCCAATAGAGCCCAATGTAGAAAGTGCCCCCATATAGCCCACCCCTGTATATAGTGTCCCACAAATAGCTCCCCCTATAGTGCTCCACAGATAGCCCACCCCTGTATATAGCCCCCCTGTATATAGTGCTCCACAGACAGCCCACTCCTGTATATAGTTCTCCACAGATAGCCCACCCCTGTTCATAGCCCCCCAGTAGATATAGCTCATCCCTGTATATAGTGCTCCATATATAGTCCACCCCTGTATATAGTGCTCCACATATAATCCACCCCTGTATATAGTGCTCCACAGATGGCCCACCCCTGTATATAGCCCCACTGTAAATATAGCCCACCCCTGTATATAGTGCTCCACATATAGTCCACCCCTGTATATAGTGCTCCACAGATAGCCCACCCCTGTATATAGCCCCCTGTAAATGTAGCCCACCCCTGTATATTGTGCTCCATAGATAGCCCACCCCTGTATAGAGCCCCACTGTAGATATAGCCCACCCCTGTATATAGTGCTCCATAGATAGCCCACCCCAGTATATAGCCCTCCCTGTAGATAAAGCCCCCCGTAGATAAAGCCACACACTTTTTTATTACAATAAAATAGCAAACTATTTAAACTCACCTTAATCCCGTCCGGCACCAATGGAGACCTGCTCTCTTCTGCGCAGGTCTCCTGGGGTTGAACGAAGCATCTATGAAAGGCGCTGATTGGCTGGGCAGGATGACTTTCCCTGTCATTCAGCGCCTTTCAACGACGCAAGCGGCGCAATGTATTGTGCCGCTTCACTCGTAGAAAGGCGTTGAATGGCCGGGCACGGAACGTAGCCGGCCATTCATTGCTTCTAATTGAACCTGTGTCCTATAGACGCAGGTGCAATTATAGTGCAGGAGGGGGTGACGCTGGCGCCCCCATCTAAGTTGCGCCCAGGGCACATGCCCTGCCTGCCCCCCCTAGCTACGCCCCTGATTAAAGCCCAAATAGGCCTGGTCATTAAAGGTTTAAAGTATGAGGAACCTGTATTCAAATACAAAACAACTGCTGTGAAACAGACTTTGAGAAGTTCAAATTTATGAATTTGTACATATGTAGCAACTTCAGGGTAGAATACCAGTTATATACAGCCATGAAATTAGGAGTAATAGTTTGGACATAGTTTGGACATATTTCTAAGGCCTCATGCACACGACCGTAGTGGTGTGCACAGGCCGTGGTTTGCTCAGATTTGCGGGTGAATTGCGGCCCAAAAATACGTTCGTGTACATGGGGCCTTATAATTAGGCACAGGGGAAAGGGGTTTGTGTCATTTGTTGATATTTTAAACTTGGACATCACATTTTATGCCTGTGAAACTTAATTGATGTTAACCTAAAAAAAAATATATAAAAATATTTTAAAAAATTAATCTTCTTATCCATGTTAAAAAAATCAATGTTAAAATCGTAACTAAATCTACTGTGGCTAAATATTGTTGCACAATTAAACATGGAATGTCCAGGGACAGGTAGTATACTTTTTAATTTTGTGGTCATCAGTGAGGGCCTGTTCATATCACCGTTGGCTTTCCGTTCCGTGGTTCCGTCGGTGGTTTCCGTCGGGTGAACCCCACAACGGAAAATCAAACTGAAACCACAGCTTCCGTTTCTGTCACCATTGATATCAATGGTGACGGAAACAGTGCTAATGGTTTCCGTTCGTCACCATTCCGGCAGGTTTCCGTTTTTCCGACTACATCAATAGCGCAGTCGACTGCGCTATTGATTCCGTCATTAAAACGGAAACCTGTCGGATTTGAAACCATT
The DNA here is from genome assembly GCF_050947455.1 of Rhinoderma darwinii. Lineage (NCBI taxonomy): Eukaryota > Metazoa > Chordata > Amphibia > Anura > Rhinodermatidae > Rhinoderma > Rhinoderma darwinii. The sequence goes on along the minus strand of NC_134690.1, from coordinate 213,990,007 downwards.
ACCAATGTTTCCGTCACCATTGATATCAATGGTGACGGAAACGGAAGCTGTTGTTTTCAGTTTGACTTTCCGTTGCGGTTTTCACCCGACGGAAACCTCCGATGGAACCCCCGGAACGGAACGCCAACGCTGATGTGAACAGGCCTTTAATCAGTTTTACAGATTTATTTCTTTGGTATTACAGATAAATATATTATTTATAAATCTTCAAGCCATTTTATGCAAGTTATGAAATATGCGTATTTTACTAAATGTGACAATATTAATAATAATTATAATAGTAATAATTATAAGTACAACAACAACATAGGAGAGTATTGGTAATATCACTATAAACTGAGATTTATTTGCCCGCTGCATTTCACCAGTGTCTGGTCTTTTTTTAATAAGTGGAAGCTGTGTGGTGACCTTGCTGTTTTTTACCACTTTAGTGCCTTTGTTTACAAAGCTGACATCATTATTTCATTGAATTTGACATGATCTGATTCTGCACCATTGATTCGATGGTTTCAGAAAGAGAGATAGTAAAACCCTTTAACTCTTGTGACCTATTCTATTGTTCAGTGCTTTCCTCTTACACGTTACTAAAAAAAATAAATGTGGAATTTTACTTTTTAAATCTTTTCATCACATGAAAATGCAATTTATTCAATTTCATAAAATGTAAAATCTTTCTTTGTACACATTAGAAGATATATATTAAAGTGATTTTTTTAGTTCCATAAAATTAATTGCCTATCCTCAGGATAGGCCATCATTATGCGATTGATCGGAGTCTGACTCCCGGCACCCCCGCTGCTCACCTGTTTTTAAGGAGAAGCAGCGCTCTTACGAGCCCTGCTTCCCCCTCATTTCCACTGCTCGTACTGTGAAACGTCTGAACACTTATGCAGCATCCCAGAAGATACCCTTCTGGTTCCCTGTTATTTGTATGTCATGCATTGTATGTGTTTTACATGTCTTTATTATTTTTCACACAGTGTGCTGTTCACCAGCTGAAGAGAAGGATGAAGGTGTTTGAAAAGGGGGTGGAGCCTGGCTACAGCCCTAGAGCCTCACTCTGACTCTGTCTCACAGTCTACACAGAGGAGTCGGGTCGTGTCTGTGAGGAGACAGACATGTCTGCTAGCTGCTCTGACACAGCAGATTAATACAATCCTTTCAACTGGCAACAGGTCTCAGCACCTGCAGCCCAATGCAAGAGGAGGAACAGTAAGGAGATTGTAACCAGCATATCATCTCTATCATCACCACAGCAAGTATTATTTAGCTGAAAAGCTGTCTGTCTGTTTCTGAGGAGAAGTCTATATAATATTGGGCCTCAGAACTCCTGCTGGCGCTGTTACCGGTTCTGCCGCACGCCACAATTAATATAAGAAGTGTCTATCAAGTCACTCAACTACAACCCTCATCACTGAGAAAAGTGAGTTCATTTATTACACACGCTGCTGGAAAAGTGAATGATTTCTAGATATAGCTGGACAATTGAAACCCTCATTGGTCACCCACTGGTCCCTTCTTCCCCTCAACTGCTGAAGTGGACAGAAGATAACGTGCCTCCATTTTGGAAGACTGTATAAAGTTCTTCAGTAAACGTGAGTTATTCAAATCCCCTGTGTCGTCTGGTCCCTGCACTGCATAACATCAAGGGCACCCCACATACCACCTTGCCAGGCGCACACATACTACTACCACCATCACGGGAGTTGCTACGGGGGAAAAGACTATCACCACCATCATCCATAGTGCAGCCCTCCTGTCACTGTGCCAGCCCGAGAAGGAGCGAGGGAGGAGAGGTAGAGATTCCTACAGATACCTCAGGCCATACACCGTGCACTTCACTACTGCTCCCATCCTCCTGGGAAGCTCTTCCTCGTGGTTGCTGCATATAAACTTTGGCGTCACGAACAGGATACATTTAAATCTCATGTGGGCCCCAAACCAGAGAGACTTTGTCCCAAAGCCCTGGTCCCCACCGTACAAAGCTGCAACCGCAGCTGCAAGAGACTATTTCAGCCCCAAAAGGGGTTAAAATCACTGTTTCCCGGCAGTTCCAGCCCAAAAGGGGTTAATCCGCCATTTTACCTCACAAACTGCTGCGTCACAGTTCCATTTACCCGCTCCAGACAGGTTAACCTGCGGCGCCAGTCTAGCGCCACCATCTGGATGATTATAGGAACTCACAATATCCAGCACAGGCAAGAGGGAACGGCCGAAAACTGCTAGGCGCCGCCATCTTGGATGAGTGAAGCCTCTGCACGGCACCTCCACCGCGGATCCCCTGCAACCAGCAACTCTCCCAAAAACATCACAGGAGAGCAACGGAACAGCCCGGTAACAAAGTACAGCCCAGAGGGAAGCAACAGCATACCATCGGTGAGTCCCGATTCAATTGGCCATCAAGTTAACCCCTGCTGTACCACCACCGGTGCCCAATAAAAAGCCCGGGAGCATCCTGGACATTACTCCGGACCCAATAAAAAGTCCGAGAGCACCTTTAACAAGACCCCCGACTCAGTTAAAAGTCCGGGAGCGCAAATAATAGACATTGGAAAAATTTAAAGGGACAGTAACAATGTCGGACTCAAGTGACACGGAAGAGCCCGGTCTCAGCACGGTCACTACACCGGCCATGACAGAAAGAACAACACCTGCTGCAGCACCCTGCATCATGCCGCTGTCCATGCCCTACTATGCAGGGGCCCCATGGCTGCCCCACTACAAAGGTGAACCACACACCTTAAAAGACTTTAGAAAAAAGATGCTTGCCATGTTCCGCCTCTACCCCATTCCAGAAGAACAGAAGGTAGAGATCTTAATGGGACAACTACAAGATGTGGCCCTAAAAGAAGTGGAGTCCTGGCCACGTATCCAAAAGAAGGCTGTGGATCAGATCCTGGTCCAGCTACATACCACCTTTGAGCCCAAATCCATCTCTGAGCTCAGGATGAGGTTCATGGACAGAGTTCAGCAACCAGGTGAGACACTCCGAAATTTTGCTCTTTCCTTACAGGAGACCATGAGGGCCATGATACAAGCCGACCCCCATGAGGCTGAAAAAGCAGACAGAATCCTGAGGGAGCAGTTCATTGAAGGAGTCGCCTCAGATTCCATGAGTCATCAACTACAAATGATGTCCGTCCAGAACCCTGACAGCACCTTCCATGAGTTTAAAGAACTGGCCATAGAGGTACTAGAAAGAAGGCACAGAAGAAGAACAGTCAGGGCTACCACCCCTCTTAAAGAGGCAGAAGAGGAACCTGCCCCAGTAGCACCACATCCAACACCTTGCAAGCCCATCACCTACCAGGCTACACAGGCTCAAATCACAGCTGGAGGGGATCAGAACCAAGATCAACTGAAACTCATTGCCAAAAGCCTGGAGCAAGTCTGCCAACGACTGGAGAATCTAGAAGCCAGCTCTCCAGTAAAATGTGAGCTGCCAACATCTAGAGACAGTTATCCAAATAGTCCTAGCAAGGGCTACCGCAATAGTCCCAACAAAACGTCGACAGATCGCTTTGATGAACATGGGAGACCTGCCTGCAGACACTGCCATAAGATAGGTCACCAAGAACGTCAATGCTGGGCGTTAAACGGACGTCTCCCGAGGCAGAGGACCATTCCTCGGGAGGAGAAATAATAGGTCCCAAAGATCCAAAATGGCTGCCACGGTTTGTCGGACCTCGTCCAGAAGTTACCATCCGCATCAATGGAGTACCATTTGCTGCCCTCCTGGATACGGGATCCCAAGTGACAACCATCCAGCAGGCCGCCTTTGAACAACACTGGAGTAGCGAGATCCTGATGCAACCTCCAGAAGCCTGGTTAGACGTCATCGCTACCAACGGCCAGTCCCTACCTCTGCACGGGTACTGGGAGCCTACTGTCCAAGTGGGAGGAGTGCACTTACCTCAGCAAGGAGTCCTCGTGATCAAAGTTAAAGATCAAGGACAACCCACAGTAATTCTGGGAAAGAACATCCTAAAGCACTGCTATGGAGAAATGCTAGAGGCCCTACGACAATCCGTCCACACGGCTTCCCAGGCTGCCCAGAAGGTAATACACAAGACCATCCGTGTACTGGCTGCCCAACAGCGATTCACCAACGCCAGAGGAGAGATCTGCAGAGCTCGCATCAAGGACCACCATCCAGTAACCCTAAAACCTGGCACAGAAACACTGCTATGGTGTCGGGCCCGTTCAGGCCTACAAGGACTTGACTACCAAGCCCTAGTGGAACCAATACCACTAGATGAACATCCAATGGTTATGGCTGCCCGAAGTTTAGTGACTGTGGTCGAAGGGAAAGTACCCATCCGTCTTCTCAACTTAGGAGACCATTCAGTAACCCTGAGGAAGTACTACCCTGTAGCACAGCTGTCCCAACTCAGTGTGCAAGACCTGGTGGACTTTCCAACTGTCACCGCTAAACAGGCTGCACAGCAACTAAAGACGTCAGAAGAAGCACCAGTAACACCCTGGTGGGGAGAAATCCATGTGGGAACTGCAACAACACCTGCCTACCAGATCCAAGGAGTACTTGAAGTGGCTCGGGATAGCCATGAAGCCTTCAGTAAGCATCCTCTGGACCATGGGAGAGCAAAAGACATTGAGCACACTATTCCCACTGGTACTCATCCTCCCATTAAGGAAAGACACAGGCCTATACCACCTGCCCTATACCAAGACGTGAAACAAATGGTCCACGACATGAAAGAGGCCAAAGTCATCCAAGAAAGTCACAGCCCCTGGGCTGCACCACTAGTTCTTGTCAGGAAGAAAGATGGCAACCTTCGCTTCTGTGTGGATTACAGAAAAATTAATAACATTACCCACAAGGATGCCTGTCCTCTTCCAAGGATTGAAGAATCTCTGACAGCCCTGGGATCAGCTGCCTACTTCTCTACACTGGATCTCACAAGTGGTTACTGGCAAGTACCAATGTCTCCAGCTGATAGGGAGAAGACAGCCTTCACCACCTCAATGGGCTTATTCGAGTTCAATTGCATGCCCTTCGGACTGTGCAATGCTCCTGGAACATTCCAAAGGCTGATGGAAAGATGCCTAGGTCACAGGAACTTTGAGACTGTGCTCCTATACCTGGATGACGTCATAGTCTACTCCAAGTCCTATGAAGATCATCTCAAGCATCTAGCTGAAGTGTTCCAGGTCCTAACCAAAAATGGCTTAAAAATCAAACCCTCCAAGTGTCACCTCCTCCAACCTCAAGTCCAGTACTTGGGACATATAGTGAGCGCAGAAGGCATAAAGCCAGATACTGAGAAGATAGCTGCTGTCCACAGTTGGCCTACACCTACCACTGTGAAGGAAGTAAGAAGCTTTCTCGGATTTGCCGGGTACTACCGGAGATTCATTCCTCATTTTGCCCGCATCGCTGAACCGCTACAAGAACTCTTGAGGGGGCACCCTAAAGAACACTTGAAGAGGAGAATTCCCATTAACTGGAAAGAAGAACAAGAAATTGCCTTCCAGTTACTAAAAAGATTATTGACTGAACCACCCATTCTGGGCTACCCAGATTACAGCCTGCCCTTCCATCTCTACACAGATGCAAGCAACCAAGGACTTGGTGCAGTGCTGGCCCAACAACAAGGAGACAAAGAAAGAGTGATCGCCTATGCAAGTAGAGCACTCAAAGGAGCTGAAAGAAACGATCAGAACTATAGTTCCTTCAAGCTGGAGTTCCTTGCATTGGTCTGGGCCGTCACAGAGAAGTTTAAGGACTACCTTGCCGCTTCTTCCTTCACTGTCTTCACAGATAACAACCCGCTAGCACACCTGAACACCGCAAGGCTGGGAGCCTTAGAACAGAGATGGACTTCACGATTAGCAAATTACAACTTCGTGGTCAAATACAGAACAGGCAAGTCCAACATCAATGCGGATGCCTTGTCCCGCCTGCCTACAGGAGAAGACCCGGAGAATCCTGATGATGACAACTGCAAAGAGGAAGTAGAGATGCCTGCATTCTACAACCGCTTTGCAGATCCTGATGCTATCAACAACAAAACCCAGGTACATTGTTCTTCCCAACAGGCCAAGAAGCAGTCACCAGAACAAGAACAATGGGCCCTGTTGCAAGCTGAGAGCAGAGTGATTGGAGATATCCTAGACTACCTGGATACCAAAAAAATACCCATTAGAATCCGCCGAGGCAACACAGACCCAGAACTACTTCGCCTTTGGAGACAAAGGAAACGTCTCTTTGAAGAGAATGGTCTGCTGCTGAGGAGAGTGCTGGATCCCATCACCAGTAATCGGCTGCACCAAATTGTCATCCCAAGGAGAGATGCCAAAGTTGTCCTTGAGGCATACCACAACAAGTCTGGACACTTTGGAGTTCAAAAGACAGAAGCTACAATTCGCAGAAGATTCTATTGGATCGGAATTAGAGGTGATGTCGAGAAATGGTGTCAAGAATGTACTGCTTGTGCCTTAGCAAGAGGAGAGAAGCCAAACCAAAAGGCCCCTCTGCATCCTATCGTGAGTCATCGACCGCTGGAGATCGTGGCCATCAACCATGTGAAAATGGAGCCAAGTAGAACAGGATACACCTATGCCATGACCATCATCGACCATTACACCAAATTCACAGTCGCAGTACCAGTAAAGGACTTGACAGCAAAGACCACCGCTGCAGTCTTCCTAAAAACTTTCCTTCTACCCTATGGCTGTCCTGAGAAGATCTTGACAGATAGAGGTTCTGCATTTGAATCCCAACTATTTCAGGAACTTTGTCAGCTGTACAACTGTAAGAAACTAAGAACAACCGCTTACCATCCCCAAGGAAATGGGTTGTGTGAGAAGATGAACCAATTTCTGATTGAGACGCTCAGAACTTTACCGCCTCATCAGAGAGCTGTCTGGCCAAATCATTTGCCTGAGTTGGTGTACATCTACAACAACACTATGCAAGCCTCCACAGGTTATACCCTATTGTTCGGAAGACAAGGAAAGCTGCCTTCAGACATTTCATTGAATGTGTCCGTTCCAGATGACTTGAACCCTCTACCAACCACAGAGTGGGTGAGTGAACACCAAAGACGCATGGCTGATGCAAATGAAATTGTTGAAGCTAGGATGGAAGAAGCGAGAAAGAAGCAACAACATGATTATGACCAACATGCTAATGCTAAACCCTTTCAAGTTGGAGACCTTGTCTGGTTGAAAAACTTTCAAAGAACCAGCAAATTGGACACTAAGTGGGAAAGAATCCCTTATACCATCAAGGCTGTCCCATACCAAGGAACAGATATCTATGAGATCCAAAGAGATGGTAAACAACCGCAAATTGTCCACCGTAACAGGCTTAAACTGTGCCTACAAGATCAACAGTTGCCTACCATTGAACAGGAAATATCAATTGAAGAACCAGTTGCAATTGATCTACCAGAAGTAACTGAAGCTATTGAAGCAACAACTACTGAGTCCTCAACTCAAGAGCAACACTTGGACATAAAGAACCCACTGAGTTGGTGGTTTACCCCAATTTTGTCATTCCTTGCACCTGATCCTACACCTACAGTGTCTACAACTCACACAGAGGACAGATCACATCATGTACCTGCTGTTGTTGTACCTGAACCTGTCAGGAGATCAGAGAGAACCACTAAAGGAGTGAAACCAGTTCGCTATAGGGATTGAATATAATTGCAAGTAGGGAACAAGAAAGACTCTTATGTTCTAGAGCCCCTTCTTCATTTCTTCATTTATTCCTATCCAAGTTAGGCCGAAGCCTACCAACCCTTGTTACGTTCAAGAGGGAATATCCCCATAGACTCTGACGTACCAGAGCCCCTCATATTCTAAGTGCCATAAACTGTTGGACACTGCCGCTCATCTTGACTTGAGACTTCTGCCCCTCATCTTCCAACTGTTACAGAAGAAATCTTCGCCCCTATTCCCCCTTCGAGAGTCAAGAATACAGGAATACAATGTTATTAAGATGTTTGCATTTCATGTTAACCCTTTTTACATCTTTTAGGCTGTTCATATCCAAGAAAACGACGAGGACGTCTTGTCTTAAGTCCGGGAGTATGCAGCATCCCAGAAGATACCCTTCTGGTTCCCTGTTATTTGTATGTCATGCATTGTATGTGTTTTACATGTCTTTATTATTTTTCACACAGTGTGCTGTTCACCAGCTGAAGAGAAGGATGAAGGTATCAGTGGGGAGCCACTAGAGGGTGCATTGTACATCTAGCATTGTTTGAAAAGGGGGTGGAGCCTGGCTACAGCCCTAGAGCCTCACTCTGACTCTGTCTCACAGTCTACACAGAGGAGTCGGGTCGTGTCTGTGAGGAGACAGACATGTCTGCTAGCTGCTCTGACACAGCAGATTAATACAATCCTTTCAACTGGCAACAGGTCTCAGCACCTGCAGCCCAATGCAAGAGGAGGAACAGTAAGGAGATTGTAACCAGCATATCATCTCTATCATCACCACAGCAAGTATTATTTAGCTGAAAAGCTGTCTGTCTGTTTCTGAGGAGAAGTCTATATAATATTGGGCCTCAGAACTCCTGCTGGCGCTGTTACCGGTTCTGCCGCACGCCACAATTAATATAAGAAGTGTCTATCAAGTCACTCAACTACAACCCTCATCACTGAGAAAAGTGAGTTCATTTATTACACACGCTGCTGGAAAAGTGAATTATTTCTAGATATAGCTGGACAATTGAAACCCTCATTGGTCACCCACTGGTCCCTTCTTCCCCTCAACTGCTGAAGTGGACAGAAGATAACGTGCCTCCATTTTGGAAGACTGTATAAAGTTCTTCAGTAAACGTGAGTTATTCAAATCCCCTGTGTCGTCTGGTCCCTGCACTGCATAACATCAAGGGCACCCCACATACCACCTTGCCAGGCGCACACATACTACTACCACCATCACGGGAGTTGCTACGGGGGAAAAGACTATCACCACCATCATCCATAGTGCAGCCCCCCTGTGAGCGAGGGAGGAGAGGTAGAGATTCCTACAGATACCTCAGGCCATACACCGTGCACTTCACTACTGCTCCCATCCTCCTGGGAAGCTCTTCCTCGTGGTTGCTGCACTTGTAGCGGCAGTTCACAGAATTACAGCCTTCTCTCATTCACTTGTCACCAGAATCACATATTGAAGGCATATCCCAGAGGCGTAGCTAGGTTCTCCTGCACCCGGGGCAAAGATTCAGTTTGGCGCCCCCCCAACTTCTTTCCCGACATCTCCTTCCCCCTTGCCGTGTTTGTTTTCTCTACCAATCTATGATGTGTCATTTATTTTCCACATTTCTTTTTATGTAACTCGAGCATAAAAACATTTGTACAATTTACAGTTCTATACACAACACCAGAACCAAGCTCAGTACATATATACAACACCAGCACAAATACAGCTCAATTTAGTGCAACGCCTGCCGTATAGGTGTGTACGGCGTAAAACTACAGCTGCCAGCATGGTCCGAACAATGGTAAGGATATGCTGGGAGATGCTGTTTCACAAAAAATAAATCATATCATATTCATTCCACCCATCATCTCGCTGCAGATCATACAGTGACTACAGTGCTGAATAGAGGCAGAATAAACATTTACATTAAGTGACTCACCGGTGACGTCTCAGATTATAATTCTTTTTCTCCATCCGGTCCAGACCTCTATGATGACATTTCTGCAGTTTGCCACTCAGATGTCTTCAGCTTCTCACTTTTCCAACATTTCTACACCTATAAATAAAGATAAAGTTCTCATTATACCACACACTACGCCCCTAAATATAATAGCGCCATACACTGCACCTCGTGTCCCACACACAAACACTGCGTAGATATCGCCTGCCATAGAGCCCTCTGTAGATAGTGCCCCCATATAGCCCGCCCCTGTATGTAGTGTCCCACAAATAGCTCCCCCCACAGTGCTCCACAGATAGCCCACCACTGTATATAGCCCCCCTCTAGATATAGCCCACCCCTGTATATAGTGCTCCACATATAGTCCACACCTGTATATAGTGCTCCACATATAGTTCGCCCCTGTATATAGTGCTCCACAGATAGCCCACCCCTGTATATAGCCCCCCTGTAGATATAGCCCACCCCTGTATATAGTGCTCCATAGATAGCCCACCCCTGTATATAGCCCCCTGTAGTGTAGATATAGCCCACCCCTGTATATAGTGCTCCATAGATAGCCCACCCCTGTATATAGCCCCCTGTAGATATAGCCCACCCCTGTATATGGTGCTCCAAAGATAGCACACCCCAGTATATAGCCTCCCTGCAGATAAAGCCCCTCCGTAGATAAAGCCCCCCCCCCCCCGTAGATAATGCCTCCCTGTAGATAAATCCCCCCCCCCCCCCTGTAGATAAAGCCACACACTTTTTATTACAATAAAATAAACTATTTAAACTCTCCTTAATCCCGCTGCCACGCCGGCCGGCAGCAATGGAGACCTGCTCTATTCTGCGCAGGTTTCCTGGGGGTTGAACAAAGCGTCTATTAAAGACGCTGATTGGCTGGGCAGGATGACTTTCCCTGTCAGTCAGCGCCTTTCATCGACGGAAGCGCGATGTCGCTTCACTGGTACAAAAGAGCTGAATAGCCGGGCACGGAACGTACCCGGCCATTCATTGCTTCTAATTGTACCTGTGTCCTATAGACACAGGTAGAATTATAGTGCAGGAGGAGGAGGCACTGACGCCCCCCTCTAAGTTACGCCCGGTGCACATGCCCCGCCTGCCCCCCCCTGCCCTAGCTACGCCCCTGCCTATCCTGAGGACGGGCCATCAATTTTATGGGACTGGAAAACACCTTTAAAACTTGTTTGTCCAATGCCAGTCTTAAACTAATTTACGTAGGCCGAAAATGTGCCAAATATATTAACAGGTGCACACAGCTTAATATATTTGCTGCATCTTTGTCTGTCCATGCGACAGAAATAGAAATCTACGCCTATCATAGATCAATTCTGTACATGTTCTTATTTATCAGACAATTTTGTATTTTAGGGTTCATAGAAAGCTCATACTTTGGCTTGATGGACATTTAAAATAGTATAAATATCATTAAATAGCCAGTGAATTCTGCAGATATTCTTGGACAAACTGTTGTCTAGAGCAGTGTTTCTCAAACTGTGAGCCATGTTTCAACATTGAGGAACCCTAAATGCTGGGTTCAATGGGTAGAAGAGACCAATGAAAGGGAAATAATTTTGGCATGGACTTCAATCATTGTTGGTAAGGCCCAGGCATCCCCCTTTTCTGGCTGTGAGGCCCCAGTGAAAAAATAAATAAAAGTTTGAGAAGCTCAGTGTTTCCCAGTCCTTAAAAAGCCCCAATAGGTCAAGTCTTGAGGATTTCACAGGTAAAACATATGCGCTAATTATTGATCTAAAGAAAATAACCTGGTCTATTGGGTCCCGTAACAGGATGTAAGAGCAATGTGGTAGAGACTTGCTATATGATTTAATTGATTAAATGCATTTAATTTATATGACAGGTAAGTATCATTGCCAAGTACCATTGGTAGTGCCAGCGAAATGGACAAAAATAAGCTGCTAAAAAAGTTATTTATTTTGTTTCCGTTATTTCTTTCTTTTATGTATTACTTTTAAAAGTTTTATGAAAGTTGAAATCCTTAACATGGGACTAAACATATAAATACTATACCTTAATATGATACCCTCCCACAACAAAAAAATAAAGTATAAGATGTTAGATACAATGCAGTTCTAATTGTGGGAAAGTACCTCAGGTAGAAAACTGAAAATGTCCTAATGCTATGGAAACATACTTTTCCCAAACAACAAATCCCAGACTACAGCGGTCACATGGAAAAAAACTAGGTAATCTTAGTAGGCCGCCAGGAATGCATTGCAGCAGCGGTCACATGGGACAAATGGGTCGCTACAGGAGACCAAGGCAGGTGAGTATGGTATTTTTTTTATATTAGGGGTGAAATCGCAAGTGCTCTGATTGCCCTGTTTTTACGCTCTTATACCTTTTAGGACTGTATCCAACTTGGTTATAAAACATCAGATAGTCAGACAGGGCAATTGGGGCAAATCTTTTCATACCGAATCAAATTGGACAGCCGATTCTATAGAATCGGTCCCAAATCAAATTTCGGGAAATTCACTCATCTCTACTGCTGAGGAAGGAAGCAGAATTACATGTCCTAGCCCTCCTTTGAGCAGCGAGCTGGGGCGTACAGGAAGTGATATGGCCATGAGGAGGAGAAGAAGAAGGGAGGAGGAAATTTGTTTGATAAGAAAGAGAGGATAGTGATGAAATCTAGAGCAAAGGCGAGAGAAAGCAGGGGAGTGCTAATCGGCTGGTACTATTCTAGGAGAGGAGACCTACCACTGTGCTGGCTAGTGCAGTGTATGTGTAAGGGGCAAAAGAGAGGAACCAAGGCAAGTTTTACAAGCTACTGTGGGTCATCTTAACCAGGGTGGTTGTTAGAAGAGGATCCTGCCACTCCTAAATGCTGCTGCTCCTTGGTAGAGACCTGAACCATGCCTGGTTCGCAGGTCAGCAGAAATTGGCGTAACCCATCATATCCCTGCTGGTAAAGCTGCTGCTGGGTAGTGACAAATAAGGACTCACAGCTTAGTAACTGATGGAATCTGTTTATTTCTCAAGAGTTACTATCTTAAGCACTGTTCAAAGTGTAAGTCCTTTCTTTGTTAAGAAGTGCACCAACATCCACGGCAACAGGGCCCCAACATATAGACGTTATATCTGATATTAGGGGTGGCAACCCCACCTATTGTTCACTGCATATATTAGAGTATGCATGCATGTGCCTACATGTTGGGAGAAGGTGTACGGTGACTGTGTTTGTTAAAAGGAAAACCCTCTCCTAGAGTTTATAACACTAGTGTGCTCATGCCATTAGCCATTTCTAAATTCACTGCCTAAGCATTGCATTCCCTGGTCTTGAGGTGGCCATGTCATACTTTCACTGTGAGAGAACTGTGTATTCCTTTGTTTTTATGCCATATAACTTTATATTTATTTGTTTAGTCACAGCAAAGTTGTCACTTTGCCTGATCCCATATTGTTTTTTCCTATCCAAACATAAAATTGGCTCATAGTTCCATGTTACCTTCTTCTGTGAGCATATAAATTAATGTGTATCAAATATGTACCAAACTAGGCGGGGGTTTCCTGAGTTAACTCCTCACAGAAGAAGTAAACCGGTATACCTCGCATACTCCTATCAAGACTCTGGTGGAGGCACTGCGGTGAATTAGAAGGTGAGAAATACATAAACTCCCCTACTGTTATTTCCCTCAGTCACTGACCCCTGGCACACTGTACTTACCGTCACAGCAACCACAGGACTCAGAGAATTTGCTGGCACCTCCCTCCCAGGAGACGCCAGCACTTGTCCGTCTGTGGCTTCTAGGGTGCAGCGCGCGCTCGTCCCAGGCCTTAAAGGGCCAGCGCTCTAAAGTAAATGGTTCCCTACCCAATCCTCTGATCACCCTGGACTATAAAATGGATTCTGTCCTCTCCCTCCTTGCCTGAGCATTGTTGTTGTCTTCCCATGTTAGTTAAGCAAATGGTCCCTTAGTTGTATCCTGCTTCCTGTATCCAGTAACTGTGTTTGTTCCTGAGCTGAAGTCTAGTGTTGGAGTCGTGTTGGAGTCATCTGCCACGACCAGTGTCATCTGCCACGTCCAGTTTCATCTGCCACATCTGGTATCATTTGCCACGCCAAGCATCAGCTGCCACGCCAAGCATCATCTGTGCCACGAATCCTCTGTGCCAAAGCATCTGCTACATTTCGTGTATGTCTGGACTCTCATAAGGTACTCTTGTACTTAAACGTTCCATTAACTATTGTTTGGTCAGCTACGGTGGAGCGGCCTATTGGGTCCACATACCCCAGAATCGTGACAGTACGCTCAGGTCATGGAACCAGTTGGCCAACCAATGTCTGCCAATCAAATTATGCAAACGGACATGCGTGACCTCCGGGCATGTCAGGATCAATTAGAACGGACGGTGAACTCCATCTTAACTCGTTTGGCTTATCCTCCTGCCTACCCTGGCCCTGCAATTTTGTTACCTCTACCTCCTCGCTATGACGGGCATTCCGAGACCTGCAGAGGGTTCATCAATCAATGTACTATTCAATTCAGGTTACGTGCTCACCTCTCTAATAAGACCAAAGTAGCTTTTATTCTTTCTCTCTTCTCCTGCAAAGCCCAGGCAGGGGCAAAACCCATCTTGAAACGAGAGGGCCGGAATTTTCTGATCTGTCGCTATTTCTAGAGACTTTTCGTACGGTGTTCGAGGAACCGGGTCGAACATCTTCTGCCGCTGCCTCACTGCGGACCCACAGGCAAGGGGAATCGACTGTGGGGGAGTACGCTATCTCCTTCCGTACACTGGCGGTGGAGCTGGCGTGGAATAATGACGCCTCGGTAGCAACTTTCTGGCAAGGATTGTCTCCACACATCAAGGACGAACTTGCCGCTCGCAACCTTCCTTCCAACCTGGATGCCCTTAACCTGTTGGTGACCCGGATCGACATGATGATGCAGGAACGTGCTCCGGAGGTTCACTGGGAGAGACGACCATATAGACCTCATTCCAGAGACCCCTGCTGCCTTCTCCAATTTTCATGTGAAGAGCCAATGCAGGTGGACAGGCTCAAATTGTCCGATCAGGAGAAACATCTCAGACGCTCTTCAGGTCTGTGTCTGTATTGTGGACACAAAGGCCATTTTGTGTATCAATGTCCACAAAATCCGGGAAACTCCAGCACCTAGGGTTGGTTGGAGAAACAACCCTAGGTGGAATGACGCCAAATGCCAAATCCTCTCCAAAACTATTCATTCCAGTAACCATTGTCTCTCTCTCGAGATAGCACACACCGTTTCTGTTTATCTGGACTCTGGAGCGGCTGCGAGTTTTATTCAGCAGGACTTGGTAGATTGTCCCTATCTGGACACGGTTCCACTGGAGACCCCTGGCAGTTGCCACTGTGAATGGGTAACCCCTGCCCAATACTATACTGTTAATGACAAAACCGCTGAGATTGCAAGTTGGAATCATCCATTCGGAACAGATTGTTTTCTTCGTCTTGTCCAAAGCTATCAACCCTATTCTTCTTGGCCTGCTTTGGCTTCGTCTACATGCTCCGGTTATCGACTGGAACTCTGGAGAGGTCCTCCAATGGGGATCCAAGTGCCTTCCCCACTGCCTGCCACAGATTCGTCCTGTTCTGCCTCCACCGCCTCAGTCACTCTCTGGACTACCCATACATTATGCCAGCTTTGCAGACGTCTTCAGTAAAAAGGATGCAGAGGTTCTTCCTCCTCATCGTTCCCAGAATTGCCCTATCGAACTGCTCCCAGACATCTCACCTCCTTATGGACGGGTCTATCCTCTCTCTTTGACAGAGACCCATGTCGGCTTATGTTAAGGAGAACCTTGACAGGGGGTTAATCTGGAGAAGGGTTCTTTTTTGTTAAAAAGAAAGATGGATCTCTTCGACCCTATATCGATTACCGTGGTCTAATCCAGATCACGTCAATAAGAAGTATCCCTTGCCGCTAATCTCGGAGCTCTTTGATCATATTCGTAGAGCCAAGATTTTTACTAAGCTGGCTTTATGCGGGGCTTATATCCTGGTCCGAATCCGTCAAGGTGACGAATAGATACCGCATTCAACACCCGAGACGGACACTACGAGTATCTCGTGAAGTCCTTTGGTCTGTGTAACGCTCCAGCTGTATTTCAGGAATTTGTGAATGACATCTTCCAGGATCTCCTCTATGTCTGTGTGGTGGTGTATTTGGACGACATCTTGATCTACTCACCAGATCTGATGGCACATTGGAGACATGTTCGCCAAGTCCTGTTGCAGTTAAGGGAGAATCGTCTATACTCTAGATTTGAGAAGTGCATGTTTGAGAAGAACTCTCTGCTCTTCCTGCGCTACATTGTCTCTAAACGTGGTCTCCAGATGGTTTCAGAGAAGGTGAAGTCCGTCTAGGTGACCACACCCTCAGGGCCTTCAGGCTATACAATGATTTCTGGGATCGCAAATTTTTACCGGCAGTTTATGTCCAATCTCAGCATTTACCAGTCTCAAGAGTGCTTTCACTTTAGTCTCCGTTCTTCACCATCCTGATGTATCTCTACAGTTCTCTCTGGAGGTTGACGCTTCTTCCGTTGGTGCGGGAGCACTTCTGTTTTAGAAAAACTCCAAGGGTAAGGCAGGGGTTTGTGGCTACTACTCAAAACTATTCTCTTCTGCGGACCGCAATTACTCCATTGGGGATTGGGAGTTGCTGGCCATCAACTTGGCCTTGGAGGAATGGAGACATACACTCTTTTATCATTTATACGGACCAGAAGAATCTCACCTAGCTCCAGTCTGCTCAACTATTGAATCCTCATCAAGGGCCAATGCTCTATCTCGGTCATTTGCGACTGATGACTCTGAGGAGACTCCCCAATATATTATAGATCCTTCCAGTATTATTGCCATAAACCATCTTCAAATTAGAGACATTACCCCAGGGAAGACTTTTACTTGTCTTGCAGATTCTCCTCTGGTGTTTGTAAAACTCGGGACTTTATTGCTCGTCAATACTGGTGGCCCAGGTTGTTGTGGACATTGTTTCCCCAGAATCATGACACCTACTTATATTGGAGGCTTAAGAGTGTGTTGCATGTAGGTATACCCCTTATGTGAGAGTACACATAGCATAGTAGGCGTACCAAGTAAAAGTCTTCCTCTGCTATCCATATTGTATATATCTCTTATGTAATAATGTTAAGACATACACTTCATACCTCCACTGAAGCGCTATATTTTAAAGGGTACCTGTCATTTCATTTGACTTTTCAGCATAAGCTACCATGTTTGTGTACATGAGGAGCAGCACTATTTCTGGCCATTATATGACTTGCAATTTTTAGTAGTTTTACCCTCTGCATGCTATATCCGTAGCTTGCATTTCTCCCTGAGCTGAGGGGTGAAGACTATCAGCCATATACTACACAAATTAAGAAGAGGAGAATGTGTTCCATAACCTTCTCTCTCACTCAGAAACAGCAACAGGATCATGCAGGACATATATAGAAAAGCACTGACCTGTACTGATGTGAATAAAGTGCTTTGTTTGTGGTAACAAGTTACTATGCCTGTCTTTCTGCTGTTATCACCTTAACTTCCTACTCACTCTCCCCCCCCCCCTTACATCTCCATAGTCTTCCATAGACATGTGTAATCTGATACATGTGAGCTGCAGTCTGACTCCAGAAGGATATAGCTTAAAGAGGCTTTGTCACCAGATTTTGCAACCCCTATCTGCTATTGCAGCAGATAGGCGCTGCAATGTAGATTACAGTAACGTTTTTATTTTTAAAAAACGAGCATTTTTGGCCAAGTTATGACCATTTTTGTAGTTTTGCAAATGAGGCTTGCAAAAGTCCAAGTGGGTGTGTTTAAAAGTAAAAGTCCAAGTGGGCGTGTATTATGTGCGTACATCGGGGCGTTTTTACTACTTTTACTAGCTGGGCGTTCTGACGAGAAGTATCATCCACTTCTCTTCAGAACGCCCAGCTTCTGCCAGATCACGCTGTGACGTCACTCACAGGTCCTGCATAGTGTCAGCCGAGCGAGGACACATCGGCACCAGAGGCTTCAGTTGATTCTGCAGCAGTATCAGCGTTTGCAGGTAAGTAGCTACATCGACTTACCTGCTAACGCCGATGCTGCTGCAGAATCAACTGAAGCCTCTGGTGCCGATGTGTCCTCGCTGGTCTGACACGATGCAGGACCTGTGAGTGACGTCACAGCGTGATCTGGCAGAAGCTGGGCGTTCTGAAGAGAAGTGGATGATACTTCTCGTCAGAACGCCCAGCTAGTAAAAGTAGTAAAAACGCCCCGATGTACGCACATAATACACGCCCACTTGGACTTTTACTTTTAAACACACCCACTTGGACTTTTGCAAGCCTCATTTGCATAACTACAAAAATGGTCATAACTTGGCCAAAAATGCTCGTTTTTTAAAAATAAAAACGTTACTGTAATCTCCATTGCAGCGCCTATCTGCTGCAATAGCAGATATGGGTTGCAAAATCTGGTGACAGAGCCTCTTTAATATACAGAGTGGAAGTCCGTTTAGCAGAGGGAGGGGGAGCAGGAAAACAGCCAGATAATAGCAGAAAGAGGCTTGTTACTCTAATAAGATATATGGCAACGTTTTTTTTTATAATCGTCTGTACTATTCATTTATGCAAAGTTTGTTGAAATGACAGTGCCCATTTAAGTATAGAGCAGCAAAATGAATACAGTAGCTACAGTCATTAGTTTCTTGCTTCATGTGCAATAGTGAGAGGTGCACTGACGGCATGGAAATTGCATCAGGCTAGAAACTCCTTCACTATAGCTTCAATATAGAACATTTTCTTTACAATCTAACATTTACTGTCATTTTTAGAAAATGTATAGTACCTTTCCACTTTAGTTAGAAGTAATAACTTCTTTTGACAAGAATGATTTTCTTACTCCTGTTAATTAAACCTGCATGTGTTTTTAGCACTTTGATCTTTATGAGATATTCACTGATTCACATTTCATATTAACTGCTCAACTCGGGTCATGCCACAACATTTCATTTAGGTCAATGCTTATGACTTGGCATTCTAAAACACATTTCTTCTAAGTCAGCCATACTCTTCTGTAGATATATGTGTGTAATAAGTGACTTTTTTGCTGCATATTCCATTCTCTCATATTGTTTAACTTACATAAAAGAACCAATATGGAATATAATATGGGTTATCCTGATTGATGTAAAGAATACTATATAACAATGATGGAATATTTGCAAAATAGATCTTAAAATGTTGCATTGTAGACTGTACATACCGGACAGTATGGGATGTACGCTTCAAGCAATAAAATAGTAAATCACAGATTAATGGGGCCTGTATAAACTTGTCACATATACCATAAGGGTGACTGTGGTAGCATTGTGCATATTAAATCTTGCCTGAAACTTGTTTCAAAGTCTAGTGCCTCAATGTCTTCTACATACCACCTTAAAATTCTTGAGCCCATACCACCTTCCATTAACATTGTACCTCCGGACACAGATCCTATTGATTGTTTATCTGCATTAATCTACTGTTTATGATATTGCTGACTAAGACATTTGCTGTTCGCTTCTGATTTGTGGTCCAATCTTGACTACTTTTTAGTCTGGCAGTTTGGCCCAGCAAAATAAGTTGGCGATCATTGGCCTTGTGTTGTAGGTGACTTCAGAAATAATAGCTACATATTATTCTGGGTAATGTTGAAAGCCTGAAATATATAAAGATGATATGAGATCCACAGCTATCCAAAGTTATTCCTGAACAACCAGACTCTCCAGAAGTACATTAGCTAAAAGAATTCTGGGTACTGTGACTTTTCGAAATTTTTATTTTAAGGTTAAAAAATAGATTATCCAAATTGAACTACCAGAAAGTAGTCTTTCTTAAGCCAGTTCTAAAAACACTTCAACAGGTCATGTTGTAAGACACAGGGACGTTGGTGTAAAATCTAACTCCAAGGTAAAGCAGAGGACATCAGAGTTTTGTTCAGGATGGCAAGGGGGAGAGATTCTGCCTGGACAGGAAGAGGTGGGGTGCTTTAGTTCCTGTGAAGAGAGCAGTGGAGGTCCTGTTAGAAAGGGGCCAGCTGCTAGGAGGGATGTAACACAAAAAAAGAACCGGTCTGCTATAGAGGATGCTGTATTTCGAGAGGGAATGGCTGCTGGAAGAACTGCTTGGTAGAGAAAGAAATGGCCTGCCGCAAAGTTGCATCACAGAGGGGAAAGCGTCCCAAACCGGGAGTCCTCGGAATAGATCACAGTCAGTATAAGAACCTGGAGAAAACAAAGGAAAATGCCCAAACTAGTGTGCAGCAAAGAGGCAAAATAATAAGGGCCCTTGGTGTATAGATCAACTACAAAAAAAAAGGAAATACAGACTACAGCCACTACCAGATTTGTTATGATCATGTGCCACACAGTTGAACTGTTGCCATAAGCCATTTACCTGGTATAGTCATTGTCGCTAGTCATATAAGGTCTGTTTGAATACCCATTTGAAGTTGCATCATATTTACATCATAGTTTTAGCTGGTTTGCAAAATCTGTTCAAGTAATTGAAGGCTGAAACAGTATTACTATCTCATTCTTTCTTACCTTAGTTCTGTCTATAACAATATCTTAAGAATTTCTAAGAGAGAAAAAACAAATGGTAATTAGTTTAAACTAATTAAGTGCCATATTAACCCCTACCTGCACCACTACGTAATAGCACGTCACCCACTGAGCCCGCTCCATATATAGCGAGTGTTAGCTGTGTATCACAGCTGACACCTGGGACTAATGGCCAGGAACAGTGATCGCGCGGTTCCTGGCTGTCTAACCCCTTAGATGCTGCGATCAATCACGATCGCAGCATCTAAGATGTTAGAAAGAGGGGGTGCCCCCCTCTGACAACTCATCGTCGCCCCACAATGCGGTCGGGGGGTGCTGATTGTTGTCATGGCAGCCCAGGGGCCTAATGAAGGCCCCCAGGACTACCTTTCTTCATCTCCTGAGGCAGGGCTTAACAGAAGCCTGTAAAAATTACAATATACTACGATACATTAGTGTTGCACTGTATTGTACCAGCGATCTAACGATTGCTGGTTCAAGTTCCCTAGGTGGACTAATAAAATGTGTAAAAAAAAGTTTAATAAAGATTTTAGTGTAAAAATATCTCAAAAGTAAAAAAAACCTTTTCCCATTTTTCCTCCGAAGTAATGTAAAAATAAAAAAAATATACAAGATTGGTATCACTGCGTCACTAAAAGTCTGAACTATTACAATATAGAATTATTTAACGTGCACGGCAAACGCCGTAAAAAGAAAAATATATAAAACGC
This sequence comes from Rhinoderma darwinii, assembly GCF_050947455.1. Lineage (NCBI taxonomy): Eukaryota > Metazoa > Chordata > Amphibia > Anura > Rhinodermatidae > Rhinoderma > Rhinoderma darwinii. The sequence continues at coordinate 213,969,046 of NC_134690.1, read as the reverse complement.
CAGAATCGCTGTTTTTTGGTCACTTCATACCCCACTAAAAATGTTATGAAAAGTGATCAGAAAGTCTCATGTAGCCCAATGTTAGTACCAATAGGGACTAGAGCTCACTCCGCAAAAAATAAGCCCTCATAACGCTCAATCGATGGAAAAATAAAAATGTTATGGCTCTCAGAATGTGGCGACAGAACACAAATTTTATTTTTAACACGTAGTTTCTTTCTTATAAAAGTACTAAAACATAAAAACACTATCAATTTGGTATCGCCGTAATTGTATTGACCCGCAGAATAAGTTAACATGCCATTTTTACAGTAAGGTGAAAGCTGTAAAAACTAAACCCTTTAATAGATTGAGGGATCACTGTTTTTTTCCTATTCCACCCCACAAATATTTTTTCCCAGTTTCCCAATAAATTGTATGGTGCCGTGAAAATCTACAACTTGACCCGCAACAAACCCTCATATGGCTTTATCGACGGAAAAATAAAACAGTTATGGTTTTGGAAGGGGGGAGCAAAAAATGAAGCTGAAAATCCAAAAAATGGCTGTGACGGGAAGGGGTTAAGGAAATCTTCAATACATGACCTGTGTAGGGTCCTTGAGGTCTGGATTGGGAATAACTGCAATAGCCACATTATGGTGAATATTAAATGTATGGATTATATTGTATAGTGGTGCATGTGTACGAGAGACCCTGCTTGTTGTGTAAACTGTATTTTTAAAGTATGCATTTACCTATTTACGTGAGTTACTATTTTTTTTCTACTTGCCCATTAGTTCTTATTTTTACGTGGTCAAAATTGTGCTATATGGACAGTTCACAAGAATACGTTCAATATCTGATGCAAATTAGAGATTTCAGTGTCTTCATTGCCTTTTGAAGGATATACAAATATGTGGTTGGCCTCTTATTATTAGGTGGCTGTTAAACATAGTTACTAGTTGCACAATGGAACAGATTTGCAGTTGGTAACCAAGGGGCAACCAAAGGAAATTTGCATCATCCTTCTTACATACAAATAACTTTGAAGGGCAGCAGAGCGACGGAGGAAGCAACAGGTTAACACATATTGAAAGTCATTTTTTTCCTGTTTTATACATATAGGTAAAGTGCAGCGAAGTCAAACTAAACTACACCTAAATCTAACTATAATCTTAGGAATTAAGAACATAAAAATTCCTATTAACTAGCTGCTACAATAATCCTATATTCAAGGCATCCATTTAATGATGAATAGCTTTATATATAATACATTTGTTTGATAATATCAGAGATTGTTGGCCCGTGTTTAAGATTTTAGTGCAGAGAAATAAAACGCACAAAGGATTACAAAAGATGAAACATTTGTAATGTTTATTATTTGTATATGTTTTCATTTGAAAAGCTAAAAAACACATCTATTATGTATGAGATTAGCAATCATATTCTCTTCCTGGAAGCAATGTAAGCTAGGAATAACAGCACAATTTCATACTGTACTTGTAAATGTTGTTATTTCTTCCTATTTAATGCATTTATAAATAAAATAAAGCACACATTGAAATGGATTGTTGTAAAGGTGCCCATGTGCTCATTTATAAAAATGCATTTTGTGTTTTCATTCTGTACTTTTCACATGTATTTTATGCTGGTTCTACTAGAATAAAAAGCAACAAAAATGAGGCACAACAAGTTAGAGCTTATATAAAAATCATTTTTTATTTAAAATTATTCATAAAATATAAACTAATGATAGAAGAATGAAATGAGCTTAAGTCACACGAGTGGAAATCCTATGATTTCATACTCCACGTTAATAAAAAATAATATACTGTTACATATAAGTTATCATAGAAATGAATAAACACAATGGGGTAGATTTACTAATGTTGCCTAAGATTTAGACAGGAGCGTTGTCTGTGAAGAAGTCTACATACATCCACTGGATCTAATGCTGCACCTTTGAACTAGGTTTTGACAGACCGTTGGGCAGATTCACAGCCTTTCACATTTTATACAATTGATATATGCCATGATTTTCTACATGTTTTTGAAACGAGACGTCTTGTAGAACGCTTATAGAGAACACAGAGGTTTTTTTCAGGTAAAAAATGGAGGGACAGAGATTAACCAATGGGAGGCTTAGTGACCTTTGCATCCGATTGCAGTTTGGGGGCTCTTTCGGCATCTAGTTGTCTTACACCCAGTCACAGGAGAAGGGAAATTGTTGGTTTGCTGGAACACAGAGATCTCTTTCTATATTTTTTAGTTTTGTATGCAATATGAGTCAAAATAGAATCAAACGAAAGGAGGTTTGTTTTTTGCTTTTGTGCATGTGTTTTTTTTTTTAAGTTTAGTGCTCCTTTAAGCCTTTGCAATAATTCCTTTGATCTTTCATGCTAAAGAAGCATCATTTTCTTCTGCATAGGATAAGGGGTTGCACACCGTCCATACATTTAGGGTATGTTCACTGTCCATACATTTAGGATATGTTCACATGGCCTATTTTCAGTCGTTTTTCGGGTGTTTTTTGTGGCGTTTTTTATGCGTTAAAAAAATGGCCGCGAAAAAGAAGTGCAGGACACTTCTTGGGACGTTTTTTTAGCTGTTTTTCATAGACTCTATTGAAAAAAGCTCCAAAAACGGGCGTAAAAAACGCTGCGAAAATCGCAAGTGGCACAAAAAACGTCTGAAAATCAGGAGCTGTTTTCCCTTGAAAACAGCTCTGTATTTTGAGAAGTTTTTGACTCTGCGTGTGAACATACCCTAACAGGCAAAACATAAAAATAAGACACTTTTTCCAGTGTCTGTAAGAACAAAATGATATGTCTGTGATTTTTTGGAAGATAAAGAAGCTTGTGCAGGTTGTTGTGATTGTAATTATCATCATTTTACAGTTCACAGTAAATGCTGCTAATATGTTTATATCAGGATTCTAATCATAGACATATTTTAATACTATTGTCTTTATTATTCCTTTTGTTTTTCCAATTTGACTGTAAAAACTGTTGGCTGTCCTTGATTTTTGTATAATATGTCCAGCGGAAAAAAAAAAAGGTAATTGCCTTGATTTCCACATCTTGCCCATAATAAGCTGACCTCCAGGGGGCTGCACTTAAAAACCGGATGTCCTTGTTGGGTAACTTCTTTATATAAATATAGTAATAAATCAATGTATTTATTCAGATTCATGTGTTTAATATTACACTTTGTTTAAAGATTAGAATCCAGTCTTATCAGATATGTGTGATAAGAGGAGTAGTTTTTTTTATACTTAGGGCTCCTTCACACCCAATTTTTTTTTTTTAGCATTAAAAAAAAACAGCAATATATTTCAATCATTTTTAGCCTTCTGGTATTATGGACCGCAGAATATTTATTTTATTTTTTACTTGCCATAATTCAGAGACATATTTTTTTTTCTTTTTCTGTTGACATAGCTGCATGAGGGCTTGTTTATTGTGGCATGAGTTGTAAGTTTCAATGGCACTATTTTTGGGTAAACATAATTTATTGATTAACTTTTTTGGTGGGTGATGAACTTTTGCACAATCAGGGTGCACTCACACAGTGATTTTAGGAAAAACACTTTTTCTGTGATTTTATTGGCAGAAAACGCTGCAGCCAGATGTTAGCTTGAAATCAACGGGGATATATAAATGCCTTACAAACATGGCAATTTTAAAGATGGCATTTTCTTTTTATATCAAATTGCATTTGTAGGTCAGTGGAGTTTTTCCAAAATCACAGCAAGCCTGGCTTTGGTATTTTTTGCATCATTTATGCCTTTTTCACACAAACAATTTTTCTGGCAAATTAAACTACATAAAAAAAAAAGTGTTTATAAAATGTAACATTTGTTTTTCATGGCATTCTTAGTGTAATTTTTTTATGGCGTATTTCATGAAGGCCTCCTTCACACACACAATTTTTCTGGCAATTTATACTGCATAAAAAAACACTTCTAAAAACGCCAGTGTTATGGCACAATCTGGCTGCACTAAAAAATGAATTTTAAAAAAACGCCATAAAAACACCACTGAAGCGCACAAAAATGCAGTAAAATCATGTTTATGAATCCAGCCTGGAGGTTTTTGTCCCATAGACCTCTATAGTTTTTTTTTCCTTTTTTTAAATAAAAAAAAAAGCGTGAATGTGTTTTGAATTTTTATGACATTTTGGTGGCGTTTCTTCCGTAAAAAGGCATGTATTGCATAAAGGGAATCTTTTAATGACAAGATCTTTGAATCACCTGATTTGCAATGTGAAAAACGCCACATTAAAAAAACGCAGGTGGTAAAACAAGCTATTAGGCCGGGTTCCGATGTAGCATAAATGCTGCGTAATTTCCGCAATTGAATTCTGTAGGGAAATTCCGCAGCATTTACAGTAGCAGCAAAGTGGATGAGATTAAGAAAATCTTATGCCCACGCTGCGGAAAAAAACGTAGTGTAAACATTAATAAATTGACCTGCGGTGCAAAATTTAATTCCACAGCATGTCAATTTATGTTGCGTTTCCGTTGATTTTCTGTTACAGGTTTTCCACATTGAATTCAATGGGGATGCAAAACCCACAACAGAAAGCCAAGGGTTGCGACTTTTGAAGCCAGAAGTCTCTCCTTCTTCCTGCAGTCTGGCCTCCTGGGATGACGTTGTATCCCATGTGACCTCTAAAGCCAACTACAGGCTGCAGCGTCACATGGTCTGCAGTGTCATCACGGGGAGTCTGACTATGCGCAGAGACGAGTAGATGATTGTTTTATTTTATCCTAGCATTTTTTTTTTGCTGCAGAAATTCCGTTCGAAAAACCGCACTACAATGTCCAGGTTCGGATAAGCTATGGGATTTTTACGTAGCGTATCCGACCAGTGGGAACACGGACTTAGCAAGAAAAATTCCACAAAAAATGCCCTAAAAAGCGCATGTACCATTTTCTAAAAAATAGTTTTTTTGTGTGAAGTGTGTGAAGAAAGCTTATAGCATATATTATGGGAAAACAAAATGGATTTATGTTGCTGCATTCCAAAGCCATAACTTTTTTATTTTTCCATAGCCATATGAGGGCTTGTTTTTTGCGGGGCAACTCATTTTTTTTTATAGAAATATTTTGGGGTACAAAAAGATTATTGATTAACATTTTTTTTTTTTTTGTGGGGGGAGAATGAAAAAAACCAACTATTCCATCATCGCTTTTTGCTTTTATTTTTTTACTTTGTTCTCGGTGTAGTTTAAATAACATATTCATTTTATTACACAGGTTGCTACAATTGTGGCATTACATATATATGTGTATTTTTTTAATACTTTTTATAGAAAACAATGTTGTTTTTTTCCTGTGAACTCTTAAAAAAAAAAGTGTATTCATTTATTTTAATTTTATTTTTAATCCCACTAGGGGACTTCACAATGTGATCTGCTGGTCGCTTATATAATGCATTGATATACTCCAATATACCAAAGCACTATTGCCTGTCAGTTATAAACTGGGCACGGCCTAATTGGTCTAAAGCCAAGGCAGACCTGTGGGAGCCCCTTCGTTTGTCAAACACCTTATATGCTGCAGTCGCTATTGACCTCTGATTCTGGCTGTTACATTCGGAGCCTAGCCATCAGTCACTGCCAGGATTCTGCAGTGATCGCACGGGCACAGCTTATATGCCCGTGCGATCAACGAGACATAAATGTTTGCCTTAACTTTTTGGTGTTTTACTTTTATGCTATTTGCAATTTCACACATTATACAACACATGATAAAGAAAATAGTAAATTTTAAAATTTAAACTTAAACTAGGGCAGCACAGTGGCTCACTGGTTAGCACTGTTGCTGTGCAGGACTGGGGTCCTGGGTTCAAATCTAACCAAGGAAAGCATTTGCATGGAGTTTGTATGTTCTCCCTGTGTTTGTGTGGGTTTCCTCTGGGTACTCTGGAATCGGAATTTAGATTGTGAGCCCCAATGGGGACAGTAAATAAGGCCCTCTGTACATCACTGGGGAATATGTTGGTGCTATATAAGTAGCAGAAATAATAAAATAAACAAAAAGTATATCTCCGTTACATACCACTCAAATTTTTTCTTCTCATATCCCATTCAAACTGCAGTACTTCTCATCGGGTAACAAATGAAACTGGCCCATGGGTTCTACAAGAAATCATTATTCACCCTGCTATTAAACCATAATGTGACAGTCTACTGCCATTTCAAAACGTAACTATTTTGCACAAAGTATACTTACCAGTAGTAATATATGTTGTAGCTTTTGATCTCTTTGTGGCAGTTTGCATCAATTAAAGGCATTCTATGACATATATATACTTTATTTTGTGAGAAGGAGTTAATGGTGTTTTTACATGCTTTTCAGTGGTGTCATTATTTAGTGTCTCTAAAGTAATATCTGGCCAATACTGTTTGTTTTTTACAAAATGTGAAAAAAAAGGCAAAATAACTCCACAGAAAATGTGAGTAAACAGTCGGTGTGTGAATTCAGCCTTAAAATTGCCAGGCGTTATTGGATGTATAGTAGCAATCATGGAAACAGTAATTTCACCCAAAATGATTCATGTACATAATAAGTATCAATTAAATATACATGTGAAAAATATTTGGACTGTCTCTTTAAATACCGGTTTTAGTTACCCATAGAAGTTATATTATTTTAACAGTGATAATAAGAATTTGAGAATATGTGCCTCACCAGGAAATTAGAAATAAAGGAATCAACACACCAGCTATGTTAAAGTTTTTGGTTTATATGACTAGCACTCATAGGAGAATTGGGATGTATGACCCATGGTGTGCATTAAGTCAAGTCTATATTAGTCTAATAAAACAAAACAAATTGTAAAAAAAACATTGTCACAACAGGATGCCACTCTATAGCGAATGTTAAAGACAATGACCAAGAGTTGTTATGCCTTTGTAATTGGCCAAAGCCTCAGTGGTGCAATTCTCTAAAATGTAGCCTCTGTAGCTGTAAATATTGTATTGAGTTTGGCCGCCGTATGCAGAACTCATTGTGTTTTTGACATAATGGTGTGCTATAAAAATACATATTTTAGCAGATGTCAGGAATTAAAATGAGACAACAATATTGTTTGTAATTATAGTTCATGTAGGTGCATCTCTGCCCTGTAGACACATAATTTTTTATTCATTATGTTAAAAGGCTCTTTTTTAGTCTTTGTTATGAATTTCATAGCTATAATTGATCAACCAATTCCCAAAAGTTGCTTTCGTGAGGCTGTGATATTATTTTTTTTAAAGATTATAATTCCTGCAAACATCTCTTATACTTCTGTAAGAGCAAAATAGTCTAATGTAAATTGTGTATAATACAATATTTATCAAACACTCATCATTATTAAATCATTCCTGGTAACTTTATACTTTACTCAGTTTAAATATAAAGGGAATAACTGTTATGTGTTTGCCTAACATTAGATGTGTTTAATTATTATGTACTGTATAAAAATACAGTATAATGCACAATAAATAAAGTGTATATTTTAACCCCTTACAAAGAAGATGTGAAATTATTTAGAGTCTAGGGCTTTACCATTATAACTACCTGAGGCATACACACTATACTACATATTTATGGCATAGCCTGTGTATATGCTATAAATGTCTAAGACGGCAATACCACTTTAATTTTAAAAAGTAGCAATTTTTCATCGAAAACAAGGATATTTCTCAGTGCTTCCAAACTTCTGAATGGTAGTGTGTTTATAAAAGCATTTACCATAAAAAGATTTTATTATGAACATTTTTAAGAGGATCACCATTTGTGACAAGAATAATCGACAGTTAAGGATTTAACTTCTTGTTATGGTATTCTTAGAAAAGATTTCTATAAATACCTATGTATCATACACGCGCTTTCGTCGGTGATATAGTCACCCCGCTTCTCCCACATCAGGCTGTACTCTTTTTTTTTTTGCTAATAAACTCCAAGGTTAAAGGCATCTCTTTATTTTATGGCCTATTTTCTACCTATACCCCTACTGCCAAACTCTCATACATGTCCACATGGGATATGGGGCTCGATATCTCTTTCCAAGATTGGGCTTTGGTGAGAAAATCTTCTAAAGGTTCGATACATTGGGAAATGTCCCGAAAAATTGCTTTCCGTTGGTACCTTACACCTGTACGTGTTGCTAAAATGTCGGGCTTGGCTTCAGAGTCATGTTGGAGGGGATGTGTAGCAAAGGGTACATATATGCATATGTGGTGGGAATGTCCAATTGTCACTTCCCTATGGTTGATTGCTTTTCAGCTTATCTAAAAAAAAATAATAATTTATATAACGGTTTCACCTGGATTGGCTTTATGCTTTCTAGGTGTGGACCTCCTTCCTCCCTCTGGGCGCATTGTTGCATCACACATTATAATGGCCGCGAGACTTATGGTAGCTCACCAATGGAAACTGGCTGACACTTTGACTAAAGCAGAGTTAGTTAACCAAATTAAATTCTCTTATCATATGGAGAAGCCTTTAAGACCCCCTCGATAGTCAAATTTGAAAGAATGTAGAAACCTTGGAGCGAATTTGCCCTACCCTTAGACTGAACCTTCCCTCCCCCCTCTCTACTTGACTCTGCAGCCAGAATAGGTATTTTGTCGGTTGCCCGTATACCTTATACTGCCCTATCCCTTAGTCCTATAATTAGCTACATGTAAATCTATGTAAATCAACGCTGCTTTTTTTCCCCATGTTTCTATACTCTGTATATTACACCATAAATCCCTGTGATGTTTGTTGTGTTTTGTACATTTTGTAAGTGATATTCTATGTCTATGTGCGACGAGGAGATCTTCATGTTGAGAACCCTCCTCATCCAGTTCTGTCTGGTTTTCTTTAAAAAAAATTCAATAAAAACTTTAGTGGGAAAAAAAAAAAAGAACAAACGACAGCGTATAAAATTTCTTGCTATTATTCATTTTTTTCAATATATTTTTTCATAGGCAAATACAATTAAATCTTAAAGAACCAGAAGAAATGTCAGCTCATCAGTGATATCCTGGAATTGTCCTTGTGCCACAGGAGATAAATATGCTGAAATTTAGAGTATTGTTATCTGTGCACATGAGTTGGCCATTGACAAATAAACTGAACATCAAATCTACACATCAATAGTTTGGGGTGATGATTTGAATAACCACCATGAATACTCTTAATGGAATGTCTATATTTTAGATTAATAACTATTACATTAAATGGTGAATTCAGTTCATTGCTCAGGAACCCTTATGTTTCAGGTGGTATATAAGAAAAGGACTTGAAAGTAGAGTACATATTTCTTGACAGCAATTTGCGGTAAAGCACTCGTAAAATAAAACGTGGTCCAAAATTGGCAGCAACATTGCCTTGAAAAGGATGATTAGAAGTACAAAACAATGACACTGCTCTTTATCGAAGATTTTGTATGTTCATTTTTTTTATTGCAAGTCTGTAGTTAGAAATTGTACACAAAGTCAAAAATAAATGATAGATTTTAATTGCATCAGTGTTACATTCTGTTACTGTGTATCAAAGGGCATTTCAAAGCTGGCTTTGTGCTTTGTGTTTTTAATGTTTAATGGCTTCCGGTACTTTGGCATTCATTCTGAGTTCAATATTCAACATTTTAAACTCTATTGAGAAAAATGTTAAAGATAGTTAGAATTAAAGAACTTTAGAATCCATATTGTGAGAGCAATGTCTGGTGATTGGTAGCTACTGGCCATTGCCAACTGAACTGAAACAACAGGCACAAAAGTTGTTTGTTTTTTTAAACATAAAATCACCAATGACTTTTCCTTGAACTTGTAGAGGGGGCATAATGCAAATAAATAAAGTAAGACACATTGGGAAATTTTATCAACATTTCTAAGGCGCAACGAGACCAAAAAGTTGCAATTTGCATTGAAAATTGCAACTTTTGGGCCCCTTACACTGCCCTCCCCACTTTTCAGAATAGGAGGCGTGACTTACAAAAGGGGGCGGTTCCATTGCAGCCAGACACATTTACTATCATTTCTGCCAGAAAACTGGAGTGAATTATAGTGTAAATCTAGATTTCTCTCTGTTCGGTGTAGCAAGATAGAGGCCTCACACCTTGCCTCCCCTTGCCTCCTCGATCAAACTACACCCCATCGGAAAATGAAAAAAGAAAGAAAAAAATGTATACTTCACCTGATGACTCTTCTTTGCTTCTCACCTCCGGATCCCCTCAGGTTCTCATGACCAGCAGTGACTCATATAACTTACCGACGCCGGGCAGCATCAGATCATTATATATGATGCAGCATTTAGGAAGTTGACAAAGAATGTCAGCCACAATATATAAAATCACAGTAGAGCCACATAACACTCCTAGCAAAATGATAATGATATATACAACACTATCCCAGATATTGAAAACTATGAGAAACAGGAGTCATAAACCATAGGTACACAGAAAAATATATATGATTTTATTGTTACATCCAAAATTCAAAATATAAAAACACAAAAACACAACGAGGTATTAAAACTGAAAGGTAAATAAGTGGATCAATTATCAAGACCCTCCACACAGGTATACTGTAAACACTAAATGTAGAAAGTTCTACTGACTATGGGTTTAATAGAGGAAAGAAACAAAGTGCTATCCCATACAGGCAGTGCCGATATACTGAAACAGCATTTACATCGTCCTACCAATGAATAGCACATGCATATCAAATAAGAAGCATATATAAGATACTGTCAAAAAGAGTTACGTCTAACTCCTCCTATTGCATGGTCCCGAGTATAAGACAGGAGAAAAGGTAACCTGAGTTAACCCGGTGTGTAAAGAAAAACCAAAGTCCACCTGGCAAAAACCAGGGAAATAAATAAATAAATAAGAGCTTACCCATGGAGGTTTAAGAGTAGAGTGATCCACCTGATGTTGAGGCACCCCGACGCGCGTTTCGCATGTGTCCCCCCTGGTAAAAAAACAACGCCCATCGAGCTTGTCTCGGATTTAGCCTCCGGGCAGATTCTAGGAAAACCAGATACTAATGGCTAAGAGTTCGCGGTTGCCAATATCATAGTTACTCTCAGTGGGTGAAAACTTCCTGGAGAAGTAGGCACAGGGACAGAGATGGGTGAGGGACCTGGTACCCTGGGACAAGACAGCCCCCACTCCCACCTCGGACGCGTCAACCTCCACGATAAATGGCTCCATTTGGTTGGGCTGAACCAACACCTGGGCTGAGATAAAGCACTTCTCAGGAGGCCAGTGGAGGATATCCGCACCCTTGCGAGTGAGGTCCGTAAGAGGCTTAGCGATGACCGAGAAGTTAGCAATAAATCTCCTGTAATAATTAGCGAACCCCAGGAAGCACTGTAACGCCTTCAGGGAGGCAGGTTGGACCCATTCCGCCACAGCCTGGACCTTGGCGGGGTCCATGCGGAATTCATGAGGAGTGAGGATTTGACCCAAAAATGGTATCTCCTGCACCCCAAACACACATTTTTCGGTCTTCGCAAACAGTTTGTTTTCCCGAAGGACCTGGAGCACCTTCCTGACATGCTCAATGTGGGAGGACCAGTCCTTGGAAAACACAAGTATGTCATCAAGGTACACTACAAGAAATAACCCCAGGTAGTCTCTTAAAATCTCATTTATGAAATTCTGGAAGACCGCGGGAGCATTACAAAACCGAAAGGGCATGACGAGGTATTCGAAATGACCTTCGGGCGTGTTAAACGCAGTCTTCCACTCATCCCCCTCTTTGATGCGGGTAAGGTTATAGGCCCCCCGTAGATCAAACTTAGAGAACCATTGGGCCCCCTGAACCTGATTAAAGAGATCAGGAATCAAAGGAAGGGGATACTGGTACCTTACAGTGACCTTATTCAAGTTTTGGTAGTCAATGCATGGACTAAGACCACCATCCTTCTTCCCTACGAAGAAGAAGCCAGCACCTACCGGAGAAGTAGAGGGGCGAAAGTAACCCTTGGCCAGGCATTCCTGGATATACTCTCTCATGGCTTCACGTTCGGGACAAGAGAGATTAAATATCCTACCCTTAGGGAGCTTAGCTCCTGGTACCAAATCGATATGCTCCAGCACTCCAATTTGGCCACATTGTCTCCAACACTAATTTGAGTATCCCTGAATAACATGTGCCAACCTAGAAGTATTAACCAATGTAAATATTATTTTTTTAACCTGTTCTATATGGTTAATGCAACAGGATGTTCGCATTTGCCATTTACAAACTTTTCTCCACTGAGTTACAGAGGTTTGAATTTGTAGATTATCAAAAATATTTTAATATCTTTATACGTGTGAACCTAAAATTGCTTCACATGGACGGACAGTTGAAGCTGAAACAACAGCCTACAGGGGGATGGCTATTCTATTCTAAGCCTTCTGGTGTATAACTTTGCATTCAGCTGTTACAATGGTGGACGTGACAAAACGTGATGACATTGTATTTCTTGTGGCTAAAGATATATACTAAAGAGGAGATTGGGATTCTGTATGATACCATATGTAGAATGTTTATGTTTGTAAGTTGAGGGTACCGCCTACTCTCATTTTCCCATAAATAAAGATGGATCCTCCCCCTGGGGGCAGATACTGTTTGAACACTGACGCTGCGTAGCATGGCCTCTCTCCGGCTGGCCGGCCGGCCTCTCTCAGATCCACCATCAAGAGAGCATTCATTAATTTGGAACTCATAGACAAATGCAGATAATGTCCAAAGTTAACGGACAATGTAAATTCTGCAGCAACAAGATCTTGTTCACATTGCAGCATATATGCCAGTTTCTCCTTCTCCCCTCCCAGATTATTCAACCATTTATATTCAATAGACGTCTAGTATAACTTTTGCTGTTGAGTTCCTCCATCGCTGCTGAATTCCTCCATCGCTGCTGAATTCCTCCATCGCTGCTGAGGTCCTCCATCGCTGCTGAGTTCCCTCATCGCTGCTGAGTTCCTTCATCGCTGCTGATTTCCTCCATTGCTGCTAAGTTCCTCCATTGCTGCGGAGTTCCTCTTTGGCTGCTCTGTTCCTCTATCCTCTATGGCTGTTGAGTTCCCCTATGGCAGCTGAGTTCCTCTATGGCTGCTGATCTCCTCCATTACTGTTGAGATACTCTACTGTTGTTGAGGTCCCCCATGGCTAATGAGCACCTCCATTGCTTTTTTTTTTTCCATCGCCGTTGGAGGTCTCCATTTGCTGAGATCCTCTATTGCTGTTGAGTTTCTGCATGTTTGCCACTTTTTTTTGTTTTTTTTCCACTGTTGCCAGGTTTTTTCCATTGCTGCTGAGTTCCTCCATTGCTGCTGAGTTTGTCCACTGCTGCCGAGCTCCTCCATTGTTGTTGGGTTCCTTCATTGCTGTTGGGTTCCTTCGTTGCTGTTGAGCTCCCCCATTGCTGCGGAGTTCCTCCATTGCTGCGGAGTTCCTCTATTGCTGCTGAGTACCTCCTGTGTTGCTGTGTGCCTCCACCTCTGCTGTGTGCATTCATTGCTGGTGAGCTCCTTCACTTTCACTGTTGTCGAGAACCTCCATGGCTGCTGAATTCCTTCAACGTTGCTGAGCTCCTTCATTGCTGTGGAGCTCTTCTATTGCTGCGGAGTTCCACCTTCCCTGTTGAGTCTCTTCATTGTTGCTGAGTTCTCCCACAACTGCTGAACGTTTGCACTGCTGCTGAGTTTCTCCATTGCTGCTGAGTTGCTCCAGAGTTGCAGAGTTTTTATATAGGGAAGATAAACGCCCTGAATATGCGGGCTAAAAAACAGCCCGAAAGGGGCAATTCTCAACGCAGATCGGGGAATTGTCTACCAGAATCCCTAAATTTGGATAAATTCCTTCGCTCCCCGCTGTCATGTGGAATAGGAACAAATAAAACATGGCCTGCTTTAAAACCTAAGTAAGGAAATAAAGGTACTACATTAATATACTCTTTAGGAGAAGTGGTCTCACCTATTATTGTGGACACCTCAGATACTAATCCAGGGTCCCAAACTGAACCCCAGGGATTGGATAACCCTCTGCTATTACAGAAGACTCTAAGTACAGTTAAAGGAATGGACAGTATAGTTACGGGCTTACGTGTTTAGTTGAATGGGATAAAACTTGATATTTCATCAATAAAGTTCGATGTGCCTGAATTTGCAATAGAATCGATGAGGCTGAGGGCAGAATTTCCCTCCTGAAGGACTCTATGGCCTTACTATCAACGGAGGTTACAGAACTTAAACAAGATGTCAAACTCCAACAAAATAAGCTTACCGATATGGAGGATAGAGCAAACTAGATACAACATGAAAACTGTGGCATTTCCCGAAGGGGTGGAAAACAAAGATTGTGGAAAATTTATTCAGGAATGGTTTCTGGAACAGATAGGACCAGAGTCCCTTTCTAAAAAAATTTGTGTAGAACGAGCCTACTGGCTCATGGTCAACTCTAGAACAGCGGGTGCTGCTATTATTATTATTATTATTATTATTATTATATCTTGATCGGGATGCGATTATGCAGAAAAAGAGGAAAAACTGAGATTTGTTTCTTAATGAGGCTCGGATTTCTATCTATCCTGGCTACTTTATGGCAACAAATGATCTCAGGATGAGCTTGGGGCCAATAAGGCTCAGGCTTTCTTGGGGCCAAAGGGAGATTGCTCAAGGCAAATATTCATTATTCGCTTATATTTTCAGCAAAATGAAATATCTCCCACGAAGGAACAGTGATTTTTTTTACAATCCGCAATGGACGCGGGTCACTGGCTGGACTCTAAAGGGTTCTAAATATAAATCAGTAGTTTACTATCACTATGGGCACATAGTGGGGGGGCGGCAACAATGCCCGAACTTTAAACTTTTTTCTTTTTTCTGTTTTCTCACCATTATTATTGGCATACTGGGTCCCCTAGTGGTGACCTATTCTTTCTACCTTTGTTTGCGGGGGGGGGGGTTCTGGTGCACTGGTAGTTGGTGGGTGCATTAGCGAGCTATGTGTGGTGTCTTGGGGGAGGGTGTCAGTGGGCGGGGGAGACGAAGAGAGGCTCTTTCTTTCTTCTGTTGGTAATTTATAAAGAAGAACAATGCTGAAAATAGTGTCGTGGAAAATTAGGGGGGCTGCTGCAAGATTATAGAGGTACACTATCTTTAATTTAAGAGGAATTACCTCCCCGCGGTTATAAATCTTCAGGAGTCCTATTTGGTCAAAGTTAAAATTAGCAGCTTTCAGAGAGGCTGGATAGCCCAATCTTACCATTCGGTTTACACGTCTTTTTCCAGGGGACTTTCCATATTAATACACAGAAAAGTAGATGCTCAGATTTATGACACCCTTATCGATACAGAAGGAAGGTATATCATCCTTTATGGATGTTTTTATGGAATAACCTGTGTTTTTGCAGCAGTATACACCCGCCCCTTTTTCGTCATGTGTGATCAAGGTGGTCTCGCAATATTTGATATCGAAACCAAAATGCCCCTTCTTAATAATTGGAGATTTCAATGAAGTCCAGAGTTAGACCGATTTAGGAAAAATCCAATGATATCACATAGGTCAGCAACTAAGGTATTAGATTTTACATCTGAATTGGCCTGGCTTGATATATGGCGGATGAGGAAACCCCATGTTAAGAAATTTTCATGCCTTACAAGTTCTAGGGAGGTGATGTGAGGAATTGACGTTACCTTCATTAATGAATTAATGTTGAAGTATAACAAGAAAGTGTCTTATGAACTGCATGGGATCTCAAACCATGCTCCTCTTATGGTCGAGCGTGATCTGAGCCCGAGACGGGTTAGTAAGGTATATAAGATCTTTCCCTGAGTCTTGGTGAAAATTCTATTCCACGAGATAGATAATAAATTGTCAGTGTTTCTGGCAGCCAACTCGGGTTACCCGGATTCAGCGATATTATGGGATACCCTAAAAGCATTCTGTCTCCCTATCCTGACATTACACACAATCAGAATTGTTTTTTGAGTTGCAAACTATAGTATTTTGAAGCTAGCAAATCAAGTACATTTTTGGCCCATATTGTAAGTTACCAACGGTCTTCTAATTCTGATTCCTCCATTAAGAACACAGAGGGGCAACTTGTTCACGACAGTAAGGAAGTAGTAGAAGAATTCAGAGGATTCTATCAAGACCTGTACCACTCTAGCCGATTTCACTGATGAATACCGACGCCAAGATTTTGACTATATTACACTGAATATAATTCCTCTCTTTGCATATTTGAGGGGGTAAGTTAAAGCATGGAATAAGTTACCATTGACCAGAGCTGCAAAAATTGCACTGATCAAAACGTTTTTTTTTACCTAAAATATAAAAAAAATTCTCCAACTATCCGATTTGGTCACCGGGAATTTTTTTATAACTCTTGAAGCTATCTCTAATGACCTAATATTCAACGGAGAAAAAAATTGCATTAAATACTCTGTTCTTACCTTACCGATAACCAAAAGGGGCTTTGCTCTTCCTGATTGGAGGAAGCATCTATTTCTAAATTGATTCGGAAAGAGGTTCCAATCGAACCGATGCTATTTATTTTTGGCATCTCCAGTCTTCTGAAAGACTGTGGTTGTAGCAAACTAATTAGGAAGATTTTGTTTCTGGAAAGATTGGTTATCATTTATAAATGGATCAAAAAAGATTTCCCACGGGAAGTGAATAGAGTGATGCTTTTAGAAAGTTCATATTTCTTGATGCTAAGTAAAGAGGATGGGCACATTTTTTTTAACCCTTTCCCGCCGCAGCCCTTTTTCAGATTTTAATTTTCGTTTTTTCCTCCCCACCTTCCAAAAGCCATAACTTCTTTATTTTTCAGTCGATATAGTCCTATGAGGGCTTGATTTTTGCGGGACGAATTGTAGTTTTTCGTAGCACCATTTATTTTGCGATATAATGTACTAAGAAATGGGAAAAAAAATATTTGTGGGGTAGAAAATGAAAAAAACAGCGATTCCTCCATGGTTTTATGTGCGCCATTTCTACAGAATTCACTGTGCAATTAAAACAACATGTTAACTTTATTCTGTGGCTCAATACGATTACGGCGATACCAAATATATATAGTTTTTTCTATATTTTACTATTTTTACAAGTAAAAACCTAAGTGTAAAAAATAAAATTTATTTTGTGTCGCCAAATTCCGAAAGCCATAACTTTTTTTATTTTTCCGTCGATTAAGTGGTATGAGGGCTTATTTATTGCGGGATAAGCTGTAGTTTTTAATAATACCATTTTGGTGTACATGCAACGTTTTGATCACTTTTTATTTAATTTTTTGTGGGAGATTAGGTGGCGTTTACAATTTATTTTTTTTGCGGCATTCACCGTGCGGGTTAAATAATGATATATTGTAATAGTTAAAACTTTTACGGACGCGGCAATACCAATTATGTTTATTTATTTACTATGCTTTAGGGGGAAATTTCAAAATTCATTTTTACTTTTTTTATCAGTCCCCCTAGGGGACTTCATCCAGCGATCGTTAGATCGCTTGCACGATATACTGCAATACTAATGTATTGCAGTATGTCGTGATTCTGACAGGCATCTATTAAGCACTGCCTATTGACCGCAGCATTTAACAAGTTAAACAAGCGGGATCGCGCTCCAGCGCGATGCCGCTCGTTACTCTGAAGTGTCGGCTGTAACAAACAGCCGACATCGGCATCGTATGGAGCGGGGTCACTCAGTGAGCATGTTCCATACTTCCCCTACCCGACTTTGGCATATGGATACGTCAAATGTCGGGAAGGGGTTAAAAGACCTGGAACAGATGGATAGTGGAACTATCCCCTGAACAGAAAAAGACCTTAGGGCTGTTTTAAAATGTCCTAAGTATACTCAGTATACCTAAGTATACTCAGACAGACAGCCATGGACACCTTCAATAGACCCTGGGCTGTCTGTCTATATAAGGTATATCTCTTTATCGCGTCACAGGAACTCCCGCTTCTTATTTTTCTTTGAATGCCGCGATCAGCTATGACTGCGGCATTCAATGGGTTAACGGTGCAGATCAGAGGTTTCTTTATGTATTATGGCCCTTACACAGGGAGATGTGCTACCGACAAAGATAATATTCAATGCTGCATAAACGAGCAGATCAGCTGATGAACGAGTGCTTGCTCATCCATCAGCCGATCATGCCCTGTTTACACAGGACAATGATCGGGAATGAGCACTTACCCGATCTCCATTAGTTCGTGTAAAAGGTAAATCTGCCACACAGACTAAACCTTGCACAAAATGTTCTCTTTTGTTCAACTATATGTGTGTGTGTATATATATATATATATATATATATATATATATGTTACACTAGATGTGCTATACACTACAATAGACATGGCTTCATACTTGTTTCTTAGGGAATATTCACATCAGAGTTGCCCTTCCGTTGAGGGGTTCCATCGGAGGTTTCCGTCAGGTTAACCCATCAACGGACAGGCAGACTGAAACCTTAGCTTCCGTTTCCCTCACCATTGATCTCAATGGTGATGGAAACGTTGCTAAAGGTTTCCGTTTGTCACTGTTGTGACAGGGTTCCGTTGTTTTTGACTGAATAAATAGTGCAATATGCCGATGTTAGCATCAGGCAGATGCAAATGGAAGACCACAACATTTGTCCCATTACCATTATTTCTTAGGACATTACCTTTATAGGTAATGTTGAACTGCTGGAGAACCAAATAGATCCTGTAGAGTTCACAGAGCTCTTTTAGTGACAATGTGGTAGCTGCATATAGATGGTGTGGTACATTTATGCCTTGTGAACATCCTAAAATGTTTATTGTGCTTGACCATACAAAGTTACTTTTATCTCTTGTAATTCAGCAAGCTGCGTCATCAGGGCAAAAGCACCAAAATCAAATTCTCCATGGCTGGCAGCCTCAACAAATGCAGTCACTATCAGCACTGGCGTAGCTATAGGGGTCGCAGCGGTCGCAATTGCGACCGGGCCCCGAAGCCAGGGGGGCCCACGGCCCCCCGCACCACATCAATAAAAAGTTACTATAGTAACTCGGGCCGCGGGCCCCTGTTACTATAGTAACATACTTTACTTACCTTCCTGGTTCCGGATGGCAGCGGAGGTCCTGACGTCACAGCGCTGTGCGCAGCGCATGACGTCACAGCGCTATGCCGCCGCGCACAGCATCGAGACGACAGAACTCCCGCCGCGGCCAAAGAGGAAGTTAAGGTTAGCCCTGACTGGCGGGGTCTGACTCCCGGGACCCGCCAATCAGCTGTTTTGAAGGGGCCGCAGCACTCGTACGAGAGCTGCTCCCCTTCATTCCGGTCACTTCATTCCGGTCACACTGTGAATCCGTGTCGGCGATTCACAGTGTGAGCGAGTAGTGAAATGAAGGGGAAGCAGCTCTCGTACGAGTGCTGCGGCCCCTTCAAAACAGCTGATTTGCGGGTCCCGAGCGACACATCAGCTATTGATGGCCTATTTATTTTACTTTGGAAATAGGGAGAGAGGAAAAGAATTGTGGTTCCTATTATAAATTGAAAATAATAAATTTTATTAATTGTATTTATATTAAAATATTTTAATATTTCTATAATTCTCAATGTAGGTCAATTATTCAGTAGTGCAGAAGACCCCTTGTCCTGCATTTAAAGAAAAGAATTTGTCTTTTATATGCTACTATCATATAACATTGAAGTTGGACTTGCTAAGGTGAGTATAGATCTAATGACATAGATATATTACATGTACTGTGTGAATCAGTGTTAGCTGTCAATCATTAAAACATTGTATCAGTTTTGTATGTACTGATATTTCCAATGTTTTCTGTTTGTAAATAGACAAGTATTAGTTATACATTGTATACATTGTATAACTAATACTTGTCTATTTACAAACAGAAAACATTGGAAATATCAGTACATACAAAACTGATACAATGTTTTAATGATTGACAGCTAACACTGATTCACACAGTACATGTAATATATCTATGTCATTAGATCTATACTCACCTTAGCAAGTCCAACTTCAATGTTATATGATAGTAGCATATAAAAGACAAATTCTTTTCTTTAAATGCAGGACAAGGGGTCTTCTGCACTACTGAATAATTGACCTACATTGAGAATTATAGAAATATTAAAATATTTTAATATAAATACAATTAATAAAATTTATTATTTTCAATTTATAATAGGAACCACAATTCTTTTCCTCTCTCCCTATTTCCAAAGTAAAATAAATAACAATAATTGGTGGTGTACACCTTGTGGTTCCCCATAACTCACTTTGTATATATAAATAAGTGAGGGTATCAGCAAAATCTTTATTTTGACTATTGATGGCCTATCCTGTGGATAGGCCATCAAGGTTTAGGGACTGCACAACCCCTAAGCCTACGATGTATCAGGCTTAGGGGGCCCATGAGACAGGATCACAGATTGTGTGATCCTGTCTGCTGGGCCCTGTATCTAAGCCAATCACATGGTAGGCTTAGATACATGGCCCATGCGTGATCCTGTCTGCTGGGCCCTGTATCTAAGCCAATCACATGGTAGGCTTAGATACATGGCCCATGTGTGATCCTGTCTGCTGGGCCCTGTATCTAAGCCAATCACATGGTAGGCTTAGATACATGGCCCATGTGTGATCCTGTCTAGTGGGCCCTGTATATAAGCCTACCACACTGTAGGCTTAGATACATGGCCCATGCGTGATCCTGTCTGATGGGCCCTGTATCTAAGCCTACCACATTGTAGGTTTAGATACAGGGCCCCAGCACACAGTAATCTTATACTGTATAAGATTACTGTCTGCTGGACCCTGTATCTAAGCCTACCTTGTGGTAGGCTTAGATACAGGGTCCCACAGACAGTATCACACATGGGTCCTGTATCTAAGCCTAACACATGTGTTACTAATCATTTTTTTTGTGTTTTCTTACAGGTTCGGTCGTTGGACTACGGCGGATTCCAGGACTACTTCGATGACAGGTTTTTTTTTTTATTAGCAATAAAATGGTTAATGAGGGCTGTGTGTTTTTTTTTTTATTTCAATAAAATATTTTTTTCTATGTCTTTGTGTTTTTTTTTTTAAACTATATTACTACCGCCTTAGTAATGGCCGCCGGCTGATTGACAGCATCCATTGCTAAGGCGGGGCTTAGTGTTAGCGGATGCAGATGCTAACACTAACCCCCTTTATTACCCCGGTACCCACCGCCACCAGGGGTGCTGGGAAGAGCCGGGTACGATCCAGTACCTGACCATCTGTAGGGATGGTCGGACACTGGGGCGGCCGTAGGCTGGTATTGTCAGGAGGGGAAAGGCCAAAAACAGTGGCCCTTCCCACCCTGGTAATGCTAGGCTGCTGCTGCTTTATTGTATCTGGCTGGATATGAAAAATGGGGGGGACCCCACGTCATTTAAAAAAAAATTGGAAAAGAACGATGTGGGGTCCCCCCCAATTTTCATAACCAGCCAGATGCAACACAGCAGCAGGCAGCATTACCAGGGTGGGAAGGGCCACTGTTTTTGGCCTTCCCCAGCCTAATACTACCAGCCTGTGGCCGCCCCGGTGCCTGGCCGTCATTACAGATGGTCGGGTACTGGTTCGTACCCGGCTCTTCCCAGTACTCCTGGTGGCGGTGGGTACCGGGGTAATAATGGGGGTTAGTGTAGCCTCTGCACCGGCTAACATTAAGCCCCGCCTTAGTAATGGAGGTTGTCAATCAGCCAGCGGCCATTACTAAGGCGGTAATAATAAAGTCTAAAAAGTACAAGCACATAGAAAAAATATTTTATTGAAATAAAAAAACACACACAACCCTCATTAACCATTTTATTGAGAATAAAAAAAACGCCATCATAGAAGTCCTCGAATCCGAAGTCCAACAACCGAACCTGTAAAAAAAACACAAACACACAAAAATAGTCAGTAACACATAAAGAAGCAAAATTATTATTCTTACCTATCCTGGGTCCAGCGCTGGAGCCGCAATGTCAGCGAGCTGGGCCCTGTATCTAATAGTATCTTGTGTGATACTGTCTGCTGAGCTGTGTATCTAATCCTATCATGTGTGATACTGTCTGCTGAGCCCTGTATCTAATCGTATCTTGTGTGATACTGTCTGCTGAGCTGTGTATCTAAGCCTATCATGTGTGATACTGTCTGCTGAGCCCTGTATCTAATCGTATCTTGTGTGATACTGTCTGCTGAGCTGTGTATCTAAGCCTATCATGTGTGATACTGTCTGCTGAGCCCTGTATCTAATCGTATCTTGTGTGATACTGTCTGCTGAGCCACTGTATCGAATCCTATCATGTGTGATACTGTTTGCTGAGCTGTGTATCTAATCCTATCATGTGTGATACTGTCTGCTGAGCTGTGTATCTAAGCCTATCATGTGTGATACTGTGCTGAGCTGTGTATCTAATCCTATCATGTGTGATACTGTCTGCTCAGCCACTGTATCTAATCCTATCATGTGTGATACTGTCTGCTCAGCCACTGTATCTAATCCTATCATGTGTGATACTGTCTGCTCAGCCACTGTATCTAATCCTATCCATAGTGTATAGGGTTGTAGTGCTATAGATATGCTATGCTGTCTCATATACACACTTTTTTTTGGGGGCGGACACATATGTATTGGGGCTATTTCCCCTGACATTTTAAGCCCTGAGGGTGTGTTCACACGGCAGCGTCTGTTACAGCTGAAATTACGGTGCTGTTTTCAGGAGAAAACAGCACCGGACGTAATGGCATGTGCAGGCGTCTTTCGCTGCGTCCATTACGGACGTAATTGGAGCTGTTTTTCTATGGAGTCCATGGAAATCGGCTCCATTTACGTCTGAAGAAGTGACAGGCACTTCTTTGATGTGGGCATCTTTTTTACGCGCCGCCTTTTGATAGCGGCGCGTAAAAAAAAATGACCGTCGGCACAGAACATCGTAAGACCCATTCAAATGAATGGGCAGATGTTTGCCAACGCTTTTGAGCCGCATTTTCGGACGTAATTCAATGCTAAAACGCCTGAATTACGTCCGTAAATAGGGTGTGTGAACCCAGCCTTAGTGACGCCCCGGCTGCTAGTGCTGCATTGTTGGGCCACTTAGGAGACCCAGCGATGCAGCTGAAAGCTGCGGACCGTCGGCCATGAGAAGTTTGCGGGGGGGGCCCAGTAAGAATTCTTGCATCGGGGCCCATGAGCCTTTAGCTACGCCCCTGACTATCAGCAATGTTCCCTCTAAGCTGTTCACTCTGGAAATGATAGCGTAAAAAAGGCAGTGTTGTAGCTTGCACCCTGTTGTGTTTCCGCTTCTTTGTGATATTTATATTTAAAGTTATCTTCCGGAAGTAATCGTCTGCTGCATAATCATAGCGTTTTAAAGCTTCATATGGCTGTTTCATTTAATTCTTATTAATACCAAGTTTCTTCAAGTGCAACTGCAGTTAACATTATGCTGCCTATATTATGGGGTTATTCAAGACAGCAAGAGAACCACCTGAAAATAGCATCCTGGAAGAAAAGCCTGCTGCTAGAGCTTCCAGTGCTTCTCAATCAACATCTTGCTGTGTTCTCTGAAAGACTTGAAGCTTAGCAGCACTAAAACATCTCAAGACTAAAAGCATAACTGTCAGGCTTCAGAAAGCAACCCATTTGTTTATGTTTTTAAACGAAATACTGGTTGTGCTAAGTTTTTTTATTTTATTATGTCAAATTATTTTTCTTGTGGGTATTTGGGCCAAATGATGCAACATACCACTTCTGTTCCTTGTATAGTAGATGAGAACCAAAAACATTAAGATAAAGATGTAGCCAAGTTTATCTTCACTCTGAGAACTTGCTGCAGCGTGATATCACACAGCAAAGCCAGTGAAAGCCATTGAAAAAGTCAAGATAAAGATGGCTACATCTGTACACTAACATTTAAGGCCCTCTTAGACAGATCGATTCTCATACATATTTTTGTATAATCGTTCGAACGTAAGAGATAATCGCCACTTCTAATAGCGTGCAACGATCGGACGACGAACAATTACTCGTTACGTTGTCGTGGATCAGCCACATTTATTGTGGAGGAAATCAAATGTTATACAATAGACAACTTCTGTAATTATTCAACTTTTAAAACCTTCACTTTATCTTGATGTAGTCCACTCCACTTTTTAAGTGACCGTTTATTGAGACATTATTGAGACCGTGTATTTTTCACCACCAAATCCCCTCGTCTCATCAGAAATCTTTCAGCTGTTAGCAGTTTAGAGATGAGGTGTGGGCAAAAGACCAACGATCGCAGTAATCCCTGAACAGGGAAAATCTAATAATAGTCAAGTGTAATAGACCGTCTTTTAATTGCAAAAGACTCGCTACATCATCACTTGTCACTCGTTCATGAAATAACTGCCGGCATCCCCTACTTACCGGCAGCCGCGACCGCAGGACACTCAGAGCTTGCTGGCGTCTCGACCGGATTCGTGGAGCCAAGGTTTTCACTAAGCTGGATCTACGCGGGGCCTATAACCTGATCCGTATTCGCAAGGGTGACGAATGGAGAACCGCATTTAATACCCGAGACGGTCACTACGAGTATCTTGTAATGCCGTTTGGGCTGTGTAATCCTCCAGCAGTGTTTTAAGAATTTGTGAACAACATCTTCCGTGATCTTCTGTATGTCTGTGTGATGGTTTATCTGAACAACATCTTGATCTACTCACCTGATCTGATGATGCATCTGAAGCATGTACGCCAAGTCATTGCTGCAGTTAAGGGGGAACAGCTTATATGCTAAACTAAAAGTGTGCATTTGAAAATAAATCCTTGCCCTTTCTTGGCTATAATATCTCTGATCGTGGTCTTCATATGGATCCGGAAAAAGTGAAGTCCATCTTGGAGTGGCGACGTCCTCAAGGTCTCCAAGCTATACAGAGATTTCTCAGATTTGCAATCTTTATCGTTAGTTCATCCCAAATTTCACCAACCTTACTGCTCCCATCTCAGCTGTTAACAAGAAGGGAGTGAATGCTAAGGACTGGACCCCTGAGGCAGAGTCGGCATTCAGCAACCTTAGGAGTGCCTTCACTTCTGCCTCTGTTCTTCATTATCCTGATGTGACGCAACAGTTTTCCTCGGAGGTTGATGCCTCCTCTATTGGTGCAGGAGCACTCCTGTTTTAAAGGAATTCCAAGGATGAGGCAATATCATGTGGATTTTTATTTAACCCCTTAATGACCAGCCTATTTTAAACCTTAATGACCAAGCCATTTTTTACGTTTTTCCATCGTCGCATTCCAAGAGCCATAACCTTTTTATTTTTGCGTCGACATAGCTGTATAAGGTCTTTTTGCGGGACAAGTTGTATTTTTTAATAGCACCATTTTGTGGGACATAATATTTATTGATTAACTTTTATTAACTTTTTTTTGGGGGGGAATAGAAAAAAAACTGAAATTTCATCACTCTTTTTCGCGTCTTAAATCTACGCCGTTTACCGTGTGATATAAATAACACAATAACTTTATTCAGTGGGTTGTTACGATTGCAACGATACCAAATTTGTATAGTTTTTGTATGTTTTACTACTTTTACACAGTAAAAACGCTTTTTTTTCAAAATTATTTGTTTTTGTGTCTCCATATTTGAAAAGCCGTAACGTTTTTATTTTTTTGCCGATGCGGAAACCGCGTCGCAAAACTCGTCAAAAACGGGCCGAAAATGCCTCCCATTGATTTCAATGGGAGGCGTCGGCGTATTTTTCCCGCGAGCAGTAAAACTGCCTCGCGGGAAAAAGAAGCGACATGCCCTATCTTCTGGCGTTTCCGCCTCTGACCTCCCATTGACTTCAATGGGAGGCAGAGAAAGCGTATTTCGTGGGGTTTTATGCCCGCGGCGCTCAATGGCCGCGGGCGAAAAACGGCGCGAAAATCGCAGCAAAAATCGGCGTGCAGGGAGAGGAAAATCTGCCTCAAACTTCCAAACTGAACTTTGAGGCAGATATTCCTCCTGCAAAATACTCCGTGTGAACATAGCCTCAAAATGTTTTGATCTCTGTTGAGCGTAATAATTTGAAACAGTGCATTTTGAGTTTTTTACTTCTAAAAAAAATCTGTTATCATTAGGAGATTTGTTCAATAAAATTGGCATTATACTCCGATGGTTGATGGCTTGAAGATTATACTGACTGTCATTTGCATCGACTATTTAGGAAAATCAGCGAAAAATAACATTTGCATAATAATTTGGAACGCAGTGTTCAAAACCGTTCAAAAGTTTGGGGTCACCCAGACAATTTTATGCTTTCCATGAAAACTCACACTTATATTTATCAAATGAGTTGCAAAATGACTAGAAAATATAGTCAAGACATTGACAAGGTTAGATATAATGATTTTTATTTGAAATAATAATTTTCTCCTTCAAACTTTGCTTTCGTCAAAAAATGCTCCATTTGCAGCAATTACAGCATTGCAGACCTTTGGCATTCTAGCTGTTAATTTGCTGAGGTAATCGGGAGAAATTTCACCCCATGCTTCCAGAAGCCCCTCCCACAAGTTGGATTGGCTTGATGGGCACTTCTTGCGTACCATACGGTCAAGCTGCTCCCACAACAGCTCTATGGGGTTGAGATCTGGTGACTGCGCTGGCCACTCCATTACAGATAGAATACCAGCTGCCTGCTTCTTCCCTAAATAGTTCTTGCATAATTTGGAGGTGTGCTTTGGGTCATTGTACTGTTGCAGGATGAAATTGGCTCCAATCAAGCGCTGTCCACAGGGTATGGCATGGCGTTGCAAAATGAAGTGATATCCTTCCTTATTCAAAATCCCTTTTACCTAGTACAAATCTCGCACTTTACCAGCACCAAAGCAATCCCAGACCATCACATTACCTCCACCATGCTTGACAGATGGCGCCAGGCACTCTTCCAGCATCTTTTCAGTTGTTCTGCATCTCAAAAATGTACTTCTCTGTGATCCAAACACCTCAAACTTCAATTCGTCTGTCCATAACACTTTTTTCCAATCTTCCTCTGTCCAATGTCTGTGTGCTTTTGCCCATATTAATCTTTTCCTTTTATTAGCCAGTCTCAGATATGGCTTTTCTTTGCCACTCTGCCCTGAAGGCCAGCATCCCGGAGTCGCCTCTTCACTGTAGACGTTGACACTGGCGTTTTGAGGGTACTATTTAATGAAGCTGCCAGTTGAGGACCTGTGAGGCATCTATTTCTCAAACTAGAGACTCTAATGTACTCGTCTTGTTGCTCAGTTGTGCAGCGGGGCCTCCCACTTCTCTTTCTGCTCTGGTTAGAGCCTGTGTGTGCTGTCCTCTGAAGGGAGTAGTACACACCGTTGTAGGAAATCTTCAGTTTCTTGGCAAATTCTCGCATGGAATAGCCTTCATTTCTAAGAACAAGAATAGACTGTCGAGTTTCACATGAAAGCTCTCTTTTTCTAGCTATTTTGAGAGTTTAATCGAACCCACAAATGTAATGCTCCAGATTCCCAACTAGCTCAAAGGAAGGTCAGTTTTATAGCTCTTCTAAACAGCAAAACTGTTTACAGCAGTGCTAACATAATTTCACAAGGGTTTTCAATTGTTTTCTAATCATCCATTAGCCTTCTAACACAGTTAGCAAACACAATGTACCATTAGAACACTGGAGTGATGGTTGCTGGAAATGAGCCTCTATACACCTATGTAGATATTGCATCAAAAACCAGATGTTTGGAGCTAGAATAGTCATTTAGCACATTAACAATGTATAGAGTGTATTTCTGATTAATTTAATTTTATCTTCATTGAAAAAAACTGTGCTTTTCTTTCAAAAATAAGGAAATTACTAAGTGACCCTAAACTTTTGAACGGTAGTGTATATATATATATATATATATATATATATATATATATATATATATATATGTAGTTTTTTTTTTTATTTCTTCAATAAAAGTTAAAGGACAGATGGATTGAAACTCATGGATGTATGGCATAAGTTTTGCACATTCCTGTTCTAGATCCATCTAAGAAAGAGCAAGCCAAATTAAACATTTCTTTAAAATAAAATCTGATCAGTTAGGCCTCATGCACACGACCGTAAAAACTCCCGTTATTACGGGTCGTAATTGTGACCCGTAATAACGGGCTCATAGACTTCTATTGGCCACGGGTACCTTCCCGTTTTCTTACGGGAAGGTGCCCGTGCCGTTAAAAAAGATAGAACATGTCCTATTTCAGGCCGTAATAACGGCACGGACAGTCCATAGAAGTCTATGGAGCTCTCGTAATGACGGGTGGCTACATGTGTGCACCCGTCATTACGGCAGTGTTGCTAAGCGACGTCAGTAAATAGTCACTGTCCAGGGAGCTGAAAGAGTTAACTGATCGGCAGTAACTCTTTCAGCACCCTGGACAGTGACTACCGATCAGAATAAAGAGCAACCTGTAAAAAATAAAAGACGTTCATACTTACCGAGAACTTCCTGCTTCCTCCAGTCCGGTCTCCCGGCCGTTGCCTTGGTGACGCGTCCCTCTCGACATCCGGCCCGACGTCCTGGCCGTCCCTGGATGACGTTTCAGCCCATGTGACCGCTGCAGCCAATCACAGGTCAATCACAGGCTGCAGCGGTCACATGGACTGCCGCGTCATCCAGGGATGTCGGGCTGGATGTGAAGAGAGGGACGCGTCACCAAGGCAACGGCCGGGTAAGTATGAATTTCTTTAACTTTTATTACAGAAAGGGCTGTCCCTTCTCTCTATCCTGCACTGATAGAGAGAAGGGGCTGCCGATTAGTGCAGTGCTATTTTGCCGCCAAAAACGTGCCCGTAAATACGGGTGAAATACGGGTGACACCGGACCCATATTTACGGGCACGGGTCCGTAAATACTGGTGCAAAACGGGTCGAATACGTGTGACACCGGACCCGTATTTACGCATGTATTTACGGGTGGGAAAAAATACGGTCGTGTGCATGAGGCCTTAGACAGACAAATGTATGCCAAATGTTTACCTGCAAGTTGACAGGTGGGGCCTCCATGCATGGGACCTATTTTTCTAGCACATCCCACAAATGCTTGATCGGATTCAGATCTGGAGAGTTTGGAGGCCAAGAAAACATCTTGAACTATTTGTCATGTTTCTCAAACCATTCCCAAACAAATTTTACAGTGTGGTAGGGGGCAGTATCCTGCTGAAAGAGGCCACTACCATTAGGGAATACCGATGCCAACAGGGCCACACCGTGCATGAGGCGAGATTTTTTATGATTATTATTATTATTATCGCCTCAGGCGGTGGCTACGCCACTGAAACCAGCCACCGCCACCCCCTCCTGCACTAATTGTATCTGCGTCTACAGAACGCAGATACAATTACATGCATAAGCGCTAAATGGCCGGGCAAGTTCCGTGCCTAACCATTCAACGCCTTACAATGACGCTGATTGGCAGGGTAGAATGACAAGCCCCGCCAATCAGCGCCTTTCAACTATGCCAGCTGCACTATGACGTCATAGTTTAAAGGCGCTGATTGGCGGGGCAAGTCATTCTACCCTGCCAATCAGCTCCGTCTTTCAGCCCCAGCAGACCTGCTCAAAAGAGAGCAGGCCTGCATTGACACAGATCAGCATGGGAACGGGATCAAGGTGAGTATGTAAAGGTGATCTTTTTCCACTTAAATATGTGAGTGGCATTATCTATATGGGGGCTATATGAGGGGCACAATCTACAGGGGGCTATATGTGGGGCACTATATACTGGGGGAGCTATATGTGGGGTACTATATACTGGGGGAGCTATATGTGGGGCACAATCTACAGGGGGGCTATATGTGGGGCACTATCTACATGGGGGGCTATATGTAAGGCACAATATAAAGGGAGCTATATGTGGGGCACAATATACATGGGGACTATATGTGGGGCGCTATCAACAGTGGGGGCTATATGTGGGGCACTATATACAGGGGGAGCTGTACGTGGGGCACAACCTACAGGGGAGGCTATATGTGGGACACTAACTACAGGGGGGGCTATATGTGGGGCACAATATACAGGGGGCTATATGTGGGGCACGATCTACAGCGGGGGCTTTATGTGAGGCACTATTTACAGGGGGACTATATGTGGGACTCTATCTACCTTTACTCCTTGCCTGAGCATTCTGTTTACCCATGTTAGTCTTGGTCCCTTAGTGTTATCCTCTTCCCAGTGTTCTCGTACCTGCTAACTGTATCCTGTATCCCGTGCTACCTTTGTTACTGTGCCTTAGAAATTAGGAGTCGTGTTGTGCCACCGGTCACGCCTGTTGTGTTACACCATGCCTGGTGTCTGCTGCCAATGTCCCATCTGAGCCTGGCCGTTGCTACTGTCTGAACTACTACAGGTACCCTTGTGCTTGGACTATATATACATTGACTTGGTACACTGTTTAGCCAGCTGCTATCCCGCTACTGCGGTACGGCCCAGAGGATCCACATCCATTCAGATCATTACAGTACACTCAGGCAATGGACCCCGCTGGTCAACCCAAGACCTTGACAACATCACAAGTCATGCAGGCGGATAAGCTAGTCTGCCAATTACAACAGGACCAACTCCTCCAGACGGTGAACGCCATTACACATTGGCTGGATGCGCAAGCTGCAGTCGTCACAGCACCCGTTCCTGTTGCTCCGGCTGTTCCTCCTGTTACACCTCCTGTCAGTAGCAGTGCTGACTCCCGATTCTCGCTGCCACTACCTCCTCGCTTCAACGAAGATGCGAGGTCCTGCAGGCGATTTCTGAACCATTATCAGATCCACTTCAGTCTACATGCCAGAGCATTTTCTTCTGATGGCGCAAGCATCGTATTTATAGTCTCACTCCTTACTGGCAAGGCCCTAGCATGGGCGAATCCTATCTAGGAACATCAGGGACTGGAGACCCGTGACTTCCAGTGTTTCCTACAGACTTTTCACATGGTATTTGAGGAACCAAGACGAGTCTCCTCAGCAGCTGCATTTTTTCTGATCCTTTGCCAGGGTGACACCTCCGTGGGCGAGTATGCCATTCAGTTCTGCACCCTGGTGGCAGAGCTGTCTTGGAACAACGAGGCCTTGGTGGCTAAATTCTGGCAGGGACTGTCTTCTAAAATTAAAGACGAGCTTGCTGCTCGTGATCTGCCACCTACCATGGATGTCCTCATTCTTCTAGCCACCCGGATTGACATGAGGATCCCGGTGAGATACCAAGAGGTTTGTTGGCAGAGAAGATTCCCTAAGCTGGCTCCTACCTTCCAGCAATCCCTTTTGCCCTCACCAGCTGTTCCACCAGAGGAGCCTATGCAGGTGGACCGGCTAAAACTGTCTGCCCAGGATAAAACCGCACACACACTTCGGGACTTTGTCTGTATTGCGGCCTTGGAAACCATGTTGTACGTTTGTGCCCTCAGAAGCCAAAAAAACTCCAATGCCTAGGATTGGTTGGAGAGACAACTGTAACGTCTATGGCCGCGGCCCGTCGTTCTGACTTACCCCTCGACGGCCGCGGCCATGGACATGTGAGTTCCCTGCAGCATCGTCCCCCTTTGAGGCACCGGCACTCACTACCTGGTATCAAGACTGTCTCCCGGAGGGCATGTGCGCCCGCGCGTGCACGGTCTTAAAGGGCCAGTTTGCGCATAATTGCAGGAAGTCTGCAATCAAGCTCATAATGCTACTGGACTATAAAAAGGGCTCTGCCCTCTTGTTCTTTGCCTGAGAATTGTTCGTTACTCAAAGTTTGCCTTGTAAATGGTCTCCTAGTGTCTTCCAGTTCCCAAGTGTTCACTGTTCCTGTATCCTGCATCCTGTATCCCGTGCTATCCTGGTCAATTGCCGTGCTGAGCTGTTGTCATGTTGTGCTGTATTCCACGCCTGTTCTGCTACTCCACGCCTGATGTCTACCTGCTGCCTGGTCCCAGCCGAGCCTGCCTTGCTACTGACCGAGTTGCCACAGGTACCCTTTCTGGACAATAGACTCTGTACTATACCTATTTGGCCAGCTGCCATCCTGCTACGTGGTACGGCCCAGTGGGTCCACACCCCGCATCGTGACAACAACCCAAGGTGAAACAGCGCTAAATACAAAGTTCTCCTCGAAACTGTCCATTCCCATGACCATAGTGTCTGGTGAAAAGACGCACCGGGTCTCTACCTATCTGGACTCAGGGTCCACAGCAAACTTCATCCAAAAACACCTAGTGGATCTTCTCCAGTTGCCCACAGTACCTCTGGATATGTCTTTGGCTGTTGCCTTGGTGAATGGACTGCCTCTGCCCGACCCAATCGCATCTGAAACCAAGCCGCTGAAGCTCCAAGTTGGAACCCTTCATTCTGAACTAATTTAGTTTCTTGTTTTGCCTAAAGCAATCAATCCTGTCCTATTGGGCCTGCCTTGGCTCCGACTACATACCCCAGTCCTGGACTGGAATTCCAGAGAGGTTCTCCAATGGGGCTCCAAATGTTGCAGCCGCTGTCTCTTACGGATCCATTCTGTCCAGCCTCCTCTGCATCAGTCATTGGCAGGATTACCCCCTCATTTCTTTCAGTTTGCGACGCTTCCTCCACACCGAGCTTATGACTGCCCCTTTGAAATGGTTCAAAATGCGTCCCCTCCCCGTGGACGGGTATACCCTCTCTCCTTGTTGGCCTATATCAAGGAGAATCTGGAGAGGGGTTTCATAGAAAAATTCTCCACTTTGTGAAGAAAAAAGACGGATCTCTTCTGCCTTGCATTGACTACCGTGGTCTCAATCAAATCACGGTAAAGAACAAATATCCGTTTTTGAGAAGAATTCTGTATCCTTCCTGGGCTACATCATCTCTGATCAAGGCCTCCAGATGGATCCTGAGAACGTAAAGTCCATCCTGGAATGGCCACGTTCATAAGGCCTAAGGTCCATACAGCGTTTTTTGGGATTCACCAACTTTTACCGGCAGTTTAACCCAAACTTCACTTCACTGACGGCTCCCATCTATAACCTCACCAAAAAACATGAACGCCAAGGTGTGGACTCCAGAGGCAGAATCTGCATTCAATAGTCCACATACCCACAGATCGTGACAGATCGGATGGAAAAAAAGAGAAAAAGAACAACTAAAATCTGAGAACATCACCGATGAGTCATGTAAATGTTTATTCTGCTACTAATCAGTACTGTAGTAAATACATGATCTGCAGCGAGATGATGGGTGGTATGATTTTATTTTTTTTGTGAAACAGCAACTCCCAGCAAATTCGGGCCATGCTGGTAGTTGTAGTTTTACGCTGTATAAACCTATATGGCAGAGGTTGCACTAAATTGAGCTGTATTTGTGCTGGTGTTGTATTTATGTGCTGAGCTTGGTTCTGGTACTGTATATATGTACTTAGCTTTGTTCTGGTACTGTATATATGTACTGAGCTTGGATTTGGAGCTGTATATATATATATATATATATATATATATATATATACTGAGCTTTATTCTGGAGCTGTATATATGTACTAAGCTTTGTTCTGGTGCTGTATATATGTACCGAGCTTGGTTCTGGAGCTGTATTTATGTACTGAGATTAGTTCTGGAGCTGTATATATGCACTGAGCTTGGTTCTGGTGTTGTATTTATGTACTGAGCTTTGATCTGGTGCTGTATATATGTAGTGAGCTTTGTTCTGGAGCTGTATTTATGTACTGAGCTTAGTTCTGGTGCTGTATATATGTAATGAGCTTGGTTCTGGAGCTGTAATTATGTACTGATGTTGGTTCTGGTGTTGCATTTATGTACTGAGCGTGGTTCTGGGGATGTATATATGTATTGAACTTGGTTCTGGTGTTGTATATATGTACTGAGCTTTGTTCTAGTGCTGTATATATGTATTGAGCTTTGTTCTGGAGCTGTAATTATTTACTGATCTTGGTTCTGGTGTTGTAATTATGCACTGATCTTGGTTCTGGTGTTGTATTTATCTCCTGAGCGTGGTTCTTGTGGTGTATATATGTAGGATATATTTATAATAACAAAATTGCAGGGCAGATGGAATTGTTTTCAAATCATTGTATATTTAATGGGAACCTCTCTGGTAGTTTTAACCCCTCAAATTGCCACTATGCAATAATACATGGCCGGACAGTATTTCCAAACATTCCCCTGTATGTTTTTTTCAGATGCAGCAAAATCTATAAAATCAACATTTAAAATGGCGCACACTATATGCTAATTACTCATTAAAGGGTCATGGGGAACTGCCGCTATCCTGAAGAGTCGCATAGTCCTGTCTCCAAACCCACCTTTCCATGTTTAATTGACATCCCCCTGGCTGTTGTATATCACTACCAGTGTTCTACAACTTTCTCAGATGCACCATTGCCTTGTGCTACTTGGGCACGCACGGTGCAGTGAGGTGTACTCTGCCCGGCTGCACTGTGCATGCCAGTACAAGGCAACAGCACATGTGCAAGAGTTGGAGGAGGCTGCTAGTGATATAGAACAGCCAGGTGGATGTCAATCAAAATCTGCGGGGACGCCATTTCAATTTTTGCCTCAGGCAGCAGAAAAGCTAGAATCAGCCCTGGATGCCAATAAGGGTTGTACTTGGCCTGCAGCAATATTTAGGAAGGTGGTACATATCAAAGTAATATCCACATGAATTCCAGGACCCATGGTTTCCTAGCAAAACATTGCGCAGAGCATCCCACTGCCAGCTCGCCTTTTTCACGTAGTGCATCCTGGTGACATCTCTTCCCCAGGTAAGCAACACATGCACCCAGCGGTCAACATGATATAAAAGAAAACGTTATTCACGTGACCAAGCACCTTTTTTTATTGCTCTGCAGTCCAGTTCTGATGCTCATGTGCCCATTGTAAACGCTTTCGGTGTCCCGTCTGCAGCTAAGAAGGCACATATGCAGCAAGCTGCAATGTGCGGTGTGTTCTGACACCTTTCTAACATAGCCAGCGTTAACTATTTCACCAATTTGTTCTACAATAGCTTTTCTGTGATATCAGGCCACATCAGTGATCTATGGGGGTTTATAACCCTGTCGCCAGTTCACTGGTTGTCCTTCCTTTTACCACATTTGGTAGTTACTAACCACTGCATACCGGTAACATCCCGCAATACCTGCCATTTTGGAGATGCTCTGAACCAGTTGCCTAACCATCACAATTTGGTCGTTGCTCAGATCCTTACACTTGCCTATTTTTCCTGCTTCCAGCACATCAACTTCAAGAACTGACTGTTCACTTGCTGCCTAATTTATTCCAGCCCTTGAGAGGCACCATTGTAAATAAATAATCAATGTTATTCACTTCATCTGTCAGTGGTTTTAATGTTATGGCATATCATTGTGTGTGTACATGTATATTTACATGTTGTAAGACAGTGACAGGTAAAGTCATTGAGGGAAGGTACATTTCCCCTAGAATCCTGTCATATGTATCCTAGGCTCCAGGGAATGAGTATTTTTTGCAATAGAAAGCTCTAGCTTTCCAATCTCGGCTTAAGGAAAAGCCAGAAAAAGGGCCTGGAGTTGGATTGGCGAAGAGCAGGACGGGTTCCCCAATCCCAAGTCCATCTCTGTTTGTAGGACAAGGCTGCTGCTCAATTAGCTGCACCTGCAGCCTGTATATAAAAAGGTGCAAACACAGTGTGTGAAGTCTCACCCCTGACTCAGACCGGAGTCTGGAGTAGCCTGTATTCTATGTGAGTAAAGACCTGTGTTACTTTGTGTCCAGTGCCTGGTAGGAAGGCACTTGGTATAGTTATATAATATCTTGTTTAGTTAGTGCTCAGACGAGCAGGATTTATTTTGTATTTTGCCTTGTTGTACAAGAGGCTGTTTCTTTGACAGGAATAACACACAGGCAAAGCCCTGTTATGAACTTTAATGCACGGTGTCCCTGTCTCTGGCTACTAAGAAACCGCTGTACCAACTTCTCCTGATGCTAAACCCTCACAATGTATATATATATATATATATATATATCTATATATATAGATATATATATATATATATTTATATATATATATAGATATATTTCTAGATATCTATATATATATATATATATATATATATGTATACCCTACCGTTCAAAAGTTTAGGGTCACTTAGAAATGTCCTTATTTTTGAAAGAAAAGTAGTTTTTTTCAATGAAGATAACATTCAATTAATCAGAAATACACTCTATACATTGTTAATGTGCTAAATTACTATTCTAGCTGCAAACGTCTGGTTTTTAATGCAATATCTACATAGGTGTATAGAGGCCCATTTCCAGCAACCATCACTCCAGTGTTCTAATGGTACATTGTGTTTGCTAACTGTGTTAGAAGGCTAATGGATGATTAGAAAACACTTGAAAACCCTTGTGAAATTATGTTAGCACCACTGTAAACAGTTTTGCTGTTTAGAGGAGCTATAAAACTGACCTTCCTTTGAGCTAGTTGAGAATCTGGAGCATTACATTTGTGGGTTCGATTAAACTCTCACAATGGCTAGAAAAAGAGAGCTTTCATGTGAAACTCGACAGTCTATTCTTGTTCTTAGAAATGAAGGCTATTCCATGCGAGAAATTGCCAAGAAACTGAAGATTTCATACAACGGTGTGTACTACTCCCTTCAGAGGACAGAACACACAGGCTCTAACCAGAGTAGAAAGAGAAGTGGGAGGCCCCGCTGCACAACTGAGCAACAAGACAAGTACATTGGAGTCTCTAGTTTGAGAAATAGACGCCTCACAGGTCCTCAACTGGCAGCTTCATTAAATAGTACACGCAAAACGCCAGTGTCAACGTCTACAGTGAAGAGGCGACTCCAAGATGCTGGCCTTCAGGGCAGAGTGGCAAAGAAAAAGCCATATCTGAGACTGGCTAATAAAAGGAAAAGATTAATATGGGCAAAAGCACACAGACATTGGACAGAGGAAGATTGGAAAAAAGTGTTATGGACAGACGAATCGAAGTTTGAGGTGTTTGGATCACAGAGAAGAACATTTGTGAGACGCAGAACAACTGAAAAGATGATGGAAGAGTGCCTGACGCCATCTGTCAAGCATGGTGGAGGTAATGTGATGGTCTGGGGTTGCTTTGGTGCTGGTAAAGTGGGAGATTTGAACAAGGTAAAAGGGATTTGGAATAAGGACGGTTATCACTCCATTTTGCAATGCCATGCCATACCCTGTGGACAGCGCTTGATTGGAGCCAATTTCATCCTACAACAGGACAATGACCCAAAGCACACCTCAAAATTATGCAAGAACTATTTAGGGAAGAAGCAGGCAGCTGGTATTCTATCTGTAATGGAGTGGCCAGCTCAGTCATCAGATCTCAACCCCATAGAGCTGTTGTGGGAGCAGCTTGACCGTATGGTACGCAAGAAGTGCCCATCAAGCCAATCCAACTTGTGGGAGGGCCTTCTGGAAGCATGGGGTGAAATTTCTCCCGATTACCTGAGCAAATTAACAGCTAGAATGCCAAAGGTCTGCAATGCTGTAATTGCTGCAAATGGAGCATTCTTTGACAAAAGAGTGTATTTCTGATTAATTTAATGTTATCTTCATTGAAAAAAAACTGTGCTTTTCTTTCAAAAATAAGGAAATTTCTAAGTGACCATAAACTTTTGAATGGTAGTGTGTGTATATATATATATATATATATATATATGTATATATATATGTGTATATATATATATATATATATATATATATATACAAACACATACATACACATACCTTGACTTTATTTAAAACGTGGTGTGAACAGTTTCTTAGTAAAAAATGAAAACTTGGGAAACTTAAATTTGCTGGTAACAATGCCCTATAGACATTTCAGCTTAGCAAAAGTGGAGAACATAATGTTAAAATTAAATTTCAATAAAAACTCTTTTTAGGCAGTCATGCTTCACCGTTCATGTTTAATTATTTGCGCTGATCAAGTTTTACTGGTTATTTCTCCATAGAGCATGTTACATCCATTTGACCTTGTTATCATCAATCAAAAAAGGAAGACAGTAAAATTACATGTCAGTGGTTCATCATAATAGCACAAAAAGGAATGTTATAGAAAACTGTTGCTAAATATCTAGTAATTGCTATTGTGTAGTCTGAGTGAGAAAAACAATGTCTTATTTCTACACAAGAATTCAGTTGCTTGGTTTGGCTATTACCACAGTAATAAAAAATCAATAAATACGGAGCAACCAGACAATACACAGAATGTCATAGTTTAGATAAGATTTAGGATATACACTGCTCTATAAATTAAATGTCATTCCCACTTACAAAAAGAGTTTATTTTCCTTGAGTTTTCATAAACCTCTTTGCCTGAAAATATTTCTATTCCATACTATAACATTATTAGGTCCATCTATACCATTGCTAAAGCTAGACTGACTCAGACACTGACATTATTTCCCAGTTTTTGAAAAAAATCCCAGTTAAAAAAATGTTAACAGAAAAGAACAATAATTTTCTTCAAAGGCATTTAGTGGACCACTTATGTTGAACCTCAGCACAATTTAATTTGATCTTTTCAATGTTTTAACAGTAAAAAAAAATCAAATGCTTTCAACTTGGAAAGTGGCACTAGATATATTTAGATTTATTTCAGTAGATAAGACCTAGGAGACCAAGGTCTGTGGTATAAGAAAGAAATCCTATTGGTAAAAATTGTTGATATTATGTTGGTAATTCATCACAATGCACTTGAAAAAAAATAATCAAAACATCTTTAATGGGAAAATCAATCATATAGTGTCAAGATTTTTTAATATCAATTGATTAATTCACATGGTTTACCCTATTTCTCTCTACTGTTCTAACTCTTACAATCATACATTTAATGACATGACTGTAACATAAACATTAAAAGCATCATAGAAGACTAGAGGCACTTAATTATCAATGCAGTGTAAATACTAGGGGTTAGACAGAGGGAGGGAGTTCCATCTGTTACCCAACCCCACCCCTTACCGCAACGTAATTGGTGGGTGTGGTGAATTTCTATGGCAGCCAATGGCTTTAATAGGATGCCAGGACAGGTACAAAAATATAACAGCTGACGCTAAGTGATTAGACAGAGGGAGGGGGCTGAAAAGGATGCCTGTATAGGATGCCTAATAGTAGCTTATTCCCATTAAAAATTTTATATTATGTCAAAAAAGAAAAAGTAAACATAGTTGGTATCGCTGCATCAGTGATGACATGAACTATAAAATAAAAATGTTACTTAAAGAGGATCTGTCACTAGTTTAGTAATGCCCAATCTCCTAGCTAATCTAATAGGTGCTGTCACACTGGTTATGCTAGTGAAAATTGTGTCCCAAAAAGTTTATTATTTTAAAAGTTATGAGCTTTTTTTCTAAATATGCAGATGAGGCTATACTAGACAAGTGGGTGTCAACACCAGCAATTCTCCTCAGGTGGAGCTACATCACAGCCTCTGACCCTGTCCTATCAGCATGAAGCTGCTTCACACAGTGTGAGAGACTGAGGCTGGAGGGAAGGGGGATCACTTCAAACAGCCATATCTCCTGCTGTGGACCACCTAGAACAGCGGTTCTGGTGGCATATGAAAGATGAGATAATTTTTCATATGACACCAGGTTCATAGTTCTAGCTATGAAACAACCGGAGGTTTCAGCAGTTGAAAACACAGTCGGGAATGAAAGCTATATAATATATGATCACGCTGTGTTGCTGGACAAGGAGGAGGAGATCTGTATGCTGATTCATACAGAAAACATTACACTGCCCAGAGTGAAAAGCAAGTAAAGCCAAATTTTCATATTTAGAAAAATGCTCATAACTTTGCAAATAAAAAAATAAACGTTTTTGAAATAAAATGACACTGTATTTATCAGCATCATAGCGCCTATTAGATTAGTTAGGAGATAGGGAATTAATAAACTAGTGACAGATCCTCTTCAATCCACATGAGGAACGCCACTATTTATTTATTTTTTGTTCCTCCTGTCTCCCCAAAAAACAGAAGGAATAAAAAGTGATCAAAAAGATATTTCTACCCCAAAATGGTACCAATGAAAGCGTCAAACACACAGCTCAGCCTATGGAAAAATAAAATAGTTATGGCTCTCAGAATATGGCGACACAAAAACAAAGTGTTTCTATTGTGCAAAAGTAGTAAAATATATAAAAAAAACTGTTTAAGTTTAATATCACCATAATTGTACTGACCCGCAGAATAAAGTTAACATTTCATTTATACAGCACAGTTTAACGCCTTTAACCCCTTCAGGACCAAGCTCATTTTGGCCTTCAGGACCAGACCTATTTTTTCAAATCTGACATATTTCACTTTATGTGGTAGGAACTCCGGAACGCTTTTACCTATCAAAGCGATTCTGATATTGTTTTCTCGTGACACATTGGACTTTATGAAAGTGGAAAAATGTGGTCGATAAATTCAATATTTACCAGTGAAAAACACCAAAATTTGGTGAAAAATTGCAAAAATTAGCATTTTTCTAAATGTAAATGTATCTGCTTGTAAGACAGGCAGTTATACCACTCAAAATTGTTGCTAATTAACATCCCCCATATGTCTACTTTAGATTGGCATCGTTTTTTGAACATCCTTTTATTTTTCTAGGACGTTACAAGGCTTAGAACTTTAGCAGCAATTTCTCACATTTTCAAGAAAATTTCAAAAGGCCATTTTTACAGGGGCCAGTTCAGTTGTGAAGCGGCTTTTAGGGCCTTATATATTAGAAACTGCCAAAAAGTCACCCAATTTTAAAATCTTCACCCCTCAAAGTATTCAAAACAGCATTTAGAAAGTTTCTTAACCCTTTAAACGTTTCACAGGAATTAAAGCAACGTAGCGGTGAAATTTTCAAATTTCATTTTTTTTTGCAGAAATTCATTTTTATTCTATTTTTTTTGTAACACAGAAGTTTTTACCAGAGAAACGCAACTCAATATTTATTGCCCAGATTCTGCAGTTTTTAGAAATACCCCACATGTGGCCCTAGTGTGATAATGGACTGAAGCACAGGCCTCAGAAGCAAAGGAGCACCTAGAGGATTTTGGGCCTCCTTTTTATTAGAAAATATTTTAGGCACCATGTCAGGTTTCAAGGGCTCTTACGGTGCCAAAACAGTGGAAATCCACCAAAATTGACCCCATTTTGGAAACTACACCCCTTGAGGAAATTATCTAGGGGTATAGTGAGCATTTTGACCCCGCAGGTTTTTTGCAGAAATTATTGGAAGTAGGCCGTGAAAATAAAAATCGTCATTCTTTCAAAGATTATGTAGGTTTAGCTCATTTTTTCTAATTTCCACGAGGACTAAAGGAGAAAAAGCACCACAACATTTGTAAAGCAATTTCTCCCGAGTAAAACAATACCCCACATGTGGTTATAAACGGATGTTTGGACACACGGCGGAGCTTAGAAGGGAAAGAGCGCCATTTGGCTTTTGGAGCTCAAATTTAGCAGGAATGGTTTGCGCAGGCCATGTCGCATTTGCAAAGCCCCTGAGGGACCAAAACAGTGAAAACGCCCAACAAGTGACTCCATTGAGAAAACTACACCCCTTGAGGAATCCATCTAGGGGTGTAGTGAGCATTTTGCCCCCACAGGTGTTTCATAGATTTTATTAGAATTGGGCAGTGAAAATAAAAAAAATCCTTTTTCTTCAATAAGACGTAGCTTTAGCTCCAAATTTTTAATTTTCTCAACAAAT
The DNA here is from genome assembly GCF_050947455.1 of Rhinoderma darwinii. Lineage (NCBI taxonomy): Eukaryota > Metazoa > Chordata > Amphibia > Anura > Rhinodermatidae > Rhinoderma > Rhinoderma darwinii. Next base: position 213,927,388 of record NC_134690.1, on the reverse strand, counting down.
AAAGGAAAAAAAGAACCCCAACGCTTGTAAAGCAACTTCTCTGGAGTACGGCAATACCCCACACGTGGTCGTAAAATGCTGTTTGGGCACACGGCAGGGCTCAGAAGGGAAGGAGCGCCATTTGCTTTTGGTGTACAGATTTTGCTGCATTTGGTTTCTGGTCGCTATGTTGCATTTGCAAAGTCCCTGTGGGACCAAAACAGTGGATCCCCCCCAGAAGTGACCCCATTTTGGAAACAACACCCTCAAGGTATTCACCTAGGGGTGTAGTGAGCATGTTAACCCCACAGGTGTTTTGCAGAAATTCGTGTGCACACGATGTGGGAGAATGAAAATGGGAATTTTTCCATAGATACGCCAATATGTGGTGCCCAGCTTGTGCCACCATAACAAGACAGCTCTCAATTATTATGCGGTGTTTCCCTGTTTTAGAATCACCCGACATGTGGCCCTAATCTTTTGCCTGGACATTCGACAGGGCTCAGGAGTGAAAGAGTACCATGTAAAATTGAGGCCTAATTTGGCGACATATAAAGTATTGGTTCACAATTGCAGAGGCTTTGATGTGAAATAATAAAAGAAACCCCTGAGAAGTGACCCCATTTTGGAAACTGCACCCCTCAAGGCATTTATTAAGAGGTGTAGTGAGCATTTTCACCCCACGTGTCTTTTCCATAAATGATTGCGCTGCGGAAGGTACAAATTAAAATGTTTCCCTAGATATGCCAATTCAGTGTCAAATATGTCATGACCAGCTTGTGCCGCTTTTTTTTTATATACACCGTTCACCGTACGTTATAAACTACATGTTACCTTTATTCTGCGGGTCAGTACGATTCCGGCGATACCAAATTTATAGAACTTTTTTATAACTTTTTGCACAATAAAATTACTTTTGGAAAGAGAATGTATTTTTTCTGTCGCCATGTTGTGAGAGCCATAACTTTTACATTTTTTCATCGATGGAGCTGTGTGAGGGCTTGTTTTTTTGCGAGACGAGGTATAGATTTTATCGGTACCATTTTTGGATACGTGCGACTTTTTGATCACTTTTTATTTCAATTTTTGGAAGACAGTGACCAAAAAAACAGTAATTATGGCAGTGTTTTTGAGGTTTTTGTTTACGGCGTTCACTGCGCTGGATAAATAACATAATATTTTTATAGTTCAGGTCGTTACGGTCGCTGCGATACCAAATATGTATGGCTTTATTTTTTTCAATAATAAATGACTTGATAAGGGAAAAAGGGCGATTGTGTTTTGTGTTATTATTTGAAACTTTTATTGAATGTTTTCCAACTTTTATTTTTACTTTTTTTACACTTTTCTTTAGTCCCACTAGGGGACTTGAATGTCCAACTGTTTGTTTGATGTTCTAATACATTGCACTACCTATGTAGTGCAATGTATTGGAACTGTCAGTTGTTCACTGACAGCAAGCCGATCAGGCTCCGCCTCTGGGCGGGGCCTAATCAGCTTACGTAATGGCAGACAGGAGTCCTTTGTTAGGGCTCCTGTTGCCATGGTAGCAGTCGCCAGCCTTGCCATCGCATGGCAAGGCTGCCGATTTTCTACAAACCTCTAGGATGCAGCGATCACAATGGATCGCTGCATCGAAGGGGTTAATGCCAGGAATCTGAGCTAGCTCCGGTTCCTGGCGATAGATCGGGGTGTCCGCTGTAACATACAGAGGACACCCACTGCTGATGACGCCGGCTCAGCTTCTGAGCCGGAAGCTGAGCCGGCGCCATCTTGCCGATGTTACCGGAAGCCTCCTGGGCCCCGCCGACGACGGGGCATAGGAGGATTCCGTTACAGGCTGATCGGGAGGTAAGCATTAGCCCTCCGATCGCCTTTGCAGCCACCGGCAACCCAGCGATCACGTTGCTGGGGTGCCGGTGGCTATAAAACTCCTCACATGCTGCGATCTCTATTGAACGCAGCATGTGAGGGGTTAATCGGTCGGATCGGAGGCTATCTCCGGTCCTGGCCGATACCTTAGGGTGCCAGCTGTAACATACAGCTGTCACCCGGTGGTGATGTCGCTGGCTCAGCTCCTGAGCCAGCTTCATCTCCTTGACGTACATTTACGTGAAAAGGCGGTAAGCCACCGATTTTAATGACGTTTATATACGTGATCCGGCGGGAAGGGGTTAAACGAAACCCAAAACAATGGTGGAATTGCTGTTTTTTTTCTATTCTTCCCACATAAAAGATTAATAAAAGTTTACTTTTCAATACTTTTTCCCATATGGCCACATTGGTGGAAAAAGAAAAATGTTATGGCTCCTGGAACGTGTGGATGGAAAAAAATAAATAAATAAATAAATAAATCAATATATATAACCTCCACTTGTTGTTCTTGCACTCCTCCCATTCTGGCCTGGGTGATTTTAATCAGTTCAATGCTGGATCCTACCATCCCCAGGTATATATGTAGGCTTAGTCCCAGTTCTGGGTGTATGTGCAGCGTAGGTTCCCACCTTACAGAGGTCGCCTTGTCGTGGCAGGTGGGCTAACACTTTTTGATCAAAATGTGCACTAAGAACCTCCCTATTTGTAAGTAGATTTAGCTTTAGTGCATATTTATTTATATTTAGTGGTTCAGGTGGCATTAGTGTCGCAGGGTGCTGTCACCATTCTATGTTTGCTATATATATATATACATATACATATATATATATATATATATATATATATATATATATGGTGGAGGTCGGGTGGGGGATTATGGAGTGAGCTCACGGGCTGTGCCCGCGCCATAGAACGAGCATGTCAGCTGTATGTTATAGCTGACACTTCAGTGTAACGAGCGGAATCTGGCTCGAGCGAGATCCCGCTCGTATAACCCCTTAGATGCCATGGTCAATTTTGACTGCTGCATCTAAGCTGTTAGAAACGAAGGGGCAGTCCCCTCTGACGGACCATCACCCCCACCCCGATCCTCTATTGCGGGATGCTGATGGTTGTCATGGCAGTGTGGAGGCCTAATGAAGGCCCCTAGGTCTGTCATGTTTGTACTCCTATTAAGCCCTGCTTCCTGCAGGGTGTAATATGCTGGGTGAGCTGGAAAGGAGTCTCCGAGGGCGCTGCTGCACTTGAATAGGACCGAAAGGACACGAACTTCGGAGTGATGATAATAAATAGAATTTATTGGTAATATGTCTACGCGTTTCAATGCCGTACCGGCATCTTCATCAGGTCATGAAGGAAAACACACAAATCACTGTTTAAATAGAAATGTAAACGTTGAAAAAACCCGCCAATGTGAACGAAGTCAAGGCGTTCCAATACTAACCTTTAGTAGTTAGCCTTCCGTCATATCTTAGGGACTCCACCCAAGTAATTAGAGAACTCCATTCAATAAATGTCACTAATTCTATGTACCCTATCATTTTTCTTACAGCTGATGTAACTGCCCTTTACAGCAACATTCCCCACTCCAAAGGTCTGGAGGTCATTAGGTCTACATTATCTACCAAAACCTGTATGCCAGAGTATCAAACCGAATTTTTAATTAAATGTGTTGACTTTATTTGAAATCACAATTCGTTCAGTTTTGATAATAAATTTTATAATCAAATTAAAGGATGCGCCATGGGCTCAAGGTTCGCACCATCTTACGCCAATTTGTACATGGGACATTTTGAAGACCAGTATATTTATCAAGATCACCCCTTTAAAAGCAAAATTTTATTTTTTAAGCGTTACATTGACGACCTCCTTTTTATCTGGTTGGGCAATGAGACTGAGGCGATATCTTTTATTGAGTCCTTAAATATGAACAGTTTAGGATTGTCTTTTACACACACTTTTTCTGCTTTGTCTATGGACTTTTTGGACCTGACCATTTCTTTTGATACCAGTACTAACAAATTTACAACAAAGACACATTTTAAATAAGTTGATGTAAATAGCTATTTAAATTTCAACAGTGCCCATTATCCCCCATGGATAAAAAATGTTCCCTTTGGACAATTTAGAAGGGTGAGAAAAAACTGCACAACTGACTCGGATTTTACAGAGGAATGTAACTTATTAGAAAAAAGATTCAGGGAAAAGAATTTTCCTTTGAGTCTCATTAAAGGGGCACGTCATAAAGCTTCTCTACTCGCACAAGTTTCATGCATTAAGCAAGATAAAGCAATTAAAAATAAACAAAATTTCAGTAATAATTTTATCACAACATTTAACAGTGGAAGCAAAAAAATCCGAGAGGTTCTTGATAAGCATTGGTACATCTTGAAAAATGATCCTTTTTTAAAAACAGAATTACCTGATAGACCTACCATCACTTATAGACGATCTAAATCCCTTAAAAACATTTTAGCACCCAGCAAACTAAAAAATCCCATGGTACCCTGTTCCACTTTGCTTCCTAGGACTCTAGGTTCTTACAAATGTGGCCGACAGCGTTGTATGTGCTGTACCAACATAACTCACAAAGCCTCCACCTACACATCCACAGTAACCAAAGAATCCTTCAATATCAATAGCTTTCTGAACTGTGGAAGCTCTTTTGTTATTTATATGTTGGAATGTCCATGTCATCTCCAATATATTGGCCGTACTACGCAATTCTTACGGACAAGGATCAATAATCACAGATTTAACATAAATACCGGTTTTTTTAAACATAGTGTCTCTCGACACTTTTCTACCACACACAACAGCCAGTTCAGTAGTTTATTTATTACGCCTATAGAGCAAATTCCACTTAATATTACCAATCGATTCAGTAGGCTTAAACAACGCGAAAATTACTGGATTTTTAAAATGAAAACTCTCCAACCTGATGGCCTTAATGATGTATCAGAGTCTACTCTTGATTAGAAAATGACTCAATTAAGAATTATTACACCGTTTTTTTCCTTTTCCTTTTCCTTTTTCGTTAACTGATTTATGATTTATTATTAGTTCATTATTATATTATTACTGTATTGTTATCCGACCCTATACTATATATTGTTTTTTTAATACATTCCTTGTCATTTTCATATGTATTATTAGTGCTCCTCTTTTCTGATATATGCTCAGTTATGTTTCCCATTGAATTTCATTCATGACATATGGCCTCTCCTTTTTATTTCAGTTGGGCCACTAATTAATATTATTAATTGATAATTACTATTTACCGGCTTTGCCAACCTTACATTTCACTACATAGCCTTGTGTAACCCTATACTACACATAGTTTGGCCATCGTATCCCTTTATTTTCCTATACATTTTGGGTGCCCCCCCCCCTTTTTTCTGATATATTCTCAGTTTAATTTCACTTATAACATATTGCTCTTTTTTTATTTCGTTATGTCACTAACTACTATTTACCGGCTTGCCGACTTTACAATCTGCTACATAGCGTATTATAAGATTACACTATACATAGTTTGTTCACTATGGTCCTTGTTAGCTTCATATACATTATTGGTGCTCCCCCTCTTGGAAACAATTTTAGTTATGTTTTGCATTTTAATTTCATACATGACACATTACGTTTTTCCAATTTCGTTGAGCCATCAATTACGATTTACCGGCTTTGCCGAATTAGTTCTTTGGAGTATATAAGGGTATTTCTTACTACGTCTCTGGCATTTCTGATAAGTTTGTTAATATGTGTATACCTTACACCTTGTATAATGTCCTCAAAATAATTCTCATTATTTGATATTCTGTTCTATTTTCTCTGGAGCCATTTCGCTACACTATGTACATAGTTTTATATATCATATTGCATACTCTACGTTTTCGGCTTGCTCACTATGCCCAAAGTTTAGTTCATGGATGTTGTCCCTTTTTAATCTCATTTTATAGCTCTTTTATTCGCATCTTGCGGTTTTAGAATCGTTGCCGACAATTTGTCTTTCTTTCCAATGTCATTTTTTTGCACCTAAAGATTGTATCCCCATACCACACATCTATTTGTGGTTTATATCTATACATGTATTATTTGCACTTGCATCTGTGATTATCCGGTTATTCCCGGGCTGCCATTCATCGGGTTTCAGCATCCTTTTGGATACACTCCTTGCTATTACTTCCAATGTTCTCATATCGCTTCTCATTTTATATCTTTTACTTTTCCTTTTTATTATTGCAACTGTTTCTACTATATGTTATAATCTTTATTATCGATGTTATTATCCATTTTTTTAACCTTTGAACTCTGACGTCATTGGAACGCCCTGACTTCGTTCACATTGGCGGGTTTTTTCAACTTTTACATTTCTATTTAAACAGTGATTTGTGTGTTTTCCTTCATGACCTGATGAAGATGCCTGTACGGCATTGAAACGCGTAGTCATATTACCAATAAATTCTATTTATTATCATCACTCCGAAGTTCGTGTCCTTTCGGTCCTATTCAAGTGCAGCAGCGCCCTCGGAGACTCCTTTCCAGCTCACCCAGCATATTCTTTGCGGTCTTTCATCCGAATCACCGGCCTTGAGTCCTGGAAGCAGCAGCACCTTATCTCTCCATTGCTTTTTTAACATCGTTACCAGGTGAGTATCACTCTTCTCATCTACCACTTTATACCTGGGTAACCTGCACTATGTGGCGCCATGTCTTTTGCTTCATCTCATGCAGGGTGTAATAGGAGCCTGTCAGAATCACAATATACTGCAATAAATTAGTCGTTTATCATGCAAGTGATCAAATGATCACTGACTCAAGTCCCCTATGGGAACTAATAATATAAGTTAAACACAGTTAAATTTAAAAAAAATGATATGTAAAAAAATATTCAAATATTTAAAGATAAAAAATAAAACTTTTTCCCACTTTCCCTAAAAATATTGTAACAACAAATAATTCAGATGTGTCCATAAAATTCGGAATTATTGCAATGAAAATCATTTAACCCACACGGTAAAGGCTGTAAAAAAAATTATTAAAAGGCCAGATTCGCTGTTTTTGGTCACCTCATCTTCCACAAAAAAATGGAATAAAGTGATCAAATAGCCTCATGTACCCCAAATGAAACCAATAAAAACTATAGCCTGCTCTACAAGAAATAAGCCCTCAAACCGCTCAATCAACGGAAAAATAAAATAGTCCTGGCACTCAGAATTTGGCAACACAAAACTGCTTTTATTTTTATTAATTAGTTTTGTACTTATAAAAGTAGTAAAATATAAAAAATTAAAAAAATTGGTATTGCCGTAATCGTACTGACTTGCAGAATAAAGTTAACATGTTAATTTTACCGCACGTTGACCGCTGTAAACCAAAACCAAAAAACAATTGGGAAATTGCTGTTTTTTTACAATTACACTCCGCAAAGAAATGTTTTCCAGTTTCCCAGTAAATTATATGGGACGATAAATGGTGCCATGAAAAACGACAACTTCTCCCGCAAAAAAAAGCCTTCACACGGCTATCGACGAAAAAATACTTATAACTTTTGGAAGGTGGGTAAGCTAAAGCGAAAATGAAAATCAGAAAAATGGCTGCGGAGTTGGCAATAAAAACACAGTTTTCTTCCTTTTGGTTGAGAGCTGGTTTGCAACCAGGATGCGTTGTCCTAAAGATTCCCTGCAAGCTGGATCTCTACTAGGAGAATTAGTCATTATTACTTTTTAGAGTAAGAACTGAAAACCACTCACAATCTCACATAACACAGACCCACGATACGTAGATTTTCTGGTGTCCTTCCGCCAGATCATGTTGGTTTACTTCTTCTGTAAAAAAAAACATATTCCATTGGCTGTATATTTTATTTTGCATAAGGTGGGTTTATTATCCAGAGCACAAGATAATATAGTTGTGTATCGCTAGCTAATGCAGGCTTGATTCAAATCTTTCGGGACATATATTTTACTTTTTATACTTAGTGGATTAACCTGACCACTAGAGATAACATATAGATTTCATATAAGACTTTACTCCGGAAATTATTATAAGTGCTGGGCTGTCCATGTGCAAGACAGGGAAAGCTACAATGGCTACGAGTAGGCGTAGATTTCCGCTATAATTTTCCCGTCCTTATGATAAGCCCAACCCACTTTTAAAAGTGTTGGACATGACGTAAAACGGCAAAAATCTGAAAATGATTGTGCAAATATGACGTGCCCCATTATTTGCGACTTCCTTGTTTTCTAGCAAAAATAAAAGCAAACTCATTAATAATCTAGCCTTCAATATGGAGGAAAATACTGGTGGCAATGCACTTAATGTATGGCCTGGTCAATATCTCACCTTAAAGTGAAACTCAACTTTTTAACGTGATTTATCGATTTTTTTGGGGCGAAAGTTCTGTGTTGAAAAATTTCTTCATATACTGTATCTTTACAGTGGACCGAACTTTATATTTCTGACATAGAGCTGCAAATCTCTTGCATAGACAAAGACTTAAAAGATAAGATGCTGACTGCCTGTAGCCGCCACTAGAGGGAACGTGGGAGATTATTGCATGCTGTCTTATCATGGGTTTCAGTGTACATATAACAGTATGAAGTAAGCGCCCATGTTGGAATGCAATGTTTTAAATTTATGTCTATGCAGTGACTTTGAAGCTATTTATCAGGAAAACAAAGCTCCTACCACTATAAAGTAATATTTCTAAATTAGGGTGTGTTCACCTCAGCGTTCGCTTTCCATTGATGGGTTCCGTTGCAGCTTTTCGTCGGAGGAACCCATCAACGGAAAGGCAAACCGAAACCATAGCTTCCGTTTGCATTACCATTGATTTCAATGGTAATGCTTCCATTGTTAATGGTTTCCGTTTGTCTCCGTTCCGTAAGGTTTCTGTTTTGTTTTTTTGCCAAATCAATAGCACAGTCGACTTCGCTATTGATTTCATTAAAAAAAACTGAAACCTTACTGAACGGAGACAAACGGAAACCATTAGCAAAGGAAGAATTACCATTGAAATCAATGGTAATACAAACGAAAGCTTTTGCTTTTCCGTTAATGGGTTTCTCCAACAGAAAGGTCGAACGGAATCCATCAACGGAAAGCGAACACTGATGTGAACAGGCCCTTAGCATGGAATCTTTTTCCTATTTAGATTAAAAAACACAAAATGATATCAAATAAATCACTTTAAGGGTATGTTCACACAGTTCTGTTTAAGCAGAAAAAAAACAGTTGCTGAATCTGCCTCTAAAATTAGGGTATGTTCACACGCTGAGCCAAAAACGTCTGAAAATACGGAGGTGTTTTCAAGGAAAAATAGCCCCTGATTTTCAGACGTTTTTTGAGCAACTCACGTTTTTCGCTGCGTTTTTTGCGCCGTTTTCGCGCCGTTTTTTTGGCCGTTTTTGGAGCTGTTTTCAATAGAGTCTATGAGAAAACTGCTCCAAAAACGTCCCAAGAAGTGTCCTGCACTTCTTTTGACGAGGCTGTAATTTTACGCGTCGTCTTTTGACAGCTGTCAAACGACGACGTGTAAATTACAGGTCGTCGGCACAGTACGTCGGCAAACCCATTCAAATGAATGGGCAGATGTTTGCCGACGTATTGGAGCCCTATTTTCAGGCGTAAAACGAGGCATAATACGCCTCGTTTACATCTGAAAATAGGTCGTGTGAACCCAGCCTTAGCCTGTTTTCTTGGCTGATTTTGGATGCTGAATTTTATTGAAAGCTTTCTGTGCAAAAAACAGTGCCCAAGCTGGTCGGCGTTTTTTTTTTTCAGCTTCCCATTGCTTTCAATACAAATTTGTGCTGCAAAATCCGTACCAAGATAGGCCAGCAGGATTAGTTTCAGTGAGCTGAAAAAAAGCAATGGGAGCCAAAAGCGAGGCATTTTTCACTCTGATTCTGATGCTGAAAAAGTGCAGGAATCAGCGTGCAAAAAACACTGAATGAACCCAGCATAAGGCCCCATGCACACAGCCGTGCCCGTAATCACCGCCCGCAATTACGGACAATTTTTATGGTCATGTGCATGGGGCCTAAGGTAGAATTAATTGAAAATAAGCATTATAGCTTTAACAGACATATTGTTTCAAGTCTGAAAGTTGGGGCTTTTATTGTGGTCAGTGTCAGCTAAGAACATGCAGGTACATTTTAAGTGAGATGTTTAACCAAAAAGCATTCTGTTCAAGATTAAAGAAAAAAAACTTCCAGTATTTAACAATGTTTAATTGAGAATGGAATTTAGGAATATGAATAATAAAATCTGTTAAATAATGTCAGCAACAAGTCAAGAAACACAGTTAATATAGACAGCATATATAAACAGTTAATGTAGACAGCAAAGGAAGAATCCGATCTGTTGGATGACGAATTCTATTCATTTCAATTGGACTCAAACTGTGCCAAAATACATCCGTCCATCTTCAACGATCATGATCACCTTTTTTTTATTTTTATTATTAAGATTAATGGGAGAAGGATTGAAAGGACTATTAAATAATAAATTTCTCAGCAGTTTTTTAAATTATTGACATAGTTACATAGTTACATAGTTAGTACGGTTGAAAAAAGACACATGTCCATCAAGTTCAACCAAGGGATGGGAAGAGGGTAGGGAAACATTTCTACACATAGGAGCTTACATTTTTTTGTTCTAGGAAATTATCTAAGCCTTTTTTAAAGCCATCTACTGTCCCTTCTGTGACAAGCTCCTGGGGTAAACTATTCCATAGATTCACAGTTCTCACAGTAAAGAAGGCTAGTCGCCTCTGCAGATTGAACCTTTTTTTTCTCCAGACGGAGAAAGTGACCCCTTGTTTTTTTAGGGGGTTTTACATGGGACAGGATTTCACCATATTTTTTGTATGTGCCATTTATATATTTATAGAAGTTAATCAAGTCCCCCCTTAGTCGTCTTTTTTCAAGGCTAAATTATTTTAATCTTTCCTCATATCTTAGATTCTCCATGCCCCATATTAGCTTTGTTGCTCTTCTTTGTATTTTTTTAAACTCCAGGGCATCATTTCTATGAACTGGAGCCCCAGAATGAACTGCATATTCTAGATGAGGCCTTACTAATGTAAAGTGGTAATATTACATCCCTGTCCCGCGAGTCCATGCCTCTTTTAATACACGACAATATCTTGCTGGCCTTTGAAACAGCTGATTGACATTGGTTGCTGTTATTTAGTTTACGATCTACAAGTACACCCAGATCCTTCTCAACAAGGGACTAGCCCAGTGTAGCTCCCCCTAGGACATATGATGCATGCAGATTGCTGGTACCCAGATGCATAACTCTACGTTATCTACATTAAACTTAATTTGCCAAGTGGATGCCCAAACACTTAGGGTATGTTCACACGGCTTAGCAAAATACGACTGAAAATACGGAGCTGTTTTCAGGCGTAAGCAGCTCCTGATTTTCAGACGTTTTTGTAACTACTCACGTTTTTTGGGACGTATTTTACGGACGTTATTGGAGCTGTTTTTCAATGGAGTTAATGAAAAACGGCTCCAAAAACTTCCCAAGAAGTGACATGCACTTCTTTTTCGCGGGCGTCTTTTTACGTACCGTCTTTTGACAGTGACACGTAAAATAACACCCCGTGGGAACAGAACATCGTAAAACCCATTGAAAGCAATGGTCAGATGTTTGTAGGCATAATGGAGCCATTTTTTCAGGCGTAATTCGAGGCGTAAAACGCCCGAATTACATCTGAAAGCACTGCGTGTGAACATACCCTAAGTGTGTCCAAATCAGCTTGCAATTCACGAACATCTTCCATAGACTAAACATTACTACATAGCTTGGTGTCATCTGCAAAAATAGAAATAGTGCTATTAATCCCATCCTCTATATCATAAGTAGAATAATAGTGGTCCCAGTACTGAACCCTGTGGTACACAACTTATAATCGGGGACCATTCAGAGTAGGAATCATAGACCACATCTCTCTGGATACGGTCCTTGAGGCAATACTCAATCCAATTACAAACTATACTTTCTAAACCTGTAGACCTTAATTTACCCATTAGACGTCTATGAGGGACAGGGTCAAATGCCTTTGCAAAGTCCAAAAACACTATATCCACATTTAGATTATCTGCAGAGGAAAAAGTCTGTGTACCCAGCCTAGTAGATAGATCTGAGTCTGTGCTTTGTTTTATGGTAAAAACCCTAAATCTCAGACCAAGGAAAGAAAGAGGTCCCCAGTAGCATTAGGGTGCAGTCACATGCTGCAGATTTTGTTGTAGGAATTTTCTGCGACTAAAAGTACCATACATCTGTATGTGATTGTTTCTGCAGCAGGTGCATGAATTTCTGCAGGTTCCATTCAGATGAATTAAACAGATTTTTAGTCGCAGAAAAGTTCTGCAACAAAATCTTCCGTGTGTGACTGCACCCGTACTTAGAAGTTTCCTAGGTTACAAAAGTAAGACTCCATATAAAATATTAATAAAAGGTAATACAAAGAAAGCTGGTGGTTTTTGCCTTTAACAGCGAAATAGACACCTGCGGTCCCTTCTGTAGCTCAGGTTAAAAGTTTGAAGCAAACTTCTATGGCCGATGCACTCTTCTTTATGTACCATCGTTTTCTTAAGTATTTTCAAATAATAGTTTCTTAAAAGTGAAAAGTTGTATTGGAGAAGAAAGTCTTTATATTTAGTTTATATTCTGGACCGTGGTAAAGGATACTGTCGGAATACTTGATGGACAGGTTGATGGATTTAGACACAGTAAGTGTATAGTCACACGTGGTCACACGTGGTCTATTTGCCTTGTATTTCTACAGCGTAAAAATACAATATGCTGCGGAAAACTGTACAATGTTTAATGGGGAAAATATTCTGCAAATTCCGACAGATTTCGGAATTTCCTGTGTTTTGCGGAATATTCTTTCCATAGGCTTACATTCTAAAGTTTTCCGCAGCGTAGAAATACAACATCCTAATATTTAGGATAATGGCTGAGGATTTTATAGGTGAAATAACATACATGGATATTGGCAATTATTTGCCTTAAGAGGTTCTTATATAAACTTTAGTGTCTGTGATAGTTAATGAGTGTCTGAGGGGGAGGTTATTCTATCACATAATTCCTTTTCTTCTCTAACATTGTCCAGAAACTCAATGTAAGACCGCAACAATGTTTTGACGTTTTCTATCAAAACCAATGGTGTAAAAGCAATGATATAAAGTAATCTATGTGTAAATGCTAATGACACTAATAAATATGCTAATACATTTTTTTTTATTTTTTTTAACTATAGCTGTAGTATTAGATAATTATCATAAATCTGTAAGTTTGGAGATCACTACATGTCATGAGGGCCCGTGGAGAGTGATACTGTCACGTGGTCTGCAGAGAATGGTGTAAACCTATTGGGTCACCAAGCGATTTGATGTGGGGCTAAACCGGGTGTGGAATTTAAGGGGACACCAGGTATTCATTCTTTAAAGGAACAGTGTCATCACAAATTATTTTTTTATATGTTAAAGATGTTAGTGCTTTATTAAAAACGTTTATATTCATTTGTGTGTTTGTGTTTTACTTGTTCTTATTTTTACACTTTTTCTTCCCTATGGGGGCTGCCATTTTTTGTTCCATTTCTGTGTGTGTCGATTAACGACACATACAGACATGGAATACGGCAGCCACAGTCCCATAGGGACTGCGAACGGCTCCCGTCCCATTGACTGCAGTGTACGGCGTCTGTGTGGGAGCTGCGCATGCGCCGCTCCCACACAGTCCAATTCGAAATTGGCGCCGTCCGGCGCCATTTTCCTGTGGACCGGAAGTCGCGGCCGGGCAGTAATATTACTACTTCCGGTCGCGGCTTCCGGATTTGTGCACTTGGACCAGCGGCAGCAAACGGAGCGGACGGGCCGGAGGGAGCCGCGGCGGCAGGAGCAGGTAAGAGATTTCAATGTATGTTCGTGTTTGTGTGTGTTTACTACTGTATGTAAACCTACTACACTGTGTGTTAGCTCAAAAAATGGCGACACACAGTGTAGGAGGTTACACCGTTCAAACCCCTCGTTTATCCCGGCACTAGCCAGCATAAAGGAGGGGGGGATGCTGAGAGCTCACTAGAGCGAGAGCTTTTTACCCAATTTTGCAAAGCTGCAATTTTGGGGACAGCTCCATCTAGTGACCAAAAATGGGTAGTATTATAAATTAGAATTAATTTATAATATTTCCTGACTCGTGAAAAAAATAAAAAAATTTTTAACAATGTTTAATCACCCACACACTAAATGTTTAATTTTTAAAAAAAAAACATGTTTTTCTGGCAACACATTCCCTTTAACCTCTATAAAGGGTTCTGGACTTTGTGCTTGGGAAACCCCAGGTTGCTACTCCCACAGTGTTTTCCCTTGGTAACGGACAAAGTAAACAGGTGTAGTACAAAAACAGTAGACAGTGTGCAGTGTCAGGTATAGCAAAAGTCAGGGCAGGCAGCAAGCGGGCATTCACAGTTGACTGAGCAAAAGGTCGGGTCAGACAGCTGAGGTTCATCATGGGTCACAAGCAATTGCTTCCGGTATTTTTGGCCAGATCTGTGACGGAGGCCCCTAACAGATCTTTTCTCTCTCAGACTTGGAACTTTCTACTTTAGAAATAATATGTAATAAACAATGTCTAGTTTATTAGACAGAGGGATCTTATGCACCTTTTAGTCATGGGCTGATGTTGTTTAAAGTTGTACAACTTAATTATTATTGAATTATTAATCAAGGTTTCAAAGGGGGTGTGAACTTCTATTGTGATTAGATACCAATTGGAGTGGCAGGTGGCCAAACAACAGTATATGCAAAGTCAGAGTCCAGACAGACACGAGGTGTAGCAGAGGCTTTGGCACGAATGGAGCTTGACGTGGCACATGACACCAGACGTGGCAGATGACACCAGATGTGGCAGATGACACCAGACGTGGTGGATGATACCGGATGTGGCAGATGACACACTCAATTCCAACTAAAGGCTTAGGCTCAGGAATCAAACACGGCAACAGGATACGGGGAGCAGGATACGGAAACACTGGGAGCAGGAAACAAATAAGGGACCGTTTGAAATACGAACATGGGTAGACAACAACAATGCTCAGGCAAGGAGTGGAAGGGCGGAGCCCCTTTTATAGTCCAGGATGATCTGGGGATTGGTTAGGGAACTTTTAGTATGCGCACCTTAGGAAACAGTCCAGAGCAGCATGGCCGTGCAAGCTGGTGTCTCCGAGGGAGACGCTGTCAAGAAGCCAGGGGTCTGAGGTTGCGGCTGTCCAAAGGTGAGGAACGGTGGCGGTCCGCAACCGCAACAGTTACAATATACATATATACACTACCGTTCAAAAGTTTAGGGTCACTTAGAAATGTCCTTATTTTTGAAAGAAAAGCACAGTTTTTTTCAATGAAGATAACATTAAATTAATGAGAAATACACTCTATACATTGTTAATGTGCTAAATGACTATTCTAGCTGCAAACGTCTGGTTTTTAATGCAATATCTACATAGGTGTATAGAGGCCCATTTTCAGCAACCATCACTCCAGTGTTCTAATGGTACATTGTGTTTGCTAACTGTGTTAGAAGGCTAATGGATGATTAGAAAACACTTGAAAACCCTTGTGCAATTATGTTATCACCGCTGTAAACACTTTTGCTGTTTAGAGGAGCTATAAAACTGACCTTCCTTAGAGCTAGTTGAGAATCTGGAGCATTACATTTGTGGGTTCGATTAAACTCTCAAAACGGCTAGAAAAAGAGAGCTTTCATGTGAAACTCGACAGTCTATTCTTGTTCTTAGAAATGAAGGCTATTCCATGCGAGAAATTGCCAAGAAACTGAAGATTTCCTACAACGGTGTGTACTACTCCTTTCAGAGGACAGCACAAACAGGCTCTAACCAGAGTAGAAAGAGAAGTGGGAGGCCCCGCTGCACAACTGAGCAACAAGACAAGTACATTAGAGTCTCTAGTTTGAGAAATAGACGCCTCACAGGTCCTCAACTGGCAGCTTCATTAAATAGTACCCGCAAAACGCCAGTGTCAACTTTTACAGTGAAGAGGCGACTCCGGGATGCTGGCCTTCTGGGCAGAGTGGCAAAGAAAAAGCCATATCTGAGACTGGCTAATAAAAGGAAAAGATTAATATGGGCAAAAGCACACAGACATTGGACAGAGGAAGATTGGAAAAAAGTGTTATGGACAGACAAATCGAAGTTTGAGGTGTTTGGATCACACAGAAGAACATTTGTGAGACGCAGAACAACTGAAAAGATGCTGGAAGAGTGCCTGACGCCATCTGTCAAGCATGGTGAAGGTAATGTGATGGTCTGGGTTTTACTTTGGTGCTGGTAAAGTGGGAGATTTGTACAAGGTAAAAGGGATTTTGAATAAGGAAGGCTATCACTCCATTATGCAACGCCATGCCATACCCTGTTGACAGCGCTTGATTGGAGCCAATTTCATCCTACAACAGGACAATGACCCAAAGCACACCTCCAAATTATGCAAGAACTATTTAGGGAAGAAGCAGGCAGCTGGTATTCTATCTGTAATGGAGTGGCCAGCGCAGTCACCAGATCTCAACCCCATAGAACTGTTTTGGGAGCAGCTTGACCGTATGCTACGCAAGAAGTGCCCATAAAGCCAATCCAACTTGTGGGAGGGCCTTCTGGAAGCATGGGGTGAAATTGTTCCAGATTACCTCAGCAAATTAACAGCTAGAATGCCAAAGGTCTGCAATGCTGTAATTGCTGCAAATGGAGCATTCTTTGACGAAAGCAAAGTTTGAAGGAGAAAATTATTATTTCAAATAAAAATCATTATTTCTAACCTTGTCAATGTCTTGACTATATTTTCTAGTCATTTTGCAACTCATTTGATAAATATAAGTGTGAGTTTTCATGGAAAACACAAAATTGTCTGGGTGACCCTAAACTTTTGAACGGTAGTGTATATATTTCATTACCTACAGTATTTCAATATATCACGTTATATAAACCTAGTCATTTGTACTACTACATCTATATATAACGCTACCATTAGTATGGTGTGTAAACATATACTTCTCTGATGTCTGGATGTTTTACACATATCACTATGATTTATGCCATGCCCTTGTATACTGTACACCAGAAAGTAAAACAGATTGTAGTTTCTAGAGAGGCTGACACATCATACTATGAAGTAAAACCTTTGAATTAAAACTACGACTTGGAACTAAATGATGAAATATCTTTTCAAACAGCTGTAGTTTGTTATATCATAGTCATATCATATACAAAACTTATGATGGTAACAGTAAAACATCTTTATACAGTATTTAGGCATCTCACATTTTATGACTTCCCTGTCGTTTGTTTCTAAAACAAATGGACCAACCTATAAAAAAGTTCTTTCATCTCATATTTATACACAGATTGTTTTCTTAAAGTATAGCTAAACGTTTGACAAACTTCTGAAATGTCATAGTGACATGTCAGAAGTTTTGATTGTTGGGGGTCTGAGCACTGAGACCCCCACCAATTGCTAAAATGAAGCGGCAGAAGCGCTCGTGTGAGCACTCAGCTGCTTTGTGTCTGTTTGGCTTTTTCCGGAAATCAATATATCGGAGTATGGACTCAAAAGAAAGTCCATGAGCACATACTCCGGTACATTGGCTTTCCAGAAAAAGCCGAACAGAAACTAAGCGGTTGAGCGCTCACACGAGTGCTTCAGCTGCTTCGTTTTAGCGATTGGTGGGTGTCTCAGTGCTCAGTCCCCCACCAATCAAAACTTCTGACATGTCACTATGACATGTCAGAAGTTTGTCAAACATTTAGTTACCCTTTAATTATTATTGTGGGGCAGTCTACTAAACAAACACCTTATGGTAAGTTTGGTTCAGAAGCTACATGAGGGTTGAGGTGTTCCATCCATAATATGGACGCTGAAATGCACTGAACAATTAATGGCCGGAACCCCACCATTTTATAGAGCATGCTCTGCCCCCAGCGTCAGGACATGGAGTATTACCATATCCAAAATCCATGATGGATAACAAGAAGCTTAATATATAGTCCTTGTAAAAGACTATGGGGGCAATTTATTAGTTCTGGCATTTTATATGCCAGTCTTAATAATAAGAAAAGTTAGAGTAAACTGCACAACATTTATTAAAAAGCAAAACTCTTACTAAATGTGCTGTATGTTTTGGCCGGGTGGTGCTCCACCGTGGCAATGTGCTATCCATTTCCCCCATCGGCTATAAAATAAAAAACCTACATATTGACCTCGCCGCTCCTTTTCTCTCCTCTGGCTCCCTCATCACTCTAATGCCACTCAGGCACGCTTCAGGGCCTTATATGCAACGCACCACTTCCATATCATCAGTGTCGCATCACATACAACGTGCTGACACAGACTACCTCATTACATTGTATAAGTCACGCTGTAATGATGAGAGAGCTGGAAGGGAGAGTAGGAGCGAAACAGTGAGTGTTATTTTGTTTTTTAATTAAAAAAAATTTCAATTTTTAATGTCCAATGGGGGCATGAGGTAGTTTAAACAGGGGGGGGGCAAGGTAGGGGCCCAACACTGGCCTTTACCTTGCTAATCCCCAAAGAGAAAAATCTGTGGGAGCTAGCATTGATTTCCAGTATAATTTACGGCAGTTTTCTGGCTTAAATGATAATAATTTTGCCGGGCCTCTGTGGTCATGCCCCCTTTCCCTGAGGTCATGCGCCCTTTCCACAAAAGTGGCGAGGGTGGCAGAAAAAATTGAAAATTGCGCCTTTTGAGCCCTTTTGCGACTTTTCTACATCAGAAAACTGGGTAGAAATCTTGATAAATTACCACCTAAGAGTTGCTGCTGCTTAGCACCGACATGGCAGCCAAAGGGCAAGTGATTTAGAAAAATCTTATGACCATCAAGAAGCTGGTTGGAACAATTTGGTTGAGATTTATTCCATTAAGAAACAAAGAACCCTCAGTGCTAGGCTTTAACAGTCTTGCCTGCTTGGAAACTCTTTCGTTTTAGGAAGTGGAAGAATTCATGGTTAATGTAGTTAGAAAAACAGTCTAGCTCAGTTTTAACCAAATAGTAGATTACAATCTAATAGTAGATGAGGGCAGGGACCAGTATATCTCAATATTGGGCCACCAGACTGTTTTTCTGTCAGCTTCAACACAGAAGTGGGAAACATTTATGGTTTTGAATTGTATTTTGAGGATATTCCAAATCTTGTTGCCATCAACCTAGTGCTTCTATTTATAAATGCAATTGCCAAAATGTAAAATGTTTATACTTTTACAAAGAGAAGGAAAAATTTGAACAGCAACATAGGGGTGCCAGAAATAAAAAGTTGACATGTTCACCACCTACATGAATATAATGACATATGTGTGTTTTATTAAAAACACATATTGCATAATAAAAATAAATGTGTACCATGTGCATTGTGGTGAAATCAATATCCTTATTCCAGTGAGAACTTCAGGAAGTGGCGACCATTTATTACTAATAAATGAAAAAAATGTTAACCATATGTTTCATATAGATATTTCCATTGACAATCCCACAATTCAGTGCTGAAGCAATGCAAACCGTATGTATCACAGCGCTACTGCCATTGGCATAGATACACTACACCAAGGAAACCTGTGATATCATGATATACTATACATACTGTTTACAATATAAGGCTGAGTTCACACCTGTGTCAGTGCTTCCGTAGTTCTCCTCTGTCAGAGGAACAGATCAACGAAAATACCTTAAGCACCAGTAGTGTTGTATGACGGACAAAACCCATTGGCTTTAACAGGTTCTGTCAGGTTTCTGTCAGGATGACTGTGGTTTTGCTGTACTATTTTTTCCTGCATTTTTGGCCAGATCTGTGACGAAGGCCTCTAACAGAGCATCCAACGCAGATGTAAACAGGCCGAGGGAAGATTTAAACAGGCCAAACTACTTTAACATTGATTGATGGCGATACATTAAAATTACACAGTAAAGGCACACAAGCAGACAGAATGTGATTAATTGGTTTGTTGATGTTCATAAGTGGACGAAAACAGTAGTGGTTTCTCATTTTGCATTGGACTGAGACAATGTACAGCTATGCCGAGCAAGTAAAGACGGCCATAGGATTGGATAACTTTTGGGTGATTGATCATTCACTTTACAGACATCAATCCTGACTCTCCTATTAACATGCATGTTTCACTGGTTAATTTTGTGAAACTTTCAACTTATATATAATGGAAAACAAATGTACACAACACATACACACACACACACACACACACACACACACACACACACACACACACACACATACGCATTAATGGGTCAATTTCTTAAGAAACCAATTAATCTTTATCAATTTGTTTTTGGAGTGTGATATAAATATGTATATATATATATATATATATATATATATATATATATATATATATATATATATATACTGCTAGTGCTCTCATAGCAATATGATCCATAATGGTATCCTCAGTGGACAATAATCACATCATACACTTGTGCAACACTTAATTGCCTTTACTAAGTAACACATTTGGAAATATAGCTTCTAGGTTAATGCCTTCTTTAAGTCATATTTATTTTTATTCTGTTAGAATTTACAATAACTTAAAATGAGAAATATATTTTTTTTATATAAAAGAAAATAAATTATATTATCATCATGTATTTACTGAGCTTGTCAAGAATTATATACTAAAGTGCTGAGCTAAGCAATGAGTAGCAAACCATATGTCCTAATTACTTAAGACATAATGAATGTTTGAGGGTGTAACCTTAAATCCATCTGCAATGCTCATGTAAAGCAATGGATAGAAGATAAGATCAGCTTACTATAATATAATAATATATCATAATATCATCTGAAAGTCAGGCCATTCAATATCCACATTTTTCACTCTGATTATAAATGCTTTGTCTTTAATAATTCTCTGCATTTGTCTGGACTCTTTGCTCAAATCTGAACAGCGGATTTGTTTTTTTAAGTGGAAAATATGAATACAGTAAAACCCTTTCTGGAAAAACATGTTAATAGCTATGTCTTGTTGATTGTAGAGTTATTTGCTACAACAAATTACTACAGCGCTGTGGCCATTAGTATTCATTGGTTAAATCATTGACTAAATCATTTCAACTTATATAATAACTTACATGGGAAAAAGCGAAATTTGATTATTAATACATTTTAACCGAATACTAATGCAAAGCATGGTGGTGCATCATTAACTATAATGAGATATCAATGTCTTGAATGTCAAATGGGACCTACTCATTTATATGGAGATACCACAAATGTGAATAGCAGAGTGAGCACTTATACTTGTATTAATAGTTATAAGGCAAGTTTCATTGTTTCTTGTGCACACATAAGGCTGGGTTCTCAAATCACTGTAAGAAATGCATATTTTTTCGCAAAATGCGGCGAAACCATACCATTTCGCCGCAATTTCTGGCAAAAAAAGTTTATTGACAGTGACGTAAAAACCCAGCCTTAGAAGGATATTAGTTAAAGGGGTATTCTCATCCCAATATGTAATCTAGTCCCTGATGCAATGTTGATAACATATTACCTTCATCCCAGGTCCCTTGCTGTGTATATTACTCTTTTTGAATGAATAGTCACCACTGTGGTCCAGCAACAGTGGCTGCACAGATCCTGCTCTATGCTTTTCTATGAGTCTGGCTAGGTTTTAGGAAGTGCCCATTGGTAGAGCAGCAGTTCCAGGCCACCTCTTTCCTGCTCTATAGTAAAAAAAAACAGCTCCCGGGCATGCACAGTAGCCCTAGAGATTAAGGAAAATACTATATTCACCACCTCCCCTGGTCTTTCGTAGCGACGCGTCCCTGCTGGCATGTGAGATGATGTCCAATCACAGGCTGCATGGGACAAGACTACGTCATGACATAGCTCTCCCATGTGACTGCAGAAACCTGTGATTGGCTGCAGCAGTCACATCGGACAGCTACATCATGACGTCGTTTTGTCCCATGTGACAACTGCAGCCTGTGATTGGCTGCAGCAATCACATGGAACAGCTATGTCATCTCACCTTCTGGCAGGGACGCATCACCACCGGAGACCAGTGGGTATGTCTCTTTTTTATTTTTGTGGAATCGCAAGTGCCCCGATTTCCTTGTTTGACTCTCTGAGTCTGAAAGAGCTATCGGGGGGACTTGCAATTCGTGGCAAATTTATTCGGACCGTAACAAATTTCAGGAAATTTGCTCATCATTGTTTAAGAGACTAGTCTATATAGGGGAAAAGGGATTAGACTATTACATATGGGATGACAGGGATAACTAGACAACCTCGCATTGTTACTGCAGGAAATGGCCAATGTTTGCTAATACTGAAGCTGCTAGTAATATTAAATGGCAGCATCGGGACTGCACATGCAAAGGCAAGCAGCACTCTGAACTTTTCAAGTTAGGGAAGGGCTTAGTATTGCCCACCTAGGCTGGAGAAGCCAGGTAAAGAGGAGCAGAGCATACAGAGATGGGGGTAAGCATTCATTCCACAGCATGTGCACATTGAATGCACATGTGGAAAAAATACAACAGAATAAACTACCAACAAAACAATTAAATACTAATATCCAAAATGAATAAAATCTTACATCTTTATTAAAGTAATACAAAGGTTTATACATAATTCATCTATTTAGCAGTTTATGTAGCATGTATATCCAGCAAGGAACTACATCGACAATAAAGTATAGTGTGATGGTATATCAGCATCAATGATAAGAATTACATACCCATAATATGACATCACCTCTGGGATGGCACCAACCCTGATGCGTGTTTGGGCTTGAGCTTTGTCTGTGGGTGACCTCATAACATAGAATTCAAGTATTTGATCATAGATCAACCATTTAGAACTTGCTGTAAAGCTGCTCAATATTCGCTATTAAATTATTCCAGCAAAACTTATATCCAATTTTAAGCTTTGTGTTTAATTTGCTCACAACTCTATACATGTATGTCAATGCTAAATCATCAATAAAAACTTATAATTTTAAAGTTTCACCATGTAAAACTGTTCTAACAATATTGCTGAGCTTAATCTCAAGTTTTTGCATGGACTTTATTACTCTGACTTAAAGGAGTTGTCCCCTTTCTGCAGGGAAAGAGAGAAAGACATACACACGTTGCCCATAGAAGTCTATATAGAGGGGAGGGAGCAGGAGGAGGGAGCAGAAGCAGAGAGAAGACACAGACACGCTACCCATAGAAGTCAACTAAGAGGGTAAGTGGGTAGGAGAAGAAAAAGAGACACAGACATTGATGCCAATAGTAGTCTATGGAAAGGGAATGGGGAGCAGGAGCAGGGAGCAGAGTGAAAGAGACACAGACATGCTGCAGCTGCTGGTGTTACTCTCAGCTGTTCTCAGTGCTGGATTCTCTGCTAAACTGTTAATTACTGCTATATAATCTCCTCCATCATACTACAGCTTTTATATATATATATATGTGTGTGTGTGTGTGTGTGATTTGAACTGAATGAAAATAGAGCCTGCAGAGGTGAAAAGTGCAAAAAAGAAATGCCATATACAAGGCATGTAATGGTTCGAAATAGTGTTATTCCTCATGTACACACATATAACGACTGAAAAGTCACCTGAAAAGCTAGGTATGCTTTAAAATAAAATAACGCTGTTTCCTGACAAGAAGAGAAAGTTAACATATTCCCTTTAATTATTGTAAAGATATAAGATTGAAGTGTAGAGTCCTGATCAAAATCCTGCATCAGCCGCCTCATCTGTATCCATTATAAACCAATTAATACAATTCACACCATTACTGCAGGGGATATTCTGTTCTGGGAAGTGGTGCAATAATAAACATGTTGCAATAATAAAATTTTCGTCTCTGTTCACACTTGTATCTGAGGCTCCGTTTGGAGCATTTAGGGCATATTCTATTTAGATATTAAGGCAGGAATATCTCTGCATGCATAAATAGACACCACAATGAAAACCCGACAGATTCTATTATAAGAAAATGAGGTCCGTCGAACACCAGTGGTATCGGTCATATGACAGATCCGGCAGAGTGCAATGGCTTCTGTTACGATGCAGATGTGAACATAGCCTTAGACACGAGGAGATGCTGACCAACTATTCACAACATTGCAAAAGACAAACAATAGAGGTCAGAGTCTGTGCTCCACTAATCGAGTTAATGCAAGGTACAGGAAGGAGGCTTGAAGAAGAAAAATGTCTACGCAGTTTATCAGAAAATATATTAGAAAAGCAAATAAAGCAAAATATACAAAAATAAAAATGCAAAAATGTAGCCAAACTGTTCACCTAACCACCCCTTTAAAAAACATTAAATTTTTTTTTTTTTTTTTTTTTTTTTAAATTGTACATTAAATAGTTATTCCCATCACATAAAGTCATTGTTAAGGATCTGCCAGGCACAGCTTCTGTATCCACGCCCATAGGTAATCAGTCTGCACCTGATTCTATGTCTGTGAGACTGACTCCATCTTCCACCACTCAGGATGGCAGGCTTAGGAGTGGGAGAGCCTATCACAGCCTGGCCAGACGGAGCTAGCTCCCGCCCTCTGTCTATTTATACCTGCCTTTCCTGTTCCTCCTTGCTTGTGAATCTTCTCTGTTTGTTTCCTGGCCCTGCTGCAGATTCTGTACTATTTGACCCTGCTTCATATTGACCCTGGCTTACTGACTACTCTTCTACTCTGCGTTTGGCACCTCGTACTCTCCTGGTTTGACTCGGCTCGTTTACTTCTCTTGTTGCTCACGGTGTTGCCGTGGGCAACTGCCCCATTTCCCTTTGTTCTGTGTTTCTTTGTCTGGTTGTCTGTCGTGCACTTACTGAGTGTAGGGACCGTCGCCCAGTTGTACCCTGTCGCCTAGGGCGGGTCGTTGCAAGTAGGCAGGGACTGAGTGGCGGGTAGATTAGGGCTCACTTGTCTGTTTCCCTATCCCTGTCATTACAGTCATGGCATATAACTAGGATATGTCATCTCTTTCTGATCGGTGGAGTTCCAACTGCTGGGAACCCCACCTATCCTGAAAATATAGGGGCCGCATTGCTGGTTCAGCACAGCTCCATTCAAATAAATTCCAATTCTGCTAAAATGGGAATAACCCTTTAATAATACAAACTCACCAATGTGTAACAGACATGTTTTCTGTATAAAACATACTTCACTACGATGGCAGTTCTTCTTAAAATTCAGTTGTTGTTACATCAAAAAGATTCCTTGTCTTCACGCAGCTTATGGTCATCTATAATAATATAAATGGTGTATTCCACTTGTAAATTGAAGTTCATGAACTTGTAAGGAATTCTGAGATTAGACAAAACTTCATAAGCAAGTATTTCAAGAATGTCCAATATCTGCTCAATAGTCTGTCTTTTTACCTGATTAATGCTATTGAACAGATGCACGTATATATCTGAAAAAGAGAATTTATTTATATATATTATTCACAAACATGATGGACTCAAGGGGATGTTAACCTCGCAACTCATGTAATCAATTCTGATGGCAGAACTTTTACATATTCTTTTCCCAAAACAGACAGCTGATGAAATTCCCTGTGTCTTCAGCATGTTCACATTGATCTCATTAAACCATTTCTCTTCTTTTCTGCTCATAATCAATATTCCCAGACTTACATAGTTTAGGCATTTATCATGTGTGGAATGCTAATTGTAAATATATATATATTCCATACGTTTTATACTATTACCTTTTTAACTTCTACTTGATTACTTAGAATCAAGATGAACATATTGTGCACTTTAATGTAGATATTGATTTATTTGTAATATTTCTATTTGGGGGAAAATAAAATATTTTACATTTTAAGGTTGAAAGCACAAACTAATGTAGGATTTAAACAGATGTGTCATATATTTATGCTGTTTTTCTGAAGGCAGCCAAAATAACTAGCAGACAGGCTGATTTCAGAGGTGTCACTATAGCCGGGTTCCCACGGGTCGGATACGCTGCGTAAAAATCATGCAGTGTATTTGACCTGGAACCCACAATACATTCCATCCAAAAATATTGCACCACATCGTGGTGCGGTTTTTTCGAACTGAATTTTCGCTGCGGAAGAAAGGCCTCATACTTACCCCCTCCCTCTTCTCTGCGCGTAGTCCGGCCGCCTATGATGAAGTTGCAGGCCATGTCACGCTACAGTTTGTGATTGGCTGCAGTAGTCACATGAGATAAAACGTCATCCCAGGAGGCCGGACTGGAGGAAGGAGAGCGTTCTGGGTAAGTATGATTTTTTCCCGAAATTGCGATTTTGCGTAATCGTTGCGATTATGCCGCAAATGTCACAACACTTGGCTTTCTGTTGCGGGTTTTGCATCCCCATTGAATTCAATGGGGAAAACCCGCAACAGAAAATAAACAAAAACGCAGCATAAATTAACATGCTGCAGATTTAAATTCCGAACCGCAGGTCAATTTATTAACGGTTACACAGCGGTTTTTTTCGACAGGGTGGGAAAGAGATTTTCTAAATCTCATGCACTTTGCTGCTACTGTAAATGCTGTGGAATTTCCACACAGAATTCCGTTGTGGAAATTCCGCAGCGTTTACGCTACCTGGGAACCCGGCCTTATTAAGTAAAAGTTTATAGTTGTTGCATGTCAGATGCAACACATGGCTTGAGTCAATGATATTTATATATTCATTCTACCCCTTCTACCCTCACTATCCTGCTGTGATTGACATTTTTATTCGTATACACAGTAATAGAGAGAAAAACGTATATCAGCGACTGGAGGGCGAGGGGAGCATGAATATATAAATATCATTAAACTAAAGTCCTGCATTGCATCCGGCGCGCTGCAACTATAAGGGTATGTTCATACGGCAAAAAAATGGCCGGAACATCGGAAGCAGAATGCCTCCAAATGTCTGCCCATTGATTTCAATGAGAAAAACGGCGTTCTGTTCCGACGGGCCGTTTTGAAAAGCGGCCGCGTAAAAAAAACGCTTGCAAAAAAGAAGTCCACGTCCCATCTTCTATAGAAAAACAGCTCCGAAAACGTCCGTAAAAAACGCCGCAAAAAACGCGAGTTTGCTTAAAAAATGTCTGAAAATCAGAAGCTGGTTTCCCTTAAAACAGCTCCATATTTTCAGACTTTTTTTGCTAAGCGTGTGAACATAGCCTTAGGTGTAAGTGATCCTAAACTACATCGATTTACCTAATAAGTGACAGACCGCTGAAATCAGCATGTCTGTGATTTCTTTATGCTACTTTCATACAGGGCAGCATAAATATATGACAGATCCGATTTAATAACCTAATTTTTTAATCAATTTATTGTTTGCACTTAGTTTTATATTTAATTAAAATCAAAACCCTCTTGTTTCCTTTCCATAGAATAGCATCAACTATAATCACTAGTATACTCTAGTTGGGGTTTATGCTGTTAATACCTTTAGATAGGGTAACATATATGGCGTCAGAATAAACCTATTGCCTATCATATTAACCTATAAGATGAGCATGAGAAATTAGAAAAATGGAAAACCTACTTGTTACTTTACTGTGCAATCACATGTGGGACCTTATTTTTGATTGTCCTGTATGTAAATATGTTGCCCCAAGCAGGGACAGACATATCATATGTGCAACCTATGCTGCTGCCCTAGACACGGTAGGTAAGAAGGCCAACTGCCACCTTAAAAATAGCTTCCTACTGTCTATTAGATAGCAAGGGACTGAGCTAATGAGTTTTATAGCCTAAAATGACTGGTGGATTGTTAAAGACCTATAAAGGGGTGATCTATAATGAACTATTCAGGAGAAAAGGTCCCATATACTGTTTTTACACAGGGGGCATGAGACACACATACTCATATTTTTATTTTTCATATAAGCTTAGCAGATGGCTATTAGCTTATTAATATTTTGTGGCTCAGATCTATGTTGGCATCAATAAAGTTATTGGACAGATTCATTGCAATAAATAATTTAAAAGGCAGAACAAAATAAACTTTTTTTTTTCTGCCTTCAGACTGCTTTCTGCCTATAGGCTTTTGGAAACCAAATACTTTTACTGACCAAAACTTAACTTTCAATTGCATTTACTAAAATGGAATTAATGAATGGAATTAAAATGCAGATTACTAAAAATGAGCTACACACATGAGGTGGTAAATGGGATTGTCTATAATATGAATGGACATTCTCAGTATTATTTTGTTGCTTGGTGGATATAACACTGCCTGTGGTTTCAACGTCTTATTATATTTTACTTAAAATAGTAACTAAAAGGCTTTGTTCACACTTGTATCACTGCTTCTATTGACTTATAATGGGGTCCATCATGGTTCTGTCAAAAGGTCCATGCTGCGCTATTGATACAACCAAATGTGATGGAACACCCAACAGAGGCCACGAATGGCAGTGTGACCAGAGCCTTAGTCTTTCCTTGTTTGGTCTACATTGTTGGTTGGCTTCACACGGCCGTAAAGACGGTGCATTTTAGCATCAATATTACAGCCACAACACCTGGGCTCCGGTGCTTTTACTGAACTGAACTTATATCAACATACAATACATCCCTATATATTAACGTCCTTCCTATGTGTAAAAACCGGCCTCAGCGTTATTTAG
This sequence comes from Rhinoderma darwinii, assembly GCF_050947455.1. Taxonomy (NCBI): domain Eukaryota; kingdom Metazoa; phylum Chordata; class Amphibia; order Anura; family Rhinodermatidae; genus Rhinoderma; species Rhinoderma darwinii. The sequence continues at coordinate 213,898,881 of NC_134690.1, read as the reverse complement.
AAAATGACAATTGTATGATTACTGTTAGGCTTCACAGTATCTTGTATTATTTGTGCAGAGGAATCTATGTATAAGGGTCTGTTACCACTTATTATATTTTGGAATAATATGTTTTAGGCTGGGTTCATATTTCGCACCTATTTATGTTAGGTTAACACATTGAACACGTGATGAAAAAGAGATCGGTTTACATAACTTTTATTTGTTTTTACAATCTGTAATTTATTAACCCCAACACTGAAAAAAAAAGATCCAAAAAATTACAGATCTAAAAAATTGGTCATCACAAAAGTGATAGAGCCTAATGCACCTTGGCATCAGTTTCAGTCCAATTTAAATGAGGAGGATCAGGTAATATGACCAAAATGTATCATTTATCTCCTTCCCGTTGCAGCCATTTTTTGTATTTTCACTTTAGTTTTTCCTCCCCACCTTCCACATAACTTTTTTATTTTTTCGGCGATATAGCCGTATGAGGGCTGTTTTTTTTCAGGACAGGTTGTAGACTTTCACGGTACCATATGATACAGTGGGAAACTAGAAAAATATTATTTGTGGGTTGGAATAGGAAAAAGCAATGATTCCTCAATCGTATGGGGGGGGGGTTATGTTTTTACGGTGTTAACCATGCGGTAAAAACGGAATGTTAACTTTATTCTGCAGGTCAATGCGATTATGGCGATAACAAATTTATATAGTTTTTTTATGTTTTGTACTGCTATGAAGTGTAAATTCAGCGTTCAGAACACAAATGCTTTCTTTCGTTTGTGCTGGATGTAAGGCCTCATGCACATGGCCGTGCCTGTAGTCATGGCCGGCCGCAGCCCACATTTTCGGCCCGTTCTCCCATACATATGGGAGCACGGCCAGGAAAATGCAAAAGATAGAACCTGTTCTATCTTTGCGGCACAGTTCTACGGCACGGACACCTATCCGTAGCAATACGGAAAGGTGTCCGCGGCCAATAGAACGGAATGGGTCCGTAACTGCGGACCGTATTACGGTCTGCAATTACGGAGATTTTTTTAAGGTCGTGTGCATGGGGCCTAATACTGGATATGAATACTGGATGTTCCTATGTGCATGGAAATTATCTGTTCCTGTTTTTTTAGAAGAGATATTTTTGTAATCAGAACTCAAAATGGCACTATGATTATCATTGTCATTATTATTAATATTATTTTTACTTCTACTTCTTACTGCTTTTTGAGACTCTGAGGCCCCATGCACACAACCGTAGTTTCATCTATCCGTAAATACTGTCCATAAATACGGATCCGTATTCATCTGCATTTCATCCGTATGTACGGAAGAGTGTCCATAAATATGATCTGTATATATGGAGCCGTAAAAAAAAGAGGGAGGCTGCAAATGATGTCACCAACATGTTGCATACAAACGCTTCCGTAAATACGGACGGTTTACGGATGCACATCCGTTGCCATCCGTTTTTATGGAAGCGCCCCTAGGCGTCTATGGGAAAGTCTGTGCCGTAATTTACGGACAAGACTAGGACAGGTTCTATCATTTTTTTCAGAACGGACACCCATCAGTAAAAATACTGAAAGGTGTCCATGGCCAATAGAAATTAATGGGTTCATAATTACGGATGAAATATGCGGTCGTATGCATGCGGGATTACTATGTTGCTCCATGTTTCAAAAAAGTTGGAAACACTAAATTTGGTATAAGTTGCTATTTATTTGAATGTTTAAAATCTTCACAATACTGTTTTAGTGTTTTTTTTTATTTTATGGTAACATTATACTGTATATTATAAAATAAAAAATTGTCCTAATATAATTAAAATGAAGCAAGCAACACTGACCTCAGTAATTAAATAGATAAACACAATTTTATTGAATTTCGGATTTAGGAACTGCTTTAGCTCTTATAAACACATATTTGATCTTTGACAGACATAGCCACATATTAATTACAATGTCTGAGAAGAAATTGCATTCCTTTCTGATACAAAATGCAGCTCTTTGAAATAAAGTCAGTTCATTTTTCACATTGGCTCTGGATTATGGTAGAGATAGGGTTGCTTGACTTTAGCCATACACATACGGATTAATTTGTGAAACAAGAGCAGTTACTAAAAATGTTTGTTTTCTTATATTTTGAAAGGTATTTAAAAACCCCTTTTTGTGAACATATCATATATCCATAAACATTTGACATAGTAAAAAGATATGTTTAGAAGTGTATAAACCTTGATTCAAGATGTAAAAGTGAAAAGTAATTATGTTTGTAATACAAAGTTATTTTATGCTTTATAGATTTAGGGTTTTAGAATCAGATTTCCGTAATAAACTCATAAACGCTAAAGAATATCGAGCAGATAATTAACTTTTTGCATGGGCCATTGTTCTTGATGGGTTATTTTGTAAAGGTAAGCAAATACTTTCTTGTGTACTGTAATGTACTGAATGCTTAATCTACTGTTTTCATTGCCCATTGAGTGAGGCCACAATGAAACATAATATTACAATTACGTGTACTACTGTCACCATGACTGTTTTAGTAGAGGAGGACACAAAATGGCCCATGTAATAAACTTGCCTCTCAGAGCTCCAGCGAAGTCATTTTATCCTACCTGACATGGCTACTATGTTCTCAATTGACCATTCGGGATGCTGAGTGGCGCATGTTCCGCTTGGCAAATCACTCTAGAGGGCGCTCTATTTAAACTTCTTTCAGTTGCTACGCTATTGCCAGTAATAATGAGTTCTGATGCGGAGGAGAAGATCCACATCGGATTTGCCACAAATTCAATGCAATCTGCAGATTTAGCTGCAGATTTGCAGTAAATTCTACCTTTTGCTTTGTGAAATCTGCACTTAAAATCTGCAACAAATTTATCATAGTTGTTACCCTGTTCCATATTTATTACCTTGATTACATGTTGCTTCCCTTTTACCTGTGTTTGTCACGGATGCCTTAACTTCATTATGGATCTGAACTGAGAGGAAGACTTAGAATGCAGTAGTTACATCAATGCGCTAGATGTATAGTAAGAAGAGGCCATAATGTCTAGGAGAGGCAACTAAGGCGGGATTCACACGACCGGGTCCCGCCCGAGTCCGAGTGTCGGCCGGTAAAATCGGCTATTTTGCCCGGCCGGTTTGCATAAAGTTTTGCATCCGTTCCGGGCCGGGCAGATCTGGACAGTGACATCAGCGGCAACTCCTGAAGGGGAATCCCCATGTGTTCGGGGATTCCGCTTCAGGAGTTTCCCCTGATGTCACTGCCCAGATATGGACAGAGACATCAAGCGCTCTGTCCAGGAGCAGAATCCCCGAACACACAGGGATTCCGCTCCTTCAGGGAGCTAAAATGGAGCTAGCACATAGCAGAGCGGGGAGATACCTCCCTGCTCTGCTATAGTGGCGTCGCTACAGTAGTAGCAGCTGCAGCAGCAGCAGCTGCTACCGGAGCCATGGAAGGTGTCGCCGGGCCAGGGCGCTTTTAACAAGCAGGGGAAGGGAGCCAGCGCAGCGCTTTCTTCCCCCTGCTGTACACCCCGGCCCTGCCACACCGTGTACAGCGCACAGCCATTCGTCTGAATGGCATCAACTCCTCCTCCTCACATGCACTCTGCGCTGTGAGGAGGAGGAGATAGAGCGGCCATCACTCAGGACACATTCCGGTGATGGCCGTGTATTACCCGGCTCCATAGACTTCTGTGGGAGCCGGGCGGCCGGGTACACGGCCGAAAATAGAGCATGTCCTATTTTTTGACGGCCGATTTTCCCGGCCGTCAAAAAATCGGTCATGTGAATAGCCCCATTAGGGGTCTATTATTCCTAATGCAGCCGGGTGCCGGCCGATTTATGAACGGCCGGCACCCGGACGGGAAACCCTGTCGTGTGAATGAGGCATAAGGCAATCAAACGACTTCTCTGTGTCAATACCTGAGAGTCTAATACAGTACATCTGATTTGTTGAGGATGCTCCTAGCAATGTCTCCACTTAGTAATTGGAGAATGAACCTCCTTACAAAATTTGTAGTTGACTGTAAGGAAGAAGTGCGACATTAATTGCAAAACATGGTCAACTTGTAGAGAAAAATAAAAATGGCTATAACATGCTTAGTTGAACACAGGTTTGATAGCGTATGTTGTTCCTTTAGTTGTTTAGCCAGTGAGGAGTTAAATATTTTTGTATGATAATAGTATGAACATTTAGAGAAAAACAAAAATGTCACAAAGAAAAAGATTTAGGGCCAGTTCACACAGAGTTTTTCTACATGTTTTTTGACGCGGAAACCGCGTCGGAAAACACGCCAAAAAAAGGCAGAAAATGCCTCCCATTGATTCCAATGGGAGACGGAGGTGTTTTTCTCCCGCAAGCGGAAAAACTGTCTCATGGGAAAAATAAGTGACATGCCCTATCTTCGGGCATTTACGTCTCTGACCTCCGATTGACATCAATACGAGGCAAAGAAAACTTATTTTGCTGCGTTTTTTGCCCACGGCACTCAATTGAACGCGGCAAACGGCATGCAGGCAGATTAAAATCTGCCTCAAAGTTCCAGATGGAATTTTGAGGCAGAATTTTCTGCCTGCAAAAAACTCAGTGTGAACATAGCCTTAAGCTAGACTCCAGTCGTTTTATTTATATGCATTTTTTTTTTAACATGGAAGGGAAGGCTATAGCCACTTTATAATGTTTTAGGGTCCCTAACAAGGTGTCACTTATCCTGTGACTTATTTTCAGAATTGAAAACTTGGGGGAAAAGGATAACTAAAGGGCTTATACTTGCTGGATGAAAAAATAGTAAAGAATATCACAAAATCACAGAGAGAAAGTAGGTCAAAATATTAAAACATGACTTTTACTACGTGTCCATAAAAATGCTTCATATGAGTGGCAAATAACACAAAACAACTACAGAAACGCAGATAGGAAAAGTTTCTGCCCAGTTTGAAAAACTGTTGAATAGTATTAGATATTAAGGCCAGGATTACACATGCAGTTTTGATGCAGTTTTTGGCTCAGTGTTTTGAGCCAAACATAGAAATTGACACAATAAAAAGGAGATGCATCATTCTATTCTTCATATATTTTTTTTCCTAAAAACTGAACCAAAAACTGCATTAAAGCTGTGTGTGTGATCCTGGAATAATACAAGCAGAATTTATTTTTTAAATAAATGGTAGTACACTTACATGAATGCTACACTACAATGGGTGCAAATGACAAGAAATTACACTTCAGTCCAATGGTGTAAATGGCTAAAAGAGGTGAGTATTGGCAATAGAGTGTTTTATCTCACCTGAACCGTATTCGTAGACTGGGAATGCGATGAGCTGGTGGGAGGAGATAAAGGAGAAAATGCTTGTCCCTAGATGCACCCTCCAATATCACTAGCGCTCTCCCTGTAGATAAAAGACAAATGAAATTTTTTACGTAAAAAGCAAGGGAATATTTCTATGCCAGTTTTCTGAAGTAGAAAAGATGTTTAAAGGTCCAAGAGTCCTATTGTTTTTTACACTGCCCTTACCACTTTTATGGAAATGGGCGTGGCTTTCCAAAATAGGGTGGGGCCATGCCGAACCGACACATTTACTATAATTTACGTCAAAAAATTGGCATAAATTATAGTGGCAAACTACACCTAAACTCTCACTCTGCTCCTTCCACCTGCTCCCCCTCCCTTCCCCATAGACTTCGATGGGCAGCAGCTCCCTCCTCTTGCTCCCCACTGCCCATTCTATAGGCTTCTATGGGCAGCGTGTCTGTGTCTTTCCCGTTTTCCTACTTCTGCCCCCTCCTCTCTCCATTGACTTCTATGGGCAGCAGCGTCTGTGTCTTTCTTTCATCCTGCTCCCTCCTCCTGCTCTCCCATCCCCTCTCCATAGACTTCTATAGCTGTGTGTCTGTGTCTCACACTTTGCTCCCTCCTCCTGTTCTCCCACTCCTCCTCATAGACTTTATTGTCAGAGTGTCTGTGTCTCTCTCACTCTGCAGCTCCCTCCTCCTGTTCCCCGTCCCCTCTTCATAGACCTGTATTGGCAACTGTAACCTGATCAATCAGTGGAGTTTAGAAATGGTATCTACCCTCTCTTACTGCTCTACAGAATCTGTGAGTGAATTCTGAGTGAGGGAACAGTTAAGAAAACATTGAGGGGGTGGTGTATCAAAGACGCATTTTTCTCGAATAAGATAAAGTATATTACAGTATATTTGCTTGTACTATTGATTTATTTATTTTAATTTTTTTATCATCCTGAAATTAATTACAAATGCTCACCATAGTTTATTGTAATCATTTTATTTTTTTTAAGCTTATATGTAGCCAAGCAATGACTGTTAGCTTATAGGCCTTTTCTGCAAAAATGTTGTGATTTGATGGAAATGAAAAGTTTGAAAATAATGTGAACAATAAACAAACTAAAATAATAGTTTTAGGCACATTTATAATTTAAAAGGTGATTTCTATCAATCTTAAAACTACTCATTGTATTATTATTTTGTTGGCTTCGCTTATATTGGCTTTTTCCACTACTAAGAATTCTATATCTCTCTGAATCATGAATATGTCTTTATAAAGGTTATTTTTTTTGATTGACTTTCAACCAATAATAGAGGCACTCGCTAGAAAAAAAAACACAGTTTACAAATAGAAGTTTATGACAGGCTTGAGACCCACTGAACACATGAAAATTCAGCCCCCATCAATAACCCAACTTTAATTATACACTGTAGAATTTCAGGTAGTGCGGAGAAGAAGACCCGTGTCATATTTATGGAGCACTTCAATCAATTATTTGTCAAATCCTTCAAAATGCACTTTGTATTGCTGAAAGCAAAATGTACATATAACGATTTGTTTTCCAGCGCTTTCCAGGCACCTGGGGACCTGCATTTATTGTATACTACTTTTGAAACACTTTTTAACTGACATGGTTTATAGCCTAGTAGATTATATTATTGAGCTAATTAGACAGTCGTATTCCGGCTAGAGATACGGAATTCAATGAACAAAACAAAATGCCTTTAAACCGTTGAGTTACATCCATCTGCTCACAGGCAAGTATCCACATGATTGAATGCAAATTGCAACTGGGCACCGAATGAACATGAACTTGTATCATGCGTTTATTGGACCTTCTAAAGGATTTTATTCATAAACAAAGGCATATTTTTGTTATATTGCAGAACATTGAAACAAAATAATATTTACGTCTTATGGTAAGTAATAGACCAGCCAACATATTGAAAATGTTGCCATTAAATTAGCAGGTAAAGAATTTGGGAATCATTGTCAGCATCCTTGGCTCCTTTTTTTGTGTTGATATGAATGAGGTTTGGATGGGAAAGAGGAAGCATTGTTCTTGCTCACAGGAAGCTGTGCCTTCTCTAATTGGCTCTTCTGATCTCAGTGGAAAATGTATATGGATGTTATCCAATATTAATAAACGTACATCTGCTACTTTTACAGAGGAAAGGTTTGTGATCAATAGACCTACACAAACATTAAAAGTGATCTCTGACAGTGAAGGATACAAAATAGCTCATTACAGGATATGGTATTTACTCTATGTGTGTTAAGGATCTGCCAGGCACAGCTTCTGTGTCAACGCCCATAGGTAATCAGTCTGCACCTGCTTCTATGTCTGTGAGACTGACTCCATATTCCACCACTCAGGATGGCAGGCTTAGGAGTGGGAGAGCCTATCACAGCCTGGCCAGACGGAGCTAGCTCCCGCCCTCTGTCTATTTATACCTGCCTTTCCTGTTCCTCCTTGCTTGTGATTCTTCTCGTTTGGTTTCCTGGCCCTGCTGCAGCTTCTGAACTATTTGACCCTGCTTCATACTGACCCTGGCTTACTGACTACTCTCCTGCTCTGCGTTTGGTACCTCGTACACTCCTGGTTTGACTCGGCTTGTTCACTACTGTCCTGCTCTGCGTTTGGTACCTCGTACACTCCTGGTTTGACTCGGCTCGTTCACCACTCTTGTTGCTCACGGTGTTGCCGTGGGCAACTGCCACATTTCCCTTAGCTTCTGTGTACCCTTGTCTGTTTGTCTGTCGTGCACTTACTGAGCGTAGGGACCTTCGCCCAGTTGTACCCCGTCGCCTAGGGCGGGTCGTTGCAAGTAGACAGGGACTGAGTGGCGGGTAGATTAGGGCTCACTTGTCTGTTTCCCTACCCCCATCATTACAATGTGGCAACCAAAATTTTAATTTTGGAGTAATATTTCAAAATATAAATAGAGCCTGTGCAAATATTCTGTGTGCTCTGGATGCTCTGAATTTATTGACTAATATAAAAGCATTTTCATTTTGTGAAGACTTAGAAATGTAATTAAATAAGGGAAGCATTTTCCTGTAGTTCTTTTAAATCACTTTTCTATAGAATACTTAATTTCTTCTCTTTTTTTTTTTTTTTTACAGTAATTATTAATAAAAACTACCAGATAAAAAAATCTCAAAACATTAATGGCATCATAATAATGCATGTCTATGGAATCAGGGCACTTGCAATTTACAGGGAATTTATTCGGCCAAATCTAATTTTGAATTGGCCCTTAAATTTCTGGAAATTCACTCATCTTTACTTATAATATATTCCCCTGGAAGTATTCAGATATAGATTTTGCTTTTCAGAAAATGTTAAATAAATGCGCACAAGCCTTAGATATTTGCCGGTCTCTAAATATGTCTATGGTATGAACTTTGTATGCTACTAGAGGACTCATCCAGCATGCTAGAGAAAGGGGAGGACCCCCCAAAACATCACATCAGCGCACACCTGTGCACATTTCCCTCATGCAGTTAATCCATGTAGAAGTTTTTTTTAAGAAATGTAAGCCATTTATGACCACATATTGGATGAAAGGTATACCCATGTATTGTTTGCTTTGATGTATTTGCATACAAAAAGAAAGCAACAAAGAAAAAATAATTATTTTCGTGTCGATTTGTGATATTTGTTACTACAGGATTTATACCTACGAATTTGGATTCTTTCTGTTAGTTGTAAGTTTATCAGGACATCTCAAGTCAGGATTAGATTAGCTGTGTCCATAAATAATAAAGATTTTTTTGAGGGCACAGCTAACTAAATTTCCAGATCCGGCTGGTCTATTCAGGGTTTCCAGACTATTTCAGGTTTAAATTCTACACGTGGAAACTGGTTTAGGTTCAGGTACAATTGTCACGATATTTGTATACAGTCACTGACTATTTATTTTGGTTAGATGGGTTGAATTCACCCCAGGGTAATTTCATGTTTTATCTTGTCTGTTTCTGGGGATAACCTAGTATCGTCGCATTGTAGTTATCAATAAAGATAAACATTTAAGTGAAAGGCATTTGTATTTTGTGTCTAATTTTGGAAGTTTGCATTGTTCTTAGTTTTAAGAAAAAAGGAATATGGGAGTGATATAGGAAGTGTTTGAAAATAATATAATATTTTGGGATGTACTATCAATTTCACTAAGGATCTACGGCCATTCCACCAGGTAAATGGTATATCCCACAAGAACAATGCGTTTTTTATTTTCTGACGGAGGTCTAAAGAGGTTTTTTTTATAAAGAGAGAGTGGATTTGTCTGGTATAATGTTAACCCCAGAAATGTCATGGAATTTGAGGTCTAGTGGTGTAGATATGGCTAGCGAGTTTTGGGTTTGCAGATCTAAGTTGACATTGAGGATCTGGCATTTTGATAAATTTATCTTGATGTTAGATAAACAACTAAAATGATCTAGAATGTTGCTTAGGATTGGAAACACTGTTGTTGGGTTAGTGATAAATATCAATATGTCGTCTGCAAAAGCTGCAAGCTGATGTTAGGTCTTATCAGTGGGTTCCATTACTGATAAGAGAATAACGTATTATTGACCAGTACCCTAGCAGTAGGTAGTAGGTACATTGCCACAACTGCCCAAACAAACTCAAAGGACATACCAATGTTTGGAACTCTGCAGTGATTGAGTCAGCAGAGCGTTGGTGATTTTTATGCACTATGCTTCTTAGCACGCGGCGACCTCGCTCCATAACTTTACTGCAACTTTGTGGCTGAGTTGCTGTGATTCCAATAATGCCACCTACAGTTGATCATGGAATATCTAGGAGGGAAGAAATTTCACGACTGACTAGTTGCAACGGTGGCATCCTATTACTCTACCATGCTCTAATTCAGTGAGCTCTTTCAAACTACACATTTGCTTACTAATGTTTGTAAAAGGCAAACTGCATGGCTAGCTGCTGAATTTTATACACCTGTGGCCATGGGATTGAATGAAACACTTGAATTCAATGATTAAGAGGTGTGTCCCAATACTTTTGTCTATATAGTGTATATTATATTTATCAAAAACAACATAGCTATAAGATAATTTGCTATGTGCAGTATGATAATACACCTATAAATATTTGTAAGTTACCAAATAAAACCACTATACAAGTAACAAATATTATCACCATACGTGTTACTGAATAAAAACCACAGTATAAAGACTAATATTACCACCATACAGTGACCATATAGTGGTCACTGTAGTCGACTGCTCTATTTATTCCATCAAAACAATGGAGCCCTGTCACAGCGGTGACAGATGGAAACCATTAGCTAGGTTTCCGTCACCATTGGGTTCAATAGTGAGGGAAACGAAAGCAAAGGTTTCTGTATGCTTTCCGCTGAGGGGGTAACCCGATGGAAACCTCAGATGGAACCCCTCAACGGAACACAGACGGTGATATGAACACAGCCTAACCAGTGAATTGAGAGTGAGCGATCAGTGCATGTTTCAGGGGAAAGGGAAAGAGATGGCTGATAAGTAGCGAAATAGAAATTTTTATGTAATAACATATATCTCACTATTTCTTATCTAGGCCTTGCACTATTGATCTTTAGGGAAAAAATTAAAACAGCAGTTACTTTTTTTTTTAACTGCATCAAGAGACTTAAAGCTGCAAACACATATATGTGTGTATCACTGACAAACAATTTGTTAGACCCCCGGCCGCCATTGTAACCCATTGCCACAGAACAATCATATTATGAGGGGCGCCAATGGGCTGACAGAGGGAGATCCCTACCTCTGTCAAGCTCCTTAGATGCTGTTGTCACTATTGATCACAGCATCTAAGGGATTAAACGGCTGGAATCAAAAGTTACAGCCGAGATGATCAACAGTATGTACTACTATGTCCTACTGAGGTTATGTGATCGCAATAAGGACATAATAGTATGTCAATTTCTGGGAAGGTGTCAATTTGCTTTTCTGACAAAACTTCAGTTGTTGTTAGGTGGCTATCTCCCAAAGTCAAAAGGTATAACCTCCTTGTCCTAGTACTATGACTATACTTATGTTCCTACCATGGTACCACATACCTGATTCTGCTTGACCTTGGTTACGTGACCTTTGGCCTGTTTAACTTTACTCCTGTATTCCCCACTCGTACTTTCTGTTCGGTATATTCTTATATTGAGTTTTTGTTGTTGCCCCTAACAACAATACCTCCAACCCACTCCCGTATATTCTGGGACCACCTCTGCTAGAAGCTTATGTGAGAAATGAAATATCAGACATGCTTAGGGCACCAAAGTCCTGGGAAAAGCTGAGTAACTTAATTTAAATCGTAGTTGTAGGAAAGGGCATACGTTCTTTCCCTGAGTATCCCTTGAACCAGATCATTTCAGTTTTCTATAGCTTACTACCCTCCAGCATTTCTCTGCCCCTTGTATCTTTTGCTCCTCCCCCTCATCTCTGTATCTATATTTTTAATAAATCTGATTACCTGCTCACTGTTTGGACACCTCCCTCTGCTTCTTCTCTTTTGGCTCCTTTAAAAAAACATATAATTATAACACCCCATAACTAAGAGTTTACATTAGGTAACATTTTAACCCCCATTATTCACATTGCTTTAAATTAGCCTTAGAGACATTGGAGTAACATTCAAATATAATATAACCAAAATTCTTCTATGAGGTATGTGAGTGGTCACTTTTATGCAGTTTAGTCATATAACTATTGTATCATGGTATAATAAAACTTATCTAAAGGACTCCTGGGATGTGATCACATTTGGCTTGGAATGATGCCTCATAGTGATCGGTGTTACACTGGGGCTACACATAGACTTTTTGTATCTCCTAGTCTTAACCTAGAAAAATGCATATAATGTGTCCAACGTCTGCATACAGGCTCTATAACACAGGAATAAAAGTACCGTATTTTTTGGACTATAAGATGCAGTTTTTAGCAAGAATAAATCTTGCTAAAAAGTTCCTGCGTCTTATAGTCGGCAGTCAAGGCCCCCTGACCGCTCCGTACTTAACCCCTTCCCGACCCGTGATGTGCCGGCACATTATGGAGCTGGGAGGGGATGATGTATGGAATGGGCTCAGTCCAGGACGCTGTTCCAGGACGTTTAACTAGTTAAAAGCCATGGTCAATAGCGACCGCGGCATTTATAGTGGTGTTCCCATGAAGGACATTAATGACATAGCCACAGGATATGTCATAAATGCCAGATAGATGCAGGTCCCACCTCTATCTCTAGAACGGGGCCCCCTAAACCCCGTTCTATCTTACCCGGTTCCGCTGTCTTCCGGCCACTTCCTTGTCACATGGTCGAGTTACAGAAACAGCACAACTGAGCTACATAGTTTCTGTAACTCCCATAGAACTGAATAGTAGTTACGGAAACAGCATAGCATGCTACGCTGCTTCTGTAACTGCCATTCACTACTAGCGAGTTACGCTGTTTCCGTAACTCATCCATGTATTGCAGTGCATTGTACCAGCGATCTAAACATCGCTGGTTCAAGTCCCCTAGGGGAACTAATAAAATATGTTAAAAAAAAAAGTTCGATACATTTTCAAGAGTGTAAAAAAAATTGAAACGTTAAAAAAAAAAATTTACCATTTTTCCCCAAGCACAATGTAAACATAAAAAATGTATACAAAAAATGGTATCGCTGCGTTCGTAAAAGTACAAAAATATTACAATATATAATTATTTGGCTCACACAGTGAACGGCGTAAAAAAAAAAATTTTAATCCCAGAATCGTTGTATTTTGGTCACCATAGCGCTAAAAAGAATGAAATAAAAGTGATAAAAAAAATCGTATGTACCAAAAAAATGGTGCTAATAAATCTACAGCTCGTCACACAAAACCTAAGCCCTCACACCGCTCAAACGATGGAAGAAAATAAGAAATTTTTTCCTACTTTCTGTTGTCTAAAACCTAGGTGCATTTCATAGTAACGCTGGGTTCACACAACCTATTTTCAGGCGTAAACGAGGCGTATTATGCCTCGATTTACGCCTGAAAATACGGCTCCAATACGTCGGCAAACATCTGCCCATTCATTTGAATGGGTTTGCCGACGTACTGTGCCGACGACCTGTAATTTACGCGTCGTCGTTTGACAGCTGTCAAACGACGACGCGTAATATGACTGCCTCGTCAAAGAAGTGCTGGACACTTCTTTGGACGTTTTTGGAGCCGTTTTCTCATAGACTCCAATGAAAACAGCTCAAAAAACGGACGTAAAAAACGCTGCGAAAACGCAGCGAAAAACGCGAGTTGCTCAAAAAACGTCTGAAAAGCAGGGGCTGTTTTCCCTTGAAAACAGCTCCGTATTTTCAGAAGTTTTTGGTCAATATGTGTGCACATACCCTTAGGTGCGTCTTATAGTCCGAAAAATATGGTATGTATTTATGTGTTAAATTCTATGTTTGGGACTGACAGGAAATTGTGGGTTTCAGATAACTAAAGTTATCACATTAGCGCATGATGCTCTTAATAAGTGTGTCTTTGACTGTAGGACTGTCAGAAACATTATGGGTGGACCAGGCACTTCCAATATGTGATTTTTGGTCATTTTACTTTTTAGTATTTATTTTTTTACCATTTATATATTTTCTTAAGTAATTATATTATAGCTGTCATTAAAAAATTAAGGGTATGTTCACACGAGGGCATCCGTAACGGCTGAAATTCAGCCGTAACGGCATGTGCAGGCGCTTGAACGCCGCGTCCATTACGGACGTAATTGGCGCTGCTATTCATTGGAGTCAATGAATAACGGCTCCAATTACGGCCAAAGAAGTGACAGGTCACTTCTTTGACGCGGGCGTCTATTTACGCGCCGTCATTTGACAGCGGCGCGTAAATTACGCCTCGTGTGAACAGACAAATGTCTGCCCATTGCTTTCATTGGGCAGATGTTTGTCAGCGCTATTGAGGCGCTATTTTCGGACGTAATTCTGGGCAAAAACGCCCGAATTACGTCCGTCATTAGTGCGTGTGAACATACCCTTAATCTAAAGGAAATACATATTATAATAACTAAAGATTGGCGAAATTACGTATTTAATCTACCTTGGTGAATTGCAGACTGTTTTTTCTCATTTGGAAAAGCATTAATAGGTTCTCTTGACAGTTCTAAGAAAAAAATAGAAAATTAATAAAAACATTTTTATTAGTAAGACTGTGAATAATATAATACCCTAGCTTAAAGCTGATCATTACACAAATATCACACATGCTGCCATATTATTACAAATTTTGATGTAACTTTTCAATCTTTTTATTTTTTATACAATACACAAACAAACAACACATCCAAATTCCCTGCTTCCTTTCATAAAGCCATAGGACTATATGATAAACTACTGGTTGCCAACAGTAGTAAATCCAAACATATGAAGTGTACTTTAGGGAATATGGATGTCATAGAACAGGGTCCCTGCTTGGGACCTCCCACTATGAGTCAGAATGGAGAGCCACTCTATAAGTATTCATCCTTTGAATGGCCAGCATGTAATGCTACATTGCTCCTGCAGCTGGCGCTGTAGGAAAGTAGTTAGACATATGTTCCCTTGGCTATAACAGCTGATCACCAGGGGTTAGAGAAGCTGGACATAAAATGATCATCTGGTCCCAATGCTAACTTTGTTTTAAACCTTTAACCGCTTCCCGACCGCCCACAGTAAATTCACGTCGGCGATTGCTGAGCTCTGTGCAGCGCCAACGTAAATTCACAGTGGGTGTTAAAAGCACGATCCGGGTGTCTCAGAGTAGCACTGACACCCGGATCGCGCTATTAACCCCTGCCTCTGGTCCCGGAGACATGACCGGGACCTAATTGGTTGAGGTCCCGGTCATGTGATCGCAGGGAAAGCTTGTTGTAGCAACGAACTGGAAAGTTTGTTACTACAACAAACTTTCCCGGGACCGATTGCAGGTGCTGCAGTCGGTTATAAGGCAGAACCGGAGGCCGTATAACAGCCCCCGGGTCTGCCATGCACAGCAGCCTATGAGAACCAGCCGGAGGCCGGTCCTCATAAGCTTCCTGTCAGTGTGACTCTCAGCGTCACGCTGACAGTTTATAATACGTTACACTACCTAGGTAGTGTAATGTATTATAGCAGCGATCAGTGCTGCAGGTATTCAAGTAAAACAAGTAAAAAGTAAAAAATAAAGTAATAAAAATGTTTTATAAAAGTGTAAAAATGAGTTATGAAAGTTACAAAAACAAAAAATGCTTTTTTTCCTATAATAAGTCTTTTATTATAGGAAAAAAATAAAAATGTTAAAAAAAAAGTACACATATTTGGTATCACCGCGTTCGTAACGACCCAAACTATAAAACTATAATTATTTTTCCCGCACGGTGAACAGCGCAAAAAAAATAATTAAAAAATAATGTCAGAATCACAATTTTTTTGGTCATCAACCCTCCAAAAATATAGAATAAAAAGTGATCAAAAAGTCGCATGTACCCTAAAATAGTACCAATAAAAACGACAACCCGTCCCGCAAAAAACAAGCCCTTACACAGCTTTTTTGACTGAAAAATAAAAAAGTTATGGCTCTGAGAATATGGTGACACAAAAAATAAATAATTTTATTGAAAAGTGATTTTATTGCGCAAATGCCACAAAACATAAAAAAACTATATACATCTGGTATCGCCGTAATCGTATCGACCCGCAGAATAAAGTCAAAGTGCACGGTGAAAAGTGTAAAAAAAAGACAAAAAACATTGTCAGAATTAGTTTTTTTGTCACTTTGCTTGCCAAAAAAATCTAATAAAAAGTGATAAAAAAATCACATGTACACTAAAATGGTACCAATGAAAACTACAGATTGTCCCGCAACAAATAAGTCCTTGCACGGCTCCGGTGAAGAAAAAATAAAAAAAGTTCTGGCTCTCAGAATATAGCGACAGAAATTGTGCAGTGTCCAAAAGCTGATAAGATTGGGCGCCATTTATCAGTGCGACATTGGCCACATATCTGCGGATTATTATTTATTTACCGAATTATTATACCCTTTTATTATGTCCTGATGTACTCTGCCCAATTTACACATACCCCCACATAATAAACTGAAATACCAGCAAAACCCCAAACAGAACAGTTACCAAGCAAACTCTGCACTCCAAAAGCCAAATGGTGCTCCCTCCCTTCTGAGCCCCACAGCATGCCCAAACACCAGCTTACGTCCACATATATGATATTTTATATCCGGGAGAACCCGCTCAACATTGTATGAGGTATTTGTCTTTAGTGGCACAAACTGGGCACAACATATTGTGCGTTAAAATGGCATATCAGTGGAAAATTTTCATTTTCACTTTGCACTATCCGCTGCGCATTAACGCCTTCGCGCACCATGACTTAATAGCATGTCGTGGTGCGGGGGGTTATATATGGAGTGGGCTCATGCGCTGCGCCCGCGCCATATTCTGCAGGTGTCCGCTGTGTATTACACCCGGGACTAATGGACAGGAACAGCGATCGTGCTGTTACAGGAGCCTGTAAAAATGATATTATACTGCAATACATTAGTACTGCAGTGTATTGTACCAGCGACCTAATGATCGCTCGTTCCAGTCCCCTAAAGAGGTTTCCACTGTTTTGGTACCTCAGGGGCTTTGCAAATGCGACATGACACCCGAAAACCATTCCAGCTAAATTTGAGCTCCAAAAGCCAAATATTGTTCCTTCCCTTCTTAGTCTTGCCGTGGGTCCAAACAGCAGTTTATTACCACATATGGCACATTGCTGTAATCAGGACAAATTGCTTTACAAATTTTGGGGTGATTTTTCTCCTTTATTCATTGTAAAAATTAAACATTTCTATGTTTTTTCAGAAAAAAGTAGATTTTCATTGTCACGGCCTAATTCCACTAAATTCAGCAAAAAAACTGTGGGGTCAAAATGCTAACTATACCCCTAGAAAAATTCCTTGATGGGTGTAGTCTACAAAATGGGTGGGGTCACTTTTGGGGGGTTTCCACCGTTTTGCTCCCTCCAGGGCGTTGCAAACGCGACATGGCACTGAAAACCAATCCAGCAAAATCTGCGCTCCAAAATCCAAATGGCGCTCCTTCCCTTCTGAGCTCTGCCGTGGGTCCAAACAGTAGTTTAGTACCACATATGGGGTATTGCTGTAATCGAGAGAAGTAGGTTTACAAGTTTTGGGGTGCTTTTTATTCTTTATTCCTTGCAAATATCTTTTTTTATATTTTTTCAGAAAAAAAGTAGATTTTCACTTTCACAGGCAAACTTCAATAAATATAGCAGAAGACCTGTGGGGTCAAGATGCTAACTATACCCCTAGATAAATTCCTTGAGGGGTGCAGTTTCCAAAACCATGTCACTTTTTGGGGATTTCCACTGTTTTGGCACTACAAGACCTCTTCAAACCCGACATGGTGCCTAAAATATATTATAAAAAAAGGAGGCCACAAAATCCACTAGGTGCTCCTTTGCTTCTGAGGCCGGTATTTCAGTCCATTATCACACTAGGGCCACATGTGGGATATTTCTAAAAACTGCAGAATCTGGGCAATAAATATTGAGTTGTGTTTCTCTGGTAAAACCTTCTGTGTTACAGAAAAAAATGTATTACAAATGAATTGCAGCAAAAAAAAAAAAAAATGTGTCAATTTCCCTTCTACATTGCTTTAATTCCTGTGAAACGCCTAAAGGGTTAAGAAACTTTTTGAATGCTGTTTTGAATATTTTGAGGGGTGCAGTTTTTAATATGGGGTGATTTATGGGGTCTATCTAGTACATAAGGCCCTCAAAGCCGCTTTAGAACTGAACTGATCCCTGTAAAAATCGCCTTTTGACATTTTCTAGGAAATGTGAGAAATTGCTGGTAAAGTACTAAGCCTTGTAACGTCCTAAAAAAATAAAATAATGTTCAAAAAACGATGCAAATATAAAGTAGACATATGGAATATGTGAAATAGTAACTATTTTGTGTGGTATTACTATCTGTTTTACAAGCAGATACATTTAAAATTAGAAAAATCATAATTTTTGCAAATTTTCTCTAGATTTGAAAAAATGGGGCTGGACCTGAAGGCCAAAATTAGCCCGGTCTTGAAAGGGTTAATGACCAGGCCTATTTTGGCTTTAGCGATCTAATGATCGCTGGTTCAAGTCCCCTCGGGGGAGTAAAAAAAGTTAAATACATTTTTCAGGAGTGTAAAAAAAAACTAAAAAAATAGTAAGATTTTTTTTTAAAAACGCCCCTTTTCCCATTTTTCCCTAGGCACAATATGAAAAATAAAATAAATAAAAATGGTATCACCTCATCCGTAAAAGTCCAAACTATTACAATATACCATTATTTAACTCGCACGGTGAATGGCGTAAAAAATTATTATTTTTTTTTTAAAACACCAGAATTGTTGTTTTTTGGTCACCTTGGCGCTAAAAAAAATGTAATAAAAAGTGATCAAAAAATCGTATGTACCAAGAAATGGTAACAATAAAAACGACAACATTGTGTTGTATTCTATGGTGTCAAGATAGATAGATATATATATCTATAGCTAAAATGCATGGAGAAGCAATGAGCGATGGAGGGACTAATGGTAAAGATGAGGAGCGAGGAAAAATTATGCCAAATGGGCATGAATCAGAAGTCCCCCCTCATCCACCACTTCGTAGTTTAGTCTAGGAGCACTGGCTTAGGACTTTTATTTCCTAAAGGGAATAATTTTTTTTTGATCATGTGATCATAGTGTTTAGCATATTTAATGGTGCTTCCAATAACATTGGGTCCGGTGTCACCAGTATTCCACCTATACTTACGGACCCGTTTTCTCTGCACTAATCGGCAGCCCCTTCTCTGTATCAGTGCTGGAAAGAGAGAAGGGGCAGCCCTTTCGGGCAGAGTTTCCGCAGCGATTGAAAGTAAAAGAAGTTCAGACATACCGTTGTCTTGGTGACGCGTCCCTCTTGACATCCAGTCCGACCTCCCTGGATGACGCGGCAGTCCATGTGACCGCTGCAGCCTGTGATTGGCTGCAGCGATCACAAGGGATGAAACGTCATCCCGGGAGGCCGGACTGGAGGAAGGAGCAGGTAAGTTAACTTTTAATACTCTCTAATTATTATGCGGGCCGTGCTCCCATATAAAGTATGGGAGCACTGTCCATAAAAAGTAAAAACAGGACATGTCCTATCTTTTGCGGAGCCTTTCTACGGCACGGAGAAATATACAGGAAGGCGTCCATGGGCAATAGAAGTGAATGGGCAATAGAAGTAAGTACGGACGAATTCTACGGTCGTTTGCATGGGGCCTTACAACACATAATTGGGTATTTAAATAGTCAGCCTTTACTCTATCTATACGTAAGTCAACCTCCCGAGCAATGCCGGGTATAAAAGCTAGTATATATGTATATGTATATATATATATATATATATATATATATATATATATATATATATATATATATATATATGTTTTTATTACATTTTTTATTTAACTATAAATCTGTAATCTGATTGTAAGGTGTGGCAAGGTAGGGGCGAAGTGAACTCCATGCCTAGATTTCCGTTGTAATTTATGCCAGTTTTCTAGTATTAGGGTATGTTCACACGTAGTGGTTTCAGACGTAATTCGGGCGTTTTACGCCTCAAATTTATGCCTGAAAAAACGCCCCTAATATGCCTACAAATATCTGCCCATTGCATTCAATGGGAATTACGATGTTCTGTTCCCACGAGCCTTTATTTTACGCGTCGCTGTCAAAATACGGCTCATCAAAAGAAGTGTAGGACACTTCTTGGGACGTTTTTGGAGGCGTTTTTCATTGACTCCATTGAAAAACAGCTCCAAAAACTACCGTAAAAAACGCAGCGGAAAACGCGAGTTGTTAAAAAAACTTCCGAAAATCAGGTGTTGTTTTCGCCTGAAAACAGCTCCGTATTTTCAGACGTTTTTGCTCACTGCGTGTGAACATACCCTTACTTATAACAAATTTGTTTGGCAGCTGTGGTCCTGTCCCCTTTTCTGAAGCCACTCCCTTTTTAACAAAAGCTGAGAGGATGTTTCAAAAAGGACAAAAGTCGCAATTTGCACCGCAACAAAAATAACGAAATTTTGGCACTTTTGCAACTTTTTTACATCAAAATAGTGTTGTAGAAAGGTTGATAAATTAGCTCCATTGTGTATAACAGACGCTCAGCTGCGAACAGATCTGTTCCTGCCATTTAGAATTCATTAGGGAACAGTTTGGTACTGATATCTATGTAAGAGGCTCTTTGAACAACCAACTGCATATCAACTCTCCACAGCAAAAAGCATATTTTTCCCAGTCAGCTTTGCCTCAATATATCCTGGTATTTTAGTGAAGAAAGGAAATCTTTACTCTGAGAAATTATTTTATTTTATTTTACAACCAGGGACTGGACTTTCTCTCAGCTGTGTACTTCGATATAAAGCCATCAGTGGAACACAACCATTTTCTCTCCAGTCACAGGTTTTAAAACTTAGCTGGTTTGATCATCTCACATGAAGGGCTATCACCATGAGGACGATTTGATGTCACTAGTCCCAAGCTTCTCCAGATTCCCTTCTAATGCTTAAAAGACATCTTTACTGAGACAAAACATTTATACTGTTCTTATGGAAGTCATGTTGCTTATATTTTATCAAAATAATACCTCATGACTGGTTTATTGCAGTATATTAGATATTGTAATAGTAAAGATGTGTTTCTATTGTACGTAAAGTGCTAAAAGGGTCAGTAAAGTTGTGTTTGGTTAGCCGATACACAAATATTAAGCAGTAAAAACTAGTTTTGACTGGTTCCCCAAGGAGGGTGTTGGGAGCATGTCCTTGACCATTACAGGGACACACCTGGGTGTATCATACTAGTACTATATTTTACTTCTCTTTTACTTTCTATTTCATATTGTGTCAGCGCCCAACTGTCGTCAAATGATAGGTGAAGTGTCAAATGATGCTCTATAATTCTCTCCCACTTTGCTAAACAATAAAAGAAGTGGAATGTCCTTCAGACTCCATCAGACCCAAAACTGTGTGTATCTGTGTCTAGTTGTAGTAGACGGCCGTCCTCTTTTACAACTGGGAACACATGGTGAACTGATTTGATAATATTTGTCTGTCACCTAATCTTTGCATTACTCTAACAATATGAATAAAAGTTCTCATCTTTCACATGATATTGTATAGATTAGGAATGGAAATTCACTTGCTCTTATTTATGGCATCAATCTGTTTTTGTATGTTGTTCTGTTACAAAACAGGACATAAAAGTAGGTTAAGGTTAGTTGGAAATGTATAACATAGAGATTATTTATTAAAATATAACTCCAAAAAGACAAAATTCAGCTGATGTCTGGCGTTAGGCCACTGTACAGTATGTTCCTGAAGACAGTGGCTCCAGCTGACAGACAAATATTGACCCCCAAACTACATTTTCATGAGCAGTAGTCTGTATACGAAATATCTATCTGAGGTGTCGATCAGGGAGTATGTTCTATACAGACTCCGGGACCGCTCATGACAATGCAGCTCTGCAGCAATGCACTCACTGGTGACCCAGATGTGGCTTGGCTGAAGAGTGGCGGATATCACTGGGACTGCAGCATTACGATAAATAAGAGCTTCTTTTTGGTAGGGGGAGGTTTTATGGGTGGGGACTTCAGGACAAGCTGATGGTTGAACTGTTGCAATGAACACTTGACCTAAAAAATATAAAATAATGAATAAAACATAAAAGTCATAATCTGGAACCTGATGGTCTGGTACACAGAAATGGATTTCTCCAGGCCATCCAAGATTTTAACTATGAAGAAATGTCATTGAGGGTGAGTGGGTGTATTTAACACCTTAGAGCATAATCACGTACATGCACGGCATGGGAAGGCAACCATTCACGCATTTCGCCATGTATGTACGTAATTTTAATCGTGCGGGCACAGAAGTACAGTGACTGACAGTCAAGCATTTGCTGCAATGGCTAGGTTTGGAGAAACCTGCAATCCCGGCCAATTAACCCCTTAAATGATGCAGTCAATAGCGACCATGGTATTTAACCCCTTAACGACATGCCATGTACATGTACGTGGCAGTCTTTAAGGCGAAGTATGGAGCTGGCTCACTGACTGAGTTTGCTCCATTCTTAGCAGGTGCCGGCTGTGTAATATAGTCGACACCTCACTGCAACGGGCGGAATCAATGCGGTGTGCCGATAGTCGTCATGGCAGCCTGGGGGCCTAATGAAGGTCAGTAGGATATGCTTGTCTCAAAGATTGAGCCATGTAAGTTCACACGACCACTACAGCAAAACTGCAAACAGCTCATTAAATCAGTCCCATAGGAGACTGTTAGAAACATTATATACTGCAATACATTAGTATTGCAGTATATCATGTAAGTGATTTCAAGTCCCCTAGGAGGACTAGTAAAAAACAGTTAAATCAAGTTTTTAACCCCTTCCCTCTTTGGCCACTTTTGACCTTCCTGACAGAGCCTAATTTTTCAAATCTGACATGTTTCACTTTATGTGGTAATAACTCCGGAATGCTTTTACCTATCCAAGCGATTCTGAGATTGTTTTCTCGTGACACATTGGACTTTATGTTACTGGCAAAATTTGCCCGATACATTTAGTATTTAATTGTGAAAAACACCAAAATTTAGCGAAAAATTGCAAAAATTAGCATTTTTCTCAATTTAAATGTATCTGCTTGTAAGACAGGCAGTTATACCACACAAAAATGTTGCTAACTAACATCCCCCATATGTCTACTTTAGATTGGCATCGTTTTTTGAACATCATTTTATTTTTCTAGGACGTTACAAGGCTTAGAACTTTAGCAGCAATTTCTCACATTTTCAAGAAAATTTCAAAATGCTATTTTTACAGGGGCCAGTTCAGTTCTGAAGTGGCTTTGAGGTCCTTAGATATTAGAAACCCCCAATAAGTCACCCCATTTTAAAAACTGCACCCCTCAAAGTATTCAAAACAGCATTTAGAAAGTTTCTTAACCCTTTAGACATTGCGCAGGAATTAAGGCAAAGTAGAGGTGAAATTTACAAAGTTCATTATTTTTTTCCAGAAATTCATTTTGAATCCATTTTTTTTTTGTACCACAGAAGGTTTTACCAGAGAAATGCAACTCAATATTTATTGCCCAGGTTCTGCAGTTTTAGGAAATATCCCACATGTGGCCCTAGTGTGCTACTGGACTGAAGCACCGGCCTCAGAAGCAAAGGAGCACCTGGTGGATTTTGGGCCTCCTTTTTATTAGAATATATTTTAGGCACCATGTCCGCTTTGAACAGGTCTTGTGGAACTAAAACAGTGGAAACCCCCCAAAAGTGACCCCATTTGGTAAACTACACCCCTCGAGGAATTTATTTAGGGGTGTAGCAAGCATTTTGACCGGCCAGTTTTTTTGCAAAAATTTTTGGAACTAGGCCATGAAAATGAAAATCTAAATGTTTTCAAATAAAATGTAGGTTTAGCTAATTTTTTTTCATTTCCACAAGGACTAAAGAAGAAAAAGTACCATAAAATTTGTAAAGAAATTTCTCCCGAGTAAAACAATACCCCACATGTGGTAATAAACGGTTGTTTGGACATACGGCAGGGCTTAGAATGGAAAGAGCGCCATTTGGCTCCTGGAGCTCAAATTTAGCAGGAATGGTTTGCGGAGGCCATGTCACATTTACGAAGCCCCTGAGGGGACAAAACAGTGAAAACCCCCAACAAGTGACCCCATTTTGGAAACTATACCCCTTGAGGAAATTATCTAGGGGTATAGTGAGCATTTTGACCCCACAGGTTTCTTGCAGAAATTTTTGGAAGTAGGCTGTGAAAATGAAAATCTAAATTTTTTTCAAATAAAATGTAGGTTTAGCTAATTTTTTTTTCATTTCCACAAGGACTAAAGGAGAAAAAGCACCATAAAATTTGGAAAGAAATTTCTCCCGAGTAAAACAGTACCCCACATGTGGTAATAAACGGCTGTTTGGACACACGGCGAGGCTGAGAAGGGAAAGAGCGCCATTTGGCTTTTGGAACTCAAATTTAGCAGGAATGGTTTGTGGAGGCCATGTCGCATTTGCAAAGCCCCTGAGGGGACAAAACAGTGGAAACCCCCAACAAGTGACCCCATTTTGGAAACTATACCCCTTGTGGAAATGATCTAGGGGTATAGTGAGCATTTTGACCCCACAGGTTTCTTGCAGAAATTTTTGGAAGTAGGCTGTGAAAATGAAAATCTAAATTTTTTTCAAATAAAATGTAGGTTTAGCTAATTTTTTTTCATTTCCACAAGGACTAAAGGAGAAAAAGCACCATAAAATTTGTAAAGAAATTTCTCCCGAGTAAAACAGTACATCACATGTGGTAATAAACGGCTGTTTGGACACACGGTGAGGCTGAGAAGGGAAAGAGCGCCATTTGGCTTTTGGAACTCAAATTTAGCAGGAATGGTTTGCGGAGGCCATGTCGCATTTGCAAAGCCCCTGAGGGGACAAAACACTGGAAACCCCCAACAAGTGACCCCATTTTGGAAACTACACCCCATGAGGAAATTATCTAGGGGTACAGTTTGACCCCACATGTGTTTTACAGAACTTATTGGAAGTAGGCCATAAAAATGAAAATTTTCAAAGAAAATGTAGGTTTAGGTATTTATTTTTCATTTCCACAAGGACTGAAGGAGAAAAAGCACCATAAAATTTGTAAAGCAACTTCTCCCGAGTAAATCAATACCCCACATGTGGTCACAAACATCTGTTAGGACACACGGTAGGGCTCAGAATGGAACTAGCACCATTTGGCTTTTGGAATGGTTTCTGGGCGCCATGTCACATTTGCTGAGCCCCTGTAGTACTAATACAGTGGAAACACCCCAAAAGTGACTCCATTTGGGAAACTGCACCCCCTGAGGAATCATCTAGGGGTATAGTGAAAATTTTGATCCCAAAAGTTTTTTGCTGAATTAATTAGAATTAAGCCATGAAAATTAAAAATAATTTTTTTTTTCCAACAAGATGTAGTTTTAGATCAACATTTTTCATTTTTACAAGGAATAGAGAAGAAAAAGCACCCCAACATTTGTAAAGTAATTTCTCCTGAGTACGGTAACACCCCATATGTGGTTATAATCAGCTGTTTACGTATATGGGAGCATTCAGAAGAAAAGGAGCGGTATTTATCTTTTGGAGCGTAGATTTTGCTAGAATGGTTTGCGGACGCCATGTTGCATTTGCAAAACCACTGATGTACCAAACAAAAGTGACCCCGTTTTAGAAACTACACCCCTAAAGGCATTTATCAAGGGGTGTAGTGAGAATTTAGACTCCACAGGTGTTTTGCAGAAATTAATACGCAGTGGATGGTGCAAAGTGAAAATTGCAATTTCTCCACTGATCTGCCTATTCACCGCACAATATGTTGTGCCCCTAGAGAATCTTACCCCATAAATTGTTAAGCGCGTTCTCCCGGGTATGGTAATGCCATACTTGTGGACATAAATTGCTGTTTGGGCACACTGTAGTGCTAAGAAGGGAAAGACCGCCATTTTGAGCATGGATTTTGCTTGGTAGTAGTTCTGTTTGAGGTATTGCTGGTATTTCAGTTTATAATGTGGTGGCATATGTAATCTGTGCGGAGTCCATCAGAGCATAATAAGAGGGTATATTATATACAATTATCCATAGATGTGTGTTACGCTGTGAAGCAATCCGTTATGCACAGGCCGGTGTCACACTGATAAACGGTTTTCTTTCTTATCCCCCTTTTGTAACGCTCTGCACCTTTTGTGGACTTTTTCTCCTTCATGGTTTGGGAAATTTTGCTGGGAAAGTTTTGCGCTGGTATAATACGGGCACCCTCGCTTCCAGCGGATGTGCCATGTCCATTCCCTTTCCTAGTTCCTAAATACTAGGGCCCTGAAACTGAAGGAAAGTTCCCCTCCGGCCTGCGCATTGAGATGTTTTTCATCACCGCATTACTAGTGCCATAACTTTTTTGTTTTTCAGTTGATTGAGCGGTGTGCGGGCTTGTTTTTTGCAAGACGGGCTGTAGATTTTATTGGTACCATTTTAGAACACATACGACTTTTTGATCACTCTTTATTTCATTTTTTGGTAAAGGAAATTACCAAAAACAAGCAATTCTGGAATAGTTTTTTATTGGGTTTTTTTTCGGCATCCACAGTGCGCCCTAAATTACATGTTAGCTTTATTCTGCGGGTCGATACGATTACGGCGATATC
Source organism: Rhinoderma darwinii (assembly GCF_050947455.1). Lineage (NCBI taxonomy): Eukaryota > Metazoa > Chordata > Amphibia > Anura > Rhinodermatidae > Rhinoderma > Rhinoderma darwinii. Next base: position 213,872,334 of record NC_134690.1, on the reverse strand, counting down.
AAATTTTTATAGTTTTTTTTATGTATTGCAGCTTTTGCACAACAAAATCACTTTTTTTATAAAATCATTTGTTATAACTGTTTTATTTTTGCGTGCACAAAGCGGTGTCAGGGATTATTTTTTGCGGGACGGATTGTCGTTTTTATTAGTACTATTTTGGAGTAAATGTGACTTTTTGATCACTTTTTATAGCATTTTTTGGTAGGAGATGTGACCTAAAAACAAAGATTCTGGCATTATTTTTCATGTTTTTTTTTTACGGTGTTCACCATGCGGGATAATTTACATAATAATTTTGTAGTTTGGGTCGTTATGGACGCGGCGATACCAATTAAGTATAGTTTTTTTAATTTTTACGGTTTTTCCCATCATAAAAGGCTTACTATGGGAAAAAAGTCAGTTTAGCTTTATTTTTATTTGAAATGTGTGTGTGTTTTTATTGTTTTACCACATTTTTATTAACTTTTTTAACTTTTTTGACTTGTCCCACTAGGGGACATGAGGGCCTGATGCCCCGATCGCTACTCTAATACACTTCACTACATACGTAGTGCAGTGTATTAGCGCTGTCAGTTATTCACTGACAGCAAGCCTATGAGGACGCGCCGCAGGCGGGTCCTCATCGGCTCCCATACAAGGCAGACTCGGACGCCATTTTCTGGCGTCCGATTGCCACAGCAACCCAGCGATTGCATCACTGGGTTGCCGGTCGGGTGAATATTGAGCGCAGGATCTGAGGGGTTAATCTGCCGGATCGGAGAATAGCTCCGATCCTGGCAGTTACAGGAGGGTGCCAGCTGTATAATACAGCTGTCACCCCGCGGTGATGGTGCCGGCTCTGCTTCTGAGCCCGCACCATCACTGCGCCGTACCTATACGGCGCTTTGCGGGAACACCTTCCCGGCAGCGCCGTATATATACGGCGGATGTCGGGAAGGGGTTAAAATTAATGTTCCCCAAAAAAATATTAAGGTTCAAAAAGCCCCCTTTTCCCATGTTTCCCTAAAGTAATGTTAAAAGTAATATTAACATAACTGGTATCACCAAGTCCATAAAATTCTGAACTCTTACAATATAACTTTGCTTAACCCGCTCGGGGAATGCTGTAAATAAAAACAAAAATTGGTTTTATTTGTTAGAAGTGTAAAAAAACAAAAAAAAATAGACATATATGGTATCACCCCCCAAAAAAAAAAATCAAAGATAAATAATAATTCTAATGTACCCTAAAATAGTTCCAATGAAAAATACATCTAGTCCTGTAAAAAACAAGTCCACATATGGCTACATCAAAAAAAAAAAAAAAAGTTATGGCTCTTGGACTGCTGTGATGCGAAAACAAATTATTATTTTTGAAAAGTGTTTTTATTGTGCAAACGCAGTAAAACATAAAAAACGATCATACTGACCCATAGTAGAAAGCTAACATGTAATTTACACCGCATAATGAATGGCGTAAATTTAAAACTTGAAAAACAATGCTGGAATAGCTGGACAATATTGTCCCCAATTTTTTTTTTTTTTAAGTTTAGCAATATAATATATGCACACAAAAATGATGCAATTAAAAAATACAACTCGTCCCGCAAAAAACATGAAAACAGTTGGGAGTGTTGGGAGGAGGCAGGAGATCTTGCAGCGGCATTCTGACTGGGGTCGGTGCCGGCCCGGGAGTGGACTAGTCCAGTCACCAGACCTGTCACCTGGTCCACTCCCGGGCCAGCACCGATCCCAGTCAGAACGCCGCCACAAGACCTCCTGCCTCCTCCTAACGGTGAGTCACAACAGGAAGAGCGGAGAGTGGTAGCGGTTATGTGGCACTAAGTACAAAGGGGGAGGGGGTTGTGTGGCACTAAGTACAAGGGTGAGGGGATTGTGTAGCACTAAGTACAAGCAGAGGGGGATTGTGTGGCACTATGTACAAGGGGGAGGGAGGTTGTGTGGCACTATGGTTACTAAGTACAAGGGAGAGCTGTGCGCAATATATACAAGGGGGGCTGTTTGTGGTGCTATCTACAAGAGGGACTGTGTGTAGCACTATCTACAAGAGGGGGCTGAGCGTGGCACTATCTAAAGGGGGCTCTGTGTGCCGCTATCTACAGGGGGGCTGTATGGTGCTTTCTACAAGAGGTGTGTGTGGCACTATCTACGGGAGGGCTGTGTGTGGCGCAATCTACAGGGGGGCTGTGTGTGGCGCAATCTACAGGGGGCTGTGTGTAGCGATATCTACAAGGGGTTGTGTGTGGAGCTATACAGGGGGGGTTGTGTGTGGGGCTATCTACAGGGAGTGTGTGTGGCACTATCTACAGGGGTGGGCTGTGTGTGGAGCTATCTACAGGGGGCTGTGTGGCGTTATATACAAGAGAGGGGCTGTGTGTGGCACTATGTACAAGAGGGCTGTGTGTGGCGCTATCTACAAGAGGGCTGTGTGTGGCGCTATCTACAATCGAGCTGTGTGTGGCACTATCTACAACGGGGCTGTGTGTGGTGCTATCTACAAGGGGGGCTGAGTGGCACTATCTACAAGGGGCTGTCTGTGGTGTTATCTACAAGGGGGATGTATGTGGCGCTATCTACAGGGGGCTGTGTGTGGCCTCCTTACTTTTTTAATTTTTTTTCTAAATATGCTTATGTAAACTACCTCACAGAACTATATTGCTTGTAAAATGTAGAAATGGTTTTATGCCTGAGTTACATTAAAAAAAATTGTGCAAAAAAAAATATACATCATTGATTGATTGGTAGAGAAAGCAAACATGTCGAGGGGGAAGGAGATGTCGGGAAAGAAGTTGGGGGGTGCCAATCTGAATCTTTGCCCTGGGTGCTGGAGAACATAGCCACACCTCTGATCATGTAAACTATTATATTCCATTTTGAATGAATGGCAGTGTGGGTCTGTGAGATCAAACCCCAGGCTTGGCAGGTGAAGCTGAAGAGGTAAATGCAAAAGTCAACAAAAGGAAACTTTCTATTAGTTGCTATATCCTTTAACATGTTTATCTCATGAAAGAAATACACCAAAGTTACGAGGTTCCCTAAAAATGATAATAATGACATATCAGGACAGAACACGCAGATTTACATCAGTCATTGTTCTAAACATAACTAAATATTTGTTATGTAATTAAAAAATTCTCTAAACCTTTAGGACCCATGCACACGAGCATATTTGGGACCCATGTTGTAAGGATCCTGAATACGCAGCCCATAATAATCTATGATCCCTTATTGTACCTCCATGCAGGGCCGGCCTTAGGGGTGTGCGACCTCTGCCATTGCACAGCGCAGGGCGCAGCACTCCAGCAGGTGGAAGGGGGCGTTATGCTGGATCCCTTCCCCTGCTTGTTTCAGAAGCGCCCAGGCCCGGCGACTCAGCTGCCGCCTTTCCGCCTGGGCGTTTCTTCACTCAGTGGCATCGCTACCACTGTAGCAGCCATAGCGGCTGCTAGCGGCGACAACGGGCATAAGGACACCCATGATGGACCCCCCACATGGCTGGCGGCGCCACTAGCAGCAGCAGCAGCTGCTATAGCGGTAGCGACGCCACTATAGCAGAGCAGGGAGGTATCTCCCTGCTCTGCTATCTACTAGCGCCACTGTAGCTCCCTGAAGGAGCAGAATCCCCAAGTATGCATATGAGGAAAAATGAAAATCCAGGGTTAATAAATAAACAAATAATATTCACAATATTGTTTGTGAGTTAAGTTAATAGCCTTCAAAAATTCATATGCGAGGCATTACGGAAATGTTAGTCTTAATTTGTTTTTTCATTAATCACTATATATATTTAATGTATAATATCTTGGTGGATGTTTTACTATACAGCCTGGAATGATAATTGACATATTAATGAATTCTAGCATGACCAGGCTCTTTGGGGCTCTCTACAAGAGATATACAGTTATGAACTTATAAATGCTCTAACAGCAATTATACGTTAAGTTTATGAGCACTATAATGTTTAAGGTATGTAATTCCATAAATCTCTGACCAACGTGAACCAAGATATTTGTACATTACGACTCATTATTATATTATATAGGGTAATTTTCCAAGCTGCTTTATTATTTATTTTAACTATTAAAATACAACAGCAATCCTTATTTTTGTAGCATATAATATCTTAGCATAAATCAGATTAGACAATTTTAAGAAAATTAACCAACTTTTTAAAGAATGAAATTAGGCTGGAAATAACACAAAGAAAATTACTTGTACATAAATTAGAATCTATTCTTAGATACCAACTTTAGGTGTACATTTTATGACGATAAGAGCCACGTCTCCCGCCAGAAGTTGAAAATTGAAGGTGGAAGCTTCGCAGGAGGGCAGTGACATACTTCACATAGGAAAGAGGAATTCCCATAGCAAAGATCAAAATGGGCCCCCCATTATGGTGCCGACTCTTGTCACCAAGGACAGAAGGGCCCGGTGTTTATTTCTACCTCTACATACCCTTTCCCAGACCCTTTGGTCCCATCCACAACTCCTTGTTTGGTACAATGTAGTACCTCTGGAAAGGGGAGTCCTGTACAAATTCTCGTTAATCAGTAGCAAAGGGACCGGGAACAACCAGGGCTAGACCCCCTCTCTTCAAGGGCCCCATAAGTAGCCACATGCTCTGCCTCTATGGTTTATATACCCTTGCAGGAGAGACTTCTGGCATGTTACTAACATACAAGCTGTTTCAATACTTTGCCAAAACAGCCAATTTCTAATTTCTACTAAATAAGAATTTAAAATATACCATCTATATAAAGCTATGTTCATACCGTCAGAGGAGCACAACAAGGGAATAACCGGGAAGTGACAGTTCAGTTGCACCACAGACACCACTGGTGGCATACGGAACCCTTTGATCTTAATGGGTTTCCATGATTTTATTGGAAACAATAGTGCAGCATGCTGCGCTATTGTTTCCAGTATTTTAGGCGGAATCTGCGATGGAGGCCCCTAACTGAGCCTCCAATGCAGATGTGAACTAGGTCTAATGTGGCATAAAGTCATGCAACATTTTTTTTATTCCGATACTACCTAGTAATTTCTAAAACACTGTAGCAGGGAAAAGCACATACAGATTTTCTGACCTCTCTGAATCAACATTCTAGGTTATTAATAGCATTAACCATAGTCAATATAATCCCATATCAATGTTTAACTCTAAACATTAAACTTATAGTTGCCAAGCTTTAATCTTAATTATTTTTTTTTCTTTTATTAGCTTCAGTCCATTGGTATCTTACCTCTACAGTATGTAGGGAATATATAGAATCAAAAATAATGATTTATCAAGTACTGAGCTAAGTTATCTAAGAACATATGGATGTAAACCCTCAGGCCCAGGGGCTTATGACAGAGCCACATACACAAAGTCTGTAGGGTAGTGCACAGAGGAGCCATAGAGGCACTCTTGGGTGTTATATGTGCAGAGATATTCTCCATTAGAAGTATACCTGCCTACAAAGGAAGTCTGATGGTTCACTGCAGAAAAAAAATTCTGATTCATATGGAATCCAACAGAAAAAACCTCTGTATGCCCACATATGAAATCTGAGGCATACAGCGGTACATTAGAAGGCTTATGCATCGCTATAAAAAGCTCTATTATGGCTCCGTACAAAACAAAGCCATTATACGGCCGAGTGCAATAGCCCATATTCACATTTATCTTTTGTGAACCATTACTTCATTCTCCCAGCACAAATGATTTATGTTTTTACCAGTGTTAGAAACAGGTAGTAGCATCTTTGCCACATAGAATATGTTCTTATTCATAATTTTTACCAAACCTACATACAGTATCTCAGGCATACACACATGTAAAAGAGAAAAAAAAAACAGCAGCAAGAGCCACTGGTGTGATCACCACATACTTCGTCCTGGGATTTATGATTCCTCAATGGAGTGCATTTGGAAGGGGGGCTTGTAGGCAGACAAGGAATTCTGTATGAGAAAAAATGTAGAAAAGATCCTCAGCACATCCAGATTAGAGAATATAAAAAAGAGCTTTATTTTATCATAGGTTAAAAGTCCAGGAGGACAATGGTAGGGCGTGTTACCGCTAGCATGTTTCGAACTAAGTGTGCTATGAGTAAGAACACTGTGTTCGAAACGCGTTAGCGGTATTACGCCCTACCTGTGTCCTCCTGGACTTTTAACCTATGTTAAAATAAAGCTCTTTTTTATATTCTCTAATCTGGATGTGCTGAGGATCTTTTCTACATTTTTTCTCATACACACATGTAAACATGCTAGGTCAGTATTCAAAGAAAGTCAGTTAATCCTCCATTATGTTTTTAAGCTTGGAAGAAGACCAGAGTACATGACGGAAAACCACACAAGTACAAATATTCAAGGAACACTGAGAAGAACTGAGTTTTCTCCACCTTTAGTAGCAATAATTGCAGCAAAATTCCTGCTATAATTTGACATCAGTTTTTCGTATTGCATTTGGAATTATAGTTTAATGCAGACACAATAATAGGTTTTCATGCCTGACAAAGGACCAAGCTATGATATATTATAATACTATATTAGAAAATTGGAGCATGTCTTCTAATCAGTTATTCCAGATATATTTACAATGTATAGTCCCAGAGGACTTCTTTATCAGAAAAAAATCCATGTAGAATTTGTGAATTCCAATTTGTAAAACAGATCCCATGCCAGTACCGTATCTATGATTAATGTGTGGTATCCCAGATGTTTTTATTGCCCCATTTCATTACTATTTTAGTAACATTAAGTTCTACACTTTCTTATCAGGCAACTGTGTTGCGGTACATTGTAGCTCTATCATAAAATGAACATGTTTATTTCCCTACAAAGCAGATTTATGTAACAAACAATCTGTGATGGTCGTACTAAAGCTTTCCAATTTTCTTTTATAGCTTCCCAAATAAACCGTGTCCCTTATTAAACATTGCATTGCATTTTTAAAATGATGTATATTCTTAAGCGTACTTAATAATATTTTATTATTATAAGATAGTGATCGGAAGGCCACAAACAAGCTGTTATGAGAGCAATAAAAGGTGCTTGTATTAAACGTCATCAGTTTAGTTTATATCTGACCTCTGTCTCCACTACTGTTATTGAACCTTATAAATATCACAGATAAAGCTGTGTCATTCATAAATCACAGCTGGCAGAATGGAAGTTATATCTGAAACAGCTTATCCTTGTAAGGCATATGATGAACACCAGTCGCCTTAATGCTTTGTATCTGTTTTTATTTTATTCCCAGCCTGTAAACGGATTCCTACTGTATCTCATATATTTGTTTTGCTCTCCCTGCTTGGAATTAAAAGATAGAAGGTTTGTCTTGTGAAATGAAGCCCTGGGACCGGCACTGCCGTGAACTGATACTGAACATTCATCTTTGTGAAAAAGCCAAATTTTGTACTTAGGTATAATTAGATATGAGACATCTTGGCAAGCATCAGAATTTGTCAGACATAGTATGATTCAAAAATAATGAATGAATTCTGGAAACAAAATGCAGAGCTTTGGGTTTTTATCAGAGAGAAATATATCAATGGTGCAAATTATACTCCAGTTATTTCAGTGGCAATTCAACACAACCAATTGTCCCATTTTTGTCATCACTTATTGACTTACAATTAGAAAATGTACCAGGCTACTACAGTGAGGACACTCAACCATCATAGTTTCTGTTCACATCACGTTAGGGTCATATAATTCAGGTAGCTCTTTTTTTTTTTTTTGCTTTTTTAACCCAAGATAAAGGACTTTAAAGCCTAAATTCCCATAGACTTGCCCACGCAGTAGCAGTTGCTGATGGGGAGTGAGGGGCTGCTGGGTTAAACACAGAAAACGTGGGCCTTTTCCTGGCCCGGCAGTAACTCTTCAGAATGCACACCATTAGGATGGGCTCAAATTCTCCGTTTCTGTTCAGTTTTTGTTGCATTTTCAATTGCAGCCTGAAGAAACAACATCTAAAAAAACCCCATGCGGTTTTGGAAAAAGGCATGCGTTTTTTAAATCCCCAAAGTGTTTCAGCTGTAAGCCTAGAACTATTAAAAAAAAAACCCCAGCTGAAACATTAAAAAAAACACATGGGTTTTTTCAGATGCGTTTCTGTAGGCTGCATTTGGAAACGCAAAAAATCACAACAAAAACGCACAATGTGAACCCAGCCTCAAGAACTGATATCTATCTTTTATCCAACCGGAAGGAGAAGTGCAAAATGAGCTCTGGGATTACAGTCATTTATTCTTGTTCCAGATAAGTTCTGTGTTATAAATACTCCACATCGTGTTCTGTACATGTGATATTATAGCTTTGAACTTGGTCAAGTTTGCATGGTGGTTTCTAGCATTTGTAATGGAAAAAGCATCTTGCATGATAGAACACTACAGTCCCCATCGATCACTTTCCTTAGCCGCTGAAACGATATACAGTAGATTCTTTTCACCTGACTCCACCTGGACATCTTCTTTATATACCTCTGTTCTTCCTTTTTTGTTTCTTTTTTTTCTGTATCCACCTTAAATAAAAATTGTAATTGCTCAAAAAATATAGTGATAACTCAGTATATAAAAACATCCTTATTATTAGCTCATGCCTTGCTTCTATTAATATGTTTTCTACTGCTTTTATACATCTGAAAGTCTCTTTTGTATGAGAATTGCATCAAAGTACAATAACTATGTTATGAATTATTGTTACAACGTGATGATGTCAAGAGGAACAGTCTGAATACCTTTAAGAATCTAGATTAGTTTAATGGACAAATAGCATAGTTTATGTAACACAGCTAAAGATAAGGCAGAACAAATGCAGTCACAAGACTTCCATGGAAATGAGATTACAATCATGGCTTTGGTTTCCTTTCTTTTAAAGGATTTAACTGGTTTAAATCTTAATGGCTTCAGGAGCCACATATCCTCCGAAACATGACTGATCACCTGTTAGTAAAGTCTGCTATGCATGTTCTTGTTTCCACCAGTGAGATTTTCTGAGATAAGAGGAACTGACAAGATTAGCAGACGTATATTTTGCTACAACACTTTCCTACTAATATCTGATATGGTTAATCTCACTTTAAGACTTTGTGCCTGGGCTAATTGGTCAACAACAGAGAGTAGTAAATTCTTAATTTCAAGCCTATGTTTACAATGCAGAGTCTATGTGCTTGTAACACAATACTGGATTTGATACAGAATAATAATTACGTGAAATGCCTGTCACATTAATCCCATTTTTGGAGTTAGGCTTCCTGGCAAGCACTCACACCTAATTTACCATCCATCTGCTGCAATCCTAATATATTATAATCACTTAATTCACTCTCTGTTATCCAAACAAATAGTATTGTACACATTCTGAATATGGTTTATATGTGCTATGTGGGTATTGTGTTTAAAAACTTTTACTAAAACATAACGGCATTGGGTGCAGTACAAGGATTGAAGGCTTTCTGCCAAAAAGTACCTTCACGTTTTTTAAAACATGAGAAATTAAAGTTGATTTGTTACTTAATTTGACTGGTTGTCTTCTCCAAATAGTAGATAGATAGATGGATGGATGGATGGATGAATAGATAGATAGATAGATAGATAGATAGATAGATAGATAGATAGATAGATAGATAGATAGATAGATAGATAGATAGATAGATAGATAGATGGTTAGAGTCGTATTTGCAGTGCCGCATCAGCCATGAGGCCAGGTGAGCCGACGGCCTCAGGCGGCAACACCTACCCAAACGGGGGGGCGGCATTTTCAGCCCGGGACGGACTGGACCGGGGAGAGACGTGCCGAACGTCTGTAATACTCCTCCTCCTCTCTGACGCTGCACACAGCACATGCAGGCAGAGAGGAGCAAGTCTGCAGTAGGAGTGACGAGCAGCACGAGGTAAGTTCCTGCCTTGCTGGGACCGGGACCCGTGATGTGAGAATACTGCAAGGGGGAGTCTGGGCATTTTACCGACAGCAGAGAGCTCTATGGGGCTGGAATAATCCACACCATAGAGCCCTCACATCACTATAATTAAAGAATTAGTGTGGGTGGGGGAGGGTCTGAGCGTCTGATTTACTGCAGAGAGCTCTATAGGGGGGATTCTGCCCCCCCTTTAGAGCAGTCAGTCAGATGCTCAGACCCCCTAACCTTTTAGTATAGTAACTAGTCAGGGCTCTATGGTGGGGGGATAATTCGATAATTCCCCCCTACAAAGCCCTCTGCTGTCAGTAAAACGCCCCCCCCCCCTTTGGAGTATACTCCTGGCTTTGTAGCTTTCCTGTGCTTAATTAGCGTGGGAAAGCTACAAACAGGGCTGTGACTGGTGAGTCTCAGTCACTCACAGTGCACACTGAATGCGGCAGCCAGTCTGACTGTGAGTCTCTGACTAGTCACCACCCACACGCAGCAGAGAGACTAATAGTAAACCCTCAACTACTACAGTTTCACAAGCATTGTCTATGACAGCTTCTATAGTGTAGTGGTTATCTTGTCTGCCTTACACGTGGAAGGTTGCCGGTTCAAATCCCAGCTGGGGTTTTTTTTTTTTTTTTTTTAATATTAATATCTTGTATTGGGCTTTGTTCACACTAGCATTAATATACGTTTACCTCTCTTCCGTCAGAGGGAGAGGATCGATACGTTAAACGGAAAGCAACGGTTCCATTAGAATTACCATTGCTTTCAATGGTAATTCTTTTGTATCAGTTGCTTTCCGTTTGTCTCCGTTCACTAGGTTTCCGTTCTTTTGAATGGAAATAAAAGTTCTGCAGACTGCACTTTTGTTTCCTTTAAAAAAAACGGAAACTTAGCGAACGGAGACAAACGGAAAGCAACTGATACAAAAGAATTACCATTGAAAGCAATGGTAATTCTAATGGAACCGTTGCTTTCCGTTTAACGTATCGATCCTCTCTTCCTCTGACGGAAGAGAGGTAAACGTATATTAATGCTAGTGTGAAGAAGCCTTAGGGCCTGTTCACATCAGCGTTGGCTTTCCGTTCTGGGGTTCCGTTGGAGGTAACCCCGCAACGGAAAGTCAAACTGAAACCACAGCTTCCGTTTCCGTCACCATTAGCGCAGTAGACTGCGCTATTGATTCCGTCACAAAAACGGAAACCTGCCAGAATGGTGACGAACGGAAACCATTAGCAATGTTTCCGTCACCATTGATTTCAATGGTGACTGAAACGGCAGCTGTGGTTTCAGTTTGACTTTCCGTTGCGGGGTTCACCCGACGGAAACCTCCCACGGAACCCCGGAACGGAAAGCCAACGCTGATGTGAACAGGCCCTAATCCTTCCCCATAAACCTGCCCCCGCTAATTAAAATAAATATATTATATAATGTATATAGCGCTGTATCCTGTATCCGTCAGGTCAGCGGGTCCTGCAGGATCGAGCTGTTACCAATCACATCTAAGTTCATAACTTAGATGTGATCGGTAATAGGCGACCTAATGGATTCAGGTCTCAGCGCTATATACAGCTGCTCTGTATACAGGATACAAAGCAGCTGTATCTCAAAAAGTACAAATCATTTTCAATAAAAAGTAATTAAAACTTGCACCAATCGCAGTAATAGATATCTTTATATATCATAGGGACATGTCCGAAGTTTTCATCGGTGGGGGACCGAGCACTGAGGCCCCCACCGATCGCTAAAACGAAGCAGCAGAAGTGCTCGGGTGAGCTCTGTGCCGCTTCATTTCTGATCGACTTTCAGCCGAGTGAGCGGTGTACGTACTCCTAGACTTTCTATTGAGCCCATACACTGCTCCAAGGAAAGCCAAACAGAATTGAAGCGGCACACCGCTCACCCGAGCACTTCTGTTGATTCGTTTTAGCGACTAGTGGGGGGTCTCAGTGTTCGGACCCCACTGATCAAAACTTCTGACATGTCAAAAGTTTTTAAAAAAGTTGTTACACTTTAAAGAGAATCTTTCACCTGCCCACAGATTTGCATTTGAGTGCAGCATGTAATGGTCAGGGCTGCACAAACTCTGGGGCACTTTACATTTTTTTTTCCTACCCTCTTTCCTTACTTAGATATCGGTGCCGTAATGTTTAGCGCCGATATTTAAATAACCCCATGAACTGCCAATGGGGCGGTAATTGGCAAGGGGGCGTGTAACATCGCTGTGACACTGTCCAATCAGCTACGGACAATGTCAACAGCAAGAGCTGGAGAAAGGAGATCATGTGCACACGCACGCTCTCACTCTTCAGCTCTCGGCAGGCAAGTACAAGACTGTGATCTCAGGTGAGAGATCAGTCTTGTCGTCCTTGTCTGCCGAGAGCTAAAGAGTGAGAGCGTGCGTGCGCGCACAGCTCCGATGCCATGAAACAGAAGAAGAAGAAGAATTCACACTCTTCTTCTGTTCCTTAGTGGTGGCGGAGCTGCGCGCTCGCGCGCACGCGCTCTCTGTCCGGCTCTTGCTCTGAAACTGTCTGTAGCTGATTGGACAGTGTCATGGCGATGTTACACGCCCCCTTGCCAATTACCTCCCCATTGACAGTTCAGGGGGTTATTTAAATATCGGGCACCAAATATTACAGCACCGATATCTAAATAACGAAGGAGGCTAGGAAAAATGTAAAGTGCCCCAGAGTTTGTGTAGCCCTCCCCATTACATGCTGCACTCAGCTGTACATGTATGGGGAGGTGAAAGGTTCTCTTTAAAAGAAAGGTGTTCTAATTTTTATTTTTTTATTTGATATGTTTTATTTTATGGGCCTAATTTTTCTAATTATTGTAATATGTTCCCGAAGGTAGCTATTTATTCATATGTCTGTGGGGGCAGCCAACTTTATTTTTATTTTTCATACTGCTAATTTTTGTTTTGCAGGTTCCGCTGGACCATTTGGACTATGTCGTAGATTCGTTGGACTACTTCGCTGATGTAAGCTTTTTTTCTTTTTTTTTTTTATAAAATGGTTAAAGTGGATTGTGTGGAAGAGTTGTCATTTCAATAAAATAAATTACTTTATGTCTCTGTTTTTTAATACTTCATTACCGCCTTAGTAATGGCTGCTGTCTGATCGAGAGCGTCCATTACTAAGAAGGGGCTTAGTGTTAGCCAGTAATAAGGCTAGCACTAACCCCTATTATTACCCCGGTACCCACCGCCACCAGGAGTACCGGGAAGAGCTGGGTACGATCCAGCACCCGACCATCTGAAGTGAAGGGTACTTGGGTGGCCGCAGGCTGGTACTATCAGGCTAGGAAGGGACAAAAACCATGGCCCTTCCCACCCTGGTGATGCTAGGCTGCTGCTGCTGCTTTATTGTATCTGGCTGGCTATGAAAAATGGAGGGGATCTCACATAATTTTTTTTTTCAATTTATTTTTAAAAAATGACGAGGGGTTTCCCCAATTTTTCATAACCAGCCAGATACAATAAAGCAGCTGCAGCCTAGCATCCCCAGGGTGGGAAGGGCCACTTTTTTGGCCCTTCCCAGCCTGATAATACCAGCCTGCAGCCTAACAGTCGTTTCAGATGGCCAGGTACTGAATCGTACTCGACTCTACCCGGTATCCCTGGCGGCAGTGGGAACCGGGGTAATAATAGGGGTTAGTGATAGCCTTTTTACTGGCTAATGCTAAGCCCCAGCCTTAGTAATTGAACGCTGTCAATCAGACAGCTGCCATTACTAAGGCCATAATAAAGTATTAAAAAAAAACAGACATAAGAATTTTTTTTATTGAAATCCAAACTCCCCCATGCGACCCTCTTTCACAATTTTTTTTTTTTTTTTTAAGTAGATCATTGAAGTAGTCCAATGAATCTACGACGTAGTCCAAACGGTCCAGCGGAACCTACCAAAAAAAAGTTAGCAGTATAAAATTAAAAAAATAAATAATTTGCCACAATAAAAACCCCTGCTCCGCCGTTTGCTCTTGTAGGCCACAGCCTGGTTTAGGCCTGAGGCCTACAAGAGATCGGGAGCACGCTGATGACGTCAACTGCCCGGCACGATGACGTCACTGCATCATGCCGACCACGCCGGGCCACTGAACTCCGTTAAAAATCATAAGTCAATTAGGTAATAAAAAGGGGGCATAGAAGATGTGTTAAACCATTTTCAGTGTTAATGCTGCGTTGCTGATCTATGATACTAAAGTAATACAGTAAAAAGAGTTCTTTAAATCTTCTCTATACATTAAACAGCACTTTACAAATAAACAACAAATGTTTTCCTATTTAATTTTTTTTTATATATTGCGTGTTTGATGTGTAAAGGTAGTAATGAGAAAACTCCGATAGATTGCGGGGGGGGGGGGCGCCTTTTTATAGTTCGCCTCAGGCAGCAGAGGGGCTAGGTTCACCCCTGCGTATTTGTTGTTTTTATAAAAAAGACTTGGCTAAAAAGTGATTCACAAATAGACTACCACTTATTTCTGGACTATACCTCACATAAGATGACTTCCAAATTGGCAGTTAGTACTTGACAAATTAAAGTATCTTCCTCTCACACATGGATTTTCTTCCAAGTTTGCTGACGAGGCAGCAGCATTTGTACCAGATGACCGTATTGAGAAAATTTCCCTGTGTTATTCTTTTAGGATAATACAAAATACAATATTCTATGAGATTCAACAGTACTTACATGTTCCCATGTAATGTACTTGTGATATAGTTCTTTATACAATGAGATTTGTGAATAATATGTAGACAAATCATTACCCTGAGGACAACCTAGGATAGGAAAGATGCTTTCTATGGTGCTATAAGTTCAAAATTGCTCTAGAGGATATTTCAACTTTAGTGAGACATATATTTAGTTAGCTGCCTGTTCTGCCATAACCAAAAATTGTAAAGCAACCTCTCCCCAAACTCTAGACAAAGCTTCTTCTTCTTTTTTTTTTTTTTTTTTTAAATATAATTTTTGATTGTTGCTGATTTATATAACAAAATCTTCCATGCTACATAACAAAAAAAACTAAGAAAATGTTCAGTGTTAACATTATATTAAACAAAATATGATGTACTACAGACACTATCCCAAAAGTCAATGCTGGAAAATCAACAATCACCCCCTAAAGCCTTGAAAAATATCATGTGGGGAGAGAGAAAAAAAAAAAGAAAAGAGAAAAAAACTCCAATAATTTTTACTCCTCAAACAGCTACTAATACATTAACTCTAGACAAAGCTTAAAGAATAATTTTTGCTATTCAATCCCACAGATATCTTACATAAAAAAAGTAATGGTTACTTTGGGCTACTCTACCACATCCCAGTAAAGAGGTGTTAAGAAGTTAACTAGCTACAATGGCGGATTATCATAGGCCCGAGGCTCCCGGGGGCCCATGGCAGCCCAAAGTACATTGTAGTTTTGTCGCGTCTTTACCGCGATTTTGCCGTGAATCGCCACAAAACTGAATTGTGTATGTCCTGCAAAAGGACCTTTAGACATAAGGTCACATGACCTTATCTCTGAAGTTCTTACTACTGCTTAGGGACCTGCTGGTCGCATGACCGCACGTCCGTGAGCAGCAGCTGCAGCAAGACTCCACAGAGTAGACTGAGCTGCTATGTAAGTATAAGGGGATGGATTTGTTTAAGGGGTCTGTATTTAGGGGGACTGTATTTAGGGGGTCTGGTGTGGGGACTGTATTTAGGAGGTTTGGTGTCTGTATTCGTTTAAGGGGTCTGTATTTAGGGGATCTGGTCTGGGGTCTGTATCAGTTTAAGGGGTTTAGGGCCTATTTTTAGTGGTCTGTGTTAGTTTAGGGGGTCTGGGGTCGGTATTTAGGGATCTATATTAGTTTGAGGTCTGGGGTCTGTATTTAGGGGTCTGTATTAGTTTATAGGGTCTATTTAGGGGGGCCTGTTCTAGGGTCTGTATTCGTTTAGGGGTCTTCATTTAGGGGTCTGTATTTAGGGGTCTGGTCTGTGGTCTTTATTAGAATAGGGGGGCCTGGTCTGGGTTCTGTATTACTTAAGGGACTGGGTCTGGTGTCATTATTGGTGTAGGGTTTAGGTCTGGGGTCTGTATTTAGGGGGTCTGTATTAGTTTGAGGTCTGGTGTCTGTAATTAGGGGGTCTGGTCTGGGGTCTGTATTTAGGGGGTCTGGTCTGGGGTCTGTATTTAGGGTTCTGGTCTGGGGTCTGTATTAGTTTATGGGGTCTGTATTTAGGGGTCTGTTAGTTTGGGGGTCTGTATTCGTTTAGGGGGTCTGGTCTTGAGTCTGTATTAAGGGAATTAGGTCTGGGGTCATTATTAGTGAAGAGGGTCTTTAGGGGTCTGGTGTGAGGTCTGTATTTATTTAGGGTGCTTGATCTGGGGTCTGTATTTGTTTAGGGGGGTCTGGTCTGGGGACTGAAATAGTTTAGAAGGTCTGGGGTCTGTATGTATTCTATGATCTAGTCTGGGGTCCAAATTTATTAGTCTGAGTAAAAGGGGTTGTCTAGGCACATCGATAGGTCATCAGTATAAAAAACGGTCTGTGCCCAGACAACCCCTTTAATGTATGGTTCTGGGCCTTGGTGTCTAAATTTGTGTGTTTCTATAGAGGCTGGAAATTGCTGCAGAGGCGAGGAGCAAAGATGTCTCATCAGGAGAAGTCGCCATAACGGTTTGCGTCAGATGGAGAAGAAAAGAGAACGGCTCCCATCAGAGAATACGTCACTTGTGAGTCACTGGATCTATAGGGGATCTGTCCCCTCTCCTGACATGTCTGTTGCAGGTAAACCTTGTATTCTACATATCTTTGTGTACCCAGGACTAATAGACAAATGTGTGTTACCATTCCCATTGTCAAGAGGAAGTTTCCCTACACGGTGTTATACTGTCAGCGATGGTTGGAGACCGTCAGTATATAGGGACACAGCCCTTTGACAAGGGGAATCGTAACAACCATTTGTCAATGCTCGCACAAAAAGGTGGTGTTCACTATAGACACGGCAGAGCGGCGGTGGGGAAGGGGGGCCCAAGTTTGTGGAACAGCCCAGGGCCTATGGTCTACTTAATCCACCACTGACTACATTATAAAGATGGTTGAAACCTGCGTTGATTGTTCCACTGGTTTACATCACAATAAGCAGTTTATAATATGTATTTTTAGGGCTCCTTTGTGACCTCAGGATTTTTTGACATTTTCTTTACCATTCATCAGAGCCCTATCTTTTGTAATGTGATTTTTGCACTCAATGCAATAATTGATCATTTGTTTATATCTTTCACCATATTGTTCCTTTTCTTTTGTATTTTCCTATTCTATTATGGCACACGCTATTATGTGTAAATTTAAAATTCTACCTCCTTCAAAAAGGCGTAGGCTGTTGTAAGTATTTTTTTCCCAAATAAAAAGTTGTTATGAAGAAAAAAAAATCTTGCCAATTTATACATTTTAGCAATGCTTAGTGAGGCTGCTAACTGGTGAAATAATGGTGAGCTATGTGACAGCATCCTTCACCTGCAACTATACCTAGGCATAGACAACATATGAAGTGGTAAGGCAATCTGCCATGGTTTTTGGTTGGCCTGGCAAAATAAACATCATTGTGGTGCTATATCCACTGAATTGCATCACTCAAGAGTTATAGTGGATTAGTGGATACTGCATTGTTTTTGTGCAGTTAGATTTTTCTCCAAAGTTCAGATAAAATTACAGTGCAACTGAAAAAATATTGATTTCAATGTAAGGACTTACCAGGTAAAGTAGAGAGTTAGGCGTCACAAGCAAATAAGCAGAGCGCCCCAAAAAAGTAACACAGCAAAACTTCATATAATCATAAAAAACTGGGAGAGAAAGAAGTCATATCGCCACAAAGGTTGAATGTAAAAATAGCAAAATTTATTAGGACATACAATACAGAATTATAAATACAGATAAAATTCAAAGATAGATCCGAATAAAAAAGGAAAAGAGCAGTGCGGTAATTAGAGATTTGGGATATAGAGCCCACTATAAATGCAAATAATTCTAATACAAAAACACTTCCTGGTGTGAATCACACATGACAACGTCTAGATGATATATTATCTGCATACATAATATGGACTAGGAGTGACACGCAGCAGGATTTAGGAATTAAGTTATAGCACCAGATCGATCCAAGTAGCTCTGATGCCTGTTACATAACTCGAGAGTAGTGTTTAGATATCTCTATTTGTTTTTTGCCCTTGGCAGAAATAGGTATAGACAAACTGAATCAAAGTGCCAAAGTTAACCTAAAGCTGTCAAAGACGTAGTCCAATATGTTTGGTCCGTGTGAAATCACATTGTATAAAGTGTAAAAAATGTATAGTAGTGGGCTTACCCATTAGAGTAAATCGAGTGAAGTCCCGCACTGCAGCCTGAAAGATGTTGCGCCCCGACGCGCGTTTCGCCGATATAGCTTCCTCAGGGGTAGTGAGGAAGCTATATCGGCGAAACGCGCGTCGGGGCGCAACATCTTTCAGGCTGCAGTGCGGGACTTCACTCGATTTACTCTAATGGGTAAGCCCACTACTATACATTTTTTACACTTTATACAATGTGATTTCACACGGACCAAACATATTGGACTACGTCTTTGACAGCTTTAGGTTAACTTTGGCACTTTGATTCAGTTTGTCTATACCTATTTCTGCCAAGGGCAAAAAACAAATAGAGATATCTAAACACTACTCTCGAGTTATGTAACAGGCATCAGAGCTACTTGGATCGATCTGGTGCTATAACTTAATTCCTAAATCCTGCTGCGTGTCACTCCTAGTCCATATTATGTATGCAGATAATATATCATCTAGACGTTGTCATGTGTGATTCACACCAGGAAGTGTTTTTGTATTAGAATTATTTGCATTTATAGTGGGCTCTATATCCCAAATCTCTAATTACCGCACTGCTCTTTTCCTTTTTTATTCGGATCTATCTTTGAATTTTATCTGTATTTATAATTCTGTATTGTATGTCCTAATAAATTTTGCTATTTTTACATTCAACCTTTGTGGCGATATGACTTCTTTCTCTCCCAGTTTTTTATGAAAAAATATTGCACTGGCTTATTTAGTAACTTTCCTCAAATTCCCTTCCACACCTTTCATACAAGCAGGGGCCCATTGCATCCTTCCTATGGCATACAGTCTAGAATTGCTATATCCAATTAGCATAAAGAATGCTATCAATAGTAATTACAAAATTTATCTTTCCAAATGTATGTTGTAATCAATCTACACAGTGCGTACTATGTGCAGTTTTGCTGCGCGTACTTGCTTGCGGCAAAACCACAGCGTAATACAGTACCAGCATTGACAGTGAGATTCCAGAGAATTTCATGTCCACACTGTGGTATTTTTCGGGCCGTAAATTGACCTGCGGTGCGTATTTTCGAAACCGCGGCATGTCAATTTGTCCTCTGATTCTGCTTGTGAATTCTATCCCTGTAGTTCTACAGAAATACGCTGCAAAACCTGCTGCATGAAAACGCAGTGATTTACACTGCTAAATGTAGAAACCGCGCCGAAAAATGTGCGTTTTTTTCCTGTAAATTTCTTGTGTTTTCCTGCGGTTTTACTGCGTATTTTCCACAGCAAAATACGCAACATGTGCATGTAGCCTTAATGGGTTTTTCATACCACAGCATTACTGCTATTTGTTTTAGTGGTTCAACAGGTCATACTATAAGTGCCTGACAGATGGGAGTCTAACCTCTAATTATTAGGTGAAGTGGCCAGGTTTACACATGGTTCTCTCGATTAAAGTATGTGGGAGTTACGGAAAGACCCAATTGCAGCCACCTTTCTACTCAGGGCCGGCTCCAGGTTTATGTGGGCCCTTGGGCGACACAACTTTAGTAGGCCCCGTTGCGGGGGAACTCACGGCAGCAGTAAAATAGCAAAAAACGTCACTTTGTGCCCCCATATAGACGTTAGGCCCTGTTTATGTTCCCATATAGAAGTTAGGCCCCCCCGTTTGTACGCGCTTAAATTTAGTGCCCTCTGTATATAGTGCCACACAGACCCCCCCTCCCAGGTAGTGCCACACAGCCCACCTCCCAGGTACAGGCACACAGCCACTTCCTCCCAGGTAGTGCCAAACAGCCCACCTCCCAGGTACTGGCACACAGCCCCTTACTCCCAGGTAGTGCCAAACAGCCCCCCCAGGTAGTGCCACACAGCCCCCCTCCCTGGCAGTACCACACAGCCACCCCCCTGCTAGTGTCACACAGCCCCCCTCCCAGGTAGTGCCACACAGCCCTGTCCCTGTAGATAGCGCCTTCTGGTTCCCTCTAGGAGTGGAATCCCCAGCCAGAGCATTGCCGATGCTCTGGCTGGGGATTCCGCTTCAGGAAAAGCCCCTGACGTCACTGTCCGTAAATGGACAGTGTTGTCGGGGGAAACCCCAGAGCCATAGTCCCGTGCAGAACACTACTAGCACTCTGCCTGGGACCAGGGGCGTTGCTATAGGCCCATGGGCCCTGGTGCAGGAATTCAGCTTGGGCCCCCCTACCCCATTCCAACACCACCAGACCCTTGCGCACGCCTATGCCCAGCTGCGTTGCCTGACAGACCAAATGAATGCCAAAACAGTAGAATGCTCCCCATAGCTGCCTCCACAGTATAATGACACCACACAGTATAATGCCCCCCAAAGCTGACACCACACAGTATAATGCCCTCCATAGCTGACTACCACAGTATAATGCTCCTCATAGCTGCCCCTATACAGTATAATGCCCCCCCATAGTTGACCACCAAAGTATAATGCCTCCATAGCTGCCACGACAGTATAATGCCCCCATAACTGCCCCCCACGGTATAATAGCTGTCCCCACAGTATAATGTCCCTATAGTTGCCCCAAAGTATATTGCCACCCATACCTGCCACATACAGTATAAAGCCACATACAGTATAATGCCCCCCATAGCTGCCCCATACACTATAATGTCCCATACAGTATAATGCCCCCATAGCTGCCCCATACAGTATAATTCCCCCATACAGTATAATAGCCCCCATAGCTGCCACATACAGTATAATGCCCCCATACCTGCCCCATACAGTATAATGCTCCCCATAGCTTCCCCATTCAGTAAAATGCCCCCATACAATTGAATGCCCTCCATAGCTGCCACATACAGTATAGTGCCCCACGCAGAATAATGCCCCCCATAGCTGCCCCATACAGTATAATGCCCCCATACAGTATAATGCCCCCCATAGCTGTTCCATACAGTATAATGTCACCCTTAGCTGTCGCATACAGTATAATGCCCCCTCAGCAGCTGCCATATGAGCCCCCCTCCCATACCCAGTATAATGCCCCCATATGTACCTAGTAGAAAAATAATAACATAATTACTGTAGCGCCCATGGCCGCGGGCCGTCGGGTTTACTCACCTCCCGACGCCCGCAGCCATGGATCTGTGAGCGCTGGCCTCCGTCTCCCTCCTAGGAGATGCCAGCGCTCACTTCCGCTCCGTCCGGCTGGGTCCCGTAGGGTGCGAGCGCACACTCGCGCCCGGCCTTAAAGGGCCAGCGCGCGCAATTAGGAAATCATCATCATCAACTGCCACGATTTCCTGGTCTATAAGAAGGCCCCTGGCCTTCTAATCCTTGCCCCTGTAATCATGTTTTCAGTACGGGAAAGTTGTCCGGCAGCGAGGCAGGGACTCCTAGCGTCGTACATAAGTATGATGCTAGGAGCCCGGCTCCCTGCACTGTGTTCGGTCCGGGACTTGCGGCCGAAATATGTCCGTCAATTACGGACGTAAATAGTGTGTGTGCACATACCCTAAGAGTTTCCACAGTAAGAAAAGGGTGGATTTTGGAAATATATTTGAGGTGCAGGTGACATGTGCATGCAAGTGATAGACACTAACTTGTGTATTGTATTGAAGCAGGGGTGATGTCACAGGAAGAGGTATATAATTCAGTGTCATCAGCGTAGAGATGGTACCAGAAGCCAAATCTGCTGATAATTTATAAAATATTCGCTGTGATATATCCATATAGAGAAAAAGTGCTAGATCTAATATGTATATAAAACATATGAAGCTTTGTATTTGAAATCAACAAACAATAAAAATCAATTCATCAGTGCAATTAAGCCATTAAAAATGTCAGTGACCAACATGTTTGTCAAGTAATGCAAAGACATTATTACCATAGTAATATGATTTTGGCAATGTTTTTTCCGTAGACAATGCAGGTTTCTTTTTTTTATCATTTTTATACACATTCTTTTTGCTATTTTAGAATTTTTATTCATAAAGTTTGAAAATAATAGTAAAAAAAGAAACTTTTTTTTACGTTTCAGCTATTTTTTTTTTTGGTAATAACATAGTTTTACCCTAAAATAAAAAACAAATTTAAGACGTGTGCCAGGGTTGCAGCCATGTGTGTTGGGATGTTCAAAGAATTGTGCAGGGCACTTTTGAGCATTTTATTGTAATGTTTGGCAGCCAGATTGAGACAGGAAAGGATAGAGATAGGAGATAATGAGGACTGCAGACTGTTTATAATCAGGGCCGGCCTTAGGGTAGATGGCGCCCTGTGCGAAATTATCTTTCGGCGCCCCACGCCATTATAAAAAATGCCCCATAAAAAAGCATAATTCCTCCCCACAGTATAATGCCCTATATAGTGCCCCCACACAGTGTAATGCCCCTTTAGTGCCCCACACACAGTATAATAATAATATTTAATAATGTAATATATTATAACGCCTTCAAGGACACAGTATTTTGTCCTCTAATTGTGCCCACACAGTGTTATGCCCCCCTAAGTGCCACACACATTATATTGCCCCCTGTAGTGCCCCTACACAGTATGATATCCGCTTAGTGGCCTCCACAGAGTATAATGCCCCCGCAGCCCCCCTAGTAGATAGTGCCCCCTGTAGATTGTGCCGTACAGCCTCCCTGTAGACAGTGCCATAATCCCCCACCTCCTCCTTGTACAGTGCCATACAGCCCCCATCTGCCCCTTGTAGTGTCATACAGCCCCACCTCCCTCTTGTACACAGTGTCATACAGCACCCACCTCCCCATTGTAGAAAGTGACATACAGCCCCCACATCCCCCTTGTAGAGAGTGACATACAGCCCCCACATCCCCCTTGTAGAGAGTGACATACAGCCCCCCACCTCCACCTGACAGGATCCTTGCGTAGGCCGGCTTGATCCAGAGATGTCATCACGCCGACTGCGCAGGGATCCTGTCCCTGCGCCTCATAGGCTGCAGGTGCCGCTGTAGCCTGCTACAGAGTTTCCCAACCTTTTCGGACTTGAGCCACCCCTGGAAAAAAAAAAATTCCTCAGGGCCCCCCTACCAAAAATTGTTTAGAGAAAGACAGAAAATAGCTAAAAATAAGCACTACATTCTTAGGGTATGTTCACACAGCGTTTTTTGTAAGGCAGAAAAAAATCTGCTTTTGAATTGACAGCGTTATTTGATGGGGGTTATTTTGCGTTGAAGCGAATACAAAAGACGCAGCAAAAAAAGCTCCAAACGAGCGCCACAGCTATTTTCTTCCTACTATTAATTTCAATTGGAGGTCAGAGGTGGAAACCACTTGAAGACCATCAGCCCCCCCCCCCACACTCACAGTGAAATAACCATCAGTCCCTCCACTCACAGTAAAATGACCATCAGCCCCTCCACTCACAGTTAGGCCTCATTTACACGAGCGTGTGCGTTTTGCGCGCACAAAAAACGCAGCGTTTTGCGTGCGCAAAAGGCACTTGACAGCTCCGTGTGTCATCCGTGTATGATGCGCGGCTGCGTGATTTTCGCGCAGCCGCCATCATAGAGATGAGGCTAGTCGACGTCAGTCACTGTCCATGGTGCTGAAAGAGTTAACTGATCGGCAGTAACTCTTTCAGCACCCTCGACAGTGCATTCCGATCACCATATCGAGTAACCTGTTTAAAAAAAAAGAGGTTCGTACTTACCGAGAACTTCCCGGCCGTTGCCTTGGTGACGCGTCCTTGGTGACGCGCCTCTCTTGACATCTGGCCCCACCTCCCTGGATGACGCAGCAGTCCATGTGACCGCTGCAGCCTGTGCTTGGCTTGTGATTGGCTGCAGCTGTCACTTGGACTGAATTGTCATCCCGGGAGGTCAGACTGGAGGAAGAAGCCGGGAGTTATCGGTAAGTCAGAACTTTTTTTTTTTTTACACGTTCACGTATATTGGAATCGGAAGTCACTGTCCAGGGTGCTGAACCAGTTTAACTCTTTCAGCACCCTGCACAGTGACTGTCTCCTGCCGGGTTCGGTCAAAACGAGTTCGGCCGAACCCGGTAAAGTTCGGTTCGCTCATGTCTAAGACACTCCGTTCGGATGTTTGTAAACAGAAAAGCACGTGGTGCTTTTCTGTTTACATTCAGTTTGACAGCTCTTGCGCGAATCACGCAGTTCGCACGGAAGTGCTTCCGTGCGACCTTCGTGGTTTTCACGCACCCATTGACTTCAATGGGTGCGTGATGCGCGAAAAACGCACGATTATAGAACATGTCGTGAGTTTTACGCAACGCACTCGCACTGCGCAAAATTCACGCATCGTCTGCACTGCCCCATAGAGTAATATAGGTGCGTACGACACGCGTGAAAAGCACGCGCGTCGCACGCACGTATATTACGCTCGTGTAAATGAGGCCTTAGGCTGGGTTCACACACACTATTTACGGACGTAATTCGGGCGTTTTAGCATTGAATTACGTCCGAAAATGCGGCTCAAAAGCGTAATTTTTTTTACGCGCCGCTGTCAAAAGACGGCGCGTAAAAAAGGTGCCCGCGTCAAAGAGGTGCCTGTCACTTCTTCAGACATAAATGGAGCCGTTTTCCATTGACTCCATGGAAAAACAGCTCCAATTACGTCTGTAATGGACGCAGCGAAAAGCGCCTGCACATACCATTACGGCTGAAATTCCGGAGCTGTTTTCTCCTGAAAACAGCTCCGTAATTTCAGCCGTAACGGACGCTGCCGTGTGAACATACCCTAAAATGACCATCAGCCCGTCCACTCACAGTAAAACGATCATCAGCCCCCCACTCACAGTAAAATGACCATCAGCCCGCCACTCACAGATGCCCCCTGTAGGTCGTGCCACACAGTCCCCTTGTAGGTCGTGCCACACAGGCCCCTTGTAGGTCGTGCCACACAGCCCCCTTGTAGGTCGTGCCACACAGCCCCCTTGTAGGTCGTGCCACACAGCCCCCTTGTATGTCGTGCCACACAGCCCCCTTGTAGGTCGTGCCACAAATGCCCCCTTGTAGGTCGTGCCACAAATGCCCCCTTGCTGCACAGCCCCCTTGTAGGTAGTGCCACAAGGCCTCCTTGTAGGTCGTGCCACACAGCCCACTGTAGGTCGTGCAACACAGCCCTTTTGTAGGTAGTAGGGATGTCACGATACCTGAATTTGGACTTTGATACCGATACTTCGTGTAGTGTTGCGATTTCGATACCAAAACGATACTTTGCCAACAGTAATAAAAAAAAGTTCTTCCATTTTCTGATGTGAGGTTCGTGGTGTGATGCTGAATTTAACCTCCATTTGCCTCACATTAATAGTAATTAACCCCATCATGTTTCTCAGTCATAATGGGTTAATGTGTGAGGTACATGATGGGGTTAATTACTATTCATTTGAGGCACATGGAGGTTAAATTTATCACACCTCGAGCCTCACATTAATAAGTGAATGAATTTTTTTAACATTTTTTTTTACAGCGTACACATCATAAATGACGCAAAAAAATTGTTGTGCAGGTTATTACGGCCGCGCCAATACTGAATGTGTGAATATTTTATGTATTGAGACTTATTTTAATGTTTATTGTAAAGAAAAGGCGTATGTGTATTTTTTAAAATCTAACATTATTTTATGTTTTTACTTTATTTTTAAACTTTAATATACTGGCATATATCAGATATATGCCAGTACATTAGCCTGTGTATGTATAGTACACAGGCAGTTGTTAGGACATACCTAAGTATGCCCTAACAACAGGAAATATGGTAAGACAGCCCTGGGGTCCTTCAATAGACCCTGGGCTGTCTGCCCGTATATGGTATGGCCCTCGATCGCGCCACAGGAATTCCCTGTGACGCAATCCAGGGGCATCCCCCCTCCTCACTTTCCCCTGAATGCTGCAGTCAGCTTTGATCGCAGCATTCAGGAGAATAGCGGCGGAGATGAGCGGTTTCTCTGATCTCCGCCGTTATAGAGCGGGGCTGCGGCTGTGTAATACAGTCATTGCCCTGCTCCTGACATTAAGTGCACGCGCGGTCAGCATGAGGTGATGCGGCCGGCGCTGCACTAATGAGCGGAAGCAGACACCGAAGACAGAACACGGGGGTGTTTTGCAGTGCGGCCGCCATGTTCTGTTTTCAGTGCCGCCGCTCGTTAGTGCAGCACTGGCCGCATCGCATCATCCTCGCGGCGCACACTTGTCAGGACACAGGAGCGGGGCAATGGCTGTATTACACAGCCGCAGCCCCGCTCTCATTCATCATGTATTACTATACTTAGCTGTGTGGCTCGAACCATTTGGGGATGCAAGGTATCGAAACAGTATCGAAGTTTCGATGCATTGTGCATCCCTAGTAAGTAGTGCCACAAATCCCCCCCCTTCCCCTTACAGCCCCCTTGTAGGTAGTGCCACACAGATCCCTTGTAGTGCCACACACACCCTTGTAGGTAGTGCCACACAGCCCCCGTGTAGGAAGCACTCCCTTCCTGTAGATAGCGCCACTGTGGCTCCCTGTGGCTGGGGATTCCGCTCCTTGACGGAGTGCTTGATGTCTCTGTCCATATATGAACAGTGACATCAGGGGCAACTAACTCCTGAAGCGGAATCCCTGTCCACAGTGTTGCAGACGCTGTGACCGGGGATTCCACTCCAGGAGAAGCCCCTGACTTCTCTGTCCATTTAGTCGGGGGGTGCTATCTACAGGGGTTCTGCAAAAAAATCTCCTCCTCCTCACATCCACTTCGCGCTATGAGGAGGAGGAGAGAAAGCACGTCCGTGGCAGTTGTCCAGAGGAGTGTCGCGGCACCCCTGGATGGTTCTCATGGGAACCTCATGTTGGGAACCACCAGCCTAGTAGATCACAGAGCAGGGAGATACCTCCCTGCTCTGCTATAGTGTTGAATAGTATCTGCGTCTTTAGCAGAGCCGTATTTACAACTCACGCTGCCCTAGGCACTAAGCCTGAATATACCCCCATTAAAGGCCTATTTAGTTTAGCCAATTATCAACATGATTCGCTAGTTTCTGACCAATTATAATGATATTTGGTCAGTGTTAACAAAGGAGAAGATCAATGATAAAAACGTTGCTTATCGTTAATCTCAAATGAGAAAAAAAAAAGGTAATACACCCGGCCGTAGTCATAGCGATGCGTATTCTGTTCTGAGCGTAGCCCGGCCTCCAGGGATGACGATGCATCCCATGTGACAGCTGCAGCCAATCAAAGGCTGCAGTGGTCACATGGACTACAGCATCATCGCAGGAGGTCGGGCTACGCTCAGAGAGAGAGAGAGAGAGAGAGGGACTACGGCTGGGAGTATTAGCTTTTTATTAAATTTATTTCTGCAGTCTTTCCGCCCAAAAAACTGCACCAAAATTTGGTGCTGTTTTTCAGGTGAAATTCCCTGCGGTTCTCAGGACGTATACACTGTGTAGTTTTACGTATCCGCCCTGTGTGTTCCTACCCTTATAAACAAGTTGCTCTCCCCCACAAATATTATCTCTAAGGGCTTATTCAGACGAATGGGATATACGTCCGTGCAACGCGCGTGATTTTCACGTGCGTGGCACGGACCTATATTAGTCTATGGGGCCGTGCAGACAGGTGCGTGATTTTTATTCAGCGTTGGTCCGCTGCGTAAAAGTCACGACATGTCTGTTCTTTGAGCTTTTTTCGCGCATCACGCACCCATTGAAGTCAATGGGTGCGTGAAAAGTATGCATGCCGCACGGAAGCACTAACGTGCGAACAGCGTGATTCGCGCAACAGCTGTCAAAAGGATGAATTAAAACAGAAAAGCACCACGTGCTTTTCTGTTTACAAACATCCAAATGGAGTGTCATAATGATGGCGGCTGCGCAAAAAGCACGCAGCCGCGCATCATATGATGCTGCCACATGGAGCTGTCAAGTGCATTTTGCGCAGGAAAAACGCTGCGTTTTATGCGTGCGCAAAAGGCACACGCTCGTGTGAATCCAGCCTAAGGGTAAGGCCACACAGAGCGGCCCTGACACGGTCGCAACGCGACTAACAACCACACCGGCACCATGTTCAGTGCGGCTGTCAAACAGCCTGTTAGTGGCCGCACGTATTCCAGTTACATTCGCATGCGCACTGCCGCTCCATTCATTCTCTATGGGAGCGCCGGAGATAGCCGAGTGCAGTGTTCGGCTTTTTCCGGCGCTCCCATAGAGAATGGATAGGGGGTAAGTTGTTGTAATCTGCAAAATCGTGCGGCCATTAAGGGTGTATTAATTCATGCAGATGAAGGGACGGTTTACCAGCGTTAACGTGCGGCCATGAATTAATACACCCTTTATGGCCGCATGATTTTGCAAATTACAACAACTTACCCCCTATTCATTCTCTATGGGAGCGCCGGAAAAAGCAGAACACTGCACTCGGCTATCTCCGGCGCTCCCTTAGAGAATGAATGTAGCGGCAGTGCGCATGCGAATGTAACCGGAATACCCCTTAACGAGGTATTTGACAGCCGCTCCTACATAGTGCTAGCACGGTTGTTGGCCGCATTGCGACAGTGTGAGGGCCGCTCCGTGTGGCCGTACCCTAAAGAATCCTTTCTCCCCATACATAACGCTAAGTTCCCCTCCCCGATGATTCATAATAAGCTCCTACACCACAAAATAAACTATACAGAAGTCCCCCTCCCCACAAAATACATTTATAAAGAATCCCCCCACACTCCTATAGCATTTAGGGCAATGTCCCCTCACCTTCAAAATCGATCTGTAAAAAATACTCACTCAAATCACCTATAACCTAGTCTCCCCTCCCCCACAAAATCGATCTTTGCAAAAAAAAAAACATCCTGTTACACATCACTAAAAGCCCCCTCTTTCCTCCTCCCTCACACAGCACATAAATAGACATAGATTAAGCTAAAGCTGCTGCTCTTACCTGACACTGGAGCTCCGTGGAGGAGTCTTCACTGTGGCAGCAGCACAGCAGGAAGGAGCTGCGTGAGGTGCTGAGTCTGTGTGACACTGCAGTACAGGCTGTGCTGATTGGTGGAGCAGACAGAAGCACCTGCTGCTGCTGCTCCTCCAATCAGCGCTCACTTCACACAGCCGTGGAGAGGAAGGAACATTTCTCCTCTCTTCGGCTCGTACCCACTGGCGCCCCCCTTACAGCATGGCGGCCGGCGCCCTGTGCGACCGCACGTGTCACACATAGCTAAGGCCGGCCATGTTTATAATATGCAGATTGATAATGGCATGTAGATTTCTATTTGTGTCATGGGTAGGCATGTCCTGAGGAGGCAGAGAATTTTTGATATTAAAGGAGAGAAGGTTGTAGTCAGAGAGTGGCAGAGGAGAGTTAATAAAGTCAGAAACTGAGCAGAGACGGGATAAGACCAGATCAAGTGAATTTCCGTCTTTATGTGTAGGAGAATGAGTAAGTTGTTAAAGGCCTATGGAGAAGGTTATAGATAGAAACTGAGTAAGTTGGGTTGTCAATGGGGATGTTAAAAGAATGCATAGTATGCACATTAAACCCACAATGGTATCAAATCCTTTAAAATCATATCAACTTCTTGAGAGACAATTATTCTTAACCATCTGGGCATACACTTGCCTGATCCTGAGTCATGTTTAAGGCTCTTTGATAAGTCAGAAATTAACTTACTGGGTAAGCACCTTTAGGTAACGCTGGTAATGCACTTCCTGCTGGAGTAAAATGATTTTGCATATTTAACCCAGGAAGTATTGTCTCCAAATTTCACTGCCTTATTGTTGAATTTCCAAAAGGAGAATTATTACCATAGGAAATTCACCCAACAAGCCCAGAAAGGTTGAAATTCCGCTGATTCCAGAAATGGTGCAGCATTCCCGGCCCACAGTACGAGCCCCTAATACTTAAGACCAAATATAAAAAAATTTAACTTACAAAAGAAAGGGACTATGAGGACTATGAAGAAATCTGCAACTTGAATGATTAATTTTCTTGTTATCTGTACTTAAAGAGGCTCTGTCACCAGATTTTGCAACCCCTATCTGCTATTGCAGCAGATAGACGCTGCAATGTAGATTACAGTAACGTTTTTATTTTTAAAAAACGAGCATTTTTGGTCAAGTTATGACCATTTTTGTAGTTATGCAAATGAGGCTTGCAAAAGTCCAAGTGGGTGTGTTTAAAAGTAAAAGTCCAAGTGGGCGTGTATTATGTGCATACATCGGGGCGTTTTTAATACTTTCACTAGCTGGGCGCCAGTGGCGTAACTACCACAGTAGCAGCAGTAGCAGCTGCTACGGGGCCCGGGGCATGGGGGGGCCCGTGTCGCCTTGACAGTCAGGCACATTACATTATGTGCCAGGCATGGAGGCACGGGCCCCCTAATGCCTACTAGTAGCATCCCGTCCCTAACGTTACACTAGGCATCCGGGGGGGGGCCCGGTGACAGCCGTGGGGGGGGGGGGGCCGGGGGCCCGGTGATATTCACTGTGCACTCCACTGATAGTCCGACTCCTCCTCCACACACAGTGGAATAGGACGGCGATACGTGGTAGGAGGAGCGCTCAGGCAGGGGAGAGGACAGGGGGCGGAGCTAAACGAATGGTGCGAGACATCGGGCGGAGGACAGTACAGTCAGGAGCCAGGACTGCCGGAGTACTTGAATCCCATATGATGGGCGGAGGACTCAGGACTGCCGGAGAACTAGCATCCCATAGGACGGGCGGAGGACAATCAGAGGACGGACGGAGGACGTGCAGACTGCAGAGGACAGGTACATAAAATAAAAAAGTTCATGGGAGAAGGGAAAAGTTTTTAGGTAGAAAAATCTGCCTCATAATTCCTTCCGGAATTTTGAGGCATATTTTGAACACTTCCCACGTTTTTCGTTGCGTTTTTTTGTGACGTTTTTCGGCCATCGGGCCGTGGACAGAAAAACGCAGCAAAAAATGCATGGGAGGCGTCGGCGTCTTTTTCCCGCGAGCAGTAAAACTGCCTCGCGGGAAAAAGAAGCGACATGCCCTATCTTCGGGCGTTAACACCTCTGACCTCCCATTGACTTCAATGGGAGGCAGAGAAAGCGTATTTCGCGGTGTTTTATGTCCGCGGCGCTCAATGGCCGCGGGCAAAAATCGGCGTGCAGGCAGAGGAAAATCTGCCTCAGACTTCCAAACGGAATTTTGAGGCAGATATTCTTCCTGCAAAAAACTCAGTGTGAACATAGCCTAACGCTTCTTTTACCCGCAGGCGTTTTTTACTGCTCGCAGGAAAAATTTCATGGTTTTCAATGGGTGGCACTTTCCCCCTAACACCTATACTGAAGCCTTAAGGTCCTGTTCACACAGATTTTTTTGCAGACAGAAAAATCTGCCTAAAAATTCCTTCTGTAATTTTGAGTCAGATTTTCACATGCCTGCACGCCGTTTGCCGTATTTTTGGCTGCGTTTTTTGGCGGCGGACATTGAGCGCCGCAGGCAAATTTCTCTGCCTCTTATTGTCAATGGGAGGTCAGAGACGTAAACGCACGTAAACGCACGGAGATAGGGGCAAGTCGCTTGTTCCCGTGAGCGGTTTTAGCTCGCTCGCTGGAAAAGAGACATCCGTTTCCGTCTGTTTTTTTACACGTTTTTCCGCGTCAAAAAGCATGCTGAAAAACTCCATGAATTCCCCCTCAGGGTATGTGCACACACACTAATTACGGACGTAATACGGCCTTTTTTGCCCCGAATTACGTCCGAAAAAAGCGCCTCAATAGCGTTGACAAACATCTGCCCATTGAAAGCAATGGGCAGACGTTTGTCTGTTCACACGAGGCGTATATTTACGCGCCGCTGTCAAATGACGGCGCGTAAATAGACGCCCGCGTCAAAGAAGTGACCTGTCACTTCTTGGGGCGTAATTGGAGCCGTTATTCATTGACTCCAATGAATAGCAGCGCCAATTACGCCCGTAATGGACGCGGCGTTCAAGCGCCTGCACATGCCGTTACGGCTGAAATTACGGGGATGTTTCTTCCTGAAAACATCCCCGTAATTTCAGCCGTTACGGATGCTGTCGTGTGAACGTATCCTAACAGATATACTGATGCCTGCCTGGCCCTGCCCTCTGCCAAGTTATATAACTTCAAACTTCACACACATTACATTACATTAAAGAAAGGGGTCCTCTGGGCATTTTATATTGATGGCCCATCCTTAGGATAGACCATCAATATCAGATCAGTGGGGGTCCGTGATTGATGGGACCATAGCGTTCGTCTGACTTTTCCCAGTTAACAAGCACAACACCGTACACACACGGGGCGACTGTGCCTGGGATCGCATTCAAGTGAACGGGACTGAGCTGCAATCCCAGGCGCAGCTGCTACCGATGTGTACGGCGTTGTGCCTGGTAAACACTGAAGAGGCCAAGGCGACGAGTTCTACGGCCCCTCCAAAAAAGCTGATCGGCGGGTGTTCTGGGAGTTGGACCCCCGCCGATCTAATATTGATAACCTATCATAAAGATAGACCATCAATAAGAAATGTCCAGAGGACCCCTTTAACACCCTAATGACATGCCACGTAAATGTACGTAGCAGCCATCATGGGGAAGTATGGAACGGGCTGAGCGCCCCCATACTCAGCAGGTGTCAGCTGTATATTGCAGCCCAGTGTCGCAGTGTAGCTATAGAGGTCGCAGTAGTCACAATTGCGACCTGGCCCCGAAGGCAGTGGGCCCGTAGAACTGATAAGTGTTCATTGTCGGGAAGGCGGGAGTTGTGGCGCCGTTGGTTACCGGGAGGGGGGGGGCCCAGTCAAAAGTTTGCTATGGGGCCCAGTCTTCCCTAGTTACGCCCCTGCTGGGCGCTCTGAAGAGAAGTAACATCCTCTTCTCTTCAGAACGCCCAGCTTCTGACAGTGCAGATCTGTGACGTCACTCACAGGTCCTGCATCGTGACGGCCACATCGGCACCAGAGGCTACAGTTGATTCTGCAGCAGCATCAGCGTTAGCAGGTAAGATCGACTTACCTGCAAACGCTGATGCTGCTGCAGAATCAACTGTAGCCTCTGGTGCCGATGTGGCCGTCACGATGCAGGACCTGTGAGTGACGTCACAGATCTGCACTGTCAGAAGCTGGGCGTTCTGAAGAGAAGAGGATGTTACTTCTCTTCAGAGCGCCCAGCTAGTAAAAGTAGTAAACACGCCCCGATGTACGCACATAATACACGCCCACTTGGACTTTTACTTTTAAACACACCCACTTGGACTTTTGCAAGCCTCATTTGCATAACTACAAAAATGGTCATAACTTGGCCAAAAATGCTCGTTTTTTAAAAATAAAAACGCTACTGTAATCTACATTGCAGCGCCTATCTGCTGCAATAGCAGATAGGGGTTGCAAAATCTGGTGACAGAGCCTCTTTAAAGGGCTTCTCTGCTTTAGAGAATCCATATTTGTTAGAAGGGCAGCATGACAGTATGCTGATCACAAAGTACCCCCCTGATGGGACCCCCAGTGTTCAGCTGTAATCTTTGGAGAAAACTGGCATCACAGGATAAATAAAGCATTACGCAGTGCCCACAGCGCCAGCCAGCAGGCGGAAGTCTCAGTTGCTGTTCGTGGGAACAAAGTTAGGTAAACTTCAGTTTTTATATTTATTGGCGCAAAAAGGACACTATTAATGGTGGGGCGACTAACTTTTATATGGTACACTATAACTGGAGAGGGGCCTAACTTATATTTGGGGCACTATTAATGGAGAGAGCTTAACTTCTATATTTGGGAACTATTAATGGAGGGGACCTAATTACTATATGGGAGCACTATTAATAGAGGGGGCCTACTTACTAAATGGGGACACTATTAATGGGGGATAACTACCATTATTAATGGAGTGGGCCTAACTGCTATATGGGGGCACTATTAATGGGAAGCTAACTACTAGACTTTAGCACCTAACTACTAGATGGGGGACCTAACTACTAAATAGAGGTACCTTACTACTATATGGGGCCTTGCTACTATATGGGGGAACAAAAGATGACTACTACTGTGTGGGCACCCAAATGGATATATTACTACTGTGTGGGGTGGCATAATTACTGTGCGGGGCACGAAGAGAAGCACTATTACTAATACTAATATTACTATTAGTGTTTGGGGGCACTATTACAGTCTGAAGCACAAAACGGGGTACTATTAGTATGTGGGGCACCAAGATGGGTATTATTACCATCTGGGGCACTATGGATGGAGAGTTTCTGTAGAGGGCTTTGAGTAGATGGGGAGTGGGTTGAAAAACCGAGGAACCAAAGATGTCTGTGTGTCAAATCCTGAAGAGATAAGTCCTGGTTAAGAGAAGTCATCATGGCAGTCTAGGATAGATAAAGAAGAAAAGGGAAAGTCAATGACTATAACCAGAGAAGATGTCACCTGTGAGTCACTGGCTGTAACTGCACTATAGTCACTTATATGGTCTACAGAGCGCCTGTGTAGAACTGGTATCTACCACTGTAGGGTGGTCACTGTATGTTGGTAATATTGGTGTTTGCATAATGGTTTTTACTCAGTAACAGCATGGTGGTATTATTAAGTCACTATGTGGTGGTGGTGGGGGTGGTGCTGGTAATATGTGGTCATGGTGTGGCGGTATTGTTTGTCCCGTGTATAGTGCTATCATTGATAATATTGTCCTCGGTACACTAGGTTTTACTAAGTAATAAGATGGTGATATTTGTTCCTTGTATAGTAGATAATGGTACTATTTGCCAATTTTATCATTTAACTGTATAATTTAGAGGCGTATTTTATCACATACAAAATTGTCTTATATCTATGTTGTCTTTGAGACTAACAATGCAACTAGAGACGGCTCATCAGAGCAACAAGCGGGTAGGGGATCGTGGTAGTGCTGCGTGGTGAGGATCCAGGTGCAAAACTTTAACTGGGGCGCCTTAGGGCCCTAGTTATGCCCTGAAAGCATAATATTGTTTCCCTCCTCTTTTTACCCATACTTTAGATCACATTGCTGTCCTAGTTTTCTACTCAGAACTGAGCGCACTACATGAAATCCATATTTATAGTATGCTTCACAGGAGGTCATCATTATTTTTCACCCCTATAGCTTTAAATATGGAGAATATGTCTAAGTCATTTTTACTGGAGATTTAGCATAAAACATGAGTTAGCCCATGAAGAATTAAGGCATGCATAGACCCATGTGGGCTGCCTATGAAACCTAAAGCTGATCATATGACTAGGAAGCCTGCGTGCTTACTTTACTGATTGTTTCTATGGATGATAATGCAATGTTATCCTTTTCATTATATGAATTATAGGTATAAATATTAAAATTGACTTTCAATTTAAACACAAAAACTGAATTTTAAATACAATAGATTTTCCTTTATCCACACAATACAGTAATTTTAACAGCAGCTCATTCCTTAAATTTAAGGCCGCAGCTTTTAATAAATTTATTTTGTCAGTCGAGTCCATACATGCCCTAGGATAAACACTATTAAAATAACTTTTTTTTTACAAACATTACTATGGCTGTTGTACAACAAGTTAGTAATTGGATGTCTTTCCCACTTAGTCTCATATTTTGCATTTGTAAAATGCTGACCTTGTAGAAAATTAAAACCTTAGTCTGCAAATCTTTAAAATTACAGATAGAAATCTTTTTTTTATTGGGTCTTTTGCTTTTTCCACACAGAGAACTAATAATTAAGACCTTGAATGTGGTTCGTAATTTGACCTTTGGTATATGTAATATTTAATTGAGTTTAAAATAACTTTTCTTTTCTATTAAGCTTAATTAAAATTTGTTCTTGTATGTAATGTAAATTGAGTCATTCACAAGTCTTTTGCTTTTATATGTTCTTTCTCTTCAGGAACATATACAACAAGCAGCACATTCTAATTAATGTGAAATTCTGAAAATTGCTCAAGATTCATTGCTCACACTCTTGTGTTATATTGGTAATTTTTAACATGATGTGTGGTAGAAGGCATAGGCAGATATAAGGTCATGTAATAATGCATCCTAGAAGTCTACTTTTGCTTTTGGATATATTTCTATTAACTGGACTGAAGCCTATTTAGCTCATCTGAGTGAGACTTGATGTTTTTCCAAGTTTTTAGACAAAAAAAGAAAAAAAACAAAGAAAGTATAAAGTCAGGCTAATTCATTCTCATCAAAATAGAAAATTGCACATTTTTGGCAGCCTGAAGTTGTGTAGCCCATGGCTAGAATCTTCTGTCATTATCAAAACACGAATAAATATATTACAGGTCAAGGAAATAAATGGAAAAAATATATATTTTTACATCTGTATCTGTATATCTGGAGAGGTCCAAGTTCTACTATGCGTTTTACTGATTTCTGCTTTTTTGTATTTTTAATACCTTTCCTTGACATACCTGCAAGTGATCCTGCAAGTTTAGAGCACAGTGGGCATTCACAATTAAGCATGCTCTCTCCCTTCCCCTTTCTTGTCTCAATGCTCTAGCCTGTATACCTATGTCTTCCCCTTACATTAATGTGGCTGTGTAAGCTGTGATTTCCGTAAAAAAGATGTAACTTAGAAGTCGCCTCTGGGATATACTGTATAACATGCTGTGTGGGAAAATGACAATACTCTGCTCTGACAAATGCTGTCAGCGATCAGGATATGTTCTAAAAGCAAAGGGCAAAAGAAAGCATTTAGACCTCAGTGTCAGACTACACACAGGCTTTGTTTGTAGTCTGTAACCATGGAGCAGCAGATGCTTCAACCTTAGAACACATAGGCCTGAATAGGAGCTGTGTACACAATATTTGTATTGAATATTTGTACACAATTTCTTCATTTATTTATTTTGAAAACAATGGATAAAAGAAAGTAACTGCAAAGATGTACATGCCCTTTAGGTTCTGTTATAATATAAGATGCAATGGGCCCAATAATAATGGTAAACATTACATGCACTAATAATTTCACACACATATTATCTTGCACACATTGTCATCATTATCACACCTTCCACACACAAAAACATATGCATCTAGTATAGGGCATTTTCATGTATTCTTCAAATAGAAGTGGAAAAATAGGTTCCACGTGGTTTTATTGATTAAGGGTAAATCTAAAACCTGCTGTACAAAAAACATATTGAGAGAGCAGCATAATTGGAAAAAAAGTAAGAAAGG
Organism: Rhinoderma darwinii; assembly: GCF_050947455.1. Lineage (NCBI taxonomy): Eukaryota > Metazoa > Chordata > Amphibia > Anura > Rhinodermatidae > Rhinoderma > Rhinoderma darwinii. The sequence goes on along the minus strand of NC_134690.1, from coordinate 213,835,013 downwards.
AGCTACAACGTCTATTATAATAATGATAGAGATTGGTGAAGTTATATATTTATTTTTTTTATGCTAAGCACTACTTGCACCATGCTCAGTTCTTATACCTGTTTCTCTCCTGCTGGGATCATATGAAAAAAGAACAGCTGTATTTTAGGCTTCATTTATTTTAAAACTGTGTCCTATATTCTAAGAAATATTCATCTTTTGTACCTGTCTACATTTACCTGGTGAATGCTTCTGATATTTGGACCAGTATTGTTTTCTGTTACATGCATGTTTTTAATGAGCCCTATTTGTCATTGCATTAGTGTGTGAACATGACATCAATGTCGTTAAAAAGGTATGAACTAATTATTATATTGAGAAGAAGTGTATTTATTTAGTGCTGTCTTGTATCTTTCAACAGGTAAATACTTAAAAAGAAATGTCCAACATTTCAATATATTGCACCAAATTATAGATATCCAACCTGCGTAAAATGCTCTTGTACAATAACACTATGATCCACTAGTTACCACCAATTCGAACCATGAATTGTTATATAGTCCGATACATAGTCATTTTGGAGTGCATTTATTTTATTTCCCATTTTTTACATAATGCCAACATATTCTACAGAATGCATTCATTCATACCAGTCCCTCTATCCAGTGGGACTCCATATCTATTTATACACACATGCTAAGGTCCATTCTAGATAAAACACTTACCAGTTGGCTTTTGGAGTGTGGAAGAGAACTTAGATGTCTTGAGGAAACCTTCGCCAGCACTGGGAGAACATACAAACGCCAAGCACATGCTACACTGGCTTAATATAAACTAAGTACCTTAGGCAAGGATTACACATGCCGTTTTAATGCAGTTTTTGGTGTAGTTTTTGGCTCAGCATTTTGAGCCAAAGCTGGTAGTGGATCTAAAAGGAAGGAAAGGTATTAAGAAAGGACTTATGTATCTCCATTCTTTTGTGTCCACTCCTATGTTTAGTTAAAAAAACTGAGCCAAAAACTGCACCACAAATTGAACCAAAACTGCATGTAGTGTTGCAAGGTAACAGTGCTAATCATTGAGCCATAATACTGCAAGAAGAAAATACATTATATACCACTCATATAAGTCTAGCAGGAGAGGAGCACTTATATGCTACATGAAAAAAGCATATCGATCAGGTCCCTTCATCATGGTGGTGTACAGGGGCTTGCGCCCAGTGGCGAATACTTATATGGGCAGTTCAGGCGGCCGCCCAGGGCCCAAGGCTTCCAGGGGGTCATCGGTCGCACCTGCTGATGAAGGGGGTGGGGCATGTTCAGGGGGAGTCAATTGCGGCCAGGGAACAGGGGGCCGGTGGCACAGCACATTAGTTGTAGAGAGCAGACTGTCAGAGATAGTGATGGGCAGTTGCTGGAGTCTCTCTCCCTGACAGTCTGCTCCTTTGTGCTGCTGTGCACTACCCCGTCTGTCTAAACCTCCAGCAGCTGTGGTGACATCACAGTCACATGATCAAGGTCCTGGAGGCTGCCAGAGCACAAGCACCGCAGAGGAAGGGGCTCTGGTAAGGGTTGTGTGTGTATAGTGTAAGTCTATGTAGTGTGTGTGTGTAAAGTGAACATAGTGTAAGTCTATATAGTGTGTGCTGTGTGTATAATGTAAGTGTATATAGTGTGTTTATAGTGTGTATAATCTAAGTCTATATAGTGTGTGCTGTGTATAGGGTTTATAGTGTGTTAAATGTAAGTGTATATAGTGTAAGTGTGTGTATAGTGTATATATTGTATAGTGTGTAAATAGTGTTTGCTGTGTGTATCATGTAAGTCTATATAGTTTAAGTCTATATATATTGTGTGTATAGTGTATATAGTGTAAGTCTATATAGTGTGTGTGTGTGTGTGTTGTGTATAACGTGTAAGTCTATATAGTGTGTGTGTGTGTGTGTGTGTGTGTAGTGTATATAGTCTAAGTCTATATAGTGTGTGTGTATAGTGCATATAGTCTAAGTCTATATAGTGTGTGCTGTGTGTATAGAGTTTATAGTGTGTATAATGTAAGTCTATATAGTTTAAGTGTGTGCGTGTAGTGTGTGTGTATATAGTGTGTGTGGTTTGAATATATAGTGTGTGGTGTCACTGTGAATTGTATATAGGTTGTTTAGTTTCTAAATTTTTGTGTGTGAAATTGTTTTCCACCCATAGAGCCCTCTGCAGTCAGTCAGATGCTCAGAACCCCCCTTCCATTATAATCTCCCCCATAGAGCCCTCAGCAATTATCATACTGCAAGGGGGGTCAGAGCATCTGAATGACTGCTAAGGTCTCTATGGGGGGGAATAACTCTCCCTCCCCCCAGAGCCATAGGAGTCAGATGCTCAGACCCTCCCATAGAGCACTCAGCAGTCAGTCAGATGCACTGATCCCCCTTGCAGTATAATCCCCCACCAAATTGCCCTCAGGAGTTATTTTACTGGGTGTCTGACTGCTTAAAGGGTAACTAAACTTTTTTTTTTTTTTAATTGATGTCATAGTGACATGTCAAAAGTTCTGATCGGTGGGGGTCCGAGTGCTGAGACCCCACCAATCACTAAATCATAGCGGCAGAAGCGCTCAAGTGAGTGCTATGCCACTTTATTCTGATCGTCTTTCCTCTGATAGCCAAGCAAGCGTTGTACTGGCTCAATAGAAAGTCTATGTGTCACGGACAAATACACAGTAAACAGTGAGGTCCCTGTCCCAAACATCTGTCCCTACCTACTTGTACGACCCGACCTAAACGACGGCGAACAACTGGGCGGCGTTCCCTATACTATTACAAGTGGAACTGACAAACAGATAAGACAGAGACAGTACGAAATAACGAAGGGTCACCTGGGAAGTACACAGAGGGAGAGGCAGGGCAATTGTGCCATGGACAAGTCCGGGCGCAAGAGTCAGGCAGGCAGGGTCAAACCGGGAGTGCGGAAAAAACAAAAGTCCGAAGGCAAAGAAAAGTCAGGAGTCCAGCCGGGGTCAGGTCACAAAGGAGTCAAAATGCAAGTCGCTCAGGGGAGTCTGAAACAAGGGAAAGCACCAAGCTAGGTAACTCTAATTATAGGCAAAGGCCTACTACCCCAGGCTGAACTAAATAAGGAGAGGGCGGGAGTTCAGGAACATCAGCCAGGCTTTGATTGGCCTGATGCTCTTGAGCTCCTATTAGCTGCAGACTGCCTCAGTCTGCCAGGCCGGGCGACGCCCGAGCGTGTAACTCTCAACGTCCTGGAGACCGAGGGAGCAGCAGGAAGGAAGTACGTGACAGTACCCCCCTTTTATGAGGGGCCACAGGACCCTCCACCCCCGAACCAGGTTTATTAGACATTTTATATGAAAGTTTTTTATAAGGGTCCGAGCGTGGATATCTCGGATTGGGACCCAAGTCCTCTCCTCTGGACCATATCCTTTCCAATGGAGCAGGTACTGGATAGACCCCTGAACCTTTCTACTGTCCAGCAACCTGACCACCTCAAACTCCTGTCCCTCGGGTGTCAATACAGGGACGGGAGGTTTCCCTATGGGAAGGATGTGGGGAACATATCTCTTCAGAAGGGAGGAATGAAACACATCATGGATGCGGAAGGAGGGGGTCAATTTTAAGTGGAAGGAGACCGGGTTGATCCTCTCCTTGACCTCATAAGGACCTATATACCTGGGGGTGAACTTTCTCGAGGGTACACTCAGGCGGAGGTTCTTGGAAGATAACCAAACCCGATCTTCCACCAAGAAATCAGGATTGGCTGAACGCCTTTTATTGGCTTGAAGCCGTTGGTGATCCTGGGCTACCCTGAGATTACTCTGGAAGGGAGTACGTGACACTATGAGTCCATACACCACTCCGAGAAAAGACTAACAGAAATTAAGTGGAACAGTGCTCACCCAAGCACTTGTGCCACTTTGTTTTAGTGATCGGTGGGGGTCTGAATGCTCGGACCCCCATCGATCAATACTTCTGACATATCACTATGACATGCCAAAAGTTTTTTAAAAGTTCAGTTACCCCTTGGAGACTGAATTTATTGGTCTGAGTTAATGTATGGACCTGGGGTCTTAATTTGCTTAGGGGGTTGGTCTGGGGTATAAAACAATTTAGGGTGTTTAGTTTCAGAATTTTTGTGTTGCTATAGATGCTGAAAATGGCTGCAGAATCGAGGGGCAAAGATTTCTCATCAGGAAACTCTGCAGTCATCAGGAGAAGTCGCCATAACCGTCGGTGTCAGATGGAGAAGAGAAGAAAAGAGAACGACTCCCATCTGAGAAGAAATCACTTCTGAGTCACTGGATTTATAGAGGAGCTGTCCCCTCTCCTGAAATCCTGGTACTCTATAAAAAGTCTTTGCGTACCCAGGACTAATAAACAAATGCGTGTTACCATTCTCATTGTTAAGAGGATGTGTGATACTGTCAGCGATGGTTGGAGACTGTCAGTATGTAGGGACACAGCCCTTTGACAAGGGGAATCGTAATGCTCATTTGTCAACCCTCACACAGAAAGGTGGTGTTTAATATAGACACAGTGTGGCAGGGCGGTGGTGGAGAAGGGGGGCCCAAGCTTGTAGAACAGCCCAGGGCCTATGGTCTACTTAATCCGCCACTGCTTGCGCCCTGGATTTTTGGCCTGGTACCCTGGACTCCTGGGCGATCGTTAGTTTCATCTACATCTGCATCCTCAGGATGCAGATACAGTTGAATATTATGGCAGAGCAAGGAGCTGTCAGCTCCCTGCTCTGCCATTCACTCCCATAGGCTACAGGCCACTTTAGGTCTGCAGCCTATGAGACGATGTGACAGGATTCTTAGGCAGGCCGGCATCTCATAGGCTTCAGGCCTAGAGACTGAAAAACTCAGTTTGTCGTGGGAAAGGAGCTAAGTGAGCATTAGCTTTATTTTTTATTGTACTATTCCTCTGTGGGGAACACTAACGACGGCACCATTGCGACTGGGAGGGCACAATGAGGGCAGCATTACTGAGTGAGGGGACAACATTATTGGGTAAAGGGCACTATGGGGACAGCATTACTGAGTGATGGCCTTATGGGGGAAGCATTACTGAGTGGGGGGATCTTTCAAATCCTAGCAATGGCCCTTATGCTGTGCATTAGGAAGTTTGTATATTTTGCTCTATCTCAATCACATTTATGACTCAATGATATTTATGACTACAACACCTGCATGACAATGACACATTTTATAGCATATGTAATGTTCAGATGTTTATATACATATGCAAAGTTCTATGATGTACATAAACTATTATACTTCCTGGGGCAATCTACCGAGCATAACCAACCTAAAAGACTACAGAGGGCATGAGCAACTAACTTGAATGCTTATAAAGTAAATGGCAGAATAATATCTCCAAATATAATTGGGTAAAGACTCTCTCATGTTCCATTATTTCAATTTCACCCAGCCTGTAAATTACATTTAGTGACCTGCACCTGTCATTTATTAATTGATATTCCGAGTTTTAATAATGACTGCCCTGATTAACAGCATTCTAGAATTTAGCTCCTAATGGCTCCATTTGCACATTACATGAAAAGCACAGGGGACATTATTTATGCTTTAGTACAATACATCAAATTATTTCCTTGGACATCTTTATTTTTATACTTAATTCTGATGATGACTATTCTTAGAAATATGGAAATAAAGATACTGCATTATGTCTGAATGCAAAATAATTTGCTTTACCTCCAAAAAAATACTTTCCCAGTTTGTATACATTATTCGGTAAAATATATAGTAACTGAGTATTTTTTAAAGGAATTTTCAAATCTTTAGCATTTACAGCCTATCCACAGGACATATCATAAAAGCTTGATAGGTGGGTACCCATCTCTCGACAGCCACCTATTGGGAGATGCTGTAGCTTCAGCTTCAATGAAGAGACACCCAAGGTTATGCATGGCTATCGCCACTGAAGTTGATGGGAGTAATGGAAAGAGACGAGCAAGCAGGAACCCCCAACTATTAGGCATTTATAGCATATCCTGTGGATATTATATTCCATAAATGCTTAAGATGGAAATATCCCTTTAACTTAGATAACAGTAAGAAATTATTCTCTTACTTCATAAAGAGGTCAATTTAATAATGGCAGTCCTTTATATATAATGCATGGATGCTTTTTACATCCGATTCCACACATGCACTTTTTAAAAGAAACCAAACTAAATTAATAATAAAAAAAAAACTGAGAATACAAACACATATATACATGTTTTGTGGGTTCAGTAATGGAATTGTGGCACTGTTAAGAACCATAGTACTATTTCTTAGCTGTATTTGAGGACTTACCTCACAGGTCAGGAGAAACACCATTATGAAGATTTTGAGGCAAACCCTTATCCATAATATAGATAAAATGGGAGTCATTTCCAAAATACCTGTTGTCTGCAAACACTGAAAGCAAGCATTTTCTATTTATTTTTATACAGGTGATCTGTCAGTTTACTAGTAGCCAGCGACATTGATGAAGAATATTCATGAGGCACTAGTTCCTATTAAATATATATGGTGAAACGCAATGAATATTGATTCAGGCAGCACAATGCCTCACATCTCTGTGCAGGTGACTGAAGCGTATTAACTGTGACAAAACCAATGCATAAGAAAATACTTACATGTCCTTTATGTAGAAATATTTTACATAGCTATTCCCATTTTCATGTGCAAACTGGTCGCAAAACATGTTGGCCAAAAAATGCATTGTCTGGTGTTAGAGAGTGACATTTCATCATGTAATGTATTCCAATATTCCAAGAAGTGAGGAGCGAAATTGTGCCTATAATGGCTGCACTAAGAGTCCAATGGTATATTTAATTTTGGAAACCAATAGTACCATATATTAAAGCCTATTTGCCCCTCTATTGTGATATTTTAATCATGGGTTATTTTGTACCTTTGTATATTGTTTTCTGATGGGTGATTATTTGTAGGAGTGCAAGTCTAAAACCACTATCCACTGTAATGCCAGATATTAGATTTATTTTTTTATTATGATTAGAGGGCAAAGATACAATAAGGACAATTTGTTAGGATCTGTGCAATACTCGATAATACACCAGTTGGAGCTTGCAGGGTAGAGTACAAGTTTGGCAATATATATAGCGTACTCAAAAATACCAAATTTTACCTGGAAACCTTAAATCTGGATGTAACGTCTATGGCCACGGTCTGTCGTTCGGTCGTTAACCTCGACAGCCGTGGCCATGGACATCTTACCTCGCTGCAGCGTCCCCCCCTTGTGAGGCGCCGGCACTCTCTTCCGGTCCTCGAGTGTCTCCGGCGGGCGCGCATTTTTGCAGGAAGTCTGCAATCTTGCCCAGGATGCCCTGGGCTATAAAAAAACGCTCTGTCCCCTTGCTCCTTACCAGAGCGTTGTTCGTTACCCTTCCCACCGCCTGGTCCTGGACATGCCTGCCTCGCGACTGCATACGATTGCCTTAGATACGATCGCTGAACTAATTGAACTCTGTACTTACCTGTTTTGCCAGCTGCCATCCCGATATGCGGTACGGCCCAGTGGGTCCACACCCCGCATCGTGACACTGGAAGGTTCCCACCCTTTTTCCCTGACACTATTGAATGAAATTATGCCAAATAAACTAACAGAAGTAACAAATAAATCTAAGTTTTATATGATGCCTTTCTCCCCATGTTAGTTCTATGAGACCTCTGCTGTATGGTCACTACTGGAGTAGTCTCTAATCAATTAAGAAGATACATTTTTAAAAGGTCTTGTTTATGAAGATTCTACACACAGGGATATGTTAACAGGCAGACAGATTACAGTCGACTTCCTAACAATATAATTTCCAGCGGGAACACTGATGGCTGTCCTGTTTTCTTGTTCTTAGCCGGACTCATATAATCAGAGATCTCCATTCGCTCTACTATCTGCATCATTTTTATTAGATCAGAAAATAATGTTTTACAATAGAATCTCCAGAAAGTAAAAAAAAAAACACCAGTCATACTAAAGGCTGCCATAAACTGTAAGATGTATTCTGCTGACAGAAGCATGCAGCAACATTTTAGATTCCTACCACTTTTCTATTTCATCAGATTATGATCTCCTCATCATATAGGAAATATTTATTATAACCGAAGTATGTTACAGGATTGCTGTACAGTATTCATGCATCTCTTTTACGTCTAGATTTACCAAAGGTGAATGGTCTACCTTATACTATGTAGAAACTATGTTGCCATAAATTTCAGGAGGCTAACCCATATAAATTAACCCAGTCTAAGACAATAGAATGTGAAGTTGATCACGCAGTTTAATGAGATTTGCGCTTCACATTTCCTAACATCACCAAGCCTGCTCAGTGATGTCACCAGTCCCAGCTATGGTGCAGTAATGCTTCAGGTGACCAAGGAACTTATCACTGGAAAACTAGAGACATCAAACACTTGACTGGGGATCCTACGGATCCCTGCTGTTGTGATGTTGGTACAGGGTATGTACTCTATGAGTAGAGTGGCAAGTGTGGGAGAAATGTCAAAAAGAGTGTCAGCTAGTGGGTGGTTTTATACCATGGAGCCATGTCTCCATGAATTTCTGTCTTCCTGTTCTACAATTACCAGAACTTCTTGTTTCTTTGTCTATGTTCCAGATGCTGGCTGTTAGAAATAAAAAAATATATATCATTCAGGATGGCGGAGAAAACTGAGGTGAAAAATGACCGCTGCAGGAGCTTAAGGGACCAGAGCAGCAGAGAACGGGAATTCAGTGCTGGAGCGGTAGACACTTTAGGGGGTGATTATCTGTTAGTTTATTATGTTATGCCATCCACTGCCCTTGAATACCTCTTTGAAAGGGTTGTCTGCATCAGGCAGTTTCTTTTTGGTTGGATAACCCAAAAATAAGACAATCACAGGGTATTCTGCTGCTGGGACCCCCAGCACTCAGCTGTAAATAGTAAGGGAATGTGGCAGGAAGTTTTTAGTTCCCCTGCAGCCCCACCACAGGAGAAATGAAGAATTACATGGTGGTCATTGAGATCAATTGGATGTCTGTGTAATGTATGATCGGAATTCTGGCCTGTACTATTAGCAAAGGTTCTGCAAGACAGCTACAGGGTCATACAAATACATCAAGGCTATATTAATCCTCACCAGTACTGTGTTAATCATCTACCCACAAGTCGTATTGATGATATTGCTTTTGATCCTTGTTATTCTTCTGTCTTGTATATTATAGTTGCTGCTAATAAGAAGCGTATTGCTATTATTTAGTATTAGAGAATATTGTAATTATGGGCAATTACCATCACAACAGAAGCAGGAACACACTGTGCACAATACAAATACTTTGTTGTTCTGTACTATTGTTCTGTTTATTTGACCAAAACTCTGAATATTTCAAACTTCCAAGCACATCTCTAGAATAAGATCAATTTTGAATAAATGCAGAGAATTCTTTCTTACTTTGAAAAGCACCCTCATATATCCTATTTTTTTTAAAACCACTGATTCATCTCAAAGTGGATATCAACATACTCAATGTTTTCTTTCATGTATTGATCATTCAATTTTCTCCTCTTTCATATTTGAATGAAGTGGACCTCAGACTTATATAAGAGTTATACATACCAAGTAATAGAAAAATATTCTACTGAACTAATTTAAATTGTAATGTAAGAATTATTTAGCTGAACCTTTAGTTCCAATAATGACACTTATCACATGTAAACACTAGCAAATAAACACTTTAAGTTACTCAAATATTAATAAGTTATTCTGCAATCACATTCAAAAACTAAAAAAATTGAATGCAGATATGTTATCTCTTTTATTTCAATAATGTCAAATAAGGCTGATTCAGATGGCTGTAATATTTGGACCCGTTTCACAGCTTTTAATGCTAGAATCCCCCATGGTCCTACTGAACTGAACTCAGATCACAATAGCGTTGCATAGTGATCTGTGTATGGTTAAGTAGAATGGTAGGGGTCTGGGTGTTATTTCCAAAATACAGGCAACTAAAATGTAGTCATATGGCTAAGAAAAAACCTGTACAATCTGTAATTGAATATATTCCTATATAATATGTTAAAGAGGACCTGTCAATAGGTCCTACAAAATTAGATAGCAGCCTCACCTAATAGCTGCTGTGTCTCTGAGTTCAGCAGTGTTTGTCTTGGACTTGTGTGTGTCCCCCTTCGCTGAGCTATGGACCTCTCTATATTTATCAATAAATATGGAAATAATTCGCTGGCTAGCCAAGTGGGTTTATCCGCCAGTGATTCTCAGTGGGCGGAGCTACCATTGAGCCTCTGACTCTGACCTATGAGCGTAAGGCTATTTCCTAAAGTCAGTCTTCAGCTAGCGTCGTCACGTGAGACCACGCTGGCTGAAGACTGTCATTGCGTAAGTCAATCTTCAGCCAGCATGGTCTCACGCGATGTCGCTAGCTGAAAACTGACTTTAGGAAACAACCTCACACTGATAGGTCAGCGTCAGAATCTCAGTGGTAGCTCCGCCCAATGAGAATCGCTGGCGGCCAAACCCACTTTGTAGGACCTAGGTCCTCTTTAAGGATTAAGTTTATCAAGTTCATCCCTTTTTGTGATGCCAGTCATGACTGACAAGAAAAGGAAACACTGCAGAAGTCTCATGAGATTAAGAAAATCACGTTTTTTTCCCCAATACACTACAAAGTGAGGGCTCAAAATTAACCTTCTTCAAGCAATATGTCAGAGTCATGATACCAGTATAGATGACTTGTTAGCACTAATACTAATATTGTTCCACATGGACAAAAGTGAAATAAATACAAAAGATCGATAGATAGATATCGGCGTTATAGGCGGAGTTATGTGCACGGGACATGTAGGGCAGTGCACAGAGGCTATATGGTTCCATACTAATAAGTTGTTCAGCCTCCGTGCATTGCCGGAAAATGCTTGGTCGTGTGTCCCAAGCTTCTAGGGCGGAATACCTCTGAACATGTCATTCCCCGGAGCATGCCACAATTTTTTTTCTGTACTTGGTATGGAATCTAACAGAAAAACCTCCATATGTTTCAATATTAAATTGGAGGCTTATGGAGGTAAAGCAAAGGTCCCATTGCACTACCATGGGAACCCTATTGGTAGGGAGTACATGGAGACATATAGAGACCTCTACAAAATGTCACCATTTGTTTCAAGGTACTCCATAGTGGGTGAACTTCCCTCAACGGTACTTACGACGCCTAATTCGGTAATCGCGGAATAACAGACACGAGGTCTTAAATATATTCCTGAAGTAACAGATCATGAATCTGGGGAAACCCATAGTTTTGACTGGGTGGTATAAAAATTTGATGTGCCATCCAGAGTTTCTATTTTTAATGGACAGGAGTAATGACCACTGTTCACAGTAATTTTTAGGATATTCCCTGTCCAAATGCTTTTAATAAGATTCTTTTCCCCCCGTCCAGGCCATAGCTTGGGATCTCTAATATATATAGAATAATAAGAGATTTAGAAACAAAAGCAAAAAAACTATACATGCTATTCCAAATGGAAGAGAGATGTAGATTAATCTATTCAAGTAGATAAAGCAGAATTTTTTTTCTGAAGATCGCGTCTGATGTACGTACTTCAAATAGTGACGTTCGAATTAATGAGGGAAGTATTTTGAAAAATCTTTTTTTATGGTATATAAAGCATTTAATATAAACTTTAGGCCTAATGAAACATATCAAGAGCCACTTAATAAATGCCCACAATGTGGTTTAGAAGACGCCAGACTTTGGCATTAGTTATGGGCATGTACACCCATTCAAAAGATTCTGGGGAGCGGTACATGAAAGGTTGTATTAGTATTAGGTTGTATTAATGAATCTCATATTTATTTCTTTGTGTCGTGAGATCAGAGATTCGAATGAAATGTAAAAAAAAAAACAATGAGTCTAGGAGGCAGGCGTACAAAAAAAACAAAAAACGACCCATGTATTCTTTAGGTGGCATACATAGAAGGAAGGGGGCTCCATAGTATATATCAAACTGGGCCCCCTATCATGGTACTGGACTTTGCTACCCAGTAGTCTGGTGTTTTTTCTTCCTCCACACATTTTTCATGACTTTTGGGGTCATTCCTCACTCCTTATTTCTAAGAATGCAGTTCCTCTTTATTAGGGTGACCTGCACTAGGGCCGGGCCCCCTCTTTCTATTGGCCACATAGCAGCTGTATGGGCTGCCTCTGTGTTACATACACCCATGCATTCTACATATCTTACAGGATTTGTCCTAACTATTTCAGATATTGGATTTCACCCCCAGAAGCTGCTGCTTATAAGTCATAATCACTATACCGGTTCTTTTATTTCCATCCAGTGACAAAGAAGAAATTCATGCCGTCCATTGCTCACATGGGCCGTCGAGTTGTTCAGTTGCAGTTGTCTTAAAGCATACAATGATGGATTTCATTGTTTATTTGTTGTATGCAAATATCCACATTTTTGCTTAATGAAAGGTAAATTAGAATAAATAAACAGAGAAGAGACAAAACAATCTGCAAATGCCATTTTATTGAAATTAATTAAAAATTACTTGATCTCCCATCTGAGGTATTCCATGTGCTTGGTAAAACTAATTTGTTTAGACTTCCGGAGATTTTGTTTGCAGAATGATGGCTTTGTTTTCTGTTCTTATAAGTAACCGTCCAACATTAAACACTATTGTGCTGTTTCTAGAGATAATACACAATTTGGTGCAGCAAAGCCTATTGCGTTGAATTTCCTCTGAAGAATTGTAAAGCCATATTAGAAAATCTGCTTTTTAAAAGAAGCACGGTTGTAAACTATCTTGATATAGTTAATAATATGCAAACATTGTGCATGAGTTGCATGAAACTGACATGTTGCTTGCTATGCATTTCCAGAAGCATAATTTTGCATTTATGCATAGTAGGTTTACAGTAGGTTATTACAATCTGCACAAAGGAAATACAATTTCCTAGAAAGGTGTATGCAATATTTAATGCTTAGCTATTAATATCCACTTTAGTGTAGACAGAGTTTAACACAACAATAAATAATGCAAATACAAATCATTTTATAATAAACTGTCAGAGATGACTCTTCATTGAGTTGCCATTGCACCTGTGCACCCAGTATGCTGCCTTTCATGTCCATTTCATTATTCCATATATTGATCAACCACAACATTAAAAGGGTTGCCCGGGGACCAAAAATTGCATTGCAATAATATATTTATGCGAAATGAAGTAACTTACTAATATACTTTAATTTAAAATTCTGTTCTAAATGGTGCAGTTCAAACCTCGTAAATTATTCAGGAAGTGCTGGAGCTTTTCTAATAATGATGATGCTCAGACACCACCCGACGTGACTGAGGGCTTGCTTCATGTGCTGTTCGTGAACATGACCACAAGGGGCTGTCATATTGCCTATTGCTTGAGTCCCGAGCAGAGCATCAGCTAGCGCTTTGCTCGGGACTCCTGCACTGCTCCCGACGTCCATATTTGGTCAATTCATGTTTTTTTTACTATCGCTGGAGTCACCTGGGCAAAGCATCAGCTGATGCTCTGCCTGGCGACTCCACAACTTCTGCCCACATCATTGTCACTGTCCATATATGGACAATGAAGTAGGCAGCTTTACTGGAGTCCCCAAGCAGAGAATCAGCTGATGCTCTGCCTGTGGACTCCACAACTTTGCCCACGTCATTGTCACTGTCCATATATGGACAATGGACTTACTAATATACTTTAATAAAAAATTCTGTACTAAATGGTGCAGTTCCCACGGATTGAGATCTGCGGAATTCTGGAGGCCTAGTGAACACCTTGAAATATTTGTCATGTTCCTCAAACTATTCCTGAACAATTTTTGCAGTGTGGCAGGGCGCATTATCTTGCTGAAAGAGACCACTGCAATTAGGAAATACCATTGCATTGAAAGGATTTACTTGGCCTGCACCAATGTTTAGGTAGCTGGTAAGAAAAATCCACATGAATGCCAGGACCTAAGGTTTCACAGAAAAACATTGCCTAGTGCATCACACTTCCTCCACCGGTTTGCCTGCTCCCATATTGCATTTCTACCCAGATAGGTGACGTACACACACCAGCCCTTCCACATGATTTTAAAAGAGAACGTGATTTGTCAAACCAGGCTACCTTCTTCCATTGCTCCATGTTTCAGTTCTGATGCTTACGTGCTTATTGTAGATGCTTTTAGTGGTGGACAGGAGTTAGCATGGGCACTCTTACCGATCTGAGGCTATGCAGCTCCAAATGCAAGTTGTGATGCAGTGTGTTCTGAAACCTTTCTATCACATCCAGCATTAACCTTTTATGCAATTTTTGCTACAGTAGCTCTTCTGTTGGATAGGACTAGATGTGCTAGCCTTCGCTTCCCAGACGCATCAATGAGACTTGGGCACTCATGACCCTGTCATCGGTTCACCAGTTGTCCTTCCGTGGACAACTATTGGTAGGTACTAACTACTGAATATTGTGAACACCCCACAAGACCTGAAATTTTGAAGAGGCTCTGACCCAGTCTTCTAGCCATCACAATTTGCTGCCATTGAAACAACATAATCAGTGTTATTCACTTCACATGTCAGTGGTTTTAATGTTATGGCTGATTGGTGTGTATGTTTTTGATAAATATGGTGCACTAATTCGTCTCCTGAAGCTTCAGTAAGGGGGAAAAAAGGCGTTCATACAAATTATTAGAGAATTTTAAGTTCATGGATATGGAACTGTTCAGCACTCTTAGCTAGTGCATAGTATAACTACAAGGGGTGTCAATTGCTATGGAGGACCTGGCAAGTCCATTCATTATTCTAATAGCCCATTTATTATAATTTAACTAGTCAGAGATTGCACAGGATACGAGGAATATGAGAGTAGAATACAAAAGATTGACAGTCAGAGAAAGAACAAAAGAAAGGGGATAGTGGGAATGTATCTGTGTTTACTAGTGTACATGGGCTAGATGAGATAGGCCGAGGAAAAACTTGAAACTCCTGGGCCCCAATGTAAATTCTGTAAGTGCCCAACTATAAAACTTAGTATTATAATAGTTTGTTTGTATTATTGGTATCTTCATATGCGGCAGAGGGACCTCTTGGGATCTAGGGCCCCGGTGCAGCTTTAACCTCTGAACCTTCTACAGCTTGACCTCTGCTAGATGACTGGGTGACCAAAGACAGCTCTCCATAGTGTCAGAAAATGGATGACAATAATTGCCATATCCTGTCTCCAATTTCAGAAGTGAACAAGTGAAATACTGTGCAGATTAAGAGAACCTGGTTGTTGTTATTACATTACTTTTTGGCAGAGATATGTTTAAAAACACAGTACAGCTCAAATAAAATTATAACATGAGCTCTGATCAGGATAATAAAAAATATGAAAATGTGATGATAATAAGCTAGATATAATCTCCGCACTGGATTTGTAGCGCAGAAAGTAATTTTTTTTCTAGCTGTTTCAGAACTACTTCTTTGTTCATGAGGGTATAAACACCTTCTATTTAGCACATTCTGAGAACTAGTTTGACATTTTTAACAAACCTGCAATGTTCCTTAAATTCAAGCACTATATTTATTTAAACGGCCGTCTCAATCACATCTCCATGACAACGCTAAATGTACTCATACATATTTATCTAAATGAATAAAATGGAACTGTCACTTTTCTACCTTGATTTCACTAGTAACTTTCTCACTCCCTTGCATGAAGCACATCTGATTGCAATCACAGAAGAACAAAGAAGAATATGAGCTATGCAATATTTATCTTATAAAACTACCTGCCTTCGAGAATCCCTGGGAAATAAATGCTGCCACTGACCTATGATATATGCAGAAAACAGCAGAATCATCAATTATGATTGAAGGGGGAAAGACTGGCGATGGAGGCAAATCTGCTGGGTATCTGCAAGAAGCAGGTGCTGACCTTTCATTACGATTTAATTATTTTTCTGTGGTCCATATTGATGAGAATATTGAGTTAAATTTGTTATTTCTCAAACTCCAAAGAATCATGACAGTTCTCGAGAGCTTCTGAAGACTTTTTTCCAGTTTAATTCAAAAGAGGTTTTATTGATCCCCTGTGTTTCAACACAAGCATTTAATGATTTGTCCTTAGTGAGGGATTCTTACTTTCATTGTCAGCATGAGTCTGTAAGCAAGTAATCTACTTGATTTGTCTTCCTTTTACCATAAAGCATTTTCAATTTGCACATAGCACGCGGCTTCTATAAAACACACTCCATTCATTACTGTCTATTAATACAGAAGTGCCGTCTTTTGTATGGTTTTTACCATTTTTAGTTATTAGCTATGTGCACATCTTATGTCTGCCATCTTCTTAATAAACACATTTTGTATGTCTGAGTTGCCATCTCGGTTTTGCATGACGCGCAGTCACCAAGAAGTGTCCATGTGCTGTATATCTCTAATTTATCCCCACTTTGATGTGAACGGAGACTGAACATTGGAACAAATCAAATTATTAGAATGGGTGGAATAAACAAATTGCTTTTTTGATCTGTCATGTTTTGTGGATAGATTACCAAGTGGTACATTTGAGATCAAAGCCAAGTTATGCCACCAGATGTGAATAGATTGTAAGAATCCTGCAAAACTGATGCAAAAAGATTCTGATTTCAAACACAGCTCAGTATAAATAAAAACGAATGGGAGAGAGGATGCCTGTGCCATACAGAGAGGTGACCCCCAATAATAGATATTAAAATGGACCACCCGCACACCTAACCATCTGGAACAGGAGGAATTAGTGCTTGTATGCCATCCATTTTCTTTCCATGGGTAAATTCCTTACACCCTTATTTGAAGTAGGATCTATAGAGAGAGGAATCTTACACAAGTTCTCAGCACCCATTAAAATAAGGAATGCAGTCAATGTGGGCTCGGACACCTCTATCCAGGGCCACCTCTATCCAGGGGCTCTATAGCAGCTGAATAGGATGTCTCTATAGAACGTACACCCTTGATAGGCAGGATCAATTTCAAAAATGGTGAATGACCCGAAATATATCAAAATGGCGAATGCAGCGTGATATCTTTGGCGCTACTTACTAGGCATCTTAGACACTTTTCTTTAGTTTGCACCACCTCAAGTCAGGTGAACAAATACGGCAATATTTGGTGGCCAAAAATTGGGAATGTCTTTAATAAATTTGGTGCATTTACATCTCATCTTAAAGGCTATATAAACTTTTGAATGGCACAATTTAAAAATAAAAAGGTGTATCAGTGTGTTTTGTGTAACTTTGTAAATACTTCTTATTTAAAAAATTGTTTTACTTTTTTAGATACAGCAGCTCTGTATTCTCTATACAGAGCAGCTGTATGTAGCGCTATTCACTAAATCCATCAGTCCCCCAGAACTGACGGGTTCAGTGACAGTGGGTCCTGCATGTCTCAGACACACAGGATCCACCTGTAAACTATCACATCTAGTTCATAACAGATGTGATAGTTTTACAGGTGGATCCTGTGTGTCAGAGACATGCAGGACCCGCTGTCACTGAACCCATCAGGTCCGGGGGACTGATGGATTTAGTGAATAGCGCTACATACAGCTGCTCTGTATAGAGAATACAGAGCTGCCGTATCTAAAAAAAATAAAAAAAATTTTTAATAAAAAGTATACACAAAACACTCTGAAAGGCATTTTTTTTTTATAAAGAAGGTGTATCAAAGGTTTACATAGCCTTTAAATAGGCTCTGTGACCACATTATAAGTGCCCTATCTCCTACATAATCTGATCAGTGCAGTAATCTAGATAACAGCAGTGGTTTTTATTTTAAAAAACGATAATTTTTGAGTAAGTTATGAGCAATTTTAGATTTATGCTAATTACTTTCTTAATGCCCCACTGGGCGTTTTTTAACTTTTGACCAAGTGGCCATTGTAAAGAGAAGTGTATGACGCTGACCAATCAGCATCATACTCTTCTCTCCATTCATGTCCATTTGTACTCAGCACAGCGTGATCTCGCGATATCACGCTGTGCAGTGATTAAGTCCCACACAAACTTTACCGAAGTGTTGGGAGTGATGAATAGACATCGTGTCCTGGCTGGAAGCAATGTCTATTCACTCTCAAGACACTTCAGTAAAGTTAATGTGGGTGTATGTGACAGCACAGCATGATCTCGCAAGATCACGCTGTGCTAAGTAAATTGGACATGAATGGAGAGAAGTGTATGACGCTGATTGGTCAGCGTCATACACTGCTCTTTACCACGCCCACATGGTCATAAAATTAAAAAAACGCCCAGTTGGTCATTAAGAAACTAATTAGCATAAATCTAAAATGGCTGATAACTTGCTCAAAAATGATAGTTTTTCAAAATAAAAACCACTTATCTACATTACAGCGCCGATCAGATTATGTAGGAGATAGGGCACTTATAATCTGGTGACAGAACCTCTTTAAACTTTTTTAGGCACATTTCAAAACTGTTGAAAAAAGTTGGCATAAAAGACATTCATTTTGGAGTGTACCATGTACCACAAATTTTTGTAGCACTTTTTAGCAATGTTTCCACGCATGCTGGTCAAAGCAATATGTCAATGGAAAAATATATAGACAACGGTCAATGTAAATTCCCAAATGTGGGCTCGCTTTGCCTGGTTGTTCCACTGTTTATGGTCATGTGCCAATCGTAGGAAATTTTGGAAAAATATTGTTATATTATTAAGCAATATATAAGGCAGTTATAAACTAGATTTTTTCTTATTCGTGTTCATTACTCTAAATTGGCAGCTCCTGAGAAAACACATTTAACACAAAATTTTTTAACTTATGTAACCAAGCAAGGCAATATTTGTCATTGCAGACTGGTGGAAGGAAAAATGGGAAAAGATATGTAAAAAATATTATTATTTTTATTGTGTAAACACATTACTATTAAAATTAAAAAGTAAAAAAAAGGCTATAGCCTTTGTAAAGAGCTGTAATAGGGCACTCAGAGGTGCATTGGAACTTTACATATTCAACCGTTTCATTATAGGGGAAAATAGCCCTCTACATAGGGCACCAGGATGGAGCATGGCACGCTATCATACGGAGTCTAACTAACCACCTGGGACTTCGTGCATATGCCACCATGCACATGGCCATATTACGGCTTCATTTTGTAAGGAGCTGTAATAGGGCCTCTGCAAAGGTGCATTAATCTTCTACTGTCCCTCCATATGCGTCTGATTTTATACAGAGCCATACTGACGTTTTAACTATCGAAGTCCGTACAGCCCGGCCACGTGCATGAGCCCTTATAGTGATTTTTGTATCTTTTCTTTCATGACATAGGGCTTTAATTTTTTTCACCAGTTGAATAGAATTTTTACCAACTGCTGTATCGGACAGATTGTGCAGTATCAAAAGCAATTCTGAATGGAACTGATACTTAAATACCAATGATAACTATTGAAAGTCATTCTGTTGTATCCCTTTGACTTCTTTCTTACATCCTCATCTCTTTAGAGAAGAGGATGTCCAATTCCAAAGAAATAAGTGGTTACAAAGTAAAGTACCACTACCCCTACTATTGAGCAGAGTATATATAGTAGTATATTACTTTTTCATTTCAAATCTTGTTTGTGTAAACCCACTCACTAGACTCAGCAGAAATGTCTTTATGTAAGAGCAGTACAAAAAAAAAAAAAACCCCTGGAAAGAATATCAGATGTTCATTTTTTAGATTGTATATTTTTATGCAACTGAGACCATATTATTACCCCCCCCCTACTTCTACGGAACTAATCTTTGAAAACAATAGAACCCTAGAATACCAAACCATAGGACCCTATGGTGGTCTAAGTTCAGTTCAAGAGAACTGTAGTGGCATGGGTGTAACGGCCGCGTGAAATTGGCATAAGGGCTTGGGTGTTGTGAATTACTTTGTTAAATAGCATTTCTTTTCTGACACATATTTTAGATGGATGTTTTTTCACAGTCAAAAAGGACCAGCATGCTTATTTTAGTGAATAGTTACATTTCCTACACAGCACATATTGGGTAGTGTCGGACCGTGAAGGAACAGGTCTTGTTGACCAGGGCAATCCAGTTGTCAATTTTTTTTTTCATACATTTCCAGGAGGAAGAGAAAAGAGGAACGGAACTACACAGGGTTTTAAGTAAATGTGCTCTATCATTGTAATTTCATGGAGAATACAAGTATTTAACAAAACAGAAACGTTCGGACGGTGGAGAGGACTTCTTTAATTCATCTTTTGGTTAGTAAATGTATGATTATTACCTGGTGACACTGCTTACGTATAACTGGAGTTAGACAGTTAAATAAAACATCTATAGTTCGGTAGTGTAGGCCCATATCAAGTTTTATCAATGATTTAATCAAATGTGTAAGCTATTGACATGTATATGAGATTTAATATTAACAGTTTATCCCTATATGTAGTATATGTAATATGGGTACAGTACATAAAGGGAGGATAAACCCAAACTTCAAATTCAGTAATACACAAAATAGTGGAAAATGGTCCACTACAAAAATTTAAAATTTCTGAGAAAATATTTTCATTTTAAAGGTCTTCGGTTCATATCATTATTGTGTCTTTTATATAGATAGATATATTATTCTAGTTAATTATAATTAGTCATGTAACAAATTTAGAGATACAATATAGATATTTCCATGGTTATAATTTTCCCTGTGTTCGGTAACTTCTAGAGTGTAAGATCTTTTACCATTATATGAATTCACGCCATTTGAATCTTATTTGTTGAAAGAACTTTTGTAGTTGTGTTATAAAACAAAATATAGACCTTTCATTTTGTTGTATCCATCATGATTCTATAAAATGACTTTTGGGCACTATCACAGCATGATTGTCTTGAAATACTAGCCCTGCTGGGCAGAAATACCTCATACTATCACATTTGATTTTCCGATAAAAGACTGATCCTGGGTGGTCCCGCAAAAAAAAGAAACACAAATAATCCTCCAGCAGACTACACTATAGTTCGAAAAATATATTTACAGTCTATTACAAAGATTACAAATGGAAGTGTCTATGAAATGGAAATATTGTAAATGTATTTTACTATATTTAAGGAAACATTTTAGAAATGACTTTTTTTTTTTATTCTAACAGTCAAATAAATAAAATGTCATAAAATAACAATGTACAGAGATTAAAATGACTGGAAATTAAAGTAAGCAGAAGAGTATATCCATTTGTGTTTTCTGCAGCCATCTTTGGTCCTATATGGTAAAATACATTATGTAGCATTGAAATACCTGTTTTTATGAACCTCTGCAAGTAAAATAGAAAAATATAGTGCATTTTCGATGTTTTCAGAGCTCGCTACAGAGAAATGTGTATACAAAACAAGACAGTATAAATAAAATTTACACACTTTACACTGAAACATTTACAATTCTGTGGATGCCCACATAATCAAAGAAGACCAAATTATCATCGATCCCTGGGATCTTTCTTTAAACAAACCAAATCTGTTCTACATGATGGGGCATCCACCATCTAAACATATTTTACAAATATATTTCTTACTCTAAAGATATGCACAAAGGGAATATCTAGAAAGACACAATTTATTATTGCTTCTGATATACAGAAAAAGAAAAACAATCCTCTTTTCATCAGGTATCTATATATGTTTTGTTTTAAAAAAGCTCAATTCTATTTACCATGTGTTTCAGTATTAACTTTTGTCCTAAGATGTCCATCTCTTGAATGGTAAACAAAAGAGCTTCCCTTGTCACCCTGATATATAGAGCTAAATATAAAATCTAAAACCGTACAATCAAACATGGATTGCATTCAACAAGATCTTGTATAAAATATATTTTGGCTATTTAAAATCTATCGTTGTACAAAAAAATGTTGATTCCTCAGTCACCTTGCACTTGTTTGCAGGCAGTGAAAGGTTTAGACAGTGACTATGCCACAAGAGTCTTTTGTCTTTTTATTGAACTTGACATTCGCATAGGGAAGGCTTTGTATTTTACAGTACTAGTTTCTAGTATATAGTTTAGGAGACCCTGTTTTTTCAGAGAATTAAAGAACTCTCAGTTTTAGCAATTTTCGTGACTTAATATTTTCACTATGTATTCTGCATTAAAGGTGCCATGGCCGCACATAGTGCCATTATTGCTTTGTATTCAGCAAGTCCTTAGAAAATATGTAAAAATAAACGGTTATTAACCTGCAAAGTTTTTACTTGCCTGCTGTTGATTTGCGAATGTCTACATAGATATCTAAGTAAAATGCCAGAATAACAGCATTCAAAATATAACTCTAACCATGCTAATGATATTAGTCTCCTAATAAATGTGCAATTAAACATATCGACCAACCGGCTCCGAAAAAAAAAAAATCTAAGGAGAATACCACATTAAAAAATACGATTATATAATAAAACACAGCTTAAGGAAAATAGTTTTGCCGTATTTACCAATAATCTTGAGATTTTGTCCAACAAATATATTCTTTTTTTAAAATGAATTATGTACAGTACATTTGAAAAAGTCCATTGGGCAAAAAGGAGGTTAGAGAGCTCGGTTTGTTCTTTATTCAGGTAGTACTTTGTTATTACTGCTGTCATCCTTGCCACGTGAGTCTGATCCAATTTCTCTCTCAGGAAATGTCTGGTGGCACTTAGGAGTTCAAGTCTGTAGGTGCTTGAGGATCTAGTTGGTTTTTATTCTACTGCAGAAAGCTGTAGTAGGGAGGACTCAGTTAACTGAGCAGATTCTAGCAGCAGTTCTTGTGTAGTGAAGGCCAGTGCTGTTGTCTCATAGTCTTACCTCCCCATGAGGGAGGCCTGTCTATCACACCTGTATTCCGGTTCCATGAAGGTGTATTATTTGTGCTCTCATAGTCTGAATACTGCTCATGATCTTCTTCTGATGGCCAACCAATGAAATTCCCAAGCTCATGACATCACTGCAAAGGAAACCAAAAATAATATTAGAGTTTATATTATGAAATCACATAGAATAAATTATTAAACTGTATATATTGTAAATGATCAAATAAATAAACATCTTAAAAGTTGTACATTAACACTTTATGCACAATATTGTTTGGATCTGTAACAAAGCACTCCTAGAAATCTACAGTATGGGCCCATACTTTTTTATATGAAGGTACACAGAGTTTTTGGGGGGGCAGGCAGTAATGCAGAGGTATTCTCTCCTTAAAGAGGCTCTGTCACCACATTATAAGTGCCCTATCTCCTATATAAGGAGATGGGCGCTGTAATGTAGGTGACAGCAGTGCTTTTTATTTTAAAAAAAACTATCTTTTTTCACAACGTTAGGAGCGATTTTTGTTTATGCTAATGAGCTTTCTTAACCAGTTCAGGACCGGGCTATTTTGCGCCTTCAGGACCAGACACCGTTTAGCCATTTTTAGCACGTGTTAGTTAAATGGCTATAACGTTTTTATTTGTTGGGCTAACGACGTGATTTTTGCGACGTTTTTTTCCGTAGACAATGCAGGTTTCATTTTTTATCGTTTTTATACAAACCTTTTTTGCGATTTTAGAATTTTTATTCATAAAGTTTGAAAATAATAGTAAAAAAATAAGCTTTTTTACGTTTCAGCTATTTTTTTTGGGTAATAACATAGTTTTACCCTAAAATAGACCTTTTATTTGTGATCGTCATTGTCTACCGTAAATTTTAATATATTACATGTCTATATTATATAATGATTGGCGGGGGGAACGGGTTTTTTTGGGGTGGGTATTTTATGTGTATTTATTATTTAATTTTTTTTAACTTTACTTTATTATTTTTTTATTACTATGGTCTGTCCCCCAAAGGTCAAAAAAGACCTTTGGGGAACTTTATATTTTTTTTTTCTTTCTTTTACACCATCTTTTCCACTGTAACTGGAGCTGCACAGCAGCCCCAGTTACAGGGGAAATCAGCCCTCTCATAGTGACGATTGTCACTAACTGGGCTGTGCTGGGTCTAGTAAGACCCAGCAGCAGCCTGCCACTAACGGCACACGGCGATCATGTGACCTGTCACATGATCACCGGGAGGAATAGAGACAGCGCCGCTGCTGCTGTCTCTATTCCTATACACAGCGTTCATTGAACGCTGTGTAAAAAGACATCGGAGAAGACAGAAGCAGTGAAAGCTGCTTCTATCCTCTCCTCAGGGTCCCCGGCAGTCACTGACAGCCGGAGACCCGACATTCAGCTGTCCGATCGCGCGGGCAGCAAGTTAAAACCCGAGCCGTAAAAAGTCTATGGCTCGGGTTTTAAGGACCCTGACCGCAGGCCGTAAATATACAGCCAGCGGTCGGGAACCAGTTAATGCCCAAGTGGGCGTACTTTTACTTTCGACCAAGTGGGCGTTGTACAGAGGAGTGCATGACGCTGACCAATCGGCATCATGCACTCCTCTCCATTCATTTACACTGCACTAGCGATATAGATATATCGCTATGTGCAGCCTCATACACAAACCCTAACATTACTACAGTGTCCTGATAATGAATACACATGAAATCCAGCCTGGACGTCATGTGTACTCAGAATCCTGACACTTCTGACTCTTTTTTTGTGAGATTCCGGCAAGTGAAACCAAATATCGCGAGATCACGGAGCTAAACGAGATTTGGTTTCACTTGCCGGAATCTCACAAAAAAAGATTCAGAAGTGTCAGGATTCTGAGTACACATGATGTCCAGGCTGGATGGTCATGTGTATTCATGATAGGGACTCCTATCATCGTACATAACTATGATGCTAGGAGCCCGGCTCCCTGCACTGAGTTCGGTCCGTGACTTCCGGCCGAAATACATTCGTCCATTACAGACGTTAATGTGCTCGTGTGAACCCAGCCTAAGTGTATGTTTACACGCAGAGTCAAAAAGTCTCAAAATACGGAGCTGTTTTCAGAAGTTTTTTGTGCCACTACGTTTTTGGAGCTTTTTTCAATAGAGTCTATGGAAAACGGCTCCAAAAGCGTCCCAAGAAGTGCCCTGCACTTCTTTTTCGCGGCCGTTTTTTTACATGTAAAAAAACGCAGCGAAAAACGCTACGTCGGAACAGCACACCGTTTTCCCATTGAAACATTAAGGTTATGTTCACACGGCCTATTTTCGGAAAAATTGGAAGCAGAACGCCTCCAAACATCTGCCCATTGATTTCAATGGGAAAACTGCGTTCTGTTCTGACGGAGCGTTTTTCGCAGGTGCAGGTCACTTCTTGGGACATTTTTGGAGCCATTTTTCATTGACTATCGAAAAAAGCTCCAAAAACGGCCGTAAAAAACGTTGCGAAAATCGCGAGTGGCTTAAAAAAATGTCTGAAAATCAGGACCTGTTTTCCCTTGAAAACAGCTCTGTATTTTGAGACGTTTTTGACTCTGCGTGTGAACATAACCTTAAGAGCATATGGCCATATCACTGATTCTAGACTTACTTAATTGTCATTCCAGCAACAGCTTCAAGTGAATTGTATCCTGCAGAGCTGAAGTTTTCCTTATACCGTTCCATCTTAATAGCTTCTAGCCATTCTCCAACTGAGCAGAATGCAGAGAAATCAGGTGTGTTCTGGTCCAGAAGTGGGCTGGCAGGTCTAAATTTTTTTTATAAAAAAGAGAATAGTTATATTTAATTCTTGCCACTTCTTACGGGTAAGAAGTGTGATAATGCGACAGATTTGTTATTGTGTAGAGGAGAATGCCCCAACAGATGAAGGGATTAAAAGCTTAGCTTAAACAGCACGAGGGTGATGTCAACAGTAGCTTCAAGCATGGTCTTGGAGAAAGGTGGATTTCTAAAAAGTACATTTCAAGAGACTAGAGCTTGTAGTAACAGCTTACCTAACTGTGACTTTGCACCTCTTTAGCTACATCCCTGGTAAGAGGGACGAGGTAGTAGTTGCCTGGGCCCTAATGTATGAGGGGTTCCAAAGGCCCCTTCGCCATATAATAGGACACCAGTATTATAAACAGCACAGGATAGGTCACAAGCCCGGTTACAGATTTTGCATTGGGCCCCAGGAGCTTCAAGTTACCTCTCTAACATTTACCAAGTTAATATGACTAAAAAGAAGAGTTTCACTAGGATCCCTTTGCTTGAGAACCATAAACATTCTTGAGTTTTAGGATTTTTGTTAATATCATCATTTAAATGACTTGAATGTAGTTGTTGCCGCTATTGCCGGAGGGTTGGAGCGAGCAGTAACTTGAGGTAAGTAAACGTTTCTTTCATTGTATTTTAAAGCATAGACATTTCTTCACACTTGTATTCCTGCTCATACATTAGTAACCCAGCATTCTTTATTGGCAGAATATACAAGTATCTGCATATTAGAGAGATGTGTTATTCAGAAATCTGTTAAGTAAAGCTACGCCAGATTTTACTGCAGCATAATTACAATTTGGCCACTGAAGGCTCTGCTCTTTTGGAACCGAAAGCTAAAAAAATTATTTTAGTTCAGCTGTAGAAGCGATATATCAGCTAATACATGTGAAAAAAAACACTCACACAAAAGTTCTGCGTGCATAATACATGATGTATTTTTAAGAAAACTACAGTGTAATTGAATCCTATAAGTGGTTAAAGTCATGGCAGTTTCCCCTTACACAGTGATATAAAGAAATTAAGCTGTTCTAGAAAGGTGATCCTCAAAAGACCTCATGAAGAATATACATGAGCGCCAGATAAACACATTTTCATACTTATGCGTCAACTAAAGTCTTAAGGAATTTTCTATGTCTCCTTCTCAACATACCTGTACATTTCTAGGAGTAACTGTGCGCGAAAAATATTAATCTAATCATTTTGCTAAACATCCAGTAAATATGTTGAGCAAGGCAAAAGGCTGTTTGATGCTTTGCTCAACTCTGTAGTCTAGATGTGCGATAAGTACTTGTATACATTTGGTAAGAGCTTACCCCACATTATTATTTTATGTAATACAATATTCTATGTTTACATATTTATAGTGTACAAATATATTAAACAACAATATGCTTAACTCCTTAACGCCGAAGGACGGATATATCCGTCCTCAGCAGCTGCTAGTTCGCGCAGGACGACGGATATATCCGTCCTGTGATGGCGCGGGTACTGTCACTGTACCCACGCGATCAGCGGCAGGAGCACGGCTGTTATACTCAGCCTGGCTCCTGCTGCAACTGCCGGAATCGAAGCGCGCTCCGATTCCGGCAGTTTAACCCATTAAATGCCGCTGTCAATAGTGACAGCGGCATCTAATGTGTTTGACAGAGGGGGGAGCTCCCTCTGTCACCCGATCGGCGCCCCCGCAAACAAATCGCGGGTCGCCGTCGGGTTTCCATGACAGCCGGGGGTCTAACAAAGACCCCCAGGTCTGTCTTCAGCATCTGCCTGTTAGGCGATGCCAAAGGCATGACCTAACAGGTTGCCTGTCAGTTTTACACTGACAGGCAATAATGCTTCGGTATACTAAGTATACCGAAGCATTATATATGCGATCGGCACATCGCATAGTGAAGTCCCCTGGTGGGACTAAAAAAAAAAATAGTTAAATAAAGTTTGTGAAAAAAAAATAAAAAATTACAGTCAAAGTCAAATAAAACTACTTTTTTGGCCCAAAAAGTGGTTTTATTTAGTAAAACTGTCAAAACAAAATCACACATACACATATATGGTATCCCCGCGATCGTAACAACTTGACCAATAAAATGAACACATTAATTAAACCGCCGGATGAACGGCGTCCAAAGAAAACGCAAAAAACAACGTCAAAATTCTCTCTTTTCTCCCATTCCCCCCATAAAAAATAAAAGTTAATCTATAAGTCCTATGTACCCCAAAATAGTACTAATGAAAACTACACATTGTCCCGCAAAAATCAAGCCCACATACGACCACATCGACGGAAAAATAAAAACGTTACGGCTCTTGGAACGCGGCGATGCAAAAACAAGTAATTTTTTTCTAAAAGGCTTTTTATTGTACAAACGTAGGAAAAACATATAAAACCTCTACATATTTGGTATCCCCGTAATCGTGCCGACCCATAGAATAAAGTTAACATGTTATTTACGCTGCATAGTAAACGGTGTAAATTTATAACGTGAAAATTAATGCTGGAATAGCTGCTTATTTTCAATTCTCTCCTAAAATAAAGTTAATAAAAGTTAATCAATATGTTATAAGCATCTAAAAATGGTACAATTACAAAATAAACTCGTCCCGCAAAAAACAAGCCCTTATATGGCTATGTCGACGGAATAAAAAAAGAGTTACGACTCTTGGAATGCGACCGTGAAAAAACAAAAAATAATCCTTGGTCATTAACGTGCAAAATGGCCCGGTCATTAAGGGGTTAATTGCCTTGTGCCTTTACAAGATGGGAGGCATATATTAACACTAAAGACCATCACAGCCTATAATCAATGCACATATCTGTCACTACCTGAACCAATTCACTGTGGCAGCATCATAAGCTGATACAGTAACCTTCCCTGACAGTACTACCAATGCTTGGCAATATCCACAGTCATCGTTTTCCTCTCCTTTCGGTCACTGAGCCACAGGGAAGGGCAGTGAAGGAAGAGTGCACTAGAGAAGCTGGACAGGCCAAAAGCTACTTCTAATGCATTCAAAATGGCATCACCCATTGAATATTTATGATATTATTTGAAAATGCCACAGTGAATATTACTTAAAGAGGCTCTGTCACCACATTATAAGTGTCCTATCTCCTACAAAAGGAGATCAGCGCTATAATGTAGGTGACAGCAGTGCTTTTTATTTAAAAAAACCGATCTATTTTCACCACGTTATTAGCGATTTTAGCTTTATGCTAATGAGTTTCTCAATGGACAACTGGGCGTGTTTTACTATTGACCAAGTGGGCGTTGTACAGAGGAGTGTATGACGCTGACCAATTAGCGTCATACACTTCTCTCTCTATTCATTTAGTCAGCGCATAGGGATCGTGGAATGTCTATTCACTGTCTAAACACTTCAGTATCATTAATGTGTTCGTATAAGACAGCACAAACTGATCTAAAAGGATCCCTATGCGCTAACTAAATGAATGGAGAGAAGTGCATGACGCTGATTGGTCAGCGTCATACAATCCTCTGTACAACGCCCACTTGGTCAATAGTAAAACACGCCCAGTTGTCCATTGAGAAACTCATTAGCATAAAGCTAAAATCGCTAATAAAGTGGTGAAAATAGATCGTTTTTTAAAATAAAAAGCACTGCTGTCATCTACATTATAGCGCCGATCTCCTTATGTAGGAGATAGGACACTTATAATGAGGTGACAGATCCTCTTTAAGAAATATATATCAGACTGTTGTAAGTAATTCATTTAGATTACAAAGAAGGGAAGGGGAAAGATTCTCTTTAAAGTTTAGGCCTTACTTTGACTAACCAGTATAGGGAGGTCTCGAGTACAGTATGGGCACAATTTAAGACATGATTTGAAGAAAGTTGCATAAATTGTAATAAGGGAATATAACAGAGTTGTATCTATGGCAGATATTATACAAAGACAGAATATATTGTTGAGTAGTTGTAGGTGAGTACCTAATTTTGTCTTGTGTGTTGCAAACAAATGGCAGACAACAATATAAACAAATATAGACAATAAAGAATAAAATAAACAATAATGGTTAAAAAATTAAAACAAGCTAAAAATTCCTTAAGCATAAGAATTTGCTATGTGATTTGAGTGAGTAAAACTGAATGAGCAGATAAAGTAGTACAACATTGGGAATGTTGGGAATAACATCCAGAAACAAAGTGGGAGAAACGCACATAAAATGAACAAATCACATTAAATATCGGTCCTGTATTGAAAGGATTCCTTCTTCATATAAATTACCAGGAGAATACCTAATTCGGGCATTTTACTGTTTGCCAACTAAGAAACCCCCTCCCCCATGGCACTGTAGTTGTTTTGCTGTGGCTTACCTGTTACACGTTCCCATTGGGGTTTTCAAGCTGCTGGGGTTTCGGATCATTTTGTCGAGTATACCAACAATCTGCTCAAACTTAGGTCGCTCCCCACGTTCCTTTTGCCAGCAATCTAACATTAGTTGATGAAGACCTGCAGGACAATCCATTGGTGATGGCAACCGATAGCCCTCCTCAATAGCTTTTATAACCTACAACAGACAATACATCAATTCTATCAACCATGTATAAAAGTATCATCAGCGTTTTGTATATTCACAAAATCCATAAACCAAATCAACTTACAATGAAGTGCAAGTTTGTGATCTATTGTAACTGCGATTTTCTAATTTATCCAGATTCTTAGATACAGTATTTATTAGGGTTTCTATGCTATCTCATTCCTAGATATCTAAGGGGACGACTTTCAAACCATTGACAAACTATCAGGGCTTTAAGAAGTTTTTTTGTGAGGATCTGATAGGTCCACTGTGTGAGACATGTCATTTTGCCTAGCAACGTTAAATGTCACAAATAAGGGCATTTACTGATCATGTCATTGATAGCAGTGCTTTTAAAGGCGGTGCGATCGCTGAAGTTTAGATCTTTTTCTTCATACATACTGGTCAATTATTATAAGCAAGCAATTTGTAACAGTATTTGCCAAATGGTTTGACAAAAACTCTGCCCTTTAAAGGTGCTTGCTGTATGGGCATAGATATCGCTTCTACTGCACATATTTTTTGTATGATCATTATACTTGAACACAAATTCTTCTCTTTTATTGTACTATCATTCTTTTACATATATATATATACACACACACACACATATACATATGTGTGTGTGTGTGTGTGTGTGTTTGTGTGTGTGTTAAAAACAAAGTATATAAAAACAATGTAAGCAAAAAGGTAAAAAAAAACGTTGTAAAAAGTTTTTGAAATCAAATGCGACCATACTCAATACAACAGTTAACAACTAATTCCACCAATGTGGCTTTTATCGACTTCATGGATTGGAACTACATGTTATTATACTGTCACCAGAAATAACCACTTTCAGAAACAGAAAGGGTAAAAATCTTCAAGAAAACTCAACAATTCATTCATAGCCACACGCCTATGATAACGTAACAAAAAGAGTTAAACGTGATCCCACTGTGGTTTTGTGCCGAGTCCTGCTTTCATAATAGAGAAACCTTTAACTGCAAATGTGGTGGTTAAGTTAAAACATATTGCTGCAAACTTCATTAAACCCTGGAGACCCGAGTAGAAATGCACGGAAAGAATCAATCAAAGGGACATGTAAAAGGTTAGAATGATGTTATAAGGTAATTCATGTCACTGACATTGAGTTATAAAGCACTTGGAAAAAACACTGGTGTAGTATTCATGTTCCTGAATATCATGCAGTGAAGGATTGTCTGAAATTGACTTGTGGGAAGACTGCAACACAAAAGACTTTCTCAACCTTAACAGGGAAACAAGTTTGACTGGTGAGTGCCAATTAATTCTTATCATGATGGCAATCCAGCAAAATGAAAGGACGGTTTCATAAATAATATGGATTTTATTCACATCTAGAAATGGAAAATTAAGATTTTTTTACTTTTGAGTAAGATAAATTTATAGACTTTGTAATTACTTTCCAACATAAATATGACCTTGATAGGTAAAATTATGATGCGATATTTAGTAGGATAATATTAATAGAACTAAGCATGTATAATTCGATCATCAATATATATTTTTTGTTCACTTTTATTGTAAATTCTTTATATTTTTCACAAATATCAATAAAATATATTAAGGTGATATAAAATTAGAAATAAACAAGATAAGAGCAGGTTAAAATACATACAATTTGCATGTATTTGGACTTTGTTCACATATGCATCAGAAACTCTGTCGGCAGTTTCATTACTTTTGACCGCAAGAATAGTGCTACACACGCGCATGGACCCCATAATTAGTCTTACGATGAATCTGGCACAGCCTTTGGCTTCCATTATGAATGGAAGCCACACGAAGATGTGAACTGAGCCTTATTTCCAAAACGCCCTCATCTCCATAACTCCCATAGAACTGAATGGAGAGAGCTGCGCATTCATTCTCCTCCGGACAAGCCCCTTTCTCGTCATAGATGCCGGTCTCAGAGGTGGGCACACACCTATCCCTTTTTTTGCCATATCCTGTGAATATGCCATAAATGTGAGAGTTGGGAATACCCCTTTAACCCCTTCAGAACCAAGCTCATTTTGGCCTTCAGGACCAGCCCCATTTTAAAAAATCTGACGTGTCAATTTATGTGGTAATAACTTTGGAATGCTTTTACCTATCCAAGCGATTCGGAGACTGTTTTCTCATGACATATTGTACTTTATGTTAGTGGAAAAAAGTGGTCGATAAATTGCTTATTTGTGAAAAACACCAAAATGTTGAAAAAATTTGAAGAAATTTGGATTTTTCTAATTTTAAATGTATCTGCTTGGAAAACAGATAGTAATACCACACAAAATAGTTACTAATTACCATTACCCATATGTCTACTTTATGTTTGCATAATTTTTTGAACGTCCTTTTATTTTCTAGGACGTTACAAGGCTTAGGCCCCATGCACACGACCGTGTTCGGTCCGTGATATACGGTCCGCATGTCGGCTGCATGTCCCGGACCGAACACAGTGCAGGGAGTCGGGCTCCTAGCATCACACTTATCTATGACGATAGGGGTCACTGCCTGTCCGCGGAACTACTGTCCCGTACTGTAATCATGTTTTAGTGTGTGACAGTAGTTACGTGGATAGGCAGTGACACCTAGCGTCATAGATAAGTATGATGCTAGGAGCCCGGCTCCCTGTACTTTGTACGGTCCGGGACAAGCGGCCGACATGCGGACCGTATATCACGGACCGAACACGGTCGTGTGCATGAGGCCTTAGAACTTTAGCAGGAATTTCTACAATTTTTAAGAAAATTTCAAAAGGCTATTATTTCAGGGACGAGTTTAGTTCTGAAGTGGCTTTGAGGGGCCCATATATTAGAAACCCCATAAAACACACCATTTTGAAAACGGCACCCCTCAAAGTACTCAAAACAGCATTAAGAAAGTGTTTTGACCCTTTAGGCGTTTGACAGGAATCGAAGCAAAATAGAAGTGAAATTTACAAATTAATTTTTTTGGGCCAAAATTGATTTCTATATATTTTTTTCAATATAAATTTATATCGTTTTTATATGTTTTACTACTTTTTACACAATAAAAACACTTTTTTCTAAATAAAATGTTTTAGTGTCACCATATCCTGAGAGCCATAACTTTTTTATTTTTTTTGTCGACGGAGCTGTGTGACGGCTTGTTTTTTGCATGACAAACTGTAGTTTTTCTTGGTACCATTTTGGGGTACTTGCGACTTTTTGACCACTTTTTATTCAATTTTTTTGGAAGCAATGTGACCAAAATAGGAAATTCTGCCATTGGTTTTTATTTTATTTTTTTACGGTGTTCACAGTGCAGGATAAATAGGGCGATTACTGTTGTTATTACGTAAAACTTATTTATTTATCTAAAACTTTTTTTTCACTTTCTTTTTTACACTTACTAGGAGACTTGAAGATCTGCTCTTCTGATCCCCTGTACAATACACTGCACTACTTATGCATGTACTTATGTAGTGCAGTGTATTGTAACTGTCATTTTACAACTGAAAGTTAAGCCTATTACGTCCTGCCTTGGGCAGGACCTAATAGGCTTCCGTACCTGGCAACCATCGGCACCCTGCGATTTTTCACTGGGGGAGGGCAATAGGGTGCAGAGGGAGCCCCCTCCCTCTGTGTCAATCACTAAAATGCTGCTGTCGCTATTGACAGCGACATTTAAGGGGTTAACTGGCGGCGATCGGAGATAACTGTGATCGCCACCGTTGCAGTGGGATGTCGGCTGTACATTACAGCCGACACCTGCTGAAGATGAAGCGCGCACAGCTCCTGTGCCCGCTTCATCCTCAGGGAGTTACTGTACGCCCATTTGTTAAAGGTAGTCTCTCTTTCCGGTTTGTCCTCCTAACTCTTGTTTCACTCTTATTAACTGGAAACTCCGTCTTTTCACTTTAACTTTGCTGTAGTTTTACAGCTATCTGGAAAATTCGCTGTAGCATATTGAAGGCTGAGCTTTCGTCCATCAATCTTAAATTGCCAATAGACATTAAATTCACATTAGATCTACCGGCACTGCTGGATCTCCAAAGCCCAATTGCTGTTATTTCTAAAATGAATGTTTTCAGAAAATGGACACAATTTGAAAATTATTATTTTTGTCTAATGTTATGCCTTTTTTAAATATCTCCCCTCTTTTCTCAGGTATTACCTGATCCTCCATGAAGTGGCCTACTATAGCACAGCCTTATTTGCATTAAGTTTCCTTCAGGGTTTTTTTTTTTTGTAGTGTACCACTATATGTTGCAGCTGGTGTATTCTTTTGTATGCTGATACTACAGAAATGTTAGATAACTGTTGGCCAACTGTTTGGTGAGAAGGTATCACATTTCATTCCTCCCATTAAGATAGACATTCGGCTTAGCTGAACTTACATCTTAAAGAGGCTCGGTCACCAGATTCTCAAATCCCTATCTCCTATTGATTGTGATCGGCGCTGCAATGTAGAGAGCAGTAACATTTTTTTTTTTTTTTAAACGTTCATTTTTGGCCAAGTTATGAGCTATTTTATATATATGCAAATGAGCTTTGAAATGGAAAACTGGGCGTGTATTGTGTTTTTAACTGGGCGTTGTGAATAGAAGTGTATGATGCTGACCAATCAGTGACCAGTCAGCATCATGCTCTCCTCTCCATTCATTTACACAGCACATAGTGTTCTTACTAGAACGATGTGCAGCCACATACACAAGTGTTCTGATAAAGAATACACATGACCTCCAGCCTGGACGTCATTTGTATTCAGAATCCTGACACTTCTGAATCTTTTCTGTGAGATTCCAGCAAGCCACGCGTAATCTCGCGAGATTACAAGGTAAACGAGATTTCGTTTCCCTTGCTGGAAATCTCACAGAAAAGATTCAGAAGTGTCAGGATTCTGAGTACACATGACGTCCAGGCTGGATGTCGTGTGTATTCATTATCAGGACACTTGTGTATGTGGCTGCACATCGTTCTAGTAATAACACTATGTGCTGTGTAAATGAATGGAGAGGAGTGCATGATGCTGACTGGTCACTGATTCGTCAGCATCATACACTTCTATTCACAACGCCCAGTTAGTAAAACAAGTAAACACGCCCAGTTAAAAACACAATACACGCCCAGTTGGACATACGAAAAAAAACACGCCCAGTTGTCCATTTCAAAGCTCATTTGCATATATATAAAATAGCTCATAACTTGGCCAAAAATGAACGTTTTTAAAAACAAACAAACATTACTGTTATCTACATTGCAGCGCCGATCACATGCAATAGGAGATAGGGATTTGAGAATCTGGTGACAGAGCCTCTTTAAGGTGGAGGAGGGTGCTTTACATCT
Source organism: Rhinoderma darwinii (assembly GCF_050947455.1). Lineage (NCBI taxonomy): Eukaryota > Metazoa > Chordata > Amphibia > Anura > Rhinodermatidae > Rhinoderma > Rhinoderma darwinii. The sequence goes on along the minus strand of NC_134690.1, from coordinate 213,799,543 downwards.
CCATGCTAAGAAGGAGGAATAGAGCTCCAATTAAAAATAAATCCATCATGGTCAATATCTTTACCATATTCTCCAGTCTTGCTTCTCACATTATATGTTCATGAACAAAACTGAATAAATATCGCTTTGCATTGACGCCTTGTCTAACTTCTTCGTCTTTCTATTTTTTTCATTTTCTGCCATAACTGTGGTTCGAGGATGAGTGCAAAGGTCATCATACAAACAACTAGACATTATTTTACATAATAATGCACATGTTATGTTAAATATTCAGTGAGCATTAGCAATAATATAGTAAAATCCATTGCTCCTGACCTTTCCTAAATCCATCGTGTACACCTGGCAATTCTCTCTCAATGTAAGGCTAGATTGAATCTTTTGCATAATTCAACAGGTTAAAGATAGAAGGCACATTGTCTAAAATCTCATTTCTTTTGTATATATGAGATGATCTTTTCAAGCCTGTCAGCCATCAGTTTTCTTAAATAACATATACTTATTGCTCACATTGCTTTCCTTAGGAGAGCCAAGTCCATATGAGTCAGTATTATGGACACATAGGTACTCTGTATGTTGCTGTATGGTGCATCCACGAGCCACCCTGCTCTACCCTAAAGCAAAGCTTGTGGGAAAGAATTCTTCCATAATACAGCAGTCGATAGAGCATGTATTCTCAAGTATTCTGTATAAATCCTTTGGTGTTCCTCTGTATATTAGATTCACATGGAAGTACAGTATATGTGTAGATATAGTAGCCTATGGGCACTGTATTAAGGTTCCATAATTCTGTATAAGCAGTTCCATGAGAATCTATGGTTGATGATCTGAAAAATAGTTCTATACTGAGGAATTGGGTATAGCGTAATAGTTAAAGTGACTCCTAATATGGGACTATTTTGAAACTAAATAGAATTGTCTGCAATCCCTTTTAACTTAATTAATTGTTGATCCCAGGAATACCCTTTTATCACCTATCCACAGATTAGGTGAGAATTGTCTGATCACAGAGGACTCCACCGTTCGCAAGAACGGGGGTCTCGAACCCCCTGTTCTTCCTCACTGCTCAACCCCACTGAGGACATTTAACGGGGCAGCGGTCGAGCATAAGCGCTGCCACTCTGTTTAAAGTCTATGGAAATGACGGAGACAACGGAGTACAGCGCTCGACTGTTTCCGTCAGTCCTATAAACATTGAAATAAGTGGTAGGCGCAAGCTCGACCGTCCTTCCATTCAAGTTCCGCATCACTGCAGGGGGGTGTAGTGAGGAGCGTGGAGTTTGAGACCCCCATTCTGGGGATCGGTGGGACCCCCAGCCATCACAAAATTATTACCTATATTGTGGATAGTTTATAACTGTCGATTCTGAGACTATCCCTTTAATATGCTATTAACCCCTTAGTGACTGCCAACACGACTTTTTTTATAGTGGTAACTATGGGGCCTTAGGCTAGGCAGCCTTAGATGCTATCTTTGCGCTCTTCTGACAGAGCCTAATAGAATGCCTGTAAATTTTACACTGACAGGTATATAATACACTGTACTACATAAATATTGAAGTGCATTATTTAAGCGATCAAACAATCGCATCTTCAAGTCCCCTAGTGGGACTAATTAATGTTGTAAATAAAAGTTCAATTCAATATAGTGTTGAAAAACACTGTTGAAAATCTCACATATTTGGCATTTACACATCTGCAACGACCTGAACGTTAAAATTATCACCCTATTTATCCTGCTTGGCAAACGTCTAAAAAAAACCCCCAAAACAATGCCAGAAGTGCTGGTTTTTTTGTTCATCGAGCCACCCAAAAATTTTAATAAAAAGCGAACAAAAAGTAGTATGTAAAATAGTACTAATGAAAACGACAAATCATCCAACAAAACAGCTCTGATGATGTAAAAATGTTATGGGTCTTGGAATACGGTGACAAAAAAACTAATTGTTATTTTTAAAAAAGTATTTTTATTGTTCAAAAGTAGTAAAACGATATAAAGTTGCTATCGCCGTAATCATCTTGACCAGAAAATAAATTTGTCATGTTGTTTATACTGTACGCTAACACCTTAAAAACAGAACTCCTCCCAAAAAATTGTAGAACTGCTGTTTTTTTTCCATCTTCCAAAAACTAATAAAAAGGGATACAATACAGTATATTTTACCACAAAATGGTTCCATTAAAAAAAGACAACACAACTCATCCTGCAAAAAAACAAGTCAGACGTTAAGTGACGCAACAGGACAAATGATTTGTGTTTTGGAATGACCAAGTCAGAGTCCTGAACTTAACTCGATGAAGATGCTGTGGCATGACCTGAAGAGGATTGTGCATGCAAAGCATCCCAGAAATATTGATGAACTGAAACACAATTGCAGGAAGGGATGGTCCAAAAATATTTGCAGCTACAGGAAACGTTTGTTGGAGGTAAATGGTACTAAAGGGGGATCTACAGGTTATTAAAATCAAGGATACATTTACTTTTACTCCTTCGACTGTGGATTTTTACTTAATAAAAGACATGAATAGTACAACTATATGTGTGTTGCTAGTTTAGTTAGATTGTCTATTATTGTGACTTAGATAACAATCAAACAACATTTTATTAGTAATCAATGCAGAAACACAGGTAATTCCAAAGGGTTCACGCGCCTTTTCTTGCAACTATATAGATCTATATATATCTATATGGATCTACATCCATATGTATCTATATATGAATAATCTCTGCACACACACACACACATATATATATATATATATATATACACAGACACATACACCAACACTTAAATAAAACATTCATTTTCCTGACAACAAACTAAAGCAATGGCACCTAAGGTTGTGTATATACAATATTCTCTTTCAGCACACCTTAGAAAATAAAGCCTTGATAGGACAGAATATGTGACCCTTTTTCCTTGTGATAAAGTAAGATGGAATGGCACAAGGATTAACAGTAGCGGCAAGAAAGCCGATGATAAACGAACCTCCTTGCATGGGCATATTATGTGATGTGAAAAGCACTAGATATGCCTCACAGTCTTCAATAACATCGTGCCCAGGAATGATTTGTCTGAGGAGACTATACACGGTTAATAACTACATTCTATGAAGAGATCACTCTTGAAATGATAACATAATATGTTTGTTAATTAAGCTACAAACATTAAACATGAGAGATATAGGATATTAAAGATATCAGTGAAAGACAAAAAGCTAAGGGTCCTCTTACACAGCCCGATGTGTGTTGTGTAAACGAGCACTGATCAACGAGACAGCTCATTGATCGGCGCTCGTTTGCTCCTTTCAGAAGGAGCTACGTTTGGGGACGAGCCCTCGTTACTCCGATCGCTCGTCCCCATACATTTCTATCATGTCGGCAGAACGTCTACCTGTTTGCACAGGGAGATGTGCTGCGGACAACGATAATATTTTCTGCTGCATAAATGATACGATCAGCAGATGAACGAGTGTTTGCTCGCTCAGCGGCTGATCGTTGCCTTGTTTACACAGGGCAATGATCGGGAACGAGTGAACGCTCGTTTACCCAATAATTGGCCCGTGTAAAATGGCCTTAAGAGTCAATTGGAGAGCTGCTGAAGATAAGACGCGCTTCACATCAAACTTATAAAACACTGCAGTAACTGACTTATGCACTGACTGCTTGAATTAAATCTCTTCACAGCTTATGTCCAGCTCGGGGATAAATCCAGATGAGAGCCTCCTAACTCTGCAAGCTGAACAATAAATGATAAACCCTACTTCCCATGCGCTTGTTTGAATGTTAAGCAGCTGTAGCTTTACAATCATTTTATATTCTTGTCAGAGCTGTTTATGTTTGCTGGTAGAGCTTGAGGAAGGTGTCAAAGATATAAAACTTTACTGAGTACCTAGGGGAATGTAAATATTTCTTTTTCCCAGCCCCAAGGATTTGTTTGCACATATTTTGACAGTCCATGAAATCTTTGACACTGAGCCCTGTCAGATGTTAACAACTTTGCACTCTGCAGGAAAAAAAAAATGTCTAGTCACAAACTTTTTATATCTTTTTTAGGCTTTGTGGTCTGTCTCCAAAACAATCATGCCTAACGTAAGACTAATATCATTGAATCAGTTTGATTTTATAGTACATAAACATAATACAGTTTTATATTGTGTACTAGGGAAAAATATATTGACACATTATTAGTTCACTATAAGAACGCAGTGAATGTTAAAGAATTAAGAGAAAGCTTACATCTTGGTTTGACATATCCCAGTAAGGTCTTTCTCCATACGACATTACTTCCCACATTACAATTCCATAACTCCATACATCACTGGCCGATGTAAATTTGCGGTACTGGATTGCCTCCGGTGCTGTCCATCGAACTGGGATCTTTCCTCCCTAATTATAAAAAAAAAAGGGATTGTAACAGAATTGTGTGACGATATTTAAAAAAATGATAATAATTTAAAAAGTACATGGATTTCCAAACAAAACATACAATTTTAAAGGCCCTGTTCACACGGAGTTTCTTGCAGGCAGAAAAAAAATCTGCCTCAGAATTCCTTTTGGAATTTAGAGGCAGATTTTGACCTGCCTGCACTTTTTTTGCCATGGTCTTCGCGGCCATTGAAGCACAGCACGGACCGCGAAAAACGCTCGGAAACTAGTGCTGCAGGTTTTTTCTGCCTCCCATTAATTTCAATGGGAATTCAGAGTGGCGGAAACCGTGGCAAGAAAGGACATGCCGCGTCAAAATCAGAGCCAAAAACTCTGTGTGAACATGGCCTAAGTCGGAAGTGGACTAAAATACTATATCTATGTAAATAAATAAAACATAATTACCAAACTTTGGCTATCACTCTACTTCTGATTTCCTGTGGTCAATTGTATGTTTTCGGTGGTAAACCTTTTTTTAAGCTGTAAGACTGAATGCACACATCGCGTATTACGTGAGGATTTGCCGCGCGTATTTTCATGCCGCAAATCCGCAGCTTAATACAGTACCAGCAAAGTAAATGAGATTTCAAGAAATCTCATTTACACTGTGTGGATGTTTTTCTGCATGTAAATTGATCTGTGGTGCGTATTTTAAAATCTGCAGCATGTCAATGTATCTTGCGTTCCCGCTTGCGAATTGTATCTGTCTAGTTTTAAGGAAAAACATACCAAAATAGGCAGCATATAAATGCACCTATTTCCGCATCAAAATGTAAAAAACGCACCTAAAACACAAAAAAACACACGCAACATTAGGTGTGGTTTTAGCTGAGGAATAACGTGCATATACCTGTGGTTTTGATGCGGATTTTCCGCATTAATTACGCAACGTGTGCATTCAGCCTAAAGCTGGCAACAGACCTTGCAATTGTCATTCTTTCAACTCTTTCAGACTACATGAAACACCACTGAACACACACACATTAACAATGATATACAGATGGGTCCTTTCTTAACTTGTCCCTATACCTGACATATCCCAAAATATATAGCATGAGAAATTAAACAAAGGAGTGTACAAACATATACCTCCGACGAATGCCTCTGACAGAAGAATTTGTCGCCCATAGACATGTAAAGTATATGTTTTTTTACTGGGTGGCTATGACAGATCTCTATGACAGATGCCATCTTTTGGCCATTAATCGCCTATAGTCTCCCATGTTAAAAAAAAAAGTATACATTTAGTGTATATATTTTTTTTATTGCATGGTGCGAGATTGTATTGAATTGGTATCATGACAAATTGTATAACCTAACGCAATTCAAGAAAAGTTAAGGGTGGTCCCATCTGTATGATATAAGCTTTTATTGGAGAGGTGGCAGGTCTTCATACCAGAATGAAAAACACATGGAAAAATCAGTTTGACAGGCTAGCAAATAAAAAGGTTATAGCTGTTTATCAGGTAGCAAAAATCTGTCCATTAATGCCAAGAATACTCCAGTAATGAAGTTTACTCATTTAAAACGTAAATCAAAGACTGAAAACAAAATTCGGGTGACATTAGTTGTGAGAGGGCAAAAAGTAGAAAAGTGAAAAATACCTAACCAGAAATATACATAGTGAGGAACCTTTCAATTTGAAATGTACACTTTTTATTGAAGATGGAAGAGGGTAAGAGTAGTATATATATATTTATAACGCCCATTAAATAATGACATTATGGCAATGACATCAATGTAAAGTTTTGCATAATATTTATAATTAAAGGCTATGGACACCTTTGACATGGCAAAATTTGTTTTTTTACATATGTTAGTGGTTACCTGTAGTTATAAAAAGTTGAACTACATTACAGACTGCAATTTCCACTTCTTCATTCATTCATTACTGATAGTCAGTATACAACCTGTTCCTTTTGAATGTGGACGTGTCCCTCCCAGTAATACATGCTGGATGTGAATTCTGTCAGTCCAGGATGCTGCTGTCTTCACTAGTTCTCATGTTCTAGCACAGCTTCATTTATGTACTGCTTTCTTCTTTTAGAAACACTTCTACACCCCTTGTGTGATCTTTTATCTACACAAACAAACACACACACACACACACACACACACACACCCGCTGATGCTGCTTATGTATGTGTGATCTCTTCCCCTTCAGATTCTGCCATGTATGCTTTCCTCTCTATTGAAACTGTGATACAGTAAAACATGTCCAATTACCCTATGCATACCCCATGCCGTGAGTTCTCTCCTCCATATCTATACACTTGAAGCGATTTTACACGGGTCAATTATTGGGCAAATGAGCGTTCACAGATCATTGCCCTGTGTAAACAAACAGGGCGACGATTAGCCGATTAACGAGGAACTATATGTTAAACAACCGGAGGTATCAACAGGTGAATACACAGGAATGGAATGGGGAATGGAAGCTGTATACTATATGATCTGTGTTACTGGGCTGGGAAGAGGAGAACTCTAAGATGCGGATTGGACAGCGTCATACAGAAAACTGACCGCCCCCCAGAGTGAAAAGAAAGAGTAACCTCCCATTTGGCAAGTACAGCATATTTAGAAAAATGCTCATAACTTTGCAAATAATAAACGTTTTTGAAAAACAAATGACACTGTAGTTATCAGAAGCAAAGGGTCTATTAGACTAGTTATGAGATAGGGAATTAATAAACTAGTGACAGATCCTCTTTAAGCATATGTCATCTATGCTTTCATTTTAATAAGTGATCCCTTCAGTCAAATAAGCAATAGTCAGTACACCGTAGTACACAATATATTTAGATACAAATATATGTAAATAACTTACAGTCGTTGTGTATACTGCATCTGCATCATCTTCTATAACTCGAGATAAGCCAAAATCGGATACTTTGCAGACAAGGTTACTGTTGACAAGAACGTTGCGAGCAGCAAGATCCCGATGTACATATCCCATATCGGCCAAATATCTCATTCCTGCTGCAATACCTCTCAACATCCCTACCAGCTGGATGACCGTGAACTGTCCATCGTGTTTCTATAGAGAATAGAATATATATGCTCATGCAAGAGTGAAGGTTTAACGGAAGAAAAATGCCTGATATGACTAAATGGGAATATTGTGTATCCTACAGTAGGTCTTTATCCATGAGGTTGAATTGGCAATGGATGCATTGTTTGGAAATCAGTGAACTTATGGGAATTATGAATGTTAGAAATGGCTGAGGTGCTTTTACCTGTGCATTTGATCCTGGAGTGTTTAGTGTTTGGACTTTTAAGGGCATTGTCTGAGTAGATCCTGAGCGTTTAGTTTTTGGAGGTGAAGTAAACCATTCCAAACATTTCTAAAGTAGAAGATTATCACAGCTTAGTTGGGCTTATATTAAACATTAAATTACTGGAACAAATAACAAGTACTTTAACATAATATTGATGTAACAAACACTTAAAAAAACCAATTAAAGCGACCCTCCGATTTGACATAAAAATCTAATCTCAACTAGAGAATGCAGTTAATTTACTCACTCTCCATTTTGCTTGTTGTGCTGCCGATCCACAGGACCCTTTTTTTCAATCCAATATGGCTGTAGCACTTCTCAGACTACGCGATGCACACTGTGCAAGCGAAACAGAGGGCACTAGGAAAATTAACTATACATTCCCCATCTAAGGTAAAACATTTCTGTAAAACCAGAGGGTTGCTTTAATCTTCAGAATTTGGTCCAGACACTTTAAAATGAGGAAAGGCAAATAATGCGGACAAAGACATTTCTATATAATATGATTTTTTGACCTGCGGATATTTTTAGAAGAGGCATATTACTTCTTGAAATATGAATAGGCAAAAGCTCCGGCACGATGTTCCCAAAATGCCATATTTTATTGGTGGTCAACATATACACATGATGTTACAACATATGTGCAAGTGATTAGTAATTATAATGAACATCATGGGTAAAGAAGATCTGCAACAAAGTCATCCCGAGAAGTTAATTAATTACATTTTTAGTTAATGAAGTGCATTAATACTATACAATACAGCTGAAAACAAAATTTATTTTCTGACAGCGGATAGCTTGCCCAAAGCCTAATTTAAAATTGAGTAACCAGTAGGTCCTTGCTCCATCCAAAATTAGCCTTATATACACTCATGCTCATAGTACAACCGAAGGGAGAATCAACCTTCTATAGAGTGAACCCTCTTCACAGCCTCATCAACACTGGTGTTCTACAAGGATTTCATCAATATAAAATGTTGTGCTAACTGGAGATCATACTTATGATAGAAAATTTTGTGGTATTGAGAGGTGTAAAAAATAATCATATCATAGGGTTAGGGCTCATTCAGACGAGCGTGTATCACGTCCGTGTGACGGCCATTAAAACAACGGCCCTCACACGGACTCCTGTATTTCAATGGGGCAGTTCACACGACCGTTGATTCAACGGAGCGTGTGAAGGGTCCGTGACAAAATAGGACATGTCCTATTTTATCGCAAGTCATGCATCCCTCCACAGGCTCTAGTCTATGGTGGATCTGTGACAACGCGTATCGCACGTATGGCGTTTTTCACTTTCGAGGTTGCCGACGCTCGTCTAAATGTAGCCTTAAAGTGGAAAAGACTAAGCCATCAAGTCTGTCTATTAGGTTAGAACTATATGCCAAACTTCACTGTTGTAATTGAAGCACCAGTAAGGCTTCAGTCACATTGGGGGTTTGAAGCGCTGCTAGATTTATGGGACAACATGCCTTTGTTTTGGGTTGTCCTGGACACAATGAAGTCACAGCATGCATTCCTCAAATCTCTGATGTGTAAATGATCTACATATATCCCACATTTAATCCTACTCTAAGGCCCCATGCACATGACCGTAAAAACTCCCATAGACTTCTATTGGCCATGGGTACCTCCCCGTATGCCTCCCGGGATGACGTTTCAGCCCATGTGACCGCTGCAGCCAATCACAGGCTGTATCGGTCACATGGACTGCCGCATCATCCAGGGAGGTCGGGCTGGATGTCGAAAGAGGGACGCGTCACCAAGACAACGGCCGGGAAGTATGTAATTACTAGGGAAAGGGCTGCCCCTTCTCTTTATCCTGCACTGATAGAGAGAAGGGGCTGCCGATTAGTGCAGTGCAATTTTGCAGCAAAAACGTGCCCGTAAATACGGGTGGAATACTGGTGGCACCGGACCCGTATTTACGGGTCCGTAAATACTGGTACAATACGGATTGAATACGTGTGACCAAGGACTCGTATTTACGGGAGGAAAAAAAAAAAACGTTTCTGTGCATGAGGCCTAAAAGCTGGGGATAATATATAGGGATTAGCAATAATAATATGCAGCAATAATATTTTAAAGGGAGTCTGTAAGGATTTTTGTCGCCCCACCCCCCCACACACCGCTAACACCACTAGATAGGTGAAGGGAACACAAGCTTAGGCATACCTATGTCGGTATTGTGGCTGAAATCCTCACCTTAGAATAGGAGTTTTAATTTTCACATGATGAGTAGGTCTCCGGCTCCCCGCTGTCACTCCTTCCCAACCCCTCCCATCTGCTCCTCATTGAAAGCTCTACTGGTCCTCAGTCTCATACGCTGTGCAATCCATGAGCTGTCACTCAAGAGCAGAGGCGAGGGGTTGGGAAGGAGTGACAGCGGGGAGCCAAACAATTCTTATTCAGCGTGTGAAGGTTAATACTCCTTTTCCAGGGTGAGGAATTCAGCCATGATGCGGAGGGGGAAATAAAAATACTGACAGACATTCCTTTAGGATCTACTTATTGCTTCTTAACGGGTTCTGTACTTTTAACAAATAGACCACACAGGTAACTGAGCAAAAAACATGCTCTAAATTTCATAGACATGATATCTGGTTCCCGAACTCTGATCCTGAACGGTTATTTTAAACTGTATACATTGATTTCATGTTGTACAACTATTTTTTAGATAAAATTAAGATAAACGTTAGAGACATAACATAATTTGCTTATAAAATGTCATTATACACACAACGTTATTCACTTCAGCAAAACATACAGTATATTAAATATCACCAGTACTAAAGGAAACTATATTCATAAGGTTGGCACTGTCTTTTTTCACTTACCAAACCGGAAAACAAGCAGAGCACCAATAGAGGATGTTTATATTAATAGAGAGAGTTTCTTATTACATACCAATCTAAACTACTAAAGGAAAAGTAGTAAAAGTAAACACATATTCCATGCATATTTATGACACTCTAAACATTCATTTTACTAAAATTTATGAAGAGCACTCACCCTTAAAAATGCGTCTAAAGCTCCATTCTCCATGTATTCAATTACAATCATTACGGGTTTCCCTAAAACATGAAATATTCAATGTTTGTGAGACCTTTCCCAAACCAGAAGCAACATACATTTTGATAAGAAACATCTTGCTCTACTTGGAAGTTTCCACCTGAGGAGTAGCAGCAATGGTAATGAGATAGGCAGGTTTAAGTATCTGTGCTCCGCATGTAATTTGTGCATATAAATAGTAAGAAACAATATGTCAGCATGTGCTAGAGATGGCAGGAAAGGGACATGTTCTTTCCATTGATTTATTATACTGTTTGCATGTGTAACATAAATCAACGAGAAACTTTATCTCGGTTTACTAATTTCATTCACAAAAATTCTGACATGATAAATATTTACTGCAAGACTGAGGTCCTATTAGTCCTGTTCCACAGGACTGGCGTATATTAAATGTGGTACCAATATTCAAAAGGGGTCGAAAAGTGAGATGGGAAACTATAGGCCTGTAAATTTAACCTCCATTGAGGATAAAATGTTTGAATATTTTCTTAGAGATGCTATCCTGGAGTACCGCAATGAAAATAAACTGAGCGATCGGTCCTGACACACAAATCTGAACAGCTTCTACACAGGACTGGGGGTAGATGTCGTGTGTATGTATATATATATATATATATATATATATATATATATATATATATATATATATATATATATATATATATACATAAATATATATATATATATCATACATATATATATATATATATATATATATATATATAGCTGAATTTTTCCAAAGCTTTTGATACTGTACCACATAACAGGTTTGTACATAAAATGAGAAAGCTGGGACTGTGGGAAAATGTGTGTAAGTGGGTGAGTAACTGGCTCAGTGATAGAAAACATAGATGGTTATTGAGGGAACATATGTAAATTGGGTCACCGTTACTAGTGGAGTACCATAGGGCTCGGTTATGGGCCCTATTCTTTATAATATATTTATTAATGACCTTGTAGAGGCATTGTACGGTAAAAAACACATTTTTGCAGATAAAATGAAACTGTGTAAAGTAACGCAAAGGACGACAGTATTGTATAACAAATGAATCTGGAGAACTTGGAAGCTTGTCATAGAAGTGGCAAATGAGGTTCAATAATAATAAATGTAAGGTTATGCACTTGGGGAGGGAAAATGCATGTCTCAATTACATACTAGATGGTAAAACACTCGCTGGATCTACATTGCAGTAGAAAAGACTAAACTGGATGGACTTTTTTTTCCAGCCACACTATTATGTTACTAAAGAGTAGCAAAAACTCCAAGGCGCATTTGTGAGTTTCCCTTACCTCGCGTCACTACTCCTTCCAAATGAACAACATTTGGATGGTCAAACTGACCCATTATACTCGCTTCACATAGGAAATCCCTCCTTTGTTTTTCTGTGTAGCCAACTTTAAGCGTTTTAATGGCAACTGCAATATCTCTTTTTCCTGGAAGCTTTAGACGACCGCTGCAAACTTCTCCAAACTCTCCTAGAAAGGCAAAATAGAAGGACGATAAATTTGATCTCTGGTTTAGTATTATTTTATACAATAATAAATGTTTGTGAAAGTTTGTAAACACTATAAAAAGTAAAGCTTCTGCATAAAAGTATACAAAACATTCTTTCACTATGCAGGAAAGTATACAACTAATAAGTGATACTAAAGACATAACAAGATATCGATACATTGGCACTAGGTTTCCCATTAGTTAATATCTTAAAATGAAGTCTCAAGGACCCAAATGTATTTTATAAACCAAGAACATTTATTTTATGTAACAGGTTACTCTGCAGCACTATTCTTGCCATCAAACGACGGACACCACGATGCACCCAATTCTAACTCGATGGAGTCTTTCGGATCAGGGTATCCATTGCACAACAATATAAACGGAAACCCTAGACACAAGTGTGAACATAGCCTTAGTGTCCTCTTACACGGACCGACATGTTCTGTATAAATAAGCGCCGAATAATGAGACAGCTTGTTGATCGGCACTCGTTTGCTCCTTTCACAAGGAGCTATGGCTGGGGACAAGCGATCGTTCCTTCGATTGCTCATCTTCATACATTTCTATCATGTTGGAAGCACATCTCCGTATTTACACAGGGAGATGTGCTGCCGACAACGATAATATTTTCGGCTTTAAAAACGAGCGTTTGCTTGTTTATCAACTGATCGTTGCCCTGTTTACATGGGGAACAAGCATTCACGATTAACGACACATACAGAGATGGAATACGGCACATACATCCCCATAGAGAATGCGAACGGGAGCTGTTCCATTCACTATAGCGTACGCCGTCTGTGTGGGAACGGCGCATGCGCCGCTCCCACACAGTCCAAAAGGAAGGTCTTCGGCCGAGCAACATCCGGCGCCATTTTCATGTGGACCGGAAGCCGCGGCCGGACAGTAAGATGACGACTTCCGGTCGCGGCTTTCGGCCATATGTTCAAGGCAGCGAAGATGCAAGGTGTAGAAGCAGGTAAGTTATGTTCGTGTATGTGATGTGTGTTTTTCGTTTGTGTTATACTGTGTGATTAGCACTGTATCTAATCCTCCTACACTGTGCATTCACTCAGAAAATGGCAACACACAGTGTAGGAGGTTTGAAGATTCAAACCCCTCCTTCTCCTGGCACTAGCCAGGATAAGGGAGGGGGGATTGTGTGAGGACACTAGAGGAGAGTGTGTCTACTCCAAATTTGCAGCATAAAGCAATGAGGTTGCTTTACCACATTGCCAATGCTGCAATTTCGGGAATTGATCCCTCTAGTGACCAGCACATGGAAATGTTATAAATTAGAATCTAATTTATAATATTTCCTGACTTGTGAAAAAATGAAAACAATGTGTAATCATTTATATACTAAATGCTTAACTGAAAAAAAAAAAAAATTTCTAGCGACACATTCCCTTCAAAAACCTCACTGTCTCAACTGGCTCCAAGGAGATTCTATATAAAATTAACATTAAACCACCTATACCTCATATATATATATATACATATATATATATATATATATATATATATATATAGCTCTATTATACCGTATCTGCTATAATCTAACCAACATACTTTATTCTATAGTTCAATTTATGCTTATTGAAAGTGAATAAAAATGTGTTAAGCAAATAGTTGTACCTTATGGCAGCAGGGCTATAAACAAGCGCTTCCCAACTTCAATGTACAGGATTTATTGGTAAGCCTTTACTGCTCATAAATTTTTACTAAGCATAAAATAAAATTGTATTTGATTTCCAGGTATCAGCAAAGTTGTCTTAGTGAAAGCTGTGTGTGTTGTTTGCGGATAACCTCATGGAGCCATCACAATGAAGCTGTTTGTATCAAGCCCCAGGTTTGCATTGACAGACAATAAACAAAGGACATTTCAGTGCAGTCACTAAATCTCATAAGGCTTTTTGTCGTGAAAGTCTCTTATCAGAGATTTCAGAAAATGACATACACACTGTATAATTTAAAGCTTCTATCCCATCAGAATTAGCGCTGCATCCTGTCAGTCGATCGGGAACTGATATTTAATATCTTTGTTCTAATGACAACCTGCTTTTGTTTTTTTTAATCTTGTACTCAATTAAACATAAAATCAGGAAATGAGATTAGCTCCTTTCACCTGTAGGATTTAACTAAATAAACGTGTTTATGGGATAAGTTACTTAGTCCTGTCTAATTATGGGTTACATGAGGGTACTGGGAAGTGAATTTTTGCTTTAATCATTTATCACTTGTGTTTCCTGAGGCGACAGCCGTGTTTGTCATTCAAAATCTGCAGATTAAGTGGAGATAATGTAGGACATTAATATTAATGTGTAAACTCTGCACATTGATTGTAGTTCATACCACTAAAGGACTACCGAGTGATTTTCCGCCGATAACAAGCAGCCGTAAAGCGATTCTTAGAATTTGTAGTGCAGGTAAAAAAATATATATATATTGGTCAGTGCTCTGTATTATTTAACCGTGTCATATAATGGATAATTTTCTCAGTTGTGGGTAGTAAATTATAATTCTCTATTCGTCCGCCTAAAATAAAAAGCGATCTTACATTCGTACATTTATAAAAAACAAGTTAGAACATAAGTAAGTCTGTGAGCACAGACCCACACCACTACTTTATATGAAGAGGATCTGTTGATATTTTGAGCTGTCGTTTGGACATCGCCATGGATTGAGAATGTGATGTGATAAAAGCTCCTGTAGGTGTCCCAATACATTTGTCCATATAGCGTAAGTGTTAATTGCTGCCAGCACCAAAACAGGCCATTCAGTTTGTGTACCCTCAGTCCATTTGTTTATATGAAGGGAAAACTTCATATTTAGATGTGCTCTGTGAGCTGGAGGGTTGTATTTAGCACAATGTCTTTTATGTAGCACGTTATCTTTAAAAAGGAATCTAGCATCAGAAAATGACACTGCTTAAAGGGGAACTAAACTTTCACAAAACTTCTGACACCATAAGTTTTGATCGGTGGGGGTCTGAGCACTCATACCTCCACCGATCGCTAAAACGAAGCAGCAGAAATGCTCAGGTGAGCACCGAGCCGCTTAATTAATTTCTGATCTGCTTTTCTCGGAAAGGCTCAAAGACTTTCTATTGAGTACGTACACCTATTGCTCAGCTTTCGGAGAAAGGCCAATCCAAAACTAAGCGGCTCAGCGCTCACCCATTCGCTTCTGACGCTTCGTTTTAGTGATTTGTGGGGGTCCCATTGCCAATTACCCTCTAAGTCAAATTTTGATGTTAAAACATTTATCATTTCTTTTTATTTTCTATTCTACTATAAATATTAAAGAAATGCAGAAATACTGCCAACTAAGCACTCATAATAAGAAAACACTTTGTTTTGTGGAGATCACGTTCCAATTTTTGCTATGAATACTGGGGGCAATAGCAGTCATTTAACTGTTAGAAGAGGGCAGAACAACAATAAAAGGTGGCACTTCTATTATAAAACTAGCTGGTGGCAAATAACACAGAATAATACCAATGACAATAAGTGGAAACAGCATGGCTCCTCCTTTTTCTCCCCCTCCCTGCACAGTGACTACTGTAATTGTATCACAAAGCATGCCCACAACACCCTCACAGAAGTCAAGTAGTTGTTTTCTGATTTTTGTTGCAGCAGCTCAGACAAGATGGCGACCCCCAAAATCATATAAAGAAAATAGAATAAAAAAATATACAATCAAATATAAAAACAGCTTAATAAAATAAGAATACATTAGCAAAAAAATTCTAATACTGTACGTTCCCCTTAAACGAAAGAATGTAAAATCAATTGCTCTTTGTGCCATCACTACGTAATAGAACTTTTCACAAAAACAACATTATTCACTTTTTCCCGTTTTCTTAGTCATAGACAAACCCATCAGGATTTTACAGACACAGAGCAAAGAAAAGGTTCAATATATAAGTCATAATTACTTTCCTGTCATATGTCTAAGATTCAATTCAATGGCTAAATGGAAATGCTCAATAAAGAATGGACCAGTGTCTTACCTGCGCCAATCACACGCTCGATTTTTATACAAGATGCATCTAACTCCTTGGCAAATTGATGGACAGCTCTATTCGGATCTTCATATGTTTCAGGGTCAATGTAGGTTTTGGTGCCTGGAAATTTAACTGTAATGATGTCAGAAAGCGGAACAGTGATGAAGAAAAACACTTATTGTTCTTAGAGCTAGGACTGTCACTGAATGGAGTGTTGCCAAGTAGAAAGCCGGCATGAACAGCAGGTTATATACACATGCATATCAAAAGGAAGAGCCACAAGAATGAAGGTTAGCTAATAAAGCATAATGTTATTTGTTGGGTAACCCAAGCTGCACCACAACAGTTCTGCACAGATTGAAATCATCCAACGTTTCTTAAAGGAGGAAAATTCAGACAACATGTGGAATTAGATGTACATTGCATTTGCATTGAAAATAATAAGAAAATATGTTGGTTAACTGACAACATGGTCATTTACTAATAAAGTCTTCATTAGAAAATCACAAATGCTAACATATATGTGTGAGGTGTGTAAACAACACAATTGCATTGCAGTGTAAGAGTGCCATAGCCAACATGTTGAACTGTAGTATTTTACAGCAAGAGCACCTAAATGATATGCATACTTTTAATTGCGCCAATGCATCTAAAACATGAATATTTTTATCAAGACTATTTGCAAAGTTGCTTCAATTTTCTGAGACGCATTTTTAACTGATTTATGGTTCCCTGAATCCGAAGGTGTATAGAAAAAATACTTTTAACCCACTCCTTATAGGCTCCTGTAAAACGCGTAAGGTGCTGAAAACCTCCCTGGCACTGACTCCTTCCCTAGCCTTACCGGCTGGACTCATTCTGTTGATTAATCATGGGCGAGGTATTCCCTACCACACAATGTGGGACTACTTAAATCCCTTCACCCCATGTAAGCTTCTGATAAGAAAATACAAGGGGAACCTTCATTTTGGACATTGGTCTCAAAGTTCCATCCCACATTTCTACACTATATACACTTCAAATAGCACTGTTCCTATCTTTTGAAGCGCACGCCATAGTCAGGCATTTCACTGAATTTGAGAAAGTTATAGAAGCCAAATCTAGGAGCTCGAGAAAAATGTCTCAATTGTATCATAAATTAATTGTAGTTCCAACATCCTCCAAGCCAGTTTAGTTGCTCAGATGGAAAAAGGAACTAGGAATTACCTTATCAGCTTTCGAGACCAAGATTACTTGGGCTCATTCACATGGCTTTTCTTTTTGCAGGAAAACCATTACAACTCCTAACAAGGTGGTACAGTTGCCCTGAGGTTCTGATTCAAAACACATGCTGGAGGTGTAAGGGTGACACTCGCTTCCCCATGCATATGGGTGTAAGGGTGACACTGTCCCCTTATTAGTTCTGGAAGCAAATTAAGCACATCATACAAAAGATCACCTTAGACATGGTGGTCTAAGCTAAACTCCAGCAAAATCTAAACTGATGACACACCTTATTGCTTTAGCCAAATCTTTAATCCAACCCAACTGGCTGTAAACTCAGCCCCCTACGCTACACATTGGCTGAATCAAATCTGTTGGTTTGAAGAATTAATTGGCTGGAGACGTGACCTCTACTTAAAAATCTGGTTTCCTTGGCTAAAATGTTCTATGGATTCCCCTACCCAAAACACCTACTTAGAATAGCACACTCCCCTGAATAATTGAATATATTTTTACTTATTCACTTGGAGGAAGAAGGACGCTGGGATGATTGGGGCATAAACCCAACTCCCTCTCCACAAATCCACACCCTCCCTTTTTCCTTTTTGTTCTCTATTTTTATTTTGTGATTTATTATGTGTCAATTCCCACATTGCCTGGAATGTTCCTTTATAATCCCTTTTTGTCATTTTGTAACTGCTATCTCTTTTGCTATAATTTGTTTTAAAAAAACAACTAGGTATTTATTTGCACTTTATTTATGTTTCCTCAGTAAAAAGTATATGTTAATGCAGACCTATGCATCTCCATGGTTACAGACCACAAACAAACTCTTTGTGTAGTCACGTGTGACCCCACTCCCTCTGTCTCCTCTTCTTTCTTAACTACAGAGAGTAGGAGATGGGGCAGAAGAAAGGGAGCAACACATGGTGGCAGGATCAGATTAGACACAGGACTTTTTTGTAGTCTGTTACAATGGACTGTTACTATTACTTTGGCGTATGGCTGGGAGGCAGTGAGAGCAGAAGGTAGAACGGGGCTTAGGGGGCCCCGTCCTAGAGATAGGTGTGGGTCCAAGAGGTGGGACCCGCATCTATCTGACATTTGTGACATATCCGGTGGATATGTCATAAATGTCCCTAGTGGGAAAACCCCTTTAAGAAAGAGTGCTTAATAATCTGGGCAAAGGTTGCTAACCTAATTTTATTTTAAAAATAAATATAAGCAAAGCAGTAAGAGACACAAGTGTGTTTTCAACTTGGCTTGACAAAACCACGTAGAAAGACCTAGCCATAGGGGTCATGCACATAGCAGAGCTGTGTGTACAAAGCCTGTCACGCAGCACATGGAGTCTCTTTGGTTTCATTCTACAAAACTGTAAGCACGCCACGTGTGGCTATATGGTGCCTCTGTACGGTCCACTAGGGCAGAATCCTTCTAGGGGACAATAATTCTGTAATACAGCATCTGATGAAACATGGCACAAATATTTTCACAATTATCGGATTGTGTATGAATCCAACCGAAAAACTATATCTCTCTATATGAAATCAGAGGCATACAGAGGTACAGACTTTTAAGAGTGCTGCATTATGGCTCCGAACAAGCGCCAAGCTGTACCAAGTCATAATGCGGCCATGTGTATGAGCCCTCAGGCAGCATATCCCTAGCAACCTGTCTTTTTCTATTGACTCAGCTGTCCAGCACAGACCTTGGTAGGCACTCGGCAGAGACAGTAGACGAATGGTTAAATTATGCTATTCCCTATTTAACCCAGTAACAGTTTTCGCTAGCTTTAATTTCTCCAGAGTTGGCTTAAAAATGAAAAAAGTGATCAGGTTGGCTGTTACAGGCATTCTTACAAAAGTTTTTATGCAATAGGTCCTACATGTACAGGCATGATCACAGCACAGGATTGATCTTTCCAACGGCTATATTATTAGGATAACATGGTAACAAGATTTAAAGGTTTTTTTTCCTTTATAGACATTTATGGCACAACCATAGAATATAGCATTAATGTCTCATAGATGGGGGTCCCACACCTAGGACCAGACCTATTTTAAAAACAGGGGTTCCCTAAACTCCATTATATCAGGATAGGGGGCCTTGAATATGCCATAAATGTCTACGATGGCAAACCACCTAAAAAAAGAAGTCTGAAAGAATATAAAGTTTATCGAACATGATTCACTGTATTGAATACCCTGTTTAGAGTTGTGTTCCTGCAAGATTTCACAACACAATGCTGAACAATGCAAAAATCGGTGATTTATTTTCATTTTAGTTTTGTTATTCAATCTTATTAAATCAAAACATTTCCATGGTGAGCGCAATGGCGAGGAAAAATTATATACAACAAAGATTATTGAATAAATTAATGTTTTCTAGGGAGAATTCTATTTCTGACTTCTCATTTAAATGAATCCAGATTTTCTGACAACGTTGAGCAGTACTTTGAATAAGAGGTATGCAATTAATTTATCTTTTAGCTTTCATTTGCATAATGCAATCGGTTATACTGTTATTTATTTTAATGTTATCACTGCAGACTTCTTATCTGTTAGTGTGCATGGAAAAAACATGAATGGCCAAGAGAGGGCATAGGAAACAATAGGTTAACCTCCTACACAGTGATTTCAGGCAGGCAGATGGAGAATGAGCCACACTCCGTTTTCTATGATAAGCGGCCTGGATTCCAAGTAACCTCGTGCATCTCAAACGGGCCTCTGATGGTTCTTTATTCAAGCTGTCATAAAACATTTTGACAGGAGAAAGCTACTCTGGCATACCAACATGAAATAGTGTTGGCTGAGATCTCAAGGCATTGTTGGTTGGAAACCATAGGAGGAAATAAAAATGTAAATTGCAATTGCTTTCGTAAACAGAGCTATTGTTTTTTAAAGAGCTTGATTCAATAAAAGATTGAAGTGCACACAAAATAAGGTACAGTACGGCGTTCACTATCCCAAGTTTAATGCTTTTATTTTCCATGAAGAACAAAATCAATAAGAAAAGCATTCATACTCCTGAAAATTTGCTTTATACAAAAGAACAATAAAACAAGACCAACTGTAAATAGCTGGTGACCACTGTGTTTTGTTGTTGCTGATGCAGTCAGGTTAAATTAATCACAAGCCTTCCATTCAATGCGTGCGGACAAACTGGTTCAGCAAAAAAATAAAAAAGCAGCTTTTTCCAAGAATATTTTGCTCAGAGCTGCGCTTCTTATAAAAGTTAAAAAATAACATGTTATAAAGAAATGATATTATATAAACACAAGGCTGAATAATATAAGTGCATTTCAGCTCTATCAAATTAAGGACAGTAAAATTCAACATTGTAGATGTAATGTGAGAACAAAAACGTTATCCTAAACTGTCCATAAGTGTTAGATATCTGTTGGCAGACCTAATGTCTCGAAGATTTGTCAAAGGAGAACATCTACTGTTGGTTAAATCAAGGATCGGACTAGGTAAATATTTACCCCATCCTAGTTCCCCAGAGAAAAGTCTGGTAGATTCTTCTCTCCGCCCCATATTGAAGTAATATCCTGGCAAGCTAAAGGGGTTGTCGAGATGATGGCATTAGGATGTTATAAAGGGACACTGTCCCTTATATGGAACGCCCCTCCACGAGCCAGAGCGGAGGGCGGCTTCCAAAAAGCATCTCATGCCAATCCATGAATTAGATTGTCGGCCGTATTTTGCATGTTTGCCCACTGCAGGGGAAATGTATGGCCAGCACAAGCTTCAACTGATCGCCAGGCTGGCTCCAATTGAAAAAAAGGGTTGTCACCATGATACGGTTACTTTAATGGTGGAATTAAGACTAATAGACATTAGCGGAATTATTATTTAGCGAAAAGCTTTAGAAATTAATAGTATATTGAAATGGAACAATGAACTCCAATGAAAACTTAGCTACATATATACGCTTATTATTTGCATTAATTAAACCACTGAAAAATTATTCTTTTTTTTAGTATTAAAAAAAAAATTATTACGATTATTAAAGTGATCTTCCCACCATTAAAAATTAGCATGGCTATGGTTGGCTACTGTATCAGCAGTTTCTAATTTCTGTCATAAATATAAAATGAATTGTGTTCTTCATCTAATTTCCATGTCCTCATTTTGTCTTAGAAGATTGATGCTCGCATCTATTGTCTGTGCTCTTATTTATAATTGCTTCAACTTGCTAGGATATTTCTCAATTGTGAGTCAACCAGCAAACCACATTGGAAGTGAAATAATGAACTAGGCCAAAGTCAAGCAATTCTGCTGTATGTCAATAGTTACCATTTGCATAGTCTGCAATCTACAATTTACACATTGCAGGTTGTGATGAGACGATTTTTCTCAGCTTAATACATTTGTAAAATCATGCCACAACTGGAATGGAACTAAAAAAATCCGTATTACATTTAACAAGGTTTGCATAAACTGCTCCACTTTCACCTTATATGTTCAATGATTGACAAGAGGATGTGAAAAAATTGCTAAAGAGCAACTTGGCCATTGACCTTCAAATTACTGAACCTCAAGGGAGGTCTCCAAAGCAGTGTGAAAATAACAATCATGGTGGTGAACAATGTCACTGCTTGATATACATGTTAGTCAGATTCACCTGTGATTCAGCGGGTTACCTTGACCTTGAAAAGTCTTATTTACACAGCTATATCGTGATTATTATAATAAATGTAATAAAGAAGGTCTTCTAAAATATTGAAAGGAAACACTTACAATGAAAGTAAAGCTCTTCATCTCCTTCCTGGTCTGCTTTGCTATAGCCACAATGCCTGTGAAATATACAATTAAAAAAAATACAAAAATAATTTTATATACATTTTCTTAAACTGCAGTATATGCAATACATACACAGACCAATGCAGTATTACTAATAATATTTTGCCATTTTCTGTTTATTGTGGGAGCCATCTTTTTGGCAACAGAAAGTGCAGCCATATTGTTTTGGAATTTCTAATTGATAGAACATGGTGATATAATAAAAGGTTTATCATTAGTTTCCGAGAAACTAATAAAAAAGGATGACAACTGGTTGCACTACCTCGTGACGTCTTTGCAAAAATGGCTAGCACAACAACACATTGCCCAACAAATTGTAATTTTCCAAGTTAAACCGTCAATTTTTTGAAAACTATAATTAGGATATTATGTATTGCGTGAGGGTTATTTTCTTCATATAACAGTGGAAACCTACTGGATTTAATATACGTTTCTCAATCATAATGTCTTAAAATACATAATTTATCAGCTTCCGCTGATAGCTGTCAAGAGTCGATCCAAGAGATTCACCTATTCCAGATAGTAGCGCTGTTGTTGAGCTATCTGGGATGCTGGACTGCTCCCTTTCCAGTGTAGGTGTCGTTTCACCAAGGTTCGCTAATTAGCAATCACGTCTTTCGAGTCACACCCTCTGACATCCTATATAAACCTTGTCCTGGCACTTCCTCTTTGCCAGATTATTAAACTTCCCTGACTTTAGTCTAAGTTATTGCTGCTTGTTGCCTTTATGCCAACTACTACTTATCTATGTACCGAACTTGGATTGCGTCTGACCATGTCTCTGCCTTACACTATCAACAGTTGCCGTTTATCTTTGTACCGAACCTGGACTGTTAGTTGACTATTCTTGCTTAATAACACCATTCTTCCAGATGTTTTCAGCCACTGGACTCCAAAACTGCTTCCGGACCTTGACACTGACTCTCTTCTCCTGTGACCTTAAATACAATTCTGAGCAACAGCAAATATGATTGGTCAGAGCCAGGGGCGTAGCTAGAGGCTCATGGGCCCCGATGCAAAAATTCTTACTGGCCCCCCCCCCCCCCCCCCCGCAAACTTCTCATGGCCGACGGTCCGCTTTCAGCTGCATCGCTGGGTCTCCTAAGTGACCCAACAATGCAGCACTAGCAGCCGGGGCGTCACTAAGGCTGGGTTCACACACACTATTTACGGACGTAATTCGGGCGTTTTAGCATTGAATTACGTCCGAAAATTACGGCTCAAAAGCGTCGGCAAACATCTGCCCATTCATTTGAATGGGTCTTACGATGTTCTGTGCCGACGGTCATTTTTTTTTACGCGCCTCTGTCAAAAGTGCCTGTCACTTCTTCAGACGTAAATGGAGCTGTTTTCCATGGACTCCATGGAAAACCAGCTTCAATTACTTCCGTAATGGACGCAGCGAAAGACGCCTGCGCACATGCCATTACGGCTGAAATTACTGTGCTGTTTTCTCCTGAAAACAGCACAGTAATTTCAGCCGTAACGGACGCTGCCGTGTGAACATACCCTCAGGGCTTAAAATGTCCGGGAAATAGCCCCAATACATATGTGTCCGCCCAAAAAAAAGTGTGTATATGAGACAGCATAGCATATCTATAGCACTACGACCCTATAAACTATGGATAGGATTAGATACAGTGGCTCAGCAGACAGTATCACACATGATCGGATTAGATACAGTGGCTCAGAAGGCAGTATCACACATGATAGGATTAGATACACAGCTCAGCAGACAGTATCACACATGATAGGATTAGATACAGTGGCCCAGCAGACAGTATCACACATGATAGGATTAGATACAGTGGCTCAGCAGACAGTACCACACATGATAGGATTAGATACAGTGGCTCAGCAGACAGTACCACACATGATAGGATTAGATACACAGCTCAGAAGACTGTATCACACATGATAGGATTAGATACAGGGCCCAGCTCGCTGACATTGCGGCTCCAGCGCTGGACCCAGGAAAGGTAAGAATAATAATTTTGCTTCTTTATGTGTTACTGATTATTTTTGTGTGTTTGTGTTTTTTTTACAGGTTCGGTTGTTGGACTTCGGATACGAGGACTTCAATAACGGCGTTTTTTTTATTCTCAATAAAATGGTTAATGAGGGTTGTGTTTTTTTATTTCAATAAAATATTTTTTCTATGTGCTTGTATCTTTTTAAACTTTATTATCACCGCCTTAGTAATGGCCGCTGGCTGATTGACAATCTCCATTACTAAGGCGAGGCTTAATGTTAGCCGGTGCAGAGGCTACACTAACCCCCATTATTACCCCGGTACCCACCGCCACCAGGAGTACCGGGAAGAGCCGGGTACAAACCAGTACCCGACCATCTGTAGTGCCGGGCAGGGACCGGGGTGGCCGCAGGCTGGTAGTATTAGGCTGGGGAAGGCCAAAAACAGTGGCCCTTCCCACCCTTGTAATGCTGCCTGCTGCTGCTGTGTTGTATCTGGCTGGTTATGAAAATTGGGGGGGGACCTGACATCGTTCTTTCCAATTATTATTATTTTTTTTTTTTAAATGACGTGGGGTCCCCCCCATTTTCATAACCAGCCAGATACAATAAAGCAGCAGCAGGCAGCATTACCAGGATGGGAAGGGCCACTGTTTTTGGCCTTTCCCCTCCTGATAATACCAGCCTGCGGCCACCCCAGTGGCCGACCATCACTACAGATGGTCAGGTACTGGATCGTACCCGGCTCTTCCCAGCACCCCTGGTGGCGGTGAGTACCGGGGTAATAAAGGGGGTTAGTGTTAGCCTCTGCATCCGCTAACACTAAGCCCCGCCTTAGCAATGGATGCTGTCAATCAGCCGGCGGCCATTACTAAGGCGGTAGTAATATAGTTTAAAAAAAAAACACAAAGACATAGAAAAAATATTTTATTGAAATAAAAAAAAAAACACACAACCCTCATTAACCATTTTATTGACAATAAAAAAAAAGCTGTCATCGAAGTAGTCCTGGAATCCGACGTAGTCCAACGACCGAACCTGAAAGAAAATACACAAAAAATGATTAGTAACACACGTGTTAGGGTATGTGCACACACTAATTACGTCCGTAATTGACGGACGTATTTCGGCCGCAAGTCCCGGACCGAACACAGTGCAGGGAGCCGGGCTCCTAGCGTCGTACTTATGTACGATGCTAGGAGTCCCTGCCTCGCTGCCGGACAACTGTCCTGTACTGAAAACATGTTTACAGTACGGGACAGTTGTCCTGCAGCGAGGCAGGGACTCCTAGCATCGTACATAACTATAATGCTAGGAGCCCGGCTCCCTGCACTGTGTTCGGTCCGGTACTTGCGGCCGAAATACGTCCGTCAATTACGGACGTAATTAGTGTCTGTGCACATACCCTAAGGCTTAGATACAGGGCCCATGTGTGATACTGTCTGTGGGACCCTGTAGCTAAGCCTACCACACTGTAGGTTTAGATACAGGGTCCAGCAGACAGTAATCTTATACAGTATAAGATTACTGTGTGCTGGGGCCCTGTATCTAAACCTACAGTGTGGTAGGCTTTGATACAGGGCCCAGCAGACAGGATCACGCATGGGCCATGTATCTAAGCCTACCATGTGATTGGCTTAGATACAGGGCCCAGCAGACAGGATCACACAATCTGTGATCCTGTCTCATGGGCCCCCTAAGCCTGCTACATCGTAGGCTTAGGGGTTGTGCAGTCCCTAAACATTGATGGCCTATCCACAGGATAGGCCATCAATAGCTGATGTGTCGCCCGGGACCCGCAAATCAGCTGTTTTGAAGGGGCCGCAGCACTCGTACGAGAGCTGCTTCCCCTTCATTTCACTACTCGCCCACACTGTGAATCGCCGACACCGATTCACAGTGTGACCGGAATGAAGTGACAGGAATGAAGGGGAGCAGCTCTCGTACGAGTGCTGCGGCCCCTTCAAAACAGCTGATTGGCGGGTCCCGGGAGTCGGACCCCGCCAGTCAGGGCTAACCTTACCTTCCTCTTCGGCCGCGGCGGGAGTTCTGTAGGCTCGATGCTGTGCGCGGCGGCATAGCGCTGTGACGTCATGCGCTGCGCACAGCGCTTTACGTCAGGACCTCCGCTGCGATCCGGAACCAGGAAGGTAAGTAAAGTATGTTACTATAGTAACAGGGGCCCGCGGCCCGAGTTACTATAGTAACTTTTTATTGATGTGGTGCGGGGGGCCGTGGGCCCCCCTGGCTTCGGGGCCCGGTCGCAATTGCGACCGCTGCGGCCCCTATAGCTACGCCAGTGGTCAGAGCCCTCAATGAAGCTCTAGCTTTTAAACTAACTTAAAGACAGGTCAACCTAATTGATTGACTTCTAAATAAAATTTACTGAAAAATAGCTCAAAAGGAAAATAAAAACTAATTCCATTATATATTTTAAGAAGAATAACTTTTAACAGAACATTGATTGTAACAAAAAAAAAAAAAAGTTAACAGTTTATAGTTTTGGGATATATTCTTCACATATGTATGGCTTTACTGCTCATAGGGAAAATAGTTGTGGTCAACTGGCGACAAGTACAAAATTTGGAATATTACTTTTTTCTCCAAAGGGTACAACAGTCATGGTAATCCAAAATTTCACCGCAACGGTCACTCAGCAAAAAGTGGCCTCAACTAAAGGCCCGATTACATCGGCTGATTCTGGCCGGTGCAGCGAGCGCCAATCAACGAGGCAGCTTGTTGATCGGAGCTAGTTTGCTCCTATCACAAGGAGCTATGTATGGGGACGAGTGCTCGTTACTCCGAACACTCGTCCCCATACATTATTATCATGTCGGCAGGGTGTCTCCCTATTTACACAGGGAGATATGCTGCCGACAACGATAATATTTAACTTTTTTAAAACGATGCGATCAGCAGACGAACGAGCGTTTGCTCGTTTCTCTGCTGATCGCTGCCCTGTTTACACAGGGCAATTATTGGCAACGAGCATTCTATGAACTATTGTTTGCCCGTTAATTGCCCAGTATAAGACCCCCTTAAGCTTTAGGTATTTTTATATATCTCCAATCCAATTGTTTTAATACTTTAGAGGCCCCCTAATTTGTTTGCCAAAATATACACAATTATTACCTTCTTCCAATGATGAACCCAAAAACCATGAAGACCAAAATAATAGTGCCTGCAACTGCAACCACTGCTATTATAATGACAGGATTCTGCTCACTCGATACAGCAGTTGCTGTGAAAAGACACGCAACATAATTAAAACAAAATCAGCAAAAGACATAGAAGCTTTAGATCAAACAAATTAGCCCATTCGTATTTAATGCCTTATTTTATAACATATAGAATAACAGCATCACTGTCTCGACATTGCACTAGATCGACATGCAAGGATTTTGTTATATAATACATCTGTTATACATAATATTAGAATATATTTATTCAGCTAATATTTAACAATTTGCAATACATTTTCACAGAGAAAAATTAGAAAAAAACTTTACCAGTAGCTTCCTCCAAAGTAGTCACATCGAGCCTGGGACTGTACATTCCATAACCAGCAGCAGTGAAAGCTCGAATTTGAAACACATAAACCGTTCCAGGTCTAAGGTTATTGACGGAAACAAATGTTAATTTTGTTTTCAGTGTAGAGTATGTACGTTCCTTTTGATCCTACAAAAAAAACAACAATAAACATATCATTGATATGCTTGAGATACATATTAAAAACCTAAGACAACTGCAATTCGTAGCAGTAACTAGATTGGACTATGTCTTCATGGTCACCAAAAATGCATGTGTTGATTAAGGTTGAAATTTAACACATGGCATAACAAAGTTCAGCGAGGAGATGGATGCTTCCATCAGAAAAAGTAGTTTTGTATCTTTCCTGAGAATCTAACATGGTTAATTGGATAGACTTATAAAAAGTGACTTTAAGGAACCCAAGCTATGTTGTAGTCGTGGACATTGCAGTATGTTTCTTAGGTCTTTGATTTAGTTTAATTTTGTACTGGATTCACAGGAGGACATAATTTAGAGAAGCTTTGTCCGATGCCGTTCTACTTTACTTTGGAAACAATAATGGATTGATGTTACGCTAGGTTTTGAGGGTGAAGGTGGCATGATTGTAAAAAATGAAGAGGCTTCAGTAAAAATGACTCAAGTAGGAACAAGGTTGTGATATTGAGGTAATTGTGATAAATTTCATTGTGATGGACACAGCAGGTGCCACAGAAACCAGAGGGTTCTACAAGAACATGTAATGAGTAGTTCTATCTTAACAGATTTCACTTGATGGCAGGCAGCATGCTGGGAGTGAAGCCAGGCCTTGGAACAAATTATATGGTTTATGAGGTAGGAGAAGAAGTATTCTGAGAAGTTTGTGTTCAAGAGCCGATTTCTCGAGGATAAATATGATGGGATCAAGCTTAACAGAGGATGGGGATATTCCATTAATCAGAGTGGTTGAAGAGACTAGGTTGGATGAGATTTAATTTAAAGTAAACAGTACAGATAAGAAGAAATGGATGGAACAAGACAGGTAAGTTAGAGAAAGGAGATTAATACAGAGATAGGGCTAATAACAAGCGCTTGGGATATCATGACCGTAATAGCTTTTATGCCGGAGTAAATCATTAAAGGTTAAAATGAAGCTATTGTTAATTAGTAAGGAAGGAGAATACAGAACACGGTAGTGTTTATATTATACAGTATGGTGGACGTTTCTACAGCTTGCCGTGCTGATATAGATACACTGATATAGAGAACAGAATAGCTGATGATAATGCATGCCTTTCTGAATGAGCAAACACAGCACTGGTACAGAAAAGGGAAAGTTTATACTGTCTATTGAGTTAATTGTTTAGGGCAGGGCTGGCCAACTGGCAGCAGATCAAAATTTCTCTTTGGCCCCCAGCTTTGCTAAAAGCTCTGGGACTTTGCTGGATTACAAGAATTGCTTACTATTCCTGGAAATAGTTGGACCTGATCAAAGTTAAAATGCATGATACTTCTGAGGCCTCCCATATCTGTCAGTGCACCAACTACATTTTTGGTACAGTACATAACTGCATCTATTCTTGTAGCATTTAGCTAGAATATAAACTGCAGACATTATTATGCTGTTGCCGATTTCCATTTGAGACAATTATCATGAGCCTTGCAACATTTTTAATAATATATATCACAGTCAAATGTAAAAATGATTAAAGTTATAGCTTATTGTAGCATGTTAACATATCCCTGTGATAGAATGAATACATCTGTCACATAGTGGGACCTCCATGTAATGCTACCGAAACTCTACCCTTGGTCAGTATATACAGAATCTTTACAGTGTGAAAAGTGTTAACACAATCAACACAATGCCTGAATACATGACTTTATAAGCATGGAGGATAGTATATGTTAGGGGACCCATAAACCAGCCATATACACATTCCCTGGCTGAGCGAGCATGTTTACTTAATAAGGGGAAAGTGCTGCCTATCTCCTGGCGAAACAAAAAATTGGACATGTTGCAATCCAACATGCCCGATTCTCGTTTCCCCCAACAGAGGTACCGGCCGATCAACCGACATTTATCTAAAATATTTAAAAGTTTTAGAAAAAAATACAAAACTCAGTTACTATATGAACACACAAGTTGACCCGGGTCCAATATTTCTTTAAGGCCTTCTTCATACATAGATATTTTTAGTTTTATCTGCATAAAAAAATGAATTTTAAAATGCCAGCGTTTTGTAAAATGTAACAGTTTTTATAGTGTTTTTAATTAGTGTTATTTTGTACATGCTTGTCTTCTGGCGTTTTTGAAAACCTATAGGGAAGTCTATGGGGAAAACGCCAGATATAACGCCACACCCAGGGCATGCTGCATCTTGAAAGAAACAAAAGTACCACAAACCAAAACTCAGTTGTATGTTGTGAATTTTATATTTCACTATAGATTTTAATGTTGCATCTGGCTGCACCATATAAAGCAGCACAAAAACCGCTGCTACCAAGGGTCGGAAAGAAAGCCGGGTGTAAACCTCTATGTGCATTGTAATCACAGCCAATAGTGGTTTTCCTCCAGCATCTGTTACGTATTTATATGGCTGCAAAAGCCAAAAACCGGTTGTATACATTACACTTTTAGACAAGTTGTTTTTTTTATTATTTAAAGTGCAATTTTCTAATATACTTTGTATTTCAATTCCTCACCATTTTTAAGAGCTCTGCTTCCTGTCAGGTAACAGAAACATAATGTTCTATATGCCAAAGCCTGCCCTGATCTGACAGAAATGTACAGCTTATTTCAGTGTATCAGACAACTGTCAAGTAACAATCTCTACCTGTATCAATTGGACATGAACATAGTAAATTTTTAATCCCTAGATGTAAACACGGCTTTCTTATTCACAGAAAGAAAAAAAAAGAAAAATAGTGAGGAATTAAAACACAAAAGTAGTCTATATAAGAAAGTTATACAACTTTCCATCATATAAAGGCCAATTTCACACTGCAATATTTTTCTTTAGTATTTGTAAGCCAAAACCATGAATGAAACCCACATAGAAAAAAAGTATAATGAAAAGATTCGGGCTTAAAAATATTGAAACAAAATCCTGACCAAAAACCTGCCATGTTAACGAAATAGGCAAACAAATGGTTAATGTTGGGGTTTTTTTCCCGCAAGGAAATGGCAAGTCACTTGATTTAAAACACATTTGAATATTTGTAGCTGTTACATAAATTCAGAAACATAAGCAAAAACAGAAACAAAAAAGTAACATATAATATACTATAGACATTTACTAAGACCTCATTCACACGAGCGTATCAGATTAGCACGCGTGAAAAACGTGCGTGTATCTGGACCGTGCGTTGTGTTATGCATCAGTGTGCTTTGTGAGGGGCGTGCGTTATTCACGCACTCGCAAAGCACATATTTTTTTTGTATTATTTTCAATTGAATTGATGCGTTAATCACGCACCGCACACGGATGTGCATCCGTTTGCGGTGCGTGGTTTTTACGCACCCATTGACTTCAATGGGCGCGTAGGTGCGTGATAGCGCACCAATATAGGACATGCAGTGAGTTTCACGTGATGCACTCACGCTGCGTGAAAATTCATGCATGTGTGAATGGCCCCATTGAAAACAATGGGTCCATGTGCTGCGCGTTGTTTCAACGCACAGCACACGGATGTGATTCACGCTTGTGTGAATGGGGCCTAAAACTGTTTTTGTTTATTATGGTTTTATTGCAAATTCTGAACATTTGCTGTTTTCTGTGTTAACGGCTCTTACTTTCTCATAATACTTGATTTCATATTCTGTGATGACTCCATTGGGATGTTCGGGTTCCTGCCAGGATAGATCGACAGCACGCTGCAACACTCTGTCCTTCATTACCCCACTTACTTGAGACGGAGCTGGAAAAAGCAAAATGATAAAAATAAGCATATTCACTATCATCCATCACATAAAAGCCCACATTTGATCAGTCTCTCACAGTGTGACTTTAATTATTTCATTACACTAAAATAAAGCACCTTTTTCATAAAGCACAATAAAATTCTGATACTAATGAATATTCAAACAAGGCCTTATTATGCTCATAAACTATAATAGAAATGTAAATTAAAGTGCAAACAGCAGAAGACAGCATTGTTGGAGTTAGTGCAAACAGGAATTGATGGGATTAGACTGACAATTAAGCAAATGAATTCTAATTAAGCCAAAAATCGCAGGCTTTCAGATTAATCTCTTGTGATACATTGACAGACCAAATATTTATTATACATGAAAATAGCACAACAAAACAACAGCAACAAACATTTTACGGCCATTTGGAGTATTACATTTATTGAAGTACGCCAAGTACGTTATCCTGTAACAATTTCATTTAATCACTATATATATATCATCTGACCTAATAGCAAAACCTAAGAGAAAACAACACAGATTGATAAAAAAGCAGTATAAATATCACTTAAGGCCCTATTACAGCAGCCGATTTTAGCCGATGCAGCGAGCGACAATCAACAAGACAGCTCATTGATCGTCTCTGGCTTGCTCCTGTCACAAGGAGCTATGTATGAGGACGAGTGGTCATTACTCTGGTCGCTCGTCCCCATACATTATTATCATGTCGGCAGTTTACACAGGGAGACGTGCTGCCGACAACTATATTTTACTTTTTTAAAACGATACGACCAGCAGATGATTGACTGTTTGCGTGTTCATTGGCTGATTGCTGCTCTGTTTACACAGGGCAATTATCGTCAACGAGCATTCTATGAACGATCATTCGCCCGATAATTGCCCAGTGTAAAACTCCCTTTAGGTTGGGTTCACACTGAGTTTTTTTGACGCGGAAACCGCGTCAGAAAAAGCGCCAAAAAACGGCCGAAAATGCCTCCCATTGATTTCAATGGGAGGCGGAGGCGTTGTCCGTAATAAGGGACATGCCCTATCTTCGGGCGTTTACGCCTCTGACCTCCCATTGACATCAATGGGAGTCAGAGAAAGCGTATTTTGCTGCGTTTTATGCCCGCGGCACCCAATGGCCGCGGGCGAAAAACGCCGCAAAATCGGAGTGCAGGCAGAGGAAAATCTGCCTTAAAATTCCAAACAGAATTTTGAGGCAGATTTTCCTCCTGCAAAAAACTCTGTGTGAACCCAGCCTTATGGTCGCTATACATTTTGATAACATACAGCAGTCTAGTAGGGCACTTTTATACTTTCATCCATTATCACGTACTCTTTCAGAGATACCACACATAACTATAATGCTTTTATTATACTACAATAGACAATGATACCTCCTTCACGATAAAGTGGGTATCAATCATTTTAGCAACGGACATCTTTTAAAATGTGTCCAAGCATTGCAGACAGTTTGATGGCCTACATTGATTGTCATGAATTTTCTAAGTGACGTACAGAACATTGGTTTGGTCCTAGAAGTGTGATAGAAATAAACGTTAGCATGTCATTGAAGATCGTGTAAATTTTCTCCATATTTAATAACACAATGAGGGAAATTTATTACCACTGGGCACACCCAAACAGTGCGCCAGGTCTCGATCAGTGCAGTATGTGCTGAATTCCTCAACAGGGTTGTATCGAAGATCGATACATATACCTAGGAATCCACTGTAGCGACATGAAATTATACAGTGTAGCGATCTGATGTTTATTCACTTCCACTATTATAGCAACTGATTGAAATCTACCGGTTCTTTTAAAACACGATAATGAGGGCACAATTTATGCAAATTTATTTTGCAAATAA
This sequence comes from Rhinoderma darwinii, assembly GCF_050947455.1. NCBI lineage: Eukaryota > Metazoa > Chordata > Amphibia > Anura > Rhinodermatidae > Rhinoderma > Rhinoderma darwinii. The sequence continues at coordinate 213,765,988 of NC_134690.1, read as the reverse complement.
TAAAAGTTTATGTAGTTAATGAACATACAGTATAGGGGTAGTTTGTGGTTGAAAGGAGTTTGGCTATAGACATATTTTTTTATGGCCAGCTCTACTGGCACCGGTTATTTAGTATATAAAAGGACTATTCACTAAAGAGGTATAGAGAGAAGCCTTTTCTCCTCGCTTTTTCATGATCTAGCATAGCCTGGCAAAAAAAAAAAAAAAGGTGTCGAGACTTTTCATTGAGAAGGAGGCCACCCTGAGGCCTAAAAAACATTGTACTTCTTTACTCACCAACTAAAGACTATTGTTACAGAGTCTTCATCATTCTCTGCTGCATTGATTATGTAGGTATCACGCTACCGGTCGGATGATGCAGTATTCATGAGATCATTCAACAGCGAGAGCAGAGCCTATTTTCAAATATTTTTGGCACGTCCTCTCCCATTAAAACGTGCGTACAGGGAATGGAAATCATCTTGAAATTATTAATAGCAACCAAAATTGCTTGCAATTTGCACCCCTTGGATTTTATCTCATTTTATCTTTTCTTGTTGTTTCAGTGACCTTATTTTACAGTGATTCCACTATTGCTCATCTCTGGTAATCGAGTGAAAAAAATCAATGCATTTACCCAGGGATACCACTTGACTCCAGGTCATACGAAACAGACAAGCCGTGCATGTTTAATTTAAATTCTTGTCCTGCTGCATTCTCATACTTGTAACCGTTTCTCAAGCAGCAGTTATAGGGGAAAGTGAAATAGGTGTGAATTACAGCTTCATCCCTGTGTCTCAAAATCTTTGATTAAATATTGCCTCTTTTTTTTCTGCATGTACATCAAAATCCAATAAGGCTCAATTGCACTGCCAAAAGCTGGAATTATTTTCTCACCAAAAAAAAATAAAAAATGCGGCTGCTTTAGCACAACTCTACAGGTAAAATTTTTGAATTACAATATAATCCCCTTTCCTTTGAAGATTAATAGTTCATATATTCCTCCACTTCTACATCAGAGATTGACCGTATGTTTTACTTTAGAAGTAGCTTCAAAATGTTAAATGTAATACACGCTATAGTTACATGTCTCAGTTATTGATGTGCAGAGGTTTTATGCCAGTTTCTCTTATCAAGTCTTATTTAAGTTCCCAGAATTTTCATGTTTTTTTAAACCTGACATCCTTAATTATTTCTGCAATCCTATCCCCCTTTCCCCCACTCCCATCGCCTGGGACAGTGAAAGGTGGATTTGCTTATGCCCCTCAAAGCTTTTATTATCTACTCTCTGAATTTTTCATGCCTAGACATTTAGACCTTATTCACACGACAGGGTTTCCCGGCCGTGTGATGGCCGTTCATAAAACGGCCGTCGCACGGCCGCAGTAGGAACAATAGACCCCTAATGGGGCTATTCACACGACCGATTTTTTGACGGCCCGGTAAACCCGGTCGCCAAAAAATGGGACATGCCCTATTTTCGGCGATTCTCCCAGCCGCCCGGCTCCCATAGAAGTCTATGGGGCCGGGTAATACACGGCCATCACTGGAATGTGTCCCGAGTGACAGCCGTGTCTTCCGTCGCTCGCTCTCCCTCCTTCTCGCAGTGCGAAGTGCACGTGAGGAGGAGGGTATTTTTTTGCTCCCTGTAGGAGCGGAGTCCCCAATTCCCAGCCACAGCTTCGGCAACGCTTTGGCCGGGGATTCCGCTTCAGAAGTGCTTGACGTCACTGTGTCCATATATGGACACAGTGAAGTCAGGGACTTCTGCTGGAGCGGAAACACCAGCCACAGGGTCGGGGATTCCGCTTCAGAAGTGCCTGACGTCACGGTGTCCATAAACACCGGCCTCAGGGTCGGGGATTCCGCTTCAGAAGTGCCTGACGTCACTGTGTCCGTATATGGACACAGTGACATCAGGCACTTCTGAAGCGGAATCCCCGACCCTGTGGCTGGCGTTTCCGCTCCAGGAGAAGTCCCTGACTTCACTGTCCATATATGGACACAGTGAAGTCAGGCACTTCTGAAGTGGAATCCCCGACTGTGGCCGGTATTTCCGCTCCAGGAGAAGTCCCTGACTTCACTGTCCACATATGGACATTGAAGTCAGGGACTTCTCCTGGAACGGTGGCGCTATCTACAGACAGGTAGGGGGGGTGCCATCTATGGGGGGTGCTGTGTAGAACTACCTACAGGGGGCTGTGTGGCATTACCTACAGGGGGCTGTGTGGCATTACCTATGGGGGCTGTGTGGCATTACCTACGGGGGGTTGTGTGGCATTACCTACAGGGGGATGTGGCCTTACCTACAGAGGCCTGTGTGGCATTACCTACAGGGGCCTGTGTGGCACTACCTAAAGGGGCCTGTGTGGCACTACCTACAGGGGGCTGTGTGGCACTACCTACAGGGGGCTGTGTGGCACTACCTACAGGGAGCTGTGTGGCACTACCTACAGGAGGCTCTATGGCACTACCTACAGGAGGCTGTGTGGCATTACCTACAGGGGGCTGTATGGCATTACAGGGGGCTGTGTGGCACTACCTACAGGGGGCTGTGGCAGTATCTACAGAGGGCAGTGTGTGGCATTATCTACAGAGGGAAGTGTGTGGCAAAAAAATTACAAATGAAATTCATCAGATTTTAAAACGGACAGGGAAAAAAACGGATGCAAAACGGGTCAAAATCAGCTGTTAAAAACGGCAACTCGGCCCAGAACGGATGCAAAACGTTCGGGAAAAACTGGTTCATGAATACTGGTTTAGGGATTACAAATGGTGAAATTCCGAATCCAGCCCCTTCCATGCCACCCCACTTTCATACAGGGGGACTCAAAGCCTGCTGACCAGCTTCCTACTTATTCCTTATAGGGAAAAGTAGCGTGGTCATCAGGAAGGTCCCTCCCCCCATGTTTGCTAATGATATGATGATGCCTTGCCAGAGATCACCCCACCCATGAGGAAGGGGAATAGGGCAAACTGAGCCATGGAGCCTCCTCTAAACAGGCTACCTATGATATACATACACCTTTGATTGGCTAGTATGAAAACAGGAGATATTTTATTAATGCCATCTCCTGCACTTTATTTTTATCTAGCAGGAACTGACTTTACCGCAAGGCAAACAATATTTGTACGTTTCTGAGTGCGGTAGGTCCTTTTTGTATTACCCACAGTCAAAAAGAAGTTAATGATTCGCAGCCACCTAATACGAGAATGAATCACAAAAATGTCATCTTTATCTGTCTTTTGTACTTGCATCACGCTATAAAGGATTATACTGTCAAACAGAGAGAGTTGTTTCCTAATGTTGAACTGTGCATTAACCCATTTCCAACAATCAGCTTTGATCTAATATGGCTAATAAGTTTAACAGTGTGGGCTAACTATTCTCTATTGGCAATTTGTCATCCAATAATTTTGGTGTATTTTACAATGCATTGTTGGGAACTGAATATCAACTATCAAGGCAGCTAAATAATAAGTGAGAAAACATCTTTAAGGACCAGAAAGAGCACTGAACGTCCACACAGCTGGGTTCCATAAAATTCATGGAGAAAATAGCTCATTTATCACCCTGTGCTGTGCATTTAAACTCATGTGTTCTGCCATAAGATTCCTTGGCAAGAAACTTTACAAAGAATTAAATGGGTCCATGAAGGGGTATTAGCTGTCCAGCAGGTGTTCAATAAAATATTTTAATGTACAAAGCAGTGACAGCATGTATGTTTCAGCATAAGGCAAGTTCCTTATAGTAAAATGACCAGCAAGATTTTATCTTGACAACAAATGATAATAAAAGGAAAATAGGTTTCCTTTTACTGAAACAGTAGTTTATTTATTTGCATGATGGGAGCAATAGAACTTGTAACATTTCCTAACTAATATGTTTGCAATTACATGTAATGTGTATACATGTCTAGCAGCATGTGTTAACCATTTTACTATATACACCACACACTGATTTGGACAGCAGAACACGTTGATCTTTTAACCAATTACTATTTGAGATCCCAATGTGATAAAGCTGGTTTGAAACATCACAAAAACAAATAAAAAATACTGTTTTTCTTTGCGTTACAGTTAATGATCCCAATGGGTGTCGTTAGTTAATCTCCATGCGTTTTTCTATTAATTGTTACATATTTGTTGCAGAAAACACACACAAAAAAAAACCGGATCACAACTGATGTTATTATATAGTACTGATGCATTATGCACAGTTATTGCATTTCATTTATTCACTGTGCAATAGCAAATATAAGTGGTTTTTCCTTTGAGTAATATATAGGTTTCACTGGATAAATACCAATGGGAATTTTATTGGTTAGAACCTAACCTTAAATGTGAGATTTATTTCACTTTTTAGCAATTTAAGATAGTGATACACTATCACTATTTAAAATTGCTAAAAAGTGAAATAAATCTCACATTTAAGGTTAGGTTCTAACCAATAAAATTCCCATTGGTATTTATCCAGTGAAACACAGTTATTGCATTTAGTTTCAAATATGTTTCCAAAAAACTAGTGGAGAATTAAGTGCAAATGTAATTAATTTGAATTAAAAAATAATAATATATTATATATATACTAATAATAAAAAAAAAATCTATATATACACACATATATATATATATATATATATATACATATATATATACACACACACACACACACACACACACACACACAGTAAATATAATGATCCAAATACCCCATTCACTAAAGATCTACAGCACTCAGCAGATTATGTCACCAAGTAGCGTGTTCCTTCGTAAGGAGATAACAGCCCTTTCTGTTGCACAGATGAAGCATTGCCCGTTATCTGCTTTCAGGATCACATTCCACTAATCAACTACGTTCAATACTCCAGACTTATTTGTATTGTTGAAAGCTGTAAAGTAGCGTCTAGATCTTCTGGAAACAATCCGGCTATTTAACAAACCATTTCTGTATGACATGACAACCGCCAAGCATGAAACTCAATACAAAAGGGAAGCCTACTGTACGGTCAAACAGCTGTCAAGCATAGAGCGACCAGTTAACTGATTGAATTACCAATGTGTCACTTTGTTCTTGTAATGAGAAACAAATGCTTGCACCAAAAACTATGTTAGGTCAGTGTTTAGCGTTGCTTATATTATACGTATAATTCCAGACGTGTTTGTAAATAAAATACTAAATTAATTGCTTTTTTTTTAAAATTGATAAAACCTTCACTCATAAGATTAAAAAAAATATATAGTTTGTGAATATCAGCTATCTAACAATTACGCCAATACTGATGAAAAATATTATAATGTTTGTTACATAAGGGGCTAATCTATTGAGCCATGTTTAGCATATAGTATAATACTACATCCAAGGTTCTGCACTCTGTAACCTATAGATATACAATTAAAGATAAGCGAATCAGCAAAAATACACTTCACTAAAATTGCACTTTTTTCTATTATGGAGCCACATTTCTCTTGAATAAGAAAATTAAAGGGGTTTTCCCACGAGGAACGTTTATGACATATCCACAGGATATGTCATAAACGTCAGATAGATGCGGGTACCAGCTGTGGGACCCACACCTATCTCTAGAACGGGCCCCCTAAACCCCGTTCTACCTCAGTGTGTGTCGGCTGATTTCCGACCATGAAGAAGAAAACAGCTTAGCTCGCTGAACTACGCTGTTTTCGTAAGCCCCATAGAACTGAATGGTAGTAACAGAAACAGCGTAGCTCGCATGCTACGCTGCTTCCGTAGCTGCTATTCACTACTATGGGAGTTACGGAAACAGCGTAGCTTAGTGAGTCAGCGATAGCAGACAAAGATAGAACGGGGTTTAGGGGGCCCAGTTCTAGAGATAGGTGCGGGTTCCAGAGGTGGGACTTGCATCTATCTGACATTTATGACATATCCTGTGGATATGTCATAAACATCCCTCTTGGGAAAACCCCTATATTTTAATACAGTTCCCTATTTCAGCCTTATTCAGCCTTATTACAATGGAATAACCGAAAGTGCTAATTCCGCTGCACCATGGACACCACCGGCGGCCAACGGAAACAATTAACTTTAATGGGTTCCGTCGCGGTGTCTGTGGTTTTGCTAGAAACAATAGCGCAGCACTCGGCGCTATTGTTTCTGGCTGGGTTTGGGACGGAGGCCCCTAACAAAGACTCCATTGCAGGCGTGAACTGGCTCGAATATGATTAAATCCATCAGAATTGTAAAAACAGGTCCAATCACTGTTGTTTTTATGAGTGTAGCAGATAAACAATGACCAGAAGAGGGTTCCGTCGGAGGTCTCCATCCGGTTAACCCCTCAGCGGAAAGGCAGACGGAAACCTCAGCTTCCGTTTCCCTCACCATTGAACTCAATGGTGACGGAAACCAAGCTAATGGTTTTCGGCTGTCACCGTTGTGACAGGGTTCCATTGTTCTTGACGAAACCAATAGCGCAGTCGATTGAAAACAACGGAACCCTGTCACAACGGTGACAGACGGAAACCATTAGCAAGGTTTCCATCACCATTGAGTTCAATGGTGAGGGAAACGGAAGCCGAGGTTTCCGTTTGCCTTTCCACTGAGGGGTTCCGTCAGGTTAACCTCACAGACGGTGATGTGAACACAGTAGTTTTCCTATAAAACAGTTCCAATTCTGTGTGTAAATGGCCAGATCAGATTAAAATCCTGATAAGGGAAGATAGGGACATTTGTTTAATTGTGGATACAATCTGTAAGTAAACCCAACCAAGGATACGTCAGATAATGTACAATTAGTTGGTCAAAACGAGTAGCCAGCAGAAACCTTTGTGTAAGGTTAGGTGACAATAAATCAATCATACTGGAGGTCTGTGCATTTATAGTAAGAAAGCAATGGATCCTGAAATTATGAAAATGTTCCATCTGTCACTTTTCATTATCTATTGTGGCAACCAATTTTCCATGTGGGGCAATGCAATTATTATTACTGTTTAGAACAAAAGTCCATGAAAAACGTAATAGTACACTAGTAAAATACAATACCCTTATGTAAGATTTGTAAGGAGAATTTATCTGATATAAGCTTAACATCTGCATCAATTTATATCAGGAGTAGTAGGTTTAGTTTTCCTTTTTTACATTAACAACCTGTCTCATCGTATGTGTCGATCCCTGGAATTAATAAAACAAGTGACAAACAAATAACAAGTGCAAACAGCTAAACCTCATTCACTGTCACATAACTGAGGGCTTGTGAATTGCCGCATACCATAACAAACATCCACTGAAATTACATTTAGTAAAGTGCAATGTTGGTAGCAAACTTCCAGTTTATTTTATTTTCTTTGTTCACATCTGCATCAGTCGACTATGCTATTGATTCCGTCAAAATGACGGAACCCGACGGAACCCTTGAACAACTGAGACAAATGGAAACCATTGGCATCGGATCCGTCACCATTGAAATCAATGGTGATGGAAACGAAAACATCGGAATGGAGCCCTGACGCAGATGTGAACGAAGCCTTACAAGTATGAGTTGGCAGGTACTCACAGTCATGTTCCAGTTGGGGTGTATTCCCAGGACCAGGGAGAGGCACCATTACGACACTGTTACAATCATACACCCACCTTTAAACAGTAGCAAAAATTGCAGGTATTTACATGCGGTTTTGCTGCTTTGTGGTAATGGTGCGTCTCTTTGCCACGTGTGAAAAAGATTAAAAAATTAAAAAATAGTTGGAAATTATGGATATTGTGACCTCACTAAAATGAAAAATAAGGGATTGATAAATTTCCATTCTACAGATATTGAACTCAAACAGCCCTGGTGTCAAGAGTTTCATCCATGTAACATAAGGCAGGAGGTGTTTCTCAATAACTGCAATTACAATTATTTGTGTTTCAGCTATATGAAATGGTATGAAACTTCAGTTATATCATGTCACAGTCACTGAAATTGCTACTGAATGCCTATATGTATAAAGTTAACATAAAAAAACATATATGTAAATCCAAAACACTGGCTAAGTAGATATAGTAGAAACAATTAAGGTGGTTTTACACAGGCAGATTATCGGGAAGACGAGCGTTCATATAACGCTCGTTGCCGATAATTGTCTTGTGTAAACAGAGCAGCGATCAGCAGATGAACGAGCAAACGCTTCATCATCTGCTGATCGTATCGTTTAAAAAAGTAAAAGGTTATCGTTGTCGGCAGCACATCTCCCTGTGTAAATAGGGAGACGTGCTGCCGACATGATGATAACGTATGGGGACGAGCGATCGAAGTAACGACCGCTCGTTTCCATATATAGCTCCGTGTGACCAAGTATCGGCCGGTGTAAAAGGGTCTTTACTCTTTGTGCCATATACTTTTGTGATAGTTACATACAGCGCAGCTCACTAGCATCAAAACTGTACAAAATAAAAAAACATCAAGATGAAATCAGTATAATGTAATCTAAAAGCACGCTTGCCCAGCTAGCTTGCAGACTCATGTTGTTAGATGACGGCACGCTGCTTAAAAATCATTAGCGGACTCGCTTGACTTTTACAAACGCAGTTGTCAGCTCATTGTCCACTTTCTCTACAACTGTCAACATTGGTATCAATCAGGTCTGATCTTATGTCGCATTGCATATAAAAGTGCTAAAACTGATTCCCAATGCAGATGCCAATATTTCTCCTTCAATGGGTTTTGACATATCTGGCACAAATCTGAAGCTTTGCAAACATTGTGATGGCAAATTCTCACAAAGAAGGACTAAGTGCTACGGATACCCTGCTTGATGATTTTTATTTTACAGAAAAACAAAATGCAGCCCGAGTATTTTCTCCCTCTCTTTCCTAGAGATAGTCACTGGAGCAGATGCTGATTTTTGCCTGACGTTGAACTTGTAAGCAATTTGTCATGAGATAAATGTATGCCACCTGCGTCTGAACAAGACATTTCAACCCACAGGCTCTGCATTTTGTTAATGTTTCCCAAAGGCAAGGAGACATCTTTATTCCTCGTAGCCTTCTCATGTGTGCGTTTCCCTTATTCTATTATTCATCTTCTGTGACACGTGTCATTTACAGCCGCCATGCCCGTAATACACATATAGAAGACGGTCGGTAGAGGTGAGCAATTACAAGAAATTTAAAAAAGCATTGAAAGCCCTCATGCTAATTCATTTGACTTCAAACACCGATGTTTCTGACATGAAAGTAAAAATAAATGTCAAGCGCGGTGTGAAATTTTTGTCGAATTTATTATTTATCAATAAAAAAAAAAAGCACAGTATCATTCCTTAACCCTTTAAAGACCCAGACATTTTTATGTTTTAGTTTTTCACTCTCCGCCTTCCAAGAGCCATAACGGTTTTATTTTTCCTTCAGTGTGAAGGCTTATTTCTTGGGTGAGGTTGTAGTTTCTATTGGCACCATTTAAAGTAACATATAATGTACTGGGAAATGGAAAAAAAGTTTTTTGTGGGGTGCAATTGGAAAAAAACTAAAATGTCTTCATTGTTTTTTGGATTTTGTTTTAAGGCTTTCACCGTGCAGTAAAACCGACAACATAACTTTATTCTGCGGCTTAATACGATTATGTCGATACCAAATTTATATCGTTTTTTTTTTTATATTTTACTACTTTTACAAAGAAAATACTATTCAAAAAATTTTTGTTCTGTATCACTATATTCTGAGAGCCATAACGGTTTTATTTTTCCGTCAATTGAGCGGTGTGAGGGCTTATTTTTTGCGGGACGAGTTGTCGTTTTTGCTGGTGCCATTTTTTGATCACTTCTTATTAGATTTATTTTCAGTGCTAAGGTGACCAAATAAACCCCTTTCTAGTGTTTTAAAATATGAATTTTACAAGCCATTCACCGTGAAAGTTCAATAATGGTATACTGTAATAGTTCGGACTTTTACGGACGCGGCTATACCAATTTATATTAAAAAAAAATTGTACATTGTGCTTGTGGAAAAATGGCAAATGGTGTTTTTTTTCAACTTTTAATATTTTTTTACACTCCTGAAAAATGTATTTTGCTTTTTCTTTTACACTTTTTATTAGTCCCCCTAGGGGACTTGAACCAGCGATCGTCAGTAATTGATTTGCAGTAATTTGTCATTTTTACAGGCTTCTGCTAAGCCCTGCCAAAGGAATGGCTTAGATGAAGCAGACAAAAGGCAGTACTGGGTGCCTTCATTAGGCCCCCGAGCTGCCATGACCACCATCAGCTCCCCCCGATTGCGCTGCAGGGGGGCTGTTAGGCTGTCGGAGGGGGCTTCCCCCTTCTAACGGTTTATATGCCGTGGTCTCTATTGACTGCGGCATTAAACTAGTTAAACAGCCAGGAACAGCACGATCGCTGTTCCTGGACGTTACAGCAGCGTGTTGGCTGTAAGGGTATGTTCACACGAGGGCGTCCGTTACGGCTGAAATTACGGGGATGTTTCAGCCTGAAAACATCCCCGTAATTTCAGCCGTAACGGCATGTGCAGGCGCTTGAACGCCGCGTCCATTACGGACGTAATTGGCGCTGCTATTCATTGGAGTCAATGAATAACGGCTCCAATTACGGCCAAAGAAGTGACAGGTCACTTCTTTGACGCGGGCGTCTATTTACGCGCCGTCATTTGACAGCGGCACGTAAATTACGCCTCGTGTGAACAGACAAACGTCTGCCCATTGCTTTCAATGGGCAGATGTTTGTCAGCGCTATTGAGGCGCTATTTTCGGACGCAATTCGGGGCAAAAACGCCCGAATTACGTCCGTAAATAGGCCGTGTGAACATACCCTAAGACATATCCAAACATCACCCCACCCCATGACGTGTATTTTCATCATGGTCGGGAAAGGGTTAAAGAAAATGTATCATCAGAAAATTATATTTTTATCCAGATTTTTATGCTAATAATTAGTTTGCAAATTTTGACGATGTTATTTAAAAAAAAAATTATGTCCATATAAATACAATTCTCAAATATTCAAGTTTTCACACTGACCCTAGAGCACACACAAGCTCGCAGGAGCTAACATTTCCTGCCTTCTACAGATCACTTTTCGGTTTTGTTGTGTAGACTTAGGGCCCATTCACACGAACGTGAATTTCGTCCGTGTGACGGCCGTTAAAACAATGGCCGTCACACGGACCCATGTATTTCATTGGGGCTATTCACACGACAGTTCTGTCAACGGAGCGTGTGAACGGTCATTAAAAAATAGGACATGTTCTATTTTCCTGCGTGTCACGCATCCCTCCATAGACTGTAGTCTGTGGGGGATCCGTGACAACGCGTTCTGCACGGGTCCACCTCAGACGTGGAAAACTGCAGTTTTTCATGTCCGAGGTGGGCTACGTTCGTGTGAATATAGCCTTAGACAATATCAGCAGAGTCATCTCATTATCATTAGAAGGCTGGGAATTTTATTATTGTACTTCTGGAGGCCGAGATAATGCAGGAGAGCAACATTATTATATAATGTAGATAGAAAGATAAGGCTTTGTATGCATCTCTCCTGCCACTGTAGACTGTATTAGGCCTTATTCACATGAACGTTGATTACGCCCGTGTGACGGCCGTTAAAACAACGGCCATCACACGGACCTATGTAATTCAATGGGGTTGTTCACACCGCCGTTGTTTCAACAGACCGCGTGAAGGGTCCGTGAGAAAATAGGACGTGTCCTATTTTTTTTTGCGCATCACGTATCCCTCCATAAACTCTAGTCTGCAGTTTTTCACGTCCGAGGTTTCATACGCTCACGTGAATCTAACCTTAGTCTAATGACATTTCTCTGACGAAAAAAAAAAAGAGACATAAATGTATAGTAAAGGACGGGAATGGGATACAGTCCTTTTTTTTTCCCTATTTAGGCACTAAGGCAAAAATATAGAATAACATTTTTATACATATTCCTGAAAGCCAAACATGGTGATGTCTAGACCTCACCAGCAGCCAGTCCATGGCAAAATAAACAATATTTGAAACTAGATTTGTCTCCTTAAAAAGGATCTGTCACTAGTTTAGTAATGCCCTATCTCCTAGCTAATCTAATAGGTGTTGTCACTCTAATAATAATAATTGTGAAAATTGTGTCCCAAAACATTTACTATTTTAGAAGTTATGAGCTTTTTTCTAAATATACAAATGAGTCTATACTAGACAAATGGGCGTCCACACCAGCGATTCCCCTGAGGTGGCGCTACCTCACAGCCTCTGACACTGTCTTATCAGCATGAAGCTGCTTCGCACAGTGTGGGAGACTGAGGCTGGAGGGAAGGGGGGGGAGGGTCAGTTATAATAGCCATATCTCTGACTGTGGACCACCTAGAACAGCGGTTCTGGTGGCATATGAAAGATAAAATTCTAATCAGGATCGCAGTTCTAGCTGTGAAACAACCAGAGATATCGCCAGTTGAATACACAGTCGGGAATAGAAGCTGTAAGCTGATTGGACAGCGTCATACAGAAAATATTACTTCGCCCAGAGGGAAAAGAAAGAGTCACCTCCTATTTGGCTATTAGAGATACATTAGCATATTTAGAAAAATGCTCATAACTTTGCAAATAATAAACGTTTTTGAAAACAAATTACATTGTAGTTATCAGCAGCAAAGCACCTATTAGATTAGATAGGAGATAGGGAATTCTTAAACTAGTGACAGATCCTTTTTAACCCAGTATAACATTAACTCTTAAGGACTATTTTGGCCTTCAGAATGCTGCAATTTAGTTGTATTCTCTAATGGTGTCACATAAGAGAATTCCTTTAAATTTATAAACATGTCTAAACTGAACAATAGTTGCACTGGGCGATACATAACTGCAACCCTTGTACAACTATTATCTGCCACTTATTCAAGTGGTCATTTTACACCCTAAAAATTCAGTTTAGAATGTTTAAAATAAATCTATGTAAAGATAGCATATTGCCCATCTAATATTGAGGGACTATGTAGAAGTTGACCCAACATTACAACCCCTGTCAATATGTCCTTTTAGGACACAGAGGTGGCTCATAGAACAGCTATTACTCTAAAGGATTTAGCAGGGCTATGCATTACATTTACGGTATGTGCACACACACTAATTACGTCCGTAATTGACGGACGTATTTCGGCCGCAAGTCCCGGACCGAACACAGTGCAAGGAGCCGGGCTCCTAGCATCATACTTATGTACGACGCTAGGAGTCCCTGCCTTGCTGCAGAACAACTGTCCCGTAGTATAATCATGTTTACAGTACGGGACAGTTGTCCTGCAGCGAGGCAGGGACTCCTAGCATCGTACATAAGTATGATGCTAGGAGCCCGGCTCCTTGCACTGTGTTCGGTCCGGGACTTGCGGCCGAAATACGTCTGTCAATTACGGACGTAATTAGTGTGTGTGCACATACCCTTATTTGACTGGCGATAAAATTTCGGCGGAGTTGATAGAGGTTTTAGCAACATGACCCACAGCGATCACTGGGCGACCACTGGGCTAGCTGCATTGTAAAAGGAGGTCAGAGGTCATACTACATATTTTCAAGCAGGGTAAAAATACTTCTCTTAGCATGGAGTATTTTGAGCCAAGGAGTACGTAATTTGCAGTAATTCAAATAATACAGTGGGATACGGGTTGTTAAAAACTCGCTATTTATGCCAAGAACCATTACTATATATCAATGCCTCCATGCATAAATAGTGAGTTAGGCCTCATGCACATGACCATAGTGATGTGCACGGGCCGTGATTTGCTGCTCGGACGGCCGCGGAGTGTCACCCGCAGCCGCCCGCAAATCACGGGCCGAGCACATTGGCGCATGCTTTACTCTCTATGAGCCCTTGACTGCTAAACAGGGCCGTAATAAGACATGTCCTATCTGTTCCACGGTCCGTGCATGGGCCCATAGAAATGAATTGCGGCCGCAAAAATTTGTTTGTGTGCATGGGGCCTTAAGGTCATTTTAAACCTATTTTATATTACACACTGAACAGAAGTGTGAACACTACCTTTCTTGAAGTACAAATCCTGTCACTCAGGGACAAGGGCAGAAGACCATGCGTACATACAAAGTCAAAGTGAGAATAGTTGTAATTGTGGAACTAGAACAGTGGAACTTGTCGAATGAGGTGTGTGCCCCATCTGTCGCCCCCAGACATCCATTTTATCTGAACTGTTAAAAGTTGTGGCTCAGGGGGAGAAGTACTGTACAGCGCCTCCCCAAAACACAACACTGCAAAGTCCAAATAAAATGTATGTCTTAGGCTTTGTTCACATCTGCGTTGAGGTCCCGTTCTGACGTTCCGTCTGAGCTTTTCTTCAGAACGGGACCCTGAACAGACACAAACAGACATAGACGGAAACCAGAGGTTTCCATTTCCATCACCATTGATTTAAATGCTGACGGATCCGGTGCCCATGCTTTTTGTTTGTCTCTGTTGTGCACCGGATCTGTCGTTTTGCCGGAAGCAATAGCTTAGTCGACGGAATGTCAGAACGGGACCCCAACGCAGATGTGAACTAAGCCTTATATATGCACATGATGATTTAATTTCTTTTTTTCTTTATTTTCATTAGAAATAAATGTGCAGCAGTGTCAGGTGGGATTTGCACAAATACAATTCCAGTCAAGCTGGGTTCACACATCGCAGTAAATTTTTTTGCCTGGAACCGTAGCAAAACCGCACAATTATGTTGTGATTTTTCAAAAATTGTGAAGTTCTGTCCCGGTTCGTAGCATAAAAACGCATTTTCACCGCAACCTGTGAACCCGGATAACAACACGTGAGCAAATGGGTGAGATGGGGAAAGAGATATACCTCCTGTGGGGAGGTGATTGGGTCAGCAGTAGACAGAGGAGGGACAAATGACACATTAGACAATACATATGGGCACATAAACACAGAAGATGAGGGGAAGGTGATAAATGAAAAGAAGTCAATGGCGGAAGGGGATTGATGGTGCAGGGAAAGGACCACAAGCGAAACTCTAACCTCCAGCTGTACCTCCTGTGAGGACTCGGACCCGGCGCTGCCACAGCAAAGACTTGTCTCAATCCTCCTCTATTCCTAGCGGCCCTTCTAATTTTTGCTGCGTTTTTCGCCCGTGGCATTAATGGCTGTGGGCAAAAGATGCCACAAAAAATGCTTTCTCAGAGGCATAACCATGGCAAAAAAAGAACATACCACTTTTCTTTCCCCGCGGGTGGCTAAAAGCTGGCATAGAAAAAAATGTTTCCGCATCAAAATCAGCGCAAAAAAAACTGTCTGAACTAACCCTTAGGGCGGATTCACACGAACGTGATTTGCGTCCGTGCAGCCCGCATGGTTTTCACGCGGGTCGCACGGACCTATGCAAGTCTATGGGGCAGTGCAGACTGTCCGTGAGTTTTGCGCAGCGTGAGTCCGCTGCGTAAAACTCGCGACATGATCTATATTTCTGCGTTTTTCGCTCATCACGCACCCATCGAAGTCAATGAGTGCGTGAAAATCACGCGCACCACTTCCGTGGGACAAGCGTTATTCGCGCAACCGCAGTAAAAGAATGAATGTAAACAGAAAAGCACCATGTGCTTTTCTGTTTACAAACATCCAAACGGAGTGTCATAATGAGGGCGGCTGCGCGAAAAGCACGCAGCCACGCATCCATATGAACAGGGCACACGGAGCTGTCAAGTGCCATTTGCGCATGCAAAACGCAGCGTATTTTGCGCGCGCAAAACGCACACGTTCCTCTGAATCTGGCCTCACATGCATCAATGAAGCCTGTAGAGGCGTTATTGCGACCTCTGAATGGGGTCGTCCCAACTTTAGTTTGAACGATGTCAGGCATATTTTTTCAAATCAAGATAATAAATATGTTCCCATTGCCGCACATAGATATAAAAAAGTATATGCACCCTCATTATAAAGACAGAATCACAATATTTAACCCATTAATTTAGTAATGATAATTAACTTTTGTTTTTTTAGGTCCGATTTCCTTATTTTGTTAGTGTAATTTCCATCTAATTCTTGTATAATGAATACATGTTTATTGTGGGAAATGTAATACTTCGCTTACTTTATGGGACCCCTGCAAAGCTTTTATTTACCACATATTTTGAATTATCAGGGATTCTTGGCAGCAATGCGAAGGACATCCCAGTCGCTTTGAGACAATTAACAACATCTGCATAATAATTATTGTATGCTAATACACAGCGAACTATTCATTTTTTATTATACTTTTTATACAATATTAAAAGGCCAAACAAGCAATTCTCTCTATGAGGTCTGCACTGAATAAAACAAAGATGTCCCAATTTGCTCACTGTGCCAGAAAACATCAAAGGCTTTTCTATGCCTCTGCCCACAATTACATTCTCAGCCAAGGGAATCATGATATTGTAGTCTTTCCTCTTCAATAAATCTGACATTCATTATAGCCGGGATATTGAATTATGTCATGCTTATATAATGATACAGTTTGCTTCTTTATCTACCACAACATTGACAAAGACCACCCAAATACTTTTATTTTTCTTTCTGAGATACAACCATCCAAAACAAACAGTCTAAGACAAGAGTCCTCAAGGAAGCGTCTCTCAAAGGCATTTCTTTAACTATCCATGTACAGTACATGAACCCTGCGATTGTTGGTCACCCATACAACACTCCTTAAAAAGCATATGCATTATCTACCTATCTATGTATATTATGAATTTAAGTCCCTGTCTATTCTGGGCTTAGGAGTCCAGTGAGGGTCTCACTCTATGATTGACGGCCTATTTTGTAGGTGTGAGAATACATAGATCGCCGTCAGTCACTGAGTAGGACAACCTACTGGACTCACACCCAGATAAAGCAGGGACTTAAAGAGGCTCTGTCACCACATTATAAGTGCCCTATCTCCTATATAAGGACACTTCTGAATCTTTTCTGTGAGATTCCAGCAAGCCACGCGTAATCTCGCGAGATTACGATGTAAACGAGATTTTGTTTCCCTTGCTGGAAATCTCACAGAAACTATTCAGAAGTGTCAGGATTCTGAATACACATGACGTCCAGGCTGGAGGTAATGTACAGTATATTCATTATCAGGACACTTGATTAACGTTAATGTCTGTGTATGTGGCTGCACATCGTATTCTAGTAAGAACGCGATGCTGCTGTGTAAATGAATGGAGAGGAGTGCAGGACGCCGATTGGTCAGCGTCATACACTCCTCTGTACAACGCCCACTTGGTCTAAAGTAAAAACACGCCCACTTGGGAATTAAGAAACTCATTAGCATAAAGCTAAAAATCACTAATAAAGTGGTTTAAAACAGATAGTTTTTCTAAATAAAAAGCATCACTGTCACCTACATTATAGTGCCGGACTCCTTATGTAGGAGATAGGGCACTTATAATGTGGTGACAGAGCCTCTTTAAAGAGGATCTATCACTAGTTTAGTAAGGCCCAATCTCATACATAATCTACTAGGCGCTGTCACACTGATAATGCTGGTGAATATTGTGTCCCAAAACGTTTATTATTTTAGAAGTTGTGAGCTTTTTTCTAAATAATCAAATGAGGCTATACTAGACAAGTGGGTGTCATCACCAGCGATTCCCCTGAGCTGGAGCTGCCTCACAGCCTGTGACGCTGTCCTATCAGCGTGAAGCTGCTTCACACAGTGTGAGAGACTGAGGCTGGAGGAAAGTGGTATCACTTCAAATAACCATATCTTCGGTTGAGGACCACCTAGAACAGTGGTGATTCTCATCTTTCATATGGCACCAGGATCGCAGTTCTAGCTGTGAAACAATCGGAGATATCACCAGTTGAAAACACAGTCGGGAATGGAAGCTGTATACAATATGATCACTGTGTTGCTGGGCTGGTAAGAGGAGAACTGTATGACGATCGGACAGAGTCATACAGAAAACATTACACTGCCCAGAGTGAAAAGAAGGAGTTACCTCCCATTTGGCAAGTACAGCCAAATTAGCATATTTAGAAAAATGAGCAAATAATAAATGTTTAAAAATAAAAAAAAAATGACACTGTGGTTATCAGTATGACAGCACCTATTAGATTAGTTAGGAGATAGGGAATTAATAAACTGGTGACAGATCCTTTTTAAATGAATAAATTACAAGTTATTCTAAATTCCCATAATAATGTATATCAATCTGCTCAGCTCCTCCTGCTCTATAACATAATGCCCATAGTTAGACTGCATTTTCAACATGCCAGGTTCATTTTAATAAACCAGTCCTATCAGCCTGGACAAAACAGCCCTGTCATAGTTACAATTGTCTCATTTCGAGCTAGGATTAATTGAACCCAGCAGCTCTGATTCAGGGTCAGCATCTCGACATCTATGTGATCTGTCACGTGATTACCTGGACCAAAGGCGGAAGTGGCCATTGTTATTTATAGCCATTAGGTCCAAGTAGTTAACATCCCTAAAGAAATGGAATAATTAATTCATTAGAAATGTGCACTGACAAATACAAATCATCTGCATCAATTTCTCAAGGATACCAAAAAGCGCGACTCCAATGTCTGCTAGGAAAAAAAATTCTCAATATCTCAATAAGCTTAACCCACTGAGTCTATTCATCACATTCTCTCACTTGCAGAAGAGACTGCAGCAATCCAACCCAGACTTGTAAAAGGAATGTCCTTTATTAGTAACAAACTTCAAGAAAGAAACTAAATCAACCCTAATCCCCCCTTTCAGAAAATAAAATAAAATAAAAAAAAACAGCAAAGCACACAGCTGGTGCAATGCTGGCCTGCGGATTAATCTAACCTAATCTGCAATAAATTCAGGATGTGATCTCTTCTGACCTCATCAATGAAATCAGCTGAAAGTTACTTTAGAAATCCTTCAGTCATTCTTTAACAGGATGAAAGCCTGGCAAGTTATCCCTCCTTCCTCCTTGAAGAGATTACATTAAGAAAGGCCTTAATTTCAGAAATTCTCCAATATGTTAAAACAAGCTCGCCACAAAGACAGCTTTAGTTCTATATTTGAGAAAAAAGAGAAGGAGGAAAAAGTGTTACCAAGAGGACACAAAAAGGAAGAAAAGATTTACACTGGCTGTTTCTCTGCTTTTATAGCAACCATTTTACGCATTAAGCCTTATCTTGTTATTTGTATTGAAATGCTAATTCTTCTACAGATTAGTGAGAATGGGATTTGTCAAGTACAGTAAAGTGGCCAGTCTCAGTAATAACAGAAAAGGATTCTATTTATGGCAAAACCAAATGCATACAGGTTACCAGAAATGAATCCAGACATGCCAACTTTAAGAAAACCACATAAAAACTTGATTTTTGGCAAAAAGAATGGACAGACTTTATTGTGAATCAATCCCTCAGATTTTAGCTCTAGACTAAAGAGACTGGTAGCCATAGGATAGGTCATGGATATCTAATCAGTAGGGGTCGGACTCTCTGCACCCCCCCCCCAGACGATCAGTTGAATGAAAGTACCATTTATTGTCTACCCAGCTCCGTACATTTGGTTGCGGCTGTGCCTGGCACTGCAGCTCACAGCAACTTACTCTCATTTAAATAACCAGGACTTAGCTGGTCTACCAGGCAAAGCCTTAAAGGGATCCGGTCAACAGTTTTGATGCCTCAAAATTGCTGAACAAGCAATACATGGGAGCGAGAGAGTACTTTAAACATACCTTTTTTCCTGGGCATGCAAGTTTCATGACCGAGAAACCGAAGTTTAATTCCCCTGGCGCGCTGGTCACAAGTGCCACTCTCTGTGTGATCGAGCGTCCAATCGGGAGACCACTAGAGCGGTCACTCAGAGTGGTGGGGCTTGCAGCATGCAGTGCAGAAGCACTCGCACATCAAGGCCCGCCTTAGGGGTACTTGCGATTGATGTGCCATGGGAATCAAATAAAGTTTTCTCGGTCATACAAGTTCCATGACCGAGGCAAAACCTATGTTTAAAATGCCCTCCCCCTCCCCTTTTTGTTCGGTCTGTAGTTTTGAGGCCTCAAATTTTCTGACAGGTTCCCTTTAACTGTATGCACAGTGCTCTGCCTAGGTAAACAAAGACGGGGATGCAGCACTTGCTGCAGCCCCATCATTCAGCTGATCGTTGGGGGTGGATAGACCATCAATATTACAGTCCTGGGAAACCCCTTTAAGGGTTTTTTTTCCCACAGCTAAATGTTATAGCAATATAATTCAGCATGAAAAATGAATTTGTTTTGTAATTTACCTTATGTTACAAAAATGCTCCAGTTGCAAGATATTCCCTTTACTTCATTATAATGGTGCCCCCTGATGTTCAATCTGTATAGTAATCTGCATGTCCTCTTACTGAACTAAATGAGGGAGGACGCACATTCTCAGGTCCACTTGTCAACTGCCACCAGCCGATAGAAAATGCCTTCTCTGCTTGTCAGTAAGAAAAGTAGAGAAGAAACTTTTATTTAAAAACACAGATTGTCTTCTTCAGTTATATAGGGCTGGGCTCGGTCTATATAAAAAGACATGTAATGGGGGGCATTTGTAAAGCTTCTCTTAGGAAGAAGAGGCAGTGAAAAAAATCCTGGACTCCAGGCTGACACATTTGTCCTACACTGATACATTGTAATAAACTATCAGGACAGTAGAGACATAATACTGCAGTATTTAGCTCACAGATGACTGGCTAGACTGGATAGTATTGAAGCAAACCACTAACTGTACACGTTTTCCAGCCTCTGTACTTGAACGAGAATGTTCCCATTCACTCGAACGTACACGATTTGTTTCTCGGTCATCTCCCAATTCATTACACTGAAAAACTGTCATATTTGGGAGAGACCTATACTATTACACTTATGACGGCAGGGAAGAGAGGGAGTGGAGGTGTAACTCTTCATAACTTTGCACATTTCTATATCATTCAGGGCCTTGGGAAAGAAGTCCTAGTTCACATCACGTTTTGGCCATACGTTTAGAGCGCTTCTAATGCTCTGGGCTTGGACTCCGGCATTGTAACGCATGTAGTGCAGTGTATTAGAATAGCGATCAGGGCTTCCTGCACTCAAGTCCCCTAGTGGGACAAAATAAGTTAAAAAAAAGTTGTATAAAAATAGAAAAAAAACTACGTTTGAAAGTTAAAAGTAAAAATCCCCCTTTTTCCCTCATCAGTCCTTTATTATTAAAAAAAATACATACATAAACTATACATAATTGGTATCGTCAATCCGTCCGTAACGGCCTGAACTACAAAAGTATTTTGTCATCTACCCTGCGCGGTGAAAGCCATAAAAGAAAATAATAATAAACCATACCAGAATGCTAATTTTTTGGTCACTTCACCTCCCAAAAAATGGAATAAAACGAGATCAAAAAGTCGCATGTACCTAAAAATGGTACTGATCGAAACAGCAGTTCATTCCGCAAAAAACAAGTCCTAACACGGCTTTGTTGATGGAAAAATAAAAAAGTTATGGCTTTTAGAATATGGCAACACAAAAAGTAATTGGTGTTTTATTGTGCAAACGCCATAAAAGATATAAAAAACTATAAACATATGGTATCGCCATAATCGTATCGACCCGCAGAATAAAGTGAATGTCATTTATAGTGCACGTTAAAGGCTGTAAAAAATAAAAAAAAATAAAAAAAAAGGAATAAAAAACAATAGTAGAATTGCTGTTTTTTAGTCACCACACCAGTTAAAAAATAGAATAAAAACTGATCAAAAAGCCGCATGCACCCCATGAAAACTACAATGAATTCCCCAGGGCGTCTAGTTTCTAAAATGGGGTCACTTTTAAGGGGTTTCCCCTGTACTGGTACCTCAGAAACTCTGCAAATGCGACATGGCACCCAGAAACCAATCCAGCAAAATCTACATGCCAAATAGCGCTCCTGCCTTTCTGAGCTCTGCCGTTTGGCCAAACAGCAGTTTATTACCACATGTGGGGTATTTTTCCGTAATTGGGAGAAATTGCTTTATAAATGTTGGGGTGCTTTTTCTCCTTTATTCCTCCTTGTAATAATTTAAAATTTCAATTGCGCAGCCTAATTACACAGAATACAGCAAAAAACCTGTGGGGTCTAAATGCTCACTATACACCTCGATACATTCCTTGAGGGGTGTAGTTTGCCAAATAGAGTCACTTTTGGGGGGTTTTCCCACTGTTTTGGCACCACAGGACCTCTTCAAACCGGACGTGGTTCCTAATAAAAATTAGGACTCAAAATCCACTAGGTGCTCCTTTGCTTGTGAGGCCGGTGCTTCAGTCCATTACCACACTAGGGCCACATGTGGGATATTCCTAAAAAATGGAAGAATCTGGGCAATAAGTATGGAGTTGCGTTTCTCTGGTGAAATCTTCTGTTTTACAGAAAAAAAATGTAACAAAAAAGATTTTTCTGACAAAAAAAAGAAATTTGTACATTTCACCTTTCACTTTGCTTTAAAATCTTGTGAAACGCCTAAAGGGTTAAGAAACTTTCTAAATGCTGTTTTGAATACTTTGAGGGGTCTAGTTTTTAAAATGGGGTGTTTTATGGGGGTTTCTAATATAGAAGGTGCTGAAACCACTTCAGAACTGAACTGTTACCTAAAAAAAAGAGGCTTTGAAATTTTCTTCAAAATATGAGAAATTGCTGCTTATGTTCTAAGCCTTGTAACATCCTAGAAAAATAAAAGAATATTAAAAAAATGATGACAACTTATAGTAGACATATGCGAAATGTGAACTAGTAACTATTTTGTGTGGTATTACTATCTGTCTTCCAAGCATATACATTTAAATTCAGAAAAATTCAATTTTTTTCCAAATTTTGCTATTTTTAAAAAATAAAACACTTAATATATCGACCAAATTTTAACACTAACATAAAGTCCAATGTGTCACGAGAAAACAATCTCAGAATCAATTGGATAGGTATAAGCATTCCAGAGTTATTACCACATAAAGTGACACATGGCAGATTTGAAAAATGGGCTCTAAGCTTTGAGGGTAAGTTCACACCCTTTTCAAGGGAAAACAGCTCCTGATTTTCAGCCGTTTTTTAAGCCACTCTCGATTTTCGCGGCCGTTTTTGGAGCGGTTTTCAATAGTCATGAAAAACGGCTCCAAAAATGTCCCAAGAAGTGACCTGCACTTCTTTTCTCGCCCGTTTTTTGATGCGCCCGTTCTTCAAAACGGCTGAAAATAGGCCGTGTGAACATACCCTAAGGCCCCATGCACACGAACGTGCTTTTGCGGCTGCAATTCACCTGAAAATCCACGGGAGAATTGCGGCCTCATTCATTCCCATGGGGCCATGCACACGACCGTGGTTTCCACGGTCCGTGCATGGCCCCGGAGCCCGGACCGCAGAAAGAACGGGCAAGCCTTATTACGGCTGTGTTCTGTGGTCCAGGCTCATTGAAAATAATGGCCGCGGCCATGTGCACAGCCCGCGATATGCGGGCGGTTCGCGTAACACTCCGTGGCCGGCCGACCCGAAAATCACGGCCGTGCACATGGCTACGGTCGTGTGCACGAGGCCTAAGGCCCAAAATGGCTGCGACCTTAAGGGCAAGTTCAGACATGGCGTAATTTTTCCGCTGCAAATGTTGGTGCAGATTTGGGGCACTTACGCAACGAATCTGCACCAACATTTGCATATTTGACAGGTAATTCAGACGTTGCAGATATCACAGCGGACTTGCCACAGATTTCAGTTTTTGCATTGCAAAGGCTGAAATCCGCAGTGAAATTCCGCTTCTTCTCCGCAATATAATGAGCACACTGCGGAGGGAAAATTCTGCACCGCAGCCTGATTTCCGCACAGTTATTTTCTGCAACGTCTGATCTAACTTTCCTAAAAACGTATAGAAACAGATGTAAAAAACGGCTGCTGCAGAATTCCACTGCGGACTGTCCGCAGCAGAATTCAACAGCAATTCCACCACGTCTGAAAGTGCCCGAAGGGGTTAAAGGGTGTGTTTTTTGTTTCATTTTTTTTTAATGTAGCTATTATTTTGTGGTGGAATCGCTAAGAAACACACCGTAAAAAAACGCAACAACTGCTATTTGTTAAGAAAATACTGCCTGAAAGAACGATTAAAATGTATTTTTACTGTTATGTACGTTAAAAATGGGCACAATGCCAAATTCACTAGTATCCGGCTAATGCAAATGTACTCAGACTGACTAGAGGACAGGCATAGAAAAGCGCAGAGGCTCAATATCTATCAGTTGAAAACAGCCCTGTTCTACCGTAGTAAACAAATATTATCTGGCTGAAAAATTGCCACTAAATTATCTGTCAAATAATGCGTGTCCCTACGCGTTTCAACACCCAGTTAAATTGCGGCCAAATATCAGTGTCGTTCGCACGCCAGGAGACACGATACAGCACTTTTTAGTGCTGTCGGGCAATAACACTCTCTAACGTGATCTTTGTAAGCCGGGTTATGTCAAACAGTACACAATAGTACTATCCGGCTACATACAATTCAATATTTGTCTGTGACCCCCGAGGATGCACCCTGTAATTTAACTGGGTGTTAAAACGCGTAGGGATACGCATTATTTGACAGTTAGATAATTTAGTGGCAATTTTTCAGCCAGATAATATTTGTTTTCAACTGATAGATATTGAGCCTCTGCGCTTTTCTATGCCTGTGCTCTAGTCAGTCTGAGTACATTTGCATTAGCCGGATACTAGTGAATTTGGCATTGTGCCCATTTTTAACGTACATAACAGTAAAAATACATTTTAATCGTTCTTTCAGGCAGTATTTTCTTAACAAATAGCAGTTGTTGCGTTTTTTACGGCGGGTTTCTTAGCGATTCCGCCACAAAAAACGCAACTCTGAAAAAAATAAACCATTTATACTTACCTAGGAGTCTCTGTTTCTTCCACCAGTCCGGCCTCCTGGGATGACGCTTCATCCCATGCGACCACTGCTGCAGCCAATCACAGGCTGCAGTTGTCTCCTGGGATGAAACGTCATCCCAGGAGGCCGGCCTGCTAGCAGGCCAGTTAATGCAGAAGTTTTCCACAGCAGACATTACGGGCGAAAAACTGCACCACAGTTTGGAGCGCATTTTCGCCCGGAAGTCCCTGTAGCATATGGCGCGGATACGTTGCGTGCTTTTACGCAGCATATCCGCCCTGTGTGTACTCAGACGCTGCAGTTGAGGCACGGTTCTTGCCACGCAGCTGAGAACCACACACTGACCGCAAATTGCAGCGGTTCCACAGTTAGCACAGGTGAAGCTGCATAAGTATATTCAGACAGGTTTTACCATGTGGCTAAAAAACTGCACTGCAAAAATTTTTTCACTGTTTTTACTGAAATTTGCTGCAAATCGCGGTAAAACGCATGCACTGTGTGAATTCACCCTAAGGGTATGTTCACATGCTTAACAAAATATGTCTGAATACTGCTGTTTTTGGAGCTGTTTTTCTATGGAGTCAATGAAAAACGTCTGCAAATACGTCTCAAGAAGTGCCATACACGTCTTTTTACGGGGCGTCTTTTTACGCACCGTTATTTGAAAATGAAGCGTAAAATAACGCCCTGTCGGAACAGAACGCCGTATTTCCCACTGAAATCAATGGGCAGATGTTTGTAGCCCTTCTGCGTCCGATTTTCCAGCCGTTTTTCAGGCTGTATACGGCCTAAAAGATGGCTGAAAATAGCCCGTGCGAACATACCCTTAACCTGCTGCCTTTAGCTTTAAAAACCATGTGCGGTTTGCGGTGCTGTTCTTAGCCACGCAGCAAGTACTGTACCTCAAGTGCATCGTCTGATTATACCCTAAGAATAGGTCCCCACCGGCCGAATACACTTTGTTTAACTACACAGCATATCCGACCTGGAACCTGCAGCACATTTCGTCAAAAAAACCGCACGACATTGTGGTGACGTTTTATGGGCGGAGTTTCCACTGCAGAAGTAGAAAAACAAAGTGTTCCTTTGCCTCCCCCGGCCGTTGTCATGGTGACGTGTCCTTCCTTTGACATCCAGTCAGGCCTCCCTAGATGACGCTGAAGTCCATGTGACCGTGGCAGCCCGTGATTGGCTGCAGTGGTCACATGGGATGAAATGTCATCCCCGGAGTCTGGACTTGAGGAAAAAGCAGAGAGTTCTGGGTAACTATACATTTTTGCGATTTTTCGCAGAATCGAAAAGTCGAAAAACTTGGCTATTTGAATTCAATGGGGAAAACCTGCAACAGAAAAGCAACGAGAACGCAGCACAAATTGACATGCTGCAGATTTAATTTCTGCACCGCAGATCAATTTATTAACGTTTTTGCTGTGTTTTTTTTGCGCAGCGTGGGCATTCGATTTTCAAACTCTCATCCACTTTGCTGCTACTGTAAATGCATGCGGAATTTCCGCACGTAATTGCGTTACGGAAATTCTGCAGCATTTACGCTACGTGGGAACCCGACCTTAGTCATTTCTCCAAAGGAGGACGAAAAGAGAATGCGGGTCTTAGTTCATTAATTTACTAATTAAATAAGTTATTACAGATCAGCTGCACCAGATATTCAGGTCAAGGATAGAAACAAGCACTGACAAATTGAGATAGACTTATGAATACTATTTCAAGTCATGGTATTCTGTACAAATTGTCATTTTTAAGCGATGTCTGAGACATGTTTTCAAACTGTCCCACAGCTCACGCGCACAATAAATGTTAATAGGAACAAAGGGGGAGATTTATATTGGCAATTATGCCAGTATTCTGGCAAGAAAAAAAGCCACAAATTTTGGTCCACGCATGTATTGTGCAAAAATATGCAACTTCTCCCTTTTATGCCACTTTTAAAAGTGGGTGGGGCTTATTAGAAGGGGTGGAGTCAAGCACAGCCCGACAAATTATTTAGTTTGTGGATGTCACTGACAGGCTAAGACGCTACAAACTTATTAAGAGGCATACGTCTTAATAAATTTGTTGCATCTTACTCCGGTTAGCTTCTATCTAAGACTGGCATATTAAACGCCAGTCTTAGTGAATTTGAGCCTTCACTAGCCGTGGCCTGTCGTACATGTGGCCCAACTTCTGTGGGTTGAGGATTAGGGGGGAAATCCAGTGGGGTAGCTTGAATCTACAAATGCACCCTTTGCCTCCCCTATAGCTACACAACTGGGAACATTACCCGAGGATTCCATGTGAGACAGGCTCTAGATGCTTTATTCTACCTTGTGCCTGCTGTTTACAGATTTCTAGGGAAACGTCGGGGATCAAGTTTTTTCATCGCTACCCTGCTACTTCATCAGAATGTTAAACGTTATTCCTGTTCTTGCATTAGGTACTCAGGTTTCTCCCACATTTACAAAACATAGTGGTAAGTTAATTAATTTCCTAATAAACTGGACCCAAGTTTGCGTATCCGTATGAGCCTGAGAGAGTTAGATTAGATTAAGGGCCCTATTAAGTACACTATGTAAAATAATGGGGGATAAATAAATAAATGGTATAATGCACATTAAAATGACATTTTTAAGTCAATAATTTGATTAAATGGACACTTACTTTTCAAACATCTTATGCTAATCTCATAGTATACCGGATATATATAAATTTTGTAATTTACTTCCTGTTAAAGGAACAGTGTCACGAAACAATTTTTTTTTACATCAGTTTGGTTTTAGTGTTTTATTAAAAACTTTTATATTTATTTGTGTGTTTATGTTTTACTTTTTTTTATTTTTACACTTTTTCTTCCCTATGGGGGCTGCCATTTTTTTTTCCATTTCTGTATGTGTCGATTAACGACACATACAGACATGGAATACGGCAGCTACAGTCCCATAGTGAATGCGAACGGGGCCCGTTCCATTCACTATGCTGTACGCCGTCTGTGTGGGAACGGCGCATGCGCCGCTCCCACACAGTCCAAGTTGAACTGCGCGCCGTCCGGCGCCATTTTCCTGTAGACCGGAAGTCGCTGCCGGACAGTAAGATTACTTCTTCCGGTCGCGGCTTCCGGACTTCTGCACTTGGAGCGGCGGTAACAGATGGAGCGGACGGACCAGAGGGAGCAGCGGCGACTGGAGCAGTTAAGTTATTTCTATGTATGTTCGTGTTTTACTGTGTTTACTAGTGTATGTTAACCTACTACACTGTGTGTTAGCTCAAAAAATGGCGACACACACTGTAGGAGGTTTGACCATTCAATCCACTCGTTTCTCCCGGCACCAGCCAGGATAAAGGAGGGGGGATTCTGAGAGCTCACTAGAGTGAGTGAGTTTTCCCAAATTTTGCAGCATAAAGCAATGTGGTTGCTTTACCACATGCAATGCTGCAATTTTTTGGGAATTGCTCCATCTAGTGACCAGCACTGGGAAATATTATAAATTAGAATCTAATTTATAATATTTCCTGACTAGTGAAAAAAAGTAAAAAATTAGAACACTGTTTAATCATTTTTACACTAACTGTTCAATTAAAAAAAAAAACAAAAAAAAAACTCGCAACACATTCCCTTTAAAATGTTGCTGTTTTATCCATGCAAAAATATGTGTGAAGTTACTGCCACTAGATGTCTCCCTTCCTGTAATCTACTGTGCACACCCTATTGTCAAGCAAAATCCGCCCTAGTTTCATAGTATTGATGGACTGCAGAAAGTAAGGGTGTGCCTCTTGACTGCCTGTCCATACAGGTCTGTGGAGAGGGGAGGGTGGATCAGGAGGAGGAGGCAGGAAAAGAGAAAGGGAGACGTGCTGGTAAGATTTCTATGTCACCTCACTCAGTGCTAGATTCTTAGCTACACTACTCAGTACTGCAGTATAATTTCCGCAATGATGCAGCTGCTTCTATATATGTCATCTCTGTGTGCAGTGTATAGAAGACATGATAACCATTATGCTTCGCCCATCAGCTAAGAGACAACTGAGAATAAGAGATAGCAGTTTTCCCCTCTGTAGGCACGAAGATATGACATATACAAGTCATATAATGGGCAGAAATAGTGTTATTCCTCAGGTACACAGATATGACAGCTTATTCAGAAAAGTCACCTAAAAAGTTAGGTGCACTCTAAACTAACTTGACTTATAAGTGGCCTGGTAGAGGAAATGCCTTAAAATTGCCCCTATTCAGAAAAATCTGGCTTCTACTTTTAACTTTTTAACAGATGCCTTTATGACTTTAGTTTATCTAGACTTACCATAGAAATAACTAAAAAGCTCATAGTAAATTATTAATCTTGCATCCTGATCTGATATTGTTATCAGCTTGAATGTTTGAAACTGCTAAAGCGACAGGGCAAACAGAACAGATTTCCTGCAACTGTTTAAAAGCAAAGGCTGCCAAATGAGAGAAC
The DNA here is from genome assembly GCF_050947455.1 of Rhinoderma darwinii. Lineage (NCBI taxonomy): Eukaryota > Metazoa > Chordata > Amphibia > Anura > Rhinodermatidae > Rhinoderma > Rhinoderma darwinii. Next base: position 213,736,764 of record NC_134690.1, on the reverse strand, counting down.
AATTGGCTAGGCGTTAGTGCACATGGCTCATGGCTCCTGCATAGATCTACAGACACAGATAGGCTAATAAAGTACTGACATATTGGACACAAACAAGACTGCTGGAGGCCGCACAAACATACAAGGAAAGTCAGCATGCTGTACACCTGTGCCTGAAATGGACTATATATTCATGTCCCACTTGTTCCATATATATCAAACAATATTCTAATGCTACATTACTAAAAGTGCAAAATAATACAAAATTTCAAGTAATTATTTGCACAATTATAAAATGCCAAAGGTAATGTTCAGTATACATTCATATGTACATATGATATATAGTTACTTTAGCAAAGTATATGGTATATCCAAGTATGCTAACAAAAATATATGAAAGAACGCCAAACCAATATATAACCTCTGAGACATCTATGTCTCAATGAGCTTACCCAGTATCAGGGTGGACAGAGTAGACAAGTCAGGTCCCCAGGAATTAAAGGGGTATTCCAATCTTAGACATTTCTAGCATATCAACAGGATATGTCATAAATGGCTGATATATGCGGGTCCCGGCTCTGGGGCCCACACCTATATTGAGAATCGAGTTCACCCAACCCCCGTTTCGCATGGTGTGGGGGCCGGTGGCCACAGATTCCAGACGGGGCTCTCTTCATTCTGTCGTGTGGGAATTACGGAAACAGCCAAGCAGTGCTTGCTCATTAAACAAAACAGAAAGAGATGAGAGCATGCGCAGCCCTCTCTCCACTAGGCCCCGTCCGAAATCTGAGGCCAGAGGCTGCCAAACCAGGCGAAACGGGGGTTGAGTGATCCCTGTTCTCGATGTAGCTGCGACAATATCCTGTGGATATGCCAAAAATTTCTACGTTGGGAATACCCCTTTAAAGGCCATGGGCACCTTGCCAACTACTATAGCTTAGATACAGTTAGTTTAATATCTTAAAATAAGTTACCTGTAAAGATAAGATACTGATGGCTCACCCTGAGGAATAGGACAGCAATTTTATCAGTGAGGGTCCGACTATAGTCACCCCCTGAAAGAAGGGGCTTCTGCTTCCCCTTCATTCCTTTCACTGCGACATACTGTAAAACACTATCAGACAAAATATGTAAGGATGCACTCCTAGATGGATTAAGTTGGTGCTGTACAGGTTCGGGTTTGGAAACCCAAAACTATAAGTCCATAGAAAATCCCTAAGCACTCTAGGAACTCTTGAAATATTGATTTTCAAAATTGCTTTAATATATTCCAAATAATATTTTTTTGAACAAGCAATTTTCTAGACGTTTCGGCCTATCGAAGGCCTTTATCGCAATCGCTGGTAGAATAGTGATGCAAGCCAAACCACAGGGATGGTCCCAGCCTCCCCAATAGTACAGAAAGATAGAAACGGTAGGCAGCACTCAGTTGAGGTGTAGATTAATTGCCAATGGTTTATTCCAGTATTCAGCGAGCCGAAAAAAAAATAAAAAAAAAAATGCTAAACTTTGAATAATTAACTTTTTTTAAATATACGGTCAGAAACCACATTGTACTAACAACTAACATAATTATGTGGTTTGGTGTAATATATTGCACCTTCAATGGGCAATTGCTGTCATTTTTAACCCAACAGGCTGAATAAAAAAAGATCTAAACTTATGAAAAAAAATCCTATGGAAGCACACAGAGATACACACGGCTATTGGCGCCATATTATGGATCCGTAAAACACAGATCCGTAATATGGCTTTGTGCATGAGCCCATGGGCTGATTTCACACGGGGTAATATAGCATCGAGGTTTCCCTGCTTTGTTCTAATGGGATCCGATCCCGATTCTTGGCACAAAATAGAAAGCTCCTGTACTGAGTCATAGTTTGGGTGAAAGAGAACCAAGTAACTAAGAGTACTGTATATGAGCTTAAAGAATTCATGTCCGAAAATCTACCAAAAATGTCTAAACCTTTAATTAACAAAAACAAAAAAAACTTTTCCTGCAATCTTCAGCTTATTGGACATTCTCAAATTTCTTGAAGCATAATTGCCATGCACGCGCTGTAAGAACATAATTTTCTACACATTGAACATTTACAGGCATTCTTTTAATTGGTTTCCTCTCTGTAAATGATTAAACCTCAACATGCGAGAATATACAATTAAAATCATTTTTCTTTTTGACTTCGATATCAAATATACTTTCAACATGAGTAGTCTATGTATTATACAGCCATTACTCATACAACTCTGCTAATAGTTAAGCCCAATAACTTTCTATTTAATTAATGTGTTTTGCGTAAATCTGGATTTAAGAGCAGCATCATTTGACTATCAAAAGCAACATCTTGGGTATGGTTTTGGGGGGGTAAGGGCCTGTTCACATCAGCGTTAGATTCTGTTCATGGGTTTCGTTAGATATTTCCGTCGGAGGAATGCTTTTACGGGAAGACAAACAGAAACTATAACTTCTGTTTGCATTACCATTGATTTCAATGGTAATGCTTCTGTTGCAAATGGTATCCGTTTGTTTCCGTTCCGTAAGGTTTCCGTTTTTATAGCGGAAGCAATAGCGCAACGACTGCAACGGAAGCATTACCATTAAAATCAATGGTAATGCAAATGGAAGCTATGTCTACCATTTGGCTTTCCGTTCATGGGTTCCTTCGACGGAAAGGTGTAATGAAACCCATGAACGGAAGCCCAACGCTAGTGTGAACACAGGCTAAAAATGACAGGAAAACATCCGTATACGTCCTGAAGGATTTTCAGATACATATTGTAATGTTCCCATAAACTTCCATGGGTATTACATTTTTACCATAAACCACTTCAGGCATATTTGTATAGAAGTTCAGATAGCACCAGATATGGGGGTGATAGGGTTTTGCACGGATAAGGGCCCAACCCGACTATGAGTAAAATAAAGAGTATCTGGCACACCAATTTGAAAAAAAGGTAATTTTTATTTTGTTTTTGATGCCAGTGGCAGAGTCCGACGAAATAAAAATGTAAATTATCTTTTTTTTCAGATTGGTGTGCCGGATACTCTTTATTTTACTCACTTGAGGCATATGTTTGTTAGTCCGGATACCTTTTTTACAATACTGAAAAACATAGGTGGCAAAATTTATAATGAAAGTCAATGAGAGACGTATTTATGTTGTTTTTGTTTTGCACTGAACATGATGTGAACAGAGCTATAGGGCTTTTAGGTTTTGTGCACCTACAAATGTGATACTAGAAACATTTATTTTCCTTTTTATTTTTTTGCATCAATTGAGAAACATTTTGATGTTTACTTTGTGTTTTAGTGGTTAAAATAAATAATTATTTTAAAAAACACTTTTTGGCAATGAAACAAAAGTCTCAGAGAGAATAAGAAACTTGTCCAGAATGAATTATTTGCTTTGTATACTTTGTAGAAAGGAGGAACACGTGGATTTAATTATCTCTGGTCTCCCTGCAGGCTATTGCGATGTACGTTTTGGTCTTTCCTCCCTCAAATACCTTTTTTGCTGAAGTTCACAGATCAGGCATTTTTAATGATGATCTATTTATATTCGTGTTCCTTTTCTTTTTTCTATGTTGTAGAAAAAAATGTCAAGGAATTATCTTTTAAGAGAAAACCCTTGTGGCGTGTCCTTTAGTTTAACCTGACCTAAACCCAGATATTGCATTTCTACCGCAAATAATATACATGAATTCCTCATTCACACAAGCGTGATGGTACCTACACATATACCAGTAATTGAATGGCACCATCACACAGAAGAAACTATGGCAAATAATGCATATAAATACATGCGTTTTTCCCGATGTCACAGGATTTTTTAAAGTAACCGTCTCAGGAACATTTTCCTAGAACTGCTACTATGGAGAACTGCGGTTCTGCATGTAAAAACCCTTAGGCGGGATTCACACAACCGGGTCCCGCCCGAGCCCGAGTATCGGCCGCTAAAATCGGCCATTTTGCCCGGCCAGTTTGCATAAAGTTTAGCATCCGTTACGGGCCGGGCAGATCTGGACAGTGACATCAGCGGCAACTCCTGAAGGGGAATCCCCATGTGTTCGGGGATTCCGCTTCAGGAGTTTCCCCTGATGTCACTGCCCAGATATGGACAGAGACATCAAGCGCTCTGTCCAGGAGCGGAATCCCCGAAAACACGGGGATTCCGCTCCTTCAAGGAGCTAAAGTGGGGCTAGCACATAGCAGAGCGGGGAGATACCTCCCTGCTCTGCTATAGTGGCGTCGCTACAGTAGTAGCAGCCGCAGCAGCAGCAGCTGCTAGCGGCGCCATGGAAGGTGTCACCGGGCCAGGGCGCTTTTAACAAGCAGGGGAAGGGAGCCAGCGCAGCGCTCCCTCCACCTGCTGTGCACCCCGGCCCTGCCACACAGTGTACAGCGTAGCCATTCGTTCGAATGGCATCAACTCCTCCTCCTCCTCACATGCACTCTGCGCTGTGAGGAGGAGGAGATAGAGCGCAAGCCACGGAAAACCCGGCCATCACTCGGGACACATTCCGGTGATGGCCGTGTATTAGCCGGCCCCATAGACTTCTATGGGAGCCGGGCGGCCGGGTACCCGGCCGAAAATAGAGCACGTCCTATTTTTTGACGGCCGGTTTTCCCGGCCGCCAAAAAAATCGGTCGTGTGAATAGCCCCATTAGGGGTCTATTATTCCTAACGCAGCCGGGTGCCGGCCGATTTATGAACGGCCGGCACCCGGCCGGGAAAACCTGTCGTGTGAATGAGGCCTTAACTGTTTTTACATGTGATTTTCATTGCTGCGTTTTTTTTCCCTTATTGAAGTCAATGGGCAAAAAAAAACTTCTGCAACCAAAAAAAAAAAAAAAAAAAAAGAATCGGCTCGAAAACCACACAGAATTTGACCTTATTGTGTGAATGGCATTTACTAAAACAGAACATCTGGCAATACTGTATGAATCCATGAGAAAAAGCCCCCTTTTCCTTTGTTTAAACTTAGAGGCACACGGGTGTACAGTATGAATCCAGCGCAGCCTTCAAGCACCATATTCGCTCAACACAAAGTTGTACACAGAAGTGTGCATGAGCCCGGGTCTCCAGCAGCCGGCAAAGCCAGTCACGTCCACGAATCCTGTAAAGGGACACACACACAATTGCTATGATTCTGTATCACAGAACCACGGCCTCTCTGTGTGCCACCATACGTAACATGGTACCTGTTAGAGCGTGCCGCAATCATTTTCTCACAGATTCCATATGAATAAGTTACAAAAGCTCTCTGTATGCCGATGTATTAAAGGCACAGAGTGGTACGGTATGGGCCTATAAATCTAGACTACAGTTGTTTGCATAAGGCCTCAGACATATACGTTTCGTCGTGTTTGTATGAACTTCCTGCTTTGAATTAAAAAAAGATGCATCTAAAACCACCAAATTGTGGCGTGTGAACTAGGGGCAGATTTACTAAGACTGGCATTTCACGCGCCAGTCAGCCATCTGTTTCGCTGGAGTGAGATGCAACAGATTTATTGAGAGGCGCACTCCTCTTAATAAATGGGTTGCAGCTTCCCACTGTCTGGGACGATGGCCATGCGTCCCTAATTGTGGTGCAATGACCGCTGCCATGCGCCATCCATTCCCACCCCCCAATTGGACATAAAACCCAATTGGGGGGTGGCGGGTCCCCTCAGCATTCCAGTGCGGCTCATACAAGATCCTGACGCCGATTAGCGTCAAGGACTTATATGCAATGCAGCACTCAACGTCATCAGTGCTGTGTCGCATTCAATGTTCTGATGCTGCCCGCTGTCAGGACCCTGTATGAGCCGCATGACATTAAGGAGACTCGGAGGGGAAAAAATGAGTGGAGAGGATAGCAGATTTTTTTTTAAATGTATTTATTTCATGGGTTGTCCGAGGGGGAGAAATGGGGGTAGGCAGGATACCTTGCTACGCCCTACAGAGTGAAATGTACGCCAGCTGGTGTATATTACAACTATCATTTTTTTCCAGTTTTCTGGTGTAAGTCATAATAAATTTGTCCAGGCCACTGTATGCCCACCCCCTTTTACCAAAAGTGCAGAGGGTGTAGTAAGGTCAAATGCTGGCCGATTTCCGTAAACACCATAGTTTGCTGTGCTAAAAAACTGTCGTAGAAAGGTTGATAAATTTCCCCCAAATTTTTCAGCTCAATAAAGAATATATTGTCCTGCATCTTTGGAAAATAAAATAAACTAGAGGATTCCTTGTTAATCTGTTAAGGTCATTTGTGTATTTTTGCAAATGTTTTTTTAATTTGTTTCCAGATAAAAAAGAAATCAACATATGATAAACAGAATTTTGCCATTTGTCCTAAGCTAAATTGACATGATCATTAGTAGAATTTTCATCCTTTTCTCCGCATATAAATCTGTTTAATATTTTTGGGGTTTTTAGCGCAAGGTGTTAATCTTAAATGAAGAAATTTGACGCCATTCAAAGGACAGAAAGTATTTGTATAACACAAGGGCTTTCATGCTAGTCCTGCTATTACCTGGGACTATTCTGAATAGCAATCTGAGTAGCCAACATTGGTTTTCAGGCCTGTGTGGTAAAACAGAGCCACTCAAGCACAAGCAATTCAGAAGGTTTGTCTGCAATAAAGGCAGAAATTGGATACTTGGTAAGATTAATTACCTAGATAGGGTCTTATAATGCAAGTCAAATGGGAAAGTAATTAAAGTGCACCTTCCATGAAAAATATTCATTACTGGCATATCAGGTGACAGATAAATCAAAAGACATTTAAAAAGCTATAGGTTAACCGGCAGAGGGGCTTTTCCTTCTAAAGACCTCCAAAGTAAGTAGTGATATTGAATTCACTTTAACCAGGCTCACATTAGGCTTTGAAGCAGACAAAGGCAAGGATTGTAATGGAAGCTGCAAAAAAGAGATACCACAACAATAAGACTGTGTCTGAAAACAAACAAAAAAGTTCAGATAAAGGAGAATCAGTCGACTGTCACATTTCTGATTTGTATCCAATTCCGTTATTTTACCTTTGCAAAGGATTGCAGCAATAAAAAGGATGCAAGTGATGAATTAATACGTTTAGTGGTCCCATGGGTGTGATTTCTGCAGATGAAAGCCAGTATACGCTTTAGCAATCAAGTACAGTTGTATATTAAAGAAAATCGAATAAGGCGAGAAGATTCTCACATCAGTAGCACCAAATAGACTCTTTGAATCAGACCTTATTATAGTGCTGCCGATAGAGGTATTTACATAATTCAGTAATTATAGGAGACAGCTTTTTTATGTGGCAATAATTATTTTACCCAAGGGAACTCAAAATCCTAATTAATAACACTTTTTTGCCGTTCTACTTTAATCGTGAAATACAAGATATGATTAAAAGAAGTTCAAAAGACCATTATTAGGGCAAAAGTTCAAAGACAGGGAATATACAGCAGGCACTTCTACCATATCCTAAAATCATTCAAACACTAAATCTGCTTGCTCATAATGCCATTTATATTACTGCATAAAACATACATGCATGCAGTACTGGGTATAGCTGATAGGGGGTGCTGGTGGGGCATGTATACAGGGGCCCAGGGGCTGGCTGCAAACAAGTCACTTTGCTATGGCCAGCGTATTTAAATACAGGGAGGGGGCAGCGAGCTAAATGTTTGCCCCAGGTGAAAAAAATTTCTTACTAAACCTCTGACAATATAATTGCATCCCAAATGTATAGAAAATAGTGAACATAGGTGTTTTTTTTTTCCATGTAAGCCATTTTTAAAGTTGGCAGAGGTGTGAATTAAAAGAGTAAAACGTTTTAAAGGGGTTTTCCCATCTCGGTCATTTATAGCATATCCGCAGGCTATGCCATAAATGTTCAATAGATGTGGGTCCCACCCCTGGGAGCCGTACCTATCTCTAGGACAGGGCCCCCTTACCTTCATTCTATCTTCTGCTACTGGGCTCCAGTCACTAAGCTACAAAGTGGGTGGGTTTTCCAGAAACCATCAATTGTGTTTTACCAAGCTATTTCGGAATGCACATAGAAGAGAATAAAATGTTCCGGAAACAGCATAGCACAGCGAGCCATGCCGTTTCCGTAGCTCCAGAGTTCCAGAAATACCATAGCTCGCTGTGCTCAGCTGCTTCCGTAACTTCCATTTAGTTGTAGGAGTGTTCCATAAACAGCGAAGCAATACGCGATCACCCCACAACTCCGTGGCCGGAGCTCAGCTACAGAAGATAGGGCAGTGGTCAGGGGGCACCGTTCTAAAAATATGTGCGGGCCCCAGAGGTGGGACCCGCATCTATCAGTCATTTATGGCATATCCTGTCAATATGCCATAAATGTCTGAGATGGGAAAAACGCTTTAATAGTAACAAGTAAGTTTCTGTAAGAAAGTTCCTGCTTAGTGATGTGTGAATAAATATTATAGGAGAAATGGAGAGAGAGACAGTACAGTATCTGTGCCTACATCATATAAAAGGGAAAGACAAGGAGGAAGTACTGTCAGTTTCTAAATAATTTACAGGGAGAGACAGTACTATCTGTGCCTACAACATTTACATCTGTGCCTACATCATTTACAGGGAGAGACAGGGAGACAGTACTCGCTGTGCCTACATCATTTACAGGGAGAGACAGGGAGACTGTACTAGCTGTGCCTACATTATTTACAGGGAGAGGCAGGCAGAAAGTACTAGCTGTGCCTACATCATTTACAGAAAGAGACGGGGAGACAGTACTAGCTGTACCTACATCATTTACAGGGAGGGAATGGGAGACAGTACTAGATCTACCTGTATTATTTACAGTAACAGAAATACAGTCAAGGCGATGTTTCAACCATACATTGGCCTTTCTCAAACCCATATGGGCTAGGAGACTAGACTCTGTGGTCACTGAGACTGGAAGTGATGTTCTTTGATTTTGATGCAGACAGGAGTGAATTATTGGGAGCAGACGGGGAATCACGCAGGAAAATTACTGCAATCATATTAAATGGCAAATTGTATCTTTTACAAAAGTTAGACGTGGTTCCGTCATCGAACTAAGGCTTTAAAGGGCAATTCCCATCTTTATAAATCTATTTATTTTGCTCAACCATGTAAAGATATTCATTTTTGTAATTACCTTTATTTTTCTAAATTATGTACTTTTCCTGGGATTTCCTCTCAAAGTCTTGTTCATTGCATCTTTGTTTATTCCTCGTGGTCTAGGGATCCGGCCACCACTGCTTTCCTCAAGAAGTGGCCGTGCCTGCGCAATGATATCCTCTCCGTCCTTAGGAGAGGATGTCAGCGTTCTCATGCATTAGATGCCGGCCCGGCCACCTCTCGGGTGGATTCATCAGCTGTCGGCTCCAGGTCCTGCCTACTAGGTAGGTGTTCACACGGGGAGAAGGGTTGTCGCGAGGGGGGAGTGTAGCTTAACGCGAGGGGGGGGGTGAGTTGGTGCCACGAGGAGGGGAAGTGGCTTTCTGCGAGAGGGGGAAGGGGGGTTACCGCAAAGGGTGGCGGGGGTTTGCAGGGAGGAGGGGCAGGGGTGTCTTTAAATACAAAGTGGCACTATAAAACTATATAAAAGGGAATAGGGGGAGGGGGTCTTCTCAACCACGCTTACCATGCCTGGTTGAGACGATCGTTCTCTCGATGCTGCTAGAACTAGATGATCTAGATCAGGGGTCTCAAGCACGCGGCCCGCGGGCCGCATGCGGCCCCAGGGGCTGTCATCTGCGGCCCGCGGGACACAGAGCCGCTAGTATAGGCTCTGCTCCGAGACTCTGGAATTCCCTGACATCGCTGTCCACATATGAACAGCGATGTCTGGGGCTTCCCCAGAGCCGGAGTCCCGGGCAGAGCGCTAGAACAGGCTCTGCTCAGGGACTCTGTGGAATTCCCTGACATCGCTGCCCATATATGGACAGTGTGTCAGGGTCTTGCCCAGAGCGGAGCAGAGCGCTGGTGTCGGCTGTGCTCCTGGACTCTGTGGAATTCCCTGACATCGCTGTCCACATATGAACAGTGATGTCTGGGGCTTCCCCAGAGCCGGAGACTAGCAGAGCGCTGGTGTCGGCTCTGCTCCGGGACTCTGTGGAATTCCCTGAGATCGCTGTCCACATATGAACAGCGATGTCTGGGGCTTCCCCAGAGCCGGAGTCCCGGGCAGAGCGCTAGTACAGGCTCTGCTCCGGGACTCTGTGGAATTCCCTGACATCGCTGCCCATATGTGGACAGTGTGTCAGGGTCTTCCCCAGAGCGGAGTCCCGGGCAGAGCGCTATTATCGGCTCTGCTCCGGGACTCTGGGGAAGCCTCTTACATCGCTGGCCATACATCGACAATGATGTCAGGGGCTTCCCCAGAGCAGGAGTCCCAGTGATGTCAGGAGCACAGCTGGAGTGCCAGGAAGAGCCTACTAGCGCTCTGCCTGGGACTCCACCTCTGTGGTTGCCCCTGACATCTCTGTCCATATATGGACAGTGATGTCAGGAGCAGAGCTGAAATCCCAGGCAGAGTGCCAGAAGCGGCTCTGCTCCGGTCCTCCAGCTCTGGGCAAGCCCCTGACATCACTGTGGCAGCATCTGCAGAGGGCACTGTGGCAGCCTCTACAGAGGGCACTGTGGCAGCCTCTACAGAGGGCACTGTGGCAGCCTCTACAGAGGGCACTGTGGCAGCCTCTACAGAGGGCACTGTGGCAGCCTCTACAGAGGGCACTGTGGCAGCCTCTACAGAGGGCACTGTGGCATTATCTACAAGTGGGTGTGTGGCAGTATCTGAAGAGGACACTGGTATTATCCAGGGGTGTGTTGCATTATTTACAGAGGGCACTGCGGCAGCATCCACCGAGGGCACTGCGGCAGCATCCACCGAGGGCACTGCGGCAGCATCCACCGAGGGCACTGCGGCACTATCTAAAAAGAGGCTGCCCAATCTTGACATGTGTGCTAACTGAGCCGCCGGACTGCATTTAGCAACACTTAAACTGGAAAGCTGGATTGTTGAAATAAGCACGTGGAGAAATATCTCAAATTTTAAACCTAGCGCTATTATTATAGTAATATAGTGTTATAGTAGTTCAAATAACTAATTGATTAACAATAATTTTGTATTGTATCAAATTTGAAAGTAATGCGGCCCGTCAACTTCCCATTTTTTCTATATGCGTCCCACTTACCCGGCCGAGTTTGAGACCCCTGATCTAGATTATGCTAGATTATCTAGCACCATCAGGAGCGCGCACTAACAGAGCAGAGCAGCTTGATTGACATTGAGCCGCTCACGGCCCCTATTAGAAAATATAACCAGCACTAGCTGTGTTATCTAGTTGGAAAAAAGGTAGTTAGGGAAGGAGTTTGTTAAAAAAAAAATTACACTAGATTTAGAATTTTATTTAGCTTTCGGATGCATTTAAAAAAAAAATAGGACTCAAATTGTGAATAATCCTTTAAATTTTATAAATAATGCGAAGCATGTTCATCCCAGTTTAAATCTAGCGATCATATATTTGGTGTGAATATTCTAACAATCGTCATTCTCATTCATGTGCCCACCATGTTTATTATAAAATTCTACACAAATAACTGCCAATTTCTTTTGTTGCTGAACATAGAATACATTTATAAACCCTGGAAATCTTGTCCAATTACAAATAAAATATAGGTTCGCTTTTCAGAATTGTTTTACAGTATATACATATTCTAGTAACAAAGCTAGTAAGTTTACAAATTAACTGTTTACTTGTGTTTTACTGATGTTAAGCTACAACAAACTATATAGCCTGGAGTTGAACTTTTGAATTTCTGCTGGTTGCTACTAGAATCTGTCAACACTCTGTCTATACCTCTATTGTACTGCTCTCTGCTACCTAACTAGGAGATTTTCTTACATCAGTTTACTGCGCATAACCTGGTGTAAAGATTCAACTTACCAGAATTAAATGGAGTACTGAACAACAAGAGGTTCAGCAGCATGCACATAACTGTGAATACTGATATGATTGGATGAGAATGAATTATATGATGTGTTGTAACCCAATACAGGATTCCATTGCTCGCGGATGGCCAGAATTGCGTAACATGCTGCCCTATCCTTCCCTGCAATAAAACCAGAAACTTGACAGATTCCATTATAAGTGAATAAAATCCGTCCGATCTATTGTGTAATAAATCCTAACAAATCCTGTCATAGATCCTGTAATTACGGAGGCCATGATGGCAATGTGAAAACACACCTAGCTGTCAGACCACGTCAGACAGTGGAATGGAGCTAAATAGTTGTCTGGTTAAAATGAAACCAGCAGAATTATGAACATGTTTGGGAGAAGGAGTCTTGCAACAGCCCTAGGAATGTGTTTGTCTGCACATAAAGTAACAAAAATAAACATATTAACCACTTAGTGACCACCAATACGCCTTTTCACGCCTTAGGCTAGGCCGCCGCCTTTTCACGGCATACTAGTCGAAGTCCTGCATGGATGTCCTGTGCAGACTGGAGATGGTGCTCAGCTGTCTGATGTCAGCCGGGCTCCTGCTCCAATGGTAGCGATCAAAGTTTAATTAGATTACGGCCGTTTAACCCTTAAATGCTGCGGTCAATAGCGACTGCTGCTTTTAATTTGTTTACAGAGGGAGGGAGGTCTCTCTCTCACCCATCGGCAGCCCACAAATGCAATTGTGGGCCTCTGATGGGGTGTCATGGCAGCTAGGGGCCTATCAAAGGCCCCCAGGCCTGCCATGGCTATATGCCTATTAGGCCGTGCCAGTATACCAAAGCATTATATCTGCGATCATAATATCATAACATTGCCCCCCAAAAAAGTAATAATAAAAGTTAATAAAGTACCATGAACCTCGAAAAAGTACCAATGAAAACTACGTCTCGTCCAGCAAAAAACAAGCCCACATATCACTACATTGACGGAAAAATAAAAATAAAAGTTATGGTTCTTGGAAAGCAACGATGCAAAAACGAATAATTTTAGTTCAAAAGTGTTTTTATTGTCCAAAAGTAGTAAAATATAAAAAAGCTCTACATATCTGGTATCGTCGTAATCGTACCGACCCATAATATAAAGTAAACATTTAATTTCCGCCGCACGGTGAACAGCGTAAATTTAAAACGCATAGAACAATGGTCAGAATTACTATTTATTTTTCTATTCCCCCCCAAAAAAGTTAATAAACGGTAATCAAAAAAATTATACAGTTGGTTATTGATTCCGTCAAAAAAACAAATGGAAACCATTAGTATCCGTCATCCGTCCGGAATGTATTTCGGCCGCAAGTCCCGGACCGAACACACTGCAGGGACCCGGGCTTCTAGCATCATAGTTATGTACGATGCTAGGAGTCCCTGCCTCTCAGTGGAACTACTGTCCCGTACTGAAAACATGATTACAGTACGGGACAGTTGTCCTGCAGCGAGGCAGGGATTCCTAGCATCGTACATAATTATGATGCTAGGAGCCCGGCTCCCTGCAGGGTGTTTGGTCCGGGACTTGAGGCCGAAATACGTTCCGTCCATTACGGACGTAACATGCTCGTGTGAACCCAGCCTTAGGCCGACAGCTGCCATGGCAACCCGTCGGCAGTTTCATTTGCGGGCTGCCGATCGTGACAGAGGGAGCTCCCTCCCTCTGTCAAACAACTTAAATGTGGCGGTTGCTATTGACCGCGGCATTTAACGTGTTAAACGGCCAGGACTGGAGGTTTCACTAATCCTAGCCATTGCAGCGGGAGCCCTGCTGTCAGTCACAGCCGGGCTCCCTCGGCGATAGTGCGGGCACAGCTTCTGTGCCCGCACGATCCCCATCACGCACATGCAAGACGCAATGCGCGAATGGCTGCATTCTATGCCGTGCATGTACGTGAAGCCCCCCAGCAATTATTTTTTTTGCACATATCATGCTAATTCAACAGCAATATCCTAGCAGTGTCATTTGTTTCTTCCCAACTCAGTTGCATCTATACATTTTAAACATTATCATAAGGGCAGCTGTGTCATGTGATCTCAGTCTGACCCCCAAAATAGACCATGCTCTCATGTGTAGACAGGAGGCCAGTTTCTACTATGTCTCATCTGGTGAATCACAGGAATACATAATCGCCAATCTAATCCCTAACAGATCTCAGACAGATCCTCTCCCCACCCAGCTCCATCCTCCTTGTTTCTCTGCATGCCCCCCCCCACATGCACACAGTGCTGCTGTAGATTATTTCCTCACTATCTAAGGGACCAAGAGTGCAGTAATATAATAGGTGAGTCCACACAGTGGTTAGCTGCTAAATTATAAAACTCCCCCACCCCCGACTCACACTTACTGTCTATACAATCTGTGAGTGCTGTGTGCAAAATCTCCAGTATTTTTATATGTGATGCTGCTCCTTGCTGTCTCCTGTGTAAAAAGAGAAATCTATTACACGCAGGAGACAGGGAGAGCAGTGTGAAGCTGCATCAGTCAGACTCTGAAGTTAGGGGTTCTAGGTCACGGATCTATTACTTTTTGCACTTAGGACTCAGAGCAGAGCAAGTGCAGTGTGACGCGACTCCACCTCTTTGCCTTTACAAAGCCAAAGGCATCATGGGAAATGCAGGCTGCATTAGGGGAACCATATCAGAGGGATAGAAGGAACAAGGATGGCAGACAACCCATAAAATGGCACATTAACTAAAACAGGTATACACAAAACATACACAAGAGCCTCTACATTATTCTTTAGTCTATATATAGGCAAGAAAAAAATCTGACTCAGAATTACTTCAGGAATTTTGAAGCAGATTTTGACCTGCCTGCGCTTTATTGCCACGGTTTTCACAGCGTTTTTCGGCAGCAGCCATTATAGCTAATGCAAGGACCGCAGGAAAAAACGCTACGAAAAATGCTTGGAAACTAGCGGCACAGAATTTTTTCTGCCTCGCATGGATTTCAATGGGAGGTCAGAGATGGAATTGCGGCAAGGAAGAACATGGCACTTTTTTTTTCCCCGTCAGTGGCTAAAAGCTGCCCGGGAAAAAAACGTCTCTGCCTCCCAATGAAATCGATGTGACCAGGGCCTAACAGCACCAGGACTTCAGGATTGATGAAAAATGTTGGTTTAATCACCACAAAAGCGAGCAACTTTTCGGTTCACATCTGAAACTTTCTCAAGCTTTGTGGTTTTTTTCTATGTGTTTCGATTCTTATCTAAGCAATATATTGTATACAATTTTAAACAGATGTAACATTTTTCAAAGAAATGTGACCAGGCATGTTTATTTTAAAATGTGGCAAATCAACTTAGTTATACAATATATTCTTTCTAAATCAGTTTTCTTTCAACAGAATCATATTTTACTATAGCAGAGTACCATTGTACTAATGTGTATTTTACCGTGCTGCTATGCACCATTTCTACTGAATTGAGTAAAAAGGCAAATTTGTGTTTGTAGAGAATGATAAAAATAAAAACTTTTCAGCGATGAGTTCTGAATAAACAAGAGAAGATGTAGCTAGCTCTCCAAACCGTTCCCTAGATTCACAATTCAATCAAACATGGTCAGTCGGTGGTAACTATACAATGTCTGAAGGGAGTTTAACACGTTTTCTCACAAACTTGAGCTGCTATTAGTCAAAGCGAAAAAACAACACCTGTCGAAGGATTAAAAACAAAATCCACAACATAGAAGCCTGGATCTTGACAAGAGTAAATGATTACCTGAGGACTTCATATTGTTAACGCCTGACGGTATCTGTTATCTCTCACCTGTTCTGCCTGGTTAACTTGTCCAAACTGACTGCACTAAGCCAAAGTTGTTTGTTTAGTGGACAAGAAACAGTTGAAATTGTGGATATAGGGCACGGTAATAGATGCTCCTTCATCCATAAAAATAGTACGTACAAGCATATGAAGACTTTTTCTTAATTATAGCATATACAAGATGTCCTCAAAATAATTGAACTCGGAGGCCTCGACAAAGTGTGGCACACATAGAACGGCTGTAGGCTTGTACTCCACATCTATGCTGCCTTTTCTTGCCTATTAAAGCAGATTGCTTTAACTGTATAGGGAGTGCCGTGCAATTCAAGTAATTCCCTGCCATACCACCTGTTGTTAATCAATGGAATCTTGCTGAGGATTGTGTTTTTTGCGTGGTGCTGGGACATGTGATGCTCCAAGAGCGGGCGTAGTGCCGGTCTGTTTTCCTTCTTCTCAACATTGCATTTTTAATACTACATTTCCCATGCAGTATGACCTACCAAAGCTTCCCCCACCGATAGCAGCTAATCGCTGGAGATTTCTGTACCCAGACCTTTGGCGGTTATCTACAGATGTGTCCTTTCTTACCTTTCCTCATATCTCCACATATCCGAAGACATATGGCATGAGATGACCAGCTTTGAAAAAAACGAAAAACATTATTTCATGATACTCATGTCTATGCTATATGTGTCTATGTATGGCCACCCAGTGGTCGTGACGTGACTTGCAGGCTGTCAAGGGTTCTGCTAGCATGTTGTGATATTATATTGAATTGGTTTCTAGATTGGTGTCTTTAATCAAATTCAAGTAAAGGCAAGAGTGGACACATCTGTATATGAGACGAGCCCTTTAAGATGACTAGTTAAAAATAATTTACAATCATTCACTCAATATACTATACCATGGTAATTGATAATATAACCAAACCTAAAAAAAAATAGCACTCCTGGGTTTTACATGAGTGATTATGAAATAAAGTATACACGTTTATATTTCAATGAACTGTTAGGCCTCATGCACACGACTGTAGCCGTGTGCACGACCGTGATTTTTCGGGTCGGCCAGCTGCGAACTGTCAACCGCGGGCCGCACGCAAATCGTAGGACATGCACATGGCCGCCGTCATTGTTTTCAATGAGCCCGACATGCCCGTTCTTTCTGCGGTGCGGGTTCCCGGGCCATGCACGGACCGTAAAAACTACGGTCGTGTGCATGGCCCCATAGAAATGAATGGGGCCGCAATTCTCCCGTGGATTTTCGGGGGAATTGCGGCCGCAAAAACACGTTCGTGTGAATGTGGCCTTAGAGTAGGGTCATGCTGTTGGGCTCCGTTGAATGGAGCCTTTTCGAAATTATTTTTGTAAATGATAACATGTATGCCTGATAATAGCAGCGTATATCTTATGGTATCTATACACAATGTCATCCAACATAAGATAGGCACAGTCTGTGCTTTAAGACAAAGCTAGAAATAAATTTAAATCTGTTTTCCGCTAAGATTTTACGAGTAAGCGCCCTACTCGACATGCACACCTCATTGTGTTGCTCTCATTTTGTACACAGTGCAAGTAGTACAAGTGAATATTTAGTTTTACCTGTGATTCTCTCTATATCTATGTTTACAGGAGAGCGAAACTAGGATCAGACAAGTTATAGTTTTTATGTGTAGATATTATATGTGTGTAAATTTGTTTTGTTTTTATTTATTTTTTTATTTAAATGAAACACTATCCTAGAACATCAAGGGGTAAACACCGAGGTTCTTCATAGGAATAAGTTCCTAATAATACTTCTGTTTTTACTTGCGGTCCTTTGTGAACCTCTCCTAACACTTTGACGTAGGTGAAGACAATGACTTTACTAGTACGTGTTTGATTATGGGTGAAATTACAGTATAATAGAACTTTAACAAGAATAACAGACACGTTCGTTCTGTTCCGTATAAGGATCGGACGTTAATCATCTGGATGTACGGATGCCATGCTTGTTTTCTTTTTAAATGCATTCTCCTTTTGTCCTTGTCTTACTGACCAGGCAGGAAGAGCAGATTTGCACAAATATCCCTTGTCAGATACTTTGCTACGGGACATACATCATCCTTTCCAGCTCATCCCCGATTAAATGTACTGGCTAGCAGCAATTACCTCTTCCCCAGAGCCTGACCCACTGGTAAACAGAATAGACATAGCCTGACTTCGACATTCCCCGCACTTGAGCACTTAATAGATATTTTTTTGTTTGGTCCCACTATGTGCGAAGGGCTTATTCATCAAAAATATAAAAATATAAATAATCACTATTGGCTAAAAAGAAATGTCTGTGCATTTGCAATTGATGTATCTGAAAACGTAGTTCTTGATTATGTTCTCCCATTTACCCCTATTACTTGGATCAGTTGTTCAAAGCTGTTAACGATCCATCTGGATCAATGTCTATGCTTGTAGATATAATTTACTGCATTGTTAGATTAGTACAGATGTTTTTATAGATGGCTATGCTCCATTTCACTGGCTGCCTTTCCGCATCACATTTCTGGATCTAGGCACAAATGAAACAAATATAATTATGAAGGTTTTTATGTGACGCTCAGCTGCAATCAGCCACCAATTAATATTTTTAGCACAAGCTCTTATGCATATAAAGAACATTATAATTAGAACTGCGAATGTAATCTTATTTCCAGAATGCCAGCGCTCTCATGGTCATACATGAAAGAAAACTGCCAATTTCCGATTTGTACATAATGGGAAGTTGATCAAACCAGAAACGGTGGCTTTACTTTTATCAGTGAGAGAACCGAGAAGTTACAGTTCAGATTATAGAACATTGCATTTAATGGGTTCTCTGGGGCAAGCTTGATAACGTTTATTAAACAAAGTATATAACATGCTGATACTTTGTAATGTATCGCTTTATCCCATTCAGTCCCCATGTTTGCCTATATAGACCTTGTCTATATACAAACACACATGGATCTATGTGTATATATATCCCCCCCCCCCCCATCTGTGGTCCAGGGATAGAATTAGACAAACAGACAATATATTACACATCACACTGTGGTGAACATATCGGTTTTGATTTATGCCAGCTTGCTTTGGTGATATGCATTCTGGTACGTTTAATCTTCACACTGTACAATAATCTGATATAGGAAAAACTAACTCCCCCACTGTGTTATAAGAGCTCAGCTGAGCTGTTTGGCCCCATGCACCCGAACGTGCTTTTGCGGCCGCAATTCCCCCGAGAATTGCGGCCCCATTCATTCCTATGGGGCCATGCACACGACCGTGGTTTCCACGCTCCGTGCATGGCCGAGGAGCCCGGACAGCAGAAAGAACAGGCATGTCTTATTACGGCCGTGTTCTGCGGTCCAGGCTCATAGGAAATAATGGACGCGGCCGTGTGCACGGCCCGCGATTTGCGTGCAGCTCGCGGGTGACGCTCTGCTGCCGGCCGACCCGAAAATCACGGCCGTTCACATGGCTACGGTCGTATGCATGAGGCCTTAGAGGTGTGTCTTTCAACAAGCTTATTGACTGTATCCAGTGATAACCAGCAGAATTGTGAGTGCAGCTCTGGACTATAATACAGGATGTAACTCAGTATCAGTGAAGGTAAATAATGCAATATATATACACATATATATATATACATATACACACACACACACACACACACAAAACTGCTCAACTTTTTATGTAGACTATATATGTAAACAGTAAAATGGAGTTCAAAGGTGAACATACATTTTGATATTATAGTTTGGCGAGAGAATGTGCTGCAAGTGAAATTATTTTGGAAGTAAAAACTGTTACCAGAGTCAGAACTTAAAGTATACCTTCAGTTATAATAGAAAAACGATATGGGGGAATTCACACGTGGAAGATTTTGTTGCAGAAATTTCTGACTGAAAATCAGTTCCATTGATCTGAATAGAGTTGCTATACAGCCAGTGTATGGATTTCTGCAAGTTCTATACAGATAAATGTAACGGATTTTCAGTCGCAGAAATTTCTGCTACAGATTATGCCGCTCATGAATCCACCCTCATAACGCAGGGGTTTGCAATATTAAAGTTTTTCTAAATCATTGTATTAGGGTAGATTACTGTTAAACTGCAGCACAGAAAAGCCACAGTCTCCTTCACGGAACATGGTAGCCTAGGCTGTAACAGGACCTCCTACATACCAAGTGGCATTTATAATACTTGTGTCTTCTTATGTAGGATAGGGGCCTTTGGGCCCCCTCAAGCACCATGGCCCAAATGCAACTGATGCCTCTGACAGAAAAAAAAACAACCTATATAGTATATGGACTCTAGGATTAAGATGTATTGTGTTTTCGGCTTTACTTTACTCTAGATTCAAATGAGTAAGCATTGAAAAAGCTTGTGGAGAACACTATGGAAAATAAGTACTATAGCATTATAAATAATATTCATGTTACAAAAGCAAATCCCAGATTAGATGAATTTATATATATATATATATATATATATATATATATATATATATATACACACACACCATATTTTTCAGACTATAAGACGCACCGGACTAAAAAAACGCACCCAGGTTGTGGTTTTAGACAACAGAAAATTTTATATTTTACTTCTTCAACAAAGAAAAAACTATTGGTTAAAAAAAATAATTTGTTGACTTTCACCACATTCTGACAGAAATAACTTTTATTTTTCTATCGTTTGAGCGGTGTGAGGGCTTCGTTTTTGCAGGACGAGCTGTAGTTTTTATTGGCACCATTTTTTTGGTACATATGATTTTTTTATCACTTTTTAGCGCTATGGTGACCAAAAGACAATGATTCTGGGGTTTTACATTTTTTTTTTTTACGCCGTTCACTGTGTGAGTAAAATAATGCTATATTGTAATAGTTTCAGACTTTTAAGGATGCAGCGATACCAATTTTTTTATTTTTACATTGTGCTTGGGGGAAAATGGGAAAAGGTTTTTTTTTAACTTAGATAAATTTTCAGGAGTGTAAAAAAAATGGGTCACTTTTTTTTTTTTTAACACATTTTATTACTTCCCCCTAGGGGACTTGAACCAGCAATCATTAGATCACTGATACAATACACGGATGGGTTACGGAAACAGCGTAACTCGCTGAGCTATGCTGTTTCCATAACTCCCATAGTAGTGAATGGCAGTTACTGAAGCAGCGTAGCATGCTACACAGTTTCCGTAACTACTATTCAGTTATATTGGAGTTACAGAAACTGTGTAGCTCAGCGAGTTACGCTGTTTCCGTAACTCGACCGTGTAACCAGGATGTGGCCGGAAGACAGCGGAGCCGGGTAAGATAGAACGGGGCCCAGTTCTAGAGATAGATGCGGGTTCCAGAGGTGGGACCCACATCTATCTGCCATTTATGACATCCTGTGGATATGTAATAAATGTCCTTCATGGAAAAACCACTATAAATGCCACGGTCGCTATTGACCGCGGCATTTAACTAGTTTGCTGTTCCTGGCCGTTAGAGCAGCGTATCAGAAGCTGACACCTGCAGTGTATGGAGCGGGCTCAGCGCATGAGCCTGCTCCATACAGCATCCCCTCCCCGCTACATGACGTGCCAGCACATCATGGGTTGGGAAGGGGTTAAGTAAGGAGCGGTCAGGGGGCCCGGCGCTGCCGGGTCCCTTGACTGTCGACTATAAGACGCAGGGACTTTTTAGCAAGATTTATTCTTGCTAATAACTGCGTCTTATAGTCAGAAAAATACGGTATTTATTTATATTTAGAGAAATAAAAAATGTAAGCACGCCTGGCTCACAAACAGGTCCTTTAAACCTTATATTGTAGATGTTTATCTATGTTTTACCAGTGCAATGTTATCTATATAAAAGTCGCCAGGATACGTCATTGCTTCATGAATGTGGGGCATCTGGGATCCCTGACGATCACCTAAATGAAGGAGAAGAGGGACCTTCGGCTTTTTTCCTGCTCAGCAACAAAATCGTCCTCCCAGTGTACAGGAAACTGGGCTTTGTTGTAGTTCCCTGCACAATGGGTGGCTGGAAGTTCAGCTGTGCAGGATAAATCTGAAGAAAATGCAGCACTTATCTAGCACTGTAGCTCCTTTATTCTCAGGATCAAGTTGGTCTCTGAAGTCAGACCCTCACAATCAGTGATACCATCACTTCTTTTGGTGACAAAACCCCTTCCCGCCCACACCACCTAAATTAATAGGCTAATGGACAGGTCCCTGTGCCAGAAGCTTATTAATTTACGTACTGTCTTGATGGCACTGCGCGCCTTCATGCAGTGCCATCGGCAGGATCGGGCTTTCACACTGACTAAAGACATTAACACGTTTTGCATGGACATAAGGTGCTCAGGACTTAATACACTCCTGCCAGGCAGAATGTACATAACACCAAACTTAAAATAATTACCCACGGCCACCTATCTACATTTGCACCTTTATTAATATCTGTACTTGGATTATTATTACCCATGTACAGATGATGTGTCTAAAGCAAAGGGAAAAGATCAATTTAAAGTTAAAATATGGTCTTTGTTGTCGGCGCTATAGTGACACAGATTTGACATCGCAGGAGAATATGCAGGAAAATTAGAAGATTCATTTTTGGGGTAAATATTATTCATTGGAAAAAAACTTACTTAAAACAGAGCATGAAAAATGAGGAATAACTGTATTTTTTTCTGTTTCTGACCATTTTCCCTTAACAAAAATAACCTACAAAATAAATGGATATCGACTTCAATTTCAAAATCATAATAAAAACGTATGTGTTTTGCAAAAAGTTGGGGTAGACTATGAAACCGTAAAAAAAAACAAATCCCTTTTAAAATGCTCTATTCCAAAAGGTAAACATTTGCTCTGCCCATTAAAGAATAAACCATGGATTTAAATACATACATACACTACTAAATAAAGCAATTATCCTGACTTTAGTAAGAAAAAAAAATAAATTATATATATGCTATACCTACATGACAGAATGCAGGCTAGTTCCATAATGCTGCAGAGAAAGGTGGTGTTTCACTAAAGTAAAATAAAACAGCAGCTTATAGCGGTCATAATGATGCCATTATAGTATGATATTCCATATAGCTTATAGCTGTCATAATGACATTATAGTAGGATATTCCATATAGCTTATAGCAGTCATAATGATATTATAGTATGATATTCCATATAGCTTATAGCTGTCATAATGATGCCATTATAGTATGATATTCCATATAGCTTATAGCGGTCATAATGATATTATAGTATGATATTCCATATAGCTTATAGCAGTCATAATGACATTATAGTATGATATTCCATATAGCGGTCATAATGATGACATTATAGTAGGATATTCCATATAGCTTATAGCTGTCATAATGATATTATAGTATGATATTCCATATAGCTTATAGCTGTCATAATGATGCCATTATAGTATGATATTCCATATAGCTTATAGCGGTCATAATGATGCCATTATAGTATGATATTCCATATAGCTTATAGCAGTCATAATGATGACATTATAGTAGGATATTCCATATAGCTTATAGCAGTCATAATGATGACATTATAGTATGATATTCCATATAGCTTATAGCTGTCATAATGACATTATAGTATGATATTCCATATAGCTTATAGCGGTCATAATGATGACATTATAGTATGATATTCCATATAGCTTATAGCTGTCATAATGATATTATAGTATGATATTCCATATAGCTTATAGCAGTCATAATGACATTATAGTATGATATTCCATATAGTGGTCATAATGATGACATTATAGTAGGATATTCCATATAGCTTATAGCAGTCATAATGATATTATAGTATGATATTCCATATAGCTTATAGCGGTCATAATGATGACATTATAGTATGATATTCCATATAGCTTATAGCGGTCATAATGATGACATTATAGTATGATATTCCATATAGCTTATAGCGGTCATAATGATGACATTATAGTATGATATTCCATATAGCTTATAGCAGTCATAATGATGACATTATAGTATGATATTCCATATAGTTTATAGCTGTCATAATGATGACATTATAGTAGGATATTCCATATAGCTTATAGCAGTCATAATGACATTATAGTATGATATTCCATATAGCTTATAGCAGTCATAATGACATTATAGTATGATATTCCATATAGCTTATAGCAGTCATAATGACATTATAGTATGATATTCCATATAGCTTATAGCTGTCATAATGATGCCATTATAGTATGATATTCCATATAGCTTATAGCTGTCATAATGACATTATAGTATGATATTCCATATAGCTTATAGCGGTCATAATGATGCCATTATAGTATGATATTCCATATAGCTTATAGCGGTCATAATGATGCCATTATAGTATGATATTCCATATAGCTTATAGCTGTCATAATGACATTATAGTATGATATTCCATATAGCTTATAGCAGTCATAATGACATTATAGTATGATATTCCATATAGCTTATAGCTGTCATAATGACATTATAGTATGATATTCCATATAGCTTATAGCGGTCATAATGATGCCATTATAGTATGATATTCCATATAGCTTATAGCAGTCATAATGATGACATTATAGTATGATATTCCATATAGCTTATAGCAGTCATAATGATGACATTATAGTATGATATTCCATATAGCTTATAGCAGTCATAATGACATTATAGTATGATATTCCATATAGCTTATAGCAGTCATAATGACATTATAGTATGATATTCCATATAGCTTATAGCAGTCATAATGACATTATAGTATGATATTCCATATAGCTTATAGCTGTCATAATGACATTATAGTATGATATTCCATATAGCTTATAGCGGTCATAATGATGCCATTATAGTATGATATTCCATATAGCTTATAGCTGTCATAATGACATTATAGTATGATATTCCATATAGCTTATAGCTGTCATAATGATGCCATTATAGTAGGATATTCCATATAGCTTATAGCAGTCATAATGATATTATAGTATGATATTCCATATAGCTTATAGCAGTCATAATGATGACATTATAGTATGATATTCCATATAGCTTATAGCTGTCATAATGACATTATAGTATGATATTCCATATAGCTTATAGCTGTCATAATGATGCCATTATAGTAGGATATTCCATATAGCTTATAGCAGTCATAATGATATTATAGTATGATATTCCATATAGCTTATAGCAGTCATAATGATGACATTATAGTATGATATTCCATATAGCTTATAGCTGTCATAATGACATTATAGTATGATATTCCATATAGCTTATAGCAGTCATAATGATGACATTATAGTATGATATTCCATATAGCTTATAGCTGTCATAATGATGCCATTATAGTATGATATTCCATATAGCTTATAGCTGTCATAATGACATTATAGTATGATATTCCATATAGCTTATAGCGGTCATAATGATGCCATTATAGTATGATATTCCATATAGCTTATAGCGGTCATAATGATGCCATTATAGTATGATATTCCATATAGCTTATAGCTGTCATAATGACATTATAGTATGATATTCCATATAGCTTATAGCTGTCATAATGACATTATAGTATGATATTCCATATAGCTTATAGCGGTCATAATGATGCCATTATAGTATGATATTCCATATAGCTTATAGCAGTCATAATGACATTATAGTATGATATTCCATATAGCTTATAGCTGTCATAATGACATTATAGTATGATATTCCATATAGCTTATAGCTGTCATAATGATGCCATTATAGTAGGACATTCCATATAGCTTATAGCGGTCATAATGATGACATTATAGTATGATATTCCATATAGCTTATAGCGGTTATAATGATGACATTATAGTATGATATTCCATATAGCTTATAGCTGTCATAATGATATTATAGTATGATATTCCATATAGCTTATAGCAGTCATAATGATGACATTATAGTATGATATTCCATATAGCTTATAGCAGTCATAATGACATTATAGTATGATATTCCATATAGCTTATAGCAGTCATAATGACATTATAGTATGATATTCCATATAGCTTATAGCAGTCATAATGATATTATAGTATGATATTCCATATAGCTTATAGCGGTCATAATGATGACATTATAGTATGATATTCCATATAGCTTATAGCAGTCATAATGACATTATAGTATGATATTCCATATAGCTTATAGCAGTCATAATGATATTATAGTATGATATTCCATATAGCTTATAGCAGTCATAATGACATTATAGTATGATATTCCATATAGCTTATAGCAGTCATAATGATATTATAGTATGATATTCCATATAGCTTATAGCGGTCATAATGATGACATTATAGTATGATATTCCATATAGCTTATAGCAGTCATAATGACATTATAGTATGATATTCCATATAGCTTATAGCAGTCATAATGATGACATTATAGTATGATATTCCATATAGCTTATAGCTGTCATAATGATGCCATTATAGTATGATATTCCATATAGCTTATAGCTGTCATAATGACATTATAGTATGATATTCCATATAGCTTATAGCGGTCATAATGATGCCATTATAGTATGATATTCCATATAGCTTATAGCTGTCATAATGACATTATAGTATGATATTCCATATAGCTTATAGCTGTCATAATGATATTATAGTATGATATTCCATATAGTACTAGTTTACAGTGGAAGGAAGTCGTTTTTCAGGCATCTGGCAGCAGATAAAAAAGCTCATATTGTTCCCCAAAATATTAGAAAAAGACAGACTTTCTTCACCTCCTATAATTCTGTCCCAGCACTGCCAAGCAATTGAAACGGATTTATATGTTGTCCCTGAAACCACAATTCTTTTAGCTTATAATGTCGCCTTGTGAAATGTATGAGCCAGTATTAAGGTCTATGAATCTCCGAAACAGTTGTAAAGTACATCAAACCATTTATGGTCTTAAATTTAGTAAACAAATCAGAAATGAATTTAGCGAGTATAAACATAAAAACGTTCTAAAACATCTAGCTGACACAATGAACCACTAGACCTAGGATTGAAAAAAAAAAAACCTCTATAGGTGTACTATTTTCTAACCACCGGATCTCTATGATATTAGGGGGATCTACTATTGTCGCGCATGATTCAGTAGATGGAAGACTGGAATGCAGATGATGTCAGGACAATGGTGGCAGAGGCACAATTATGTATACATAGAATTTTCAAAGCTGAAATTTTAGTAGGGGGGACTGGAATGACACTTTGGGGGAGATTATTTGTCTCAAGTCACCGGAAATTGGTTCAAATTTACAACATATCACTGAAAAAAAAGCTTTTTCAGTGATATGGTGCACCAGTCTCCCACCTCAGTGCATCGTGCACCAGATTGAGCAGCAAAGAACAAGCCACGGTAATGAATCTGCCATCAGCTAAAAACAACACCTGTAGAAGTAAAAAAGTGAAGAAAATCTTTGACAAATGAGTTGAACTTGATGCAATTCTAAAATCCTACACACTTTCTAAAACATTTCAATATGGTGCTCCACCTGAATGCCTACTTTTTAAAGTATTTACGCAATATCTATGACTATTTGCCAAAAATTATATTATTTGTTAATTTTATTGAAATGTTACTTACCAGCTTGACCAGTTGTAATAGTGACTGCAGCAAACAGTCTTTGTGAACGGCTCAGGTCGGAAACCCCATTAACCGCTTCAACTTCAAAAGTGTAGTTGGCATGTGCAAGAAGGTCCACAACAGTAATATATGTATCTGTTAATCCACTTTGCTGAGGCACATATCCCACATTATTCCCACAGGGTACACATTCCCCCAGCTCCCAGCTGCATCTTTTGCAAATAACTCGATAGGTGACATCATTCCTTCCACCATTATCCGCTGGAGGACTCCATTCCAGGCTCACTGTTGTCTGGTTGATGTTATAAATGAGATTCTGTGGAGCTGAAGGTGGTCCTTTAAAAAGAAAATGCCAATCACTAAACAAGGTAGAATTATTATTGTAATCTTTATTTATGAATAATATGTCACTTTGCATGCCAATATAAATATATCCACGCTCAGAAAAACGCTGGTAAAAACACTTTATGCAATCAATTTTTTATGGTGTGAACCAAAAATCAGCTTTACGAGGATGTATTTACTGAGACTTTAAAATCTAGCTTTTATGTACTTAGGTGCATTTTTTATTTATTTACTTATTTTTATAACGAATACAAGGAGTGGAACCTAAGGCTAAGTTCACATTAGCGTTAGTATAGGTTTACCTCTCTTCCGTCAGAGGAAGAGAAGATCGAAACATTACACGGAAAGCAACGTGTGTCTCTGTCCGCTAGGTTTCCATTTTTTTTCACAGAAACAAAATTCTGCAGACTGCACTTTTGATCCATCAATAAAAAAATGGAAACTTAGCGAACGGAGACAAACGGAAAGCAACTGAAACAAAAGAATTACCATTGAAATCAATGATAATTCTAACGGAACCGCTGCTTTTCTTTTAATCTTTCGATTCTCCCTTCCTCTGATGGGAGATAGGTAAATGTATACTAACGCTGTGGTAGTTACAGCAGAGCAAAGCGTAATCTCGTTGTAACCTGTAATTTACCGCGTAATCTCGCGAGATTACGCTTCCTCTGCTGTAACTACCGCAGACAGAGTAACGAAGTGCAGAGATTGTGAATAGACATCCCGTGGAATGTCTATTCACTGTCTAAACACTTCAGTATCATTAATGTGTTAGTATAAGACAGCACATAGCAATCTAAAAGGATCCCTATGCGCTGCCTAAATGAATGGAGAGGAGTGCATGATGCTGATTGGTCAGCGTCATACACTCCTCTGTACAACGTCCACGTGGTCGAAAGTAAAAACACGCCCAATTGGGCATTAAGACACTCATTAGCATAAATCTAAAATCGCTAATAAAGTGGTGAAAACAGATCGTTTTATTAAATAAAAAGCACTGCTGTCACCTACATTATAGCGCCGATCTCCTTATGTAGGACATAGGGCACTTATAATGTGGTGACAGAGTCTCTTTAAGTGCTATCTGAAGGGTAATTGAAAGACTAGTTTATAGCCATGGTCTGGACACGGTCTCAGGAAACATCATTGCTTGTGAAAAGTAAAGACCAATGTTTTGTACTGCAAGAAGAACTGAAGCAATGGCATGTGGAAGTCAGGCTTTGCTTAGATCTAGTACTTTTGATGTGAACGCCTTAGAGATTAATTCTAATGGGGAAAAACTTTTCAGGTAAAAGAAAACTCATGACAGCCTTTTCATTTACTATTGTACCTTTTTTTCCTAGTTATAACCTTCAGATGAAGTTAAAACCTGTTCACTATAATAGAGAAATCCCTTTATTTCATTTCCATAATAATTTAATTTCAATCCATTTTTTTTTATAAATATAATACCCCACACAATTTATTTTTTTCAGTTGTTGCAATAGACTGATCTACCTGAAAATATATTGATGGCACTATAGTCATTTGTATGAAAATTGATATAACTTGGGAAAAAAATATGCCTACTGATCTCAAATAGTAGAAATATGTTTATGGAGATAAGGCCCCACCAATGGCGACGTTTCTAAAAATTTATATTAAAAATATATTTTGTGTAATAAAAGAGGAACCATGACTACAGTTACTGATCCAAATCCAAACTTCGGAGAATATCTCCTCTTTTTATCTACAAAATTAAATATTTTACAATCTGTGCCAGTCAAATTATTCAATAAGGGCAATGAAATCATTTAATCAAATGCTCACAAGCAGTTGAATTTACAACATGAAAAATAAAGTTAAAAAATATAGGGTTTTTGAAGACAAATTCAGCAAAATAAGTTGATGAGTCAAATAAGTATCAATTCAGTGAAATACAGATATAATACAAAAAATTAGTTTAATAAAAAAAAATGTCTACATATGCCCATACAGTCTCATACTCAATTTACATTCTGTAATTCCCAGTGGTACCAATTTAAAAGCTCCAAAATATAAGAGTTCCATAAGAGTGGGGTCAGTGTCTAGAACCCCTTAAAAGTGCTGGTCTCAGGACAACCCCTGTACATATGCCCTATTAGGGACCACTCAGGACCCCTCTATGTGCCAAAACGGAGAGCCACTCAACTCTGTTGCAAGTATGCAGAACTGCTGCCAGCGCTATAGGATTCTATAGACCTAACGGCCATTCTCCATACAGGAGCCATAGAGATGGGTGTAACGTCTGTAGTCGCTGACCACGAACTTCTTCCATCTGGTCGATGCCCTTCTCTCCAGAGATGTCTGCAATGTGGCCGTCCTGTTCCACAGTGACCACAAGGGTGCACTCGCGTGCTCAGTCCAGCCTTGGAGCCAGAACGCACACAGGTCGGAGATTGAGATGATTGCTTATAGAGCACCCAGGACTATAAGAAGGGCTCTGCCCCTTCCTGCCTTGCCTGGGCCTTGTTGTCGTTATCCTAGTATGTCTATGCAAATGGTCTCCTAAGTGTTTTCCAGTTCCCAGTGTTCCCTGTTTCTGCTACCTGTATCCCGTGCTATCCTGGTCAAGTGCCGTGTTGAGCTGAAGTCGTGCTGTGCTGTGTTCCACGCTACAACACGCCTGGCGCCTGCCTGCTGCCTAGTCCCAGCCGAACCTTTGCTGCTACTGTCTGAACTACCACAGATACACTATACGAACTATAGACTGTGACCTGTGTCCTCTTGGCCAGCTGCCATACCATCAAGGCGGTATGGCCCAGTGGGCCCACATACCCAACGTGACTATGGGCAGGACGCTCTGTCTCCTACTGAAGAGATATGAGCAGCTGGCAGCACAGACTTTACACAGTCCGTGCTGCTGCTAAATCAAATGAGTAATACAAGTGAATTATAAAAACGATTATTGTGCACACTCCTGCACTATAATAGATTTTCATTGAAAGTGGAGGTACACTTTAATAAATACAATAGAGCATATTTTGCATAATGTTCAAGTACATATTATTAAACAATCTCTGTCATTGTTAAAAGAGCAATGCTGCTTTTGAATAACAAAATTCTTGTGATAACAGTAATTGCCTGACTGAATACGAAGGAGAAAATATTTTGCATAATTTGCTGCCTCTATGGGGCAGCTATGCCTACATCATTGATACATGCACAAATCCTGTATGGCTATAAATGGAGTCCCTACAGACTATTGCAGAGCTGTAGACACTGTGCGTGCTGCGGTATGTTGCCTCTATGGAGACCCTATGTTTTCCATATAAATTATGCTTCCAGGCGAGAATACCTCTGTGTTACAGCATGCAAAGTAGAAAAAAACCGGCTATGGGCTCCCCATATTATGGATCAGTGTGTAGGATGCCTTAGATGCACTGCTGTTGATACAATTTGTAAGCAAATATCCAGATTATTGGCACATTGTAAATCCTGGAAAACTCCTTTAATTGTTGCAGCTGCAAAATGCAGGGCGCCACCAGACAAGAGCACTAGGCAAATTTCAGTTGAACCAAAGAAGGACATTGCATGAAAAAGGGGGCAAGTGTTAAAAAGATATGTGGGATAAGGCAAGAAATGGAAGGTTACAGCCATTGGAAAGAATGGGCAAGTTCTTGTGAAAAAAAAAATGTGGATCAATGACAAAATATTGTGTGCACGTTGACAATAGAGGGAATGGGACAATACTATGGTTGGATGAGCCCAAGTTTCTGATGTTTAACATTAAGAATACCGTATATATTATAACATCCTAAGAGCCAAGATTGTAATCTTTACTACATGTCACCAATTTTGGAGCCCAGTGATAGCTATAGAATGGTCTATGGTTGCCTCTACAGTTCATTGACCTCAAAACCGATGCAGGAAAGGTGCTACTCTGTACTAGTTATCATGGACAGACTTATCAATGGATAATGACCTGAAGCTATGATGGTAACAAAATGCGTAGATATTAATCAAAGGGAAAACATTTTTTCTGCCAAATCGCTTATTTATTCTAAATACAACTGAACATTTTTTGATAAATTGGGCATCGTGTTGAATGTGGTAACCCCTCAAAAAATGTTCAATGGATCATTATTGGCCCACCTTTCAACCAAAAATACTGTTATTTGGTAATCAACAATATACAAAAGGTCTTCACTGTGTACACACATATATTTTGCTTAAAACTGAACTTTCCTAGCTTCCTCCGTTTCCATGTCAATGTGGCAGCTTTCATTAGTTAATATTAAGCAGAAATGAAGACTTGCCATTTTTAGATATGGGATGTCAAATTATGTATGACAAGTTTCCGGTTGATTAAGCAATGTCATTTAAATGATGAACTCACTTGTACACGCGATATATGATGGATCAGAATAGGCTCTGTAATAACCATCCTCACAGTCACAACGAGATGAGCCTTCCTTGTCAGAGAAGCTGTGTGCTGGGCATCGGGAGCACTGCAAGTCTTGTGATGAAGATTTATAGAAGCCACGACCACAAGCTACGAAAAGAGGGAAAAAGAGAAAATGTTCATGTTTACATCTTGAAGTTATTTTTTTAAATGCCTTTGTAAAGTTTTTTCCTAAGTGTTTCCTAAGTCCGTTTCAAGACGTTATGGCCCAAATCAATGTGTAATTAGGAGGTCAGAACACGCAATAATTAAACGTTTTTAAAATCGACATCCTATTAAAAATATACCAGGAATATCTCCCCGAGTCCCTATAACTGCAGGAAGGATTCAAAGGCCCTCAGGTTTTCCCTCTTCTTCCGATTAGAGACTAGCCTGCGTGATGAAGCAACTATTTATGCAGACATATTAACGTAGGTAGGTAGGAGCGGGAGAGGTTTGCAGACAAGCTAACGGTGATCCCGGCGTTAGAGTAGGAAGGTTCTGTGGTCAGCAGCATTTGGAGACTGCACAGAACAGTCCCTGGCATCTGAGAGCTTCAGGTACAGAATGGTAGGATTGCGTTACCATTAAGAATTTGACTGACGGCTAGAGTGGTTTTAAAATTCATTAAATGGGTTGTCTCAAGATTCAATTTGTCCCAAAAACGTTGATATTGAATTACCGGTTTGTTTTTTTAAGTGGAAAAAAAAAAATCCCTTTTTTTTTTGTGTCATTTGAATTTTGTATCCCCCTTTGCACCGTGGTCAAACCATGCAATTATAATAGCCTTCTTCCTTCAACTTACAAAAGCCCATTTGTCAGCTTTATCTGAACTTGTAGATATAGTCCCCCTAATCACATACTATGACAATACTATGTAAATAAATATTTTAAAAGGAGGGGAAGCTGCATTACATTAATAGAAGATGCTTTTTCTTTAAGGCACTTTACACAGGCCAATGATCGGGCAATGTGAACGCTCGTTCCTAATAAATGCCCTGTCTAAGCAAGGCAACGATCAGAAGATGAGCAAGCAAACGCTCGTTCATCAGCTAATCTGCCCGCTTATGCGGCCAATAAAATGGTGGCTGGTCGGCAGAACATCTCCCTGTGTAAACAGGAGGATGTGCTGCCAACATGATGGAAATGTATGTGACCAAATGATCGTAGTACCGACCACTCGTCCCCATGTAAAAGAAGCAAACAAGCGCCAATTGACGAGTTGTCTTGTTGGTCGGCACTCGTTATCACAGCCCATATCGGGCCGTGTATAAGGACCTTTACTTGTCAGAAATGCCAAGGGTGGCAGAGTTGGGAGGTGGGACTGAGAATGCGTGTACAACATCATTCAGCTCAATAGGTGGATGTGCACATTACTATACAGTTTAAACAAATGTGGGCACCATCATAAAAAAGTAAAGGGAATATTTTTTTTTTTTGTAACATAAGGGAAATTACAAAAATAATCTAATTTTGTAACTGAATTTTATCACACTAACATTTAATGCTTGTACAAACCTTTTAAACTATGACATTTGTTAACGTTAATTTGTATAAAAGTTCGTAAATTAATTAATTTACTTTAATGTGTTTTTCTTGCTGCTATTACTGCAATGAATCTGTGCATAAAAAATTAATGACGTTGGAAAAACCCTTCCCTCGTGAATTCAGAAATAAAATTCTCTCTGGGCAGGCATGTGAGGGTCACAAACAGCACGGATGTCCCTGTCTCGAAACAACTATATCTGTCTAGAGAGCAAAACTAGTCTTTTCAGGAATTGGGGAGAACATGGAATAGGAAAACAGTAAGTATTGGACAGCAATTTAACAAAACGTGTTATACTCCTTTCAGTCCTAATAGCTTTGGTTGTTATTTTTCTTTTCTTATAATTATGCGATTCATAAAATAAAAATGTGTCATGCAATAGTATGTGCAAATAATGAATTTATCATATTGTACATTTTTTGTGTTTATGTAGTACTTGGAGTAGTGCCGCAGAAAATGAGCTTTACAGCATTTTTTTTTTCAAGCGGTGGTCTGTCATAAGGGGAAGCCCAAGATCAGAAATCATGTTAACCAAAGCCGAGAGATGAGGGAAGTGCCAACATCTACTCTGGACAATCACCATTAGACAAATGGGGCAGATTTACTATTACAGTTCAGCCAGAATTTTGGCGTACAGGCTGTACGCTACATTTCTTACCTGTTTTAGATACTATTTTCACCATGTTAGACAAGGCAAGTTTAGCGGGAAAAAAAGGGGCAAGGTTTAGCAGAAAGGGCGTGGCTTAAAATGCGAAACCGGGGAAAACAACCTGCCGTAAACTTAGGCAACCAAGAGGTGGTATAAGGAAATGTCTAGATCTGCCAATTTATCATACAAAACGTGCACCCGTTTGATAAATTTGGCACATTTTCTGACTGCCTTGTTTCAGCTAACACGATCTAAAACTTAGACAGTATTAGTAAATCTGCCCCATTGAGCACTTTTGTAAGGATATTTTCACATGTAGAATTCTCACCAGAAATCTGTCACAACACAAATCTGATCACATGCTGCAGAAATATGGAATAGATTTCTGCACCATGTGAATAGACCCTTATGTATTTTACAGACCTCATAGGCTTCGTTCACATCTGCGTCAGGGCTCAGTTCATGGGTTCTTTCAGAGCTTTCCGCCAGGGGAACCCATGAATGTAACCCTGACTCAAACAATTTCAATAGTGACAGATCCGGTGAAAATGGTTTCCGTTTGTCACCGTTGTGGTTTCCCTGATGGAAAGCTTTGACAGAACCCATGAACGGAGGCCTGACGAAAGATGTGAACGAAGCCTTAATAGCCAATGATTGATGGGGCTCCTAACAGAGGACCCCTGCAATTGGATTTACTCCAGGCACCCAAAAGCTGGAAAAAAGGTAATTTTATGATCACGGTGTAAATAAATTTGTAATAAATCAGTCAATATAATAGTTTGGTCTTTGATTGGATGCAGTAGAACAGTAAATATTAACTGTTTTCCCATATAAATCTAAAGTAAATGCAGATCTTGTCTGCAACCATTATAACGACGTGACATAAAATTAACAAACGTAACAAAAAAAAATCTATTGTTATAACTGCTAAAAGAAATTGCTGTTTAGTCATGTAAAAAGTATGCAGTGGAGTTGAAGAGGGAGCAGCATTGCTTTTATTATATTTTTTATTAAGATTATAACACAACAAATAATACCATGCAGTCTCCGGAGGTTTTGGTATATTCCGTTTAATTATACAAAATGAAAAACAGCAAGAAAGATGGAGTGAAAATGGTGTCCTTAAAAGGAAATATTTCCCACCCTACAACGTTCAAAGTATATTTAATTATATTTTTCTTCTTCTCAAATAGACATTTTACTTTAATATTTTCTTTGTCACCAAATCTGGTAGAATGTGAAGATCAAAAGGCAATGAAATGTGCAGCAGACAAAAGCAAAATGCTACAAGTCACAAACAGATGGACAACTACTCAGAAAGGGGATGTGTCATGAAGAGGGATCCTTTTAAAGCAGGTGTAGGAAACCTTGCTACAGGCAGAGATCTACTGCAATAAACAGAAGGTTCTTAACATTCACCATGACATAAATGTATTTTTTCCCCCACATAAAAATGCACCCCTATTTAGGCCATACACTGTACTTACACAGGGTTCTATTTTCTGATGATGATTTTGATATTTAATAAACATACAAGTTCCAATCACATTGTCTTCAAATGTTTTCTAAATTAAAAAAGGAGCAGAAACTCTAATTATGGGGGGGAAGAATGTGTCAGTCAAAATTGTAACAAACAAAAACAAAGGTTTCCTGTGGACTATGGTGATAACAATTACTGCTGCTTTAGTCCAAAACTGTGGACTGAAGCGCCATTGTTGAACTAAGGCATCAGTGATCTACTAAGGACCTGTCAAAAGATCTACCAGGAGATCGCGATTTACTGGTTGCCCACCTAAGCTTTGAAGGTTACGAAAATCTTTGACATGGAAAAATTATTATGATACAGTGGTTACCAGGAGCTAAATAAGTTTCAGGCTGCAATCTGAGTCCAGGATGCAACTGCCTTCAACAGTTGTCATCTCTCAGCACAGTTTCATCGCTGTACTGTTTTCTACTACTAGAGATACTTATACAGACCCTGCGTGATCTCTCTCTCACACACACACACACACACACACACACACACACACACACACACACACACACGCTAATGCTGCCTGTGTGTGATCGCTCCCCCTGCAGATTCTGCCATGCTTGCGCTCTCTATCTACAGTGTGATACAGTAAAGCTTGTGTGATTACTACCTGCTCACTCAGCTGCGAGTTGTCTCTTCCCGATCTATACTCTTATTTAGCTTGCTTTGCCGTGTACAACATCCTCCCTCTCCCTACTGGTATCTCTAACACAGAGAAGGGAGGGGGAAAACAGAAAAAGCCAGGAACAGTGTGCTGTAGGATTTATGGCAGAATTCGAGGCACAACCAGCTATGTACAAGAGTTACACAAACTCTACAGCAGCAAAATAAGAGAAAAAAAATTATTAAGGCTATTTAGGAAGCAAATGAACAATTAATTTATTTTTTGCAAAGGTGTCCATAGTCTTCAAGTTAGAGAATCTATAAAATTTGGTACCATCAAAGGGGTCCTGTGAAGTGTAAGAAAGTCGTAATTGACACACGGATCACATTGGCTCTAGGAAATGTTCAGCAGGTGTGATAGCACCATTCGCAGTATTTTCGTTATTGAAACCTATGTAATTCAATGGGGCCGTTCACACGGCCGTTGTTTCAACGAACCGTGTGAAGGGTCCGTTAAAAAATAGGACATGTCGTATTTTTTTGGCGCTTCATGCATCCCTCCATAGACTCTAGTCTATGGGGGATGCGTGATAACGCATTACGCAGGGGTGCAGCACGGATGCCCCTCGACCTGAAAAACGTTAGTTTTTCAAGTCTAAGGTTTCATACGCTCATGTGAATCTAGCCTTAGAGATACATGCAGAGAACACTATCTATATGTTAAAAGTGTTTTTATCATTGTTATTGTTGGACACATAGGCCATCAAGTATCATTGCGACATATGCTTTAGGTACTGTATATTTGGGTTTGTAAAATTGTGCACAATGCCTTTCCCATATTTACTAAAGTCAGTTTCTTACCCATACACTGATCAGCCATAACATTAATACCACTGACAGGTAAAGTGAACTGCCTATATAGTCTTATTATAATGGCACCTGTCAAGGGGTGAGATATATTCGACATCAACTAAATAGCCAGTTCTTAAAGTTCACATGTTGAAAGCCGAAAAAATGGGCAAGTGTAAGAATCTGAGCGACTTGACAAGGGCCAAATTGGGAAGGATAGATGTGTCAGAGTATCTCCATAAACGCATGTCTTCTGGGGTGTTTTAGGTATGCAGTGGTTAGTAGCTAGCAAAATGGGTCCAAGGAAGGCAACGGATAACAGAGTCATGGGCATACAAGGCTCTCTAAATGCACGCGGGGAGCAAAAGGCTAGCCCGTCTGGCCCGATCCCATGTATTCCAGTGGACGTTACTTTGACACATAATACCTACCTAAATAATGTTGCAGATCAACTACACCCCTTCAAGGTTACAGTATTCAAGGCAGTGGCCTCTTTCAACAGCATAATACACGTCACACTGCAAAAGTTGTTCAGAAATGGTTTGAGAAGCATTACAAAAAGTTCAAGGTGTTGACTTGGCCTTCAAATTCTCCAGAAATTAAACGGATTGAGAATCTGTGGGATGTGCTGGAAAAACAAGTCCCATGCATGAAGTCCTACCGCACAACTTACAGGACTGAGGATCTGCTGCGAACATCTTTGTGTCAAATAACACAGGACACCTTGAGAGGATTCATGGACTTGAGGCTACATGCAGGCCAGTCAAGTTCCACATGACATTCTTCAAACCATTTTTTTTAAACCCCTATTTATGCACTGGGGCTTTGTTATGCACAAACAGGAAATGGTCTTCTTCAAATGGTTACCACAAAGTTAAAAGTATACAATTCTCTTAAATAAAATGTATAGCTATATCAATAAAACGATTGTCTTATCTAAACAAATGGATCCCAAATACCCTGCACTGGATCCATCTCTATGACTTTCTACAATTTTGCAGTTGGCCTGTTATAGCTCGTAAATGTTCGAAATAACAGCACTTCGTTGACCAGGGAAGCGCTTATAAGCAGGAATTTGACAGAGCCAAGTGGAAAGTAATTAAGCACTTTATAAGACCCATCCTACTGCCATATGTAATAAGCAATACGTGTAGCTTAAATGTGTGTATGTATAATAGATAGATGATAGATAGATAGATAGTATACAGTATATAATAAATCTAGGATCAGCTTATACTAAATGAAAAGAACTCATTTGATATTACAGAATGTTACAAATGTCAAACGCATAAAGTCACTGTGTTGAAATGTCATTTATTTTTAGAATTAAAATGTAAAAAAATGCCACAAGCTTGTGGTATTTTAGATGTCAGATGTAAATTCATACGTTCAGACTAGCTGAGCTGTTGGGAGAGACACCTGGGAGACCAAGAGGCAGCGATGGAAAGGCAGTTAAAGCTTTGCATAATGCATTCTTGTTGTATTTAAGCTTTCTTTATTTCACAGGTTATCGCACTTATGCCATGCTAAGTATCAGCATTAGGAAATATCTGTGTAAACTGCAGAAACTAAACCGAATAACGTAAAGTCAGGCGTCCTCATGCATTTACAAAAGGAGATATGTTTATTTATTAGAGCTTTCATTTCATCACTTTGGAAAAAGCTAAAACCATGCCAAATGTAAAGATCCACCACACTACCGAAAGAAAAAAAAGAGAACCCGAAGCCGGGAATGGACTTTAAATAATCCAATGTCACTGCTCACAGATTAAAACAATGTTAGAACATCCTAAACACAACTAACATTAACCTTATATACAGGATATCAATTAATAAGTCCGGCTTAAAAAGTAAAGCAGAATAATACAAAGAATTCATTTAACAGCACATCAGAGTAGTAAACACGTATATCAGCATGTCCTATGACTAGGGCACGTCGTATACTAGGAAACTTCATTTACTAGATACATTATGCATATGCATAATCAATTTCTTAAATGGATAATTAAAATATAGCCATCATTAGTAAAGATTTCCCTTGAAACAACTGTCACATGAAGAAAAAGTAAACCGCCTCATCTTGTAAGTCTAAATTCTCAAAGGAAATGCTCCCAGTTTCTGAAGGATATAAATAGAAGACGTGGAAATAGGAGGGAACAGTGTCAAGATCTAGAGAAAGGAGAACAGAAATTTATACAAATCAATTCAAGGGCTTTTGAAATCCGAAAAGGACAAGTCAAATGTGTGTTTCTTTTTACTAGTTATTGACAGATGAACCTTTTTGTGTTCCTCCTTTAAAACAGTTTTATCTGTCCAAAGTATCTTTTACTTTTTTTTTACATAGTACCTTTATTTGTATCACAGTCTAAAAATATGTAAACCCAATACCTGTACACGGACATAAACACTATGGCAGCTCATTGGATAAAAAGGATACAAAATACTGTCTTACTACGGCTAGGCACACACCACTAAAGATGTAAAATACATTTGATGCGTACACTTAAAATGTTATGAGAGTTTCCACAGAAAAGTGAAAAGAATTAGGGTATGTTCACACGCAGTGTTTTGAGACGTAATTCTGGCGTTTTACGCCTGAAAAAACAGCTCCATTACGCCTACAAACATCTGCCCATTGCTTGCAATGGGTTTTACGATGTTCTTTTCCCACGAGGTGTAATTTTACGCGTCGCAGTCAAAATACGGCGCATATAAATACGCCCGCGAAAAAGAAGCGCATGTCACTTCTTGAGATGTTTTTGAAGCCGTTTTTCATTGACTCCTTTGAAAAACTGCTCCAATAACGGCCGTAAAGTACTCCGCGAAAAACACGAGTTGCTACAAAAACGTATGAAAATCAGGAGCGGTTTTCGCCTGAAAACAGCTCCGTATTTTCAGGCGTTTTTGGTCACTGTGTGTGAACATACCCTTAGATGTTTGGTATACTTTTGGACTATGTTCGGATCCACTTAGGTCTAGTTTACACAGTTTTTTTTTTGCAGGCAGAGTTTTACCTGCCTGCGCCTTTTTATCATGGTTTTCACTGTGTTTTTTTACAGCGGCCATTGTAACTAAAGCAAGGACCACGGGCAAAACACGCTGCGAAAAACACTCGGAAATGAGCTCCACAGGTTTTTTTCTGCCACTGCAGAAAAGGAAATTACATTTTATTTTCCCCCGGGCTGCTATAAGCCGCCCAGGAAAAAATAGACACCGCTGCCGCCCACTGAAATCAATGGGGGGAGTTTTCTGTGTCAAAATTCTGTGTGAACAGGGCCTTACACAGAATAGGTCCCATTTATTTCTATGGAGAGTTACTGCATACATATGGCCCACTCTATAGCTTGAAGCAAGGTTTTGGGGACCCTCAATCTTGGTACCAGTGGGGTCTCAAGGTGGAGCTCACCTATATTTTTATGACCTGTATAATAATTGTTGTCATGGATAACCCCTTTAAATCCTTTACTATTTTTCTCGACTTTTTTGGCTCTTCCACGGTTGTGGCATCCCTAAAACTTGTAATACTGTCCTTAGAATTGTCTTGTAGCACTGGACAGTCATTTCACCTCCTCTTTACGCCTCTTGCACACGACCATAGTGGTGTGCACGGCCCCGTGATTTTCGGCTCGGACGGCTGCGGAGTATCACCTGCGGGCCGGCCGAAAATTACGGGCCGTGCACATGGTCGTGTACATTCATTTCAATGAGTCTGGACTGCAAAACGCGGCTGTAATAAGACATGTCCTATCTTTTTGCGGTCCAGGCTCCCGGGCAATGCATGGACCGTGGAAACCACGGTCGTGTGCGTGGGCCGATAGAAGTGAATGGGACCGCAATTCACACGCAGATTTGCAGATGAATTGCGGCTGCAAAAACACATTTGTGTGCATGAGGCCTTATTCCTGTACCAAAAGCTGGATTTGGATGTCTCCTCAAGGACATCATTGCTCTGTGAAAACTCTAGCCATTAGACCAAAAAGCCATGCTGCTGTACGAGTTCAATGAATTATCTTTTCAATTTTCTTAAGATGTATCAAAGCAATAATAATGTATTGGGGAAGTGATTCAGAGGAAAAAAGTCTGTCTTGTTCCCTAGACAACTCTAAGAACAATTGATGCTACAGCCACTAGAGAGTCTAAAAAGTGCAGAAAATCTGGAAAAGGTCGTTTTTTCTCTTTTTTCTGTGGTCTACTGACTGAACTCATTTAACAACTCACACGGAGCAGATTATCAATCTGCACTATTAAATTTGATGCGTAACCTCAATAACCTCTATTATACAGCGTAAAGTGGTTCATAATGTACTTTACTCACTTGTAGTACCACTTTTTACCACAACTAGAGGCACCCAATTTCTATGGGAAACAATGCAACAGTGCCCCCCCCCCCCCAGATCAAGCTAATAAATCAAACTGCTGATCTTTGCAATACAGTAAAATTGGTGGAAAGCATCCACCAGAATAGACATACACCACCCTTCTTTACTATGTAGATCATCTCTATGGCATCTTACAGAATTGTGTATTATAAGTGTTGGTTAGGGGACACAAATCAAAGAGTTGTTATAAATGGTACTTACTCAAAATGTGCTGAAGTTATCAGGATCGGTGTTAGGCCCAATTATTTTTAATCTCTTTATTAATGACCTCGTGGATGGGATTGATATTAAGGTGTCAGTTTTTGTTGACAATACAAATCTTTGTAGGATACTTAAAACTCAGCTTGGCTATAAAATATTACAGAAAAACCTAGATAAGCTGGCAGCATGGGCAAAAACATGGCAGATAAAATTTAATGTTGATAAATGTAAATTAATGCACCTAGGACGCATTAATAGTGGTTACGTCTATGGCCGCGGCCCGTCGTTCTGACTTACCCTCCGACGGCCGCGGCCATGGACACGTGAGTTCTCTGCGGCGTCTCCCTCCTGCGAGACGCCGGCACTCACTTCTTGGGCCAGTGCGCGCACAATTGCAGGAAGTCTGCAATCAGTCCAGAATGCTGCTGGACTATAAAAAGGGCTCTGCCCTCTTGATCATTGTCTGAGCGTTGTTGTGTACCTAAAGATTGTCTTGCAAATGTTCTCCTAGTGTTTTCCAGTTCCCAGTGTTACCCATTCCTGCTGCCTGTACCCTGTATCCCGTGCTACCATGCCTCTGTGCCGTCTAAAGTTGAAGTCAAGTTGTGTCTTTACCGCTGCATCTATTGTGTAACACCCCGCCGGGTGTCCGTCTACTGCCGGAGCCTTATCTTCAGCCTGAATCACTGCTACGGTCTACATTGCCTCAGGTACCCTTTCTGGACTATAGACTTTGTACTGTACCTGTTTGACCAGCTGCTATACCGCTACACCAGTGGGTCCACACCCCGAACCGTGACAATACATATACATTAAATGGAATAAAACTGGGGATAACAGAACAAGAGAAGGACGTGGGTATTTTGGTTACAAATGGATTAATTTTTACTGACAAACGACATTGAGGGTTATAATTAAGCAATGAATGACGGGTAACTGATTGAGAAAGGTTGGACTTGATGGACCTTTTGTCAACCTATGTAACTATGTTAATTGTTAAAAAAGCCCTCATGGAGAAATCCCTTATTTAAATATGCAGTAATAGATCCATTTTCTTTACTTGCTACTTGAAAACAGCAGATAAGACTGATGAGGATGACAGTGACGCAATCTAGGACTTTACTCTAGGGTAGCTATACTATTTTATCCTTGACTGATGAGAAATTAACAAATGGAGATCTTTTATTAGGGACAATTACAAGCATGGGTAACAGCACATATGGCGAACCTTAACTACCAATGTCCTAGGATTCACAACGTGAGCGTTCAAATATTCCTGTCAGGTTAGTGTCTGCTATGCTATAATTCAGCACAGAACGCACAGCTTGCAGGAAGAGTACTC
Source organism: Rhinoderma darwinii (assembly GCF_050947455.1). Lineage (NCBI taxonomy): Eukaryota > Metazoa > Chordata > Amphibia > Anura > Rhinodermatidae > Rhinoderma > Rhinoderma darwinii. The sequence continues at coordinate 213,693,536 of NC_134690.1, read as the reverse complement.
CCACAGTCAGTGCTGCTGACCTCATCTGGGATGGACAGGCCCAGAATCTTTATTTTAATCATATTGACAGCTCACACTGGGAGTAATTACAACAATCAGACTTCATTCCAGACCTCCCTTTTCACATACAATGCAATTTCTCAGACTGGAAATGAACGGAAGATGATATATCACAGTTCAGAAAATGCATATCGAAATGCATGAGCAAAAGCAAAGTGCTTAAAAGCTTCCACCAGCCAGAAATCGCTTGGGATATAGTTGCAGTACAAAAAGGTACAGGGCAAAACATAAAAGAAAAAAAAAAGTATATTTTTGCTGGTTAATAGTGTCAGTGGCTATAGAAATAGGTTAATAGAAAATTAAAAAAAAAAAAAAGATATAAAAATGTTTGATTAGAATATTCTAATGGGATCAAGAGGAGAGGCTTTTTTTAGACTTGGTAATGGAAGTTGGTGTGGTCACCATGTTATTTGCACCCCCAAAGTAGCTAGAATTTAGTATAATATATTCAGTGGCTACAGTATTATTCCTATTTTAATAGCATTAGACTTTATTATGCATTTGCTCAGCAAGTTTCATATTCAGCCAACAGTAATAAACGGCACATAATAGGAATAACCCTTACGAATAAAGCCCCAACTCCTCAGCAGTAACTGAAAAAACAAGGATTACATAACTTGATGTATGAATTTTTGCAGTTTTGCACGGTGCACCTCTTCAGAAGGTCTCACCTCTACCTTCTCCAAGGAGCAATTTTCTTTTGTGTAAGGCTTCTCAACCAACACAGTGAATTCATGCACAGTTTTATGCATTAGGCAGATGGTCTAGATGTACAAATGTATAACCTTTGCAATTTGCAATTTCTTAACTGTGGTCCATTGGGATATTCAGAATTTTGGAGAATATTCAATGTCACATTGATGCTATCAAAGTCTTCACTGATGATCTTTTCTACTATTCAGTTGTCTCCCAACACCAGCTGATGAGTTTTCCTCTTAAAAGGGATGTCCAATTCAGTAAAACCAGTTACATGTGTAGTAAAGGACTTACTATTTCATACTAATTGATGAAATTTGGTATCAAAGTGGATCTACTAAGAAAACTAAAAAAGAGCCGAGCCAAGAATAACTTGTGTCAACCCTCTCCAGTTGGTTCTGTACTAATCACTCTTAAGTGCTGGCAGATGTTTCGACGGACCGTACCTGGTTTTCAGCGATGCGTCTCTGGAGATTGTTGATACCAGAAATGTAGATCATTATTTATTGTACATTAACATCTATTTAATGGGTTTCATTAATTTTAAATGTGGAGAGAAAAAACAAACAGGAGATACACAAGGTAAATTAGTGAATAATTGCATTATATGCAATTCTGTAATAAATATTATTAGATGAATTAGTCATAGTGTAATCTATATCAAGAAGCCACATGGATAGGAATCCCTTACAGCCTCCTTGAGGCCATTCAGTCTGTGGCTTGTGTTCTAGAGACAGGGGTCTATCATTTTCTGATGGGCTCCAAAGCAACCATCTGCTGCCCTCCTAAACCGCTATTACATGTAGTCGGAGTGATTAAGTTGATGAAAGTATATTAGGGTATTTTAGATAATGCAGTTCTCAAATATATTACAAAGCTGAAGCAACACTAAGCTGTAGTTATTAAACAGAGAGCTGGATGTGAAATTTTCAAAAACGACATATCTGGGATCTGAGCCATAGATGATTCTCAATGCTTGATATAAATGATACAGCTTCACAGAACAATTTGGTGAATGCCAATATCATTTTCATTCCAAAATCTTTGTTGCTGCATAAGACCTTGCTTCAAAACTTTCCTCCTTTCTCTTTTACAACCAACTTATTGTAGTAATAGTTAGAACTGACTTCCATGAATTGTTTACAGAATAGTAACAATATTTGTCACGTCCACATTTCACTTAACCTGATGACTGAATACATACTATTTTAGGTTTCCTCTTGTGGATTATTGAAATAATTGGCTTCTCCTAGAATGTACTGGCTCTAAACTACGCTCTAATTATTCTATTCAAAGTGTGATTATTCATTAATGCCGGAAATTTCCTTTTGATAAATTGGCAATGGACTCCCGAGTTCCCAGTTTTATGAAAGTTGTTAGTTCATAATATACTGATAATTACAACATATGCAAAATTGCAATACATAATGGTGCTTACTAAGAATAAGTAACCGAACACTTCTAGATGATTATTTTATGTTCTACTAGTGAGCTGGAGTATTTTACTCTTTTTTTTTTTCTAAACGGTAACACTTTTTCTTGGGAAAAGTGACAGAATACAAATATTATAATACCAGGATGGCCACATTAGGGTCATGGGTCCCTTTCATGTGGCTCGTAACAGCAAAACGGTTCAGCGAGCCAGTCCTGTACGGTGATAGAATGCTTAAACCACATGCATTATTCTTTAAGAAAAACGCAGTGTTTAAAGAGGCTCTGTCAACAGATTATAAGTGCCCTATCTTCTACATAATATGATCGGTGCTGTAATGTAGATAACAGTGGTTTTTATTATGAAAAACGATAATTTTTGAGCAAGTTCTGAACAATTTTAGTGTGATTGTGCCATGAAAGAAGCTGGGCTGGAACAATGAGAAGTGTATGATGCTGATTGGTCACTGATTGGTCAGCCTCATACACTCCTCTGTACAATGCCCAGTTGGTAAAAAGTAAAAACACGCCCAGTGGTCTATTAAGAAACTAATTAGCATAAATCTAAAATTGCTCATAACTTCCTCAAAAATGATTGTTTTTCAAAATAAAAACCACTGCTGTTATCTACATTACAGCGCCGATTAGATTATGTAGGAGATAGGGCACTTATAATCTGGTGACAGCCTCTTTAAATGGAGCAGAAACCTGATGTTTTTAGTGGGAACATTTCCTAGAACGGTTGAAAAAAAAAAAAGGCACTACAACCATATTTGTGAAACTGGCCCTACACATCACTTGCAACTCGCCTCCCCACAATAGACACAGTACAGCCATGCTCTCTATTTACCGGTGTTGTAACTCTAATCAGTAATGAAGCGTTGCCCGCCCCCGCTCTCCCAAGAAGTACGCAGCCTTCCCCCTTCCTCCAATAATCACATAAGCTCCCCCATCACAGCATGGTTCCGCTCCCTTTCCCCAGTGATCACACCAGGGATCCTCATTACTCCACTGGTCCACACAAGCCCCCTGCTTACCCCTTGGTCACAGCAGTACTTACCCCCTCCCCTCATACTCTCTTCTCCCTCATGTTACTGCAATGTGCATTTTGAAGGCTGAAAACCTTATGTGAACAGACTATTCCCGGCTGCTGCATGAAGTTTCCTGCATTAATCTTTTCTTAAAATAATAAAAAGAAAAAAAAACCAGTACAAGCCCACAGTGGTTGTCAGACCGCCTCTCCTGGCTGCCTATAGGCATGTGCCTTATGAGCCCTATGAGAAATTCAGCAGGATAATGAGGTTACGGTGAGGCATATGTACGAAACATTTGAGGTTGCTTGAGCCTCTATAGTTTCTTGAGTAAAGGCTCTTGAATGGGCGATAGACATTACTGTGGCTCTCAAAAGGCATTTAGCCAGGAATCCCTATTATAAGACAGACTACGATAATAAAGTCTTATTTTTTGAAAAAAATAAATAGGTTAGAACATACATAAATACAGCAACAATACTGCAGTAATGTATTGCTTATATGACCATGGGTCAACCTTCAAAGATGTGTAGCTTTCCTATTCATCTTTTTCATGCAAGGTAAATGACTAAACACTAACACAAAGAAAACAAAATCTACATATTTGTCGTGTAATTTCATATTCTTTGCAATTGTCTGGCCGAGGCCAAGATTCAGATATCTAATAGGAATGGCCAGAGGATAATTTCTAGAATAATTTTAGTGCAAACATTACCAACTATCAAACACACTGATCTCTCTGACTGGTCTCCACCCACTATGCCGTTCCCAGGAAACTACATGAACAATATAAGGGTATGTTCACACGCAGAGTCAAAAACGGCTGAAAATTACAGAGCGGTTTTCAGAGAAAACACCCTTTGATTTTCAGTTGTTTTTGAAGCTGAAAATGTTTTCAGGGGTTTTTGGAGCGGTTTTTCCATTGACACAAAACGTCTCAAGAAGCGATATGCTTCTTTTTTACGTGGCATTTTTTAAAGAAGCGCCCCGTCTGAATCGTTTTCCCCATTGAATTGACTAAGCAGATGTTTGTGGGCTTTTAGCTACCGTTTTTGCAGGCGTAATTCGGGGCATTTACGTCCCGAAATACGACTGAACACACAGCGTGTGAACATACCCTAATAGTCAACACCTTCACACTTAAATAAATTACTATTTTATCAGATTAAAGCATGATTTATTCCCCGTTAAATTATCAAATTTAAATATTTTTAAATATACTGAACCGTAAATTTGCATAGGAAGAACACAATAAAATGAATAGATGCGAAAAACAACCAAAATAAAATGTTTATTTTACCTGGATAGACAAAATGTACAATGATTAAAATTTGACAGTGATATTTGCGAGAGAGGAGAAATATGAACACAGATTAAACGTTTTTGAGACATTCACTTTCCAAACTCAGAAACATTTAATATCTTTGATGATTGATACGAATTCAAGATTCTTGAGAAAGGACTGAAACATTGTGAGCTTTTCAATGATGTGTTATCAGACAGTGAAAGTTTCACTGTTTTAGAAAAGTTGTTGTCCATTGTGTCTATTCTGCCTGTGTTCGTTGTCAAAGAGGCTTCATCATTCTTGAATCTCATTAAAAGTTGAGGTCAGCAATGGAAGCAGACGGCTTAAGTTACGTGGTGATGAGCAACATGAAACTGCACCGGTGAAAGAAGTTAACCTTTCATAAACTGCGCAGCTAGCGAAATTATCAGCAAAGCCCAATTATAGATTGTGCCCACATCAATTAAAAACAGATTAGATAAATAGATTATATTTAGTTTAATTAAAGATATAGTATCATACTAACACACTGGTAACTTCTAAAAAAAAGTGTTGCTGCAGCTCAGAGAAGCCCCATAGATTTTTTTTCTATTGAGCCCAAATATACACAGCAATAAGGAATCTCAAAATAGAATACAAATCCCCAAAATTCACCTGGGGTGGTGCAAGACAGATGTGATTGCATAGCTTGTATGTGGTAATTGTATATGCAAAAAAAAACAGAAATAGTACCAAGAAGAGGGCCAAAAGAGCCTAAAGGATTGATAGTAGCGTACTATTTATAAGGTAAACGTGTAAAAGTAATGTAAAGTTCAATGATTTCAAAAGTGGGCAATAAAGCAGCCAAGCTCGCCAGAAGTACAAAGCCCCCGAGAAGCAGAAATTATTAAATCACAGCTGGAGTCCCAAAGGAAGCACCAAAAGTGTTTTTTGTGTTATTGTGTTTGCCTACTCTGTGTGTTTAGTACCACTCTAACCTATACAATAGATACCCTTATACCAGCCAAATAGATCTACCCACCTACCTACCAGTTATATCAGTCTGGGCAGCGAAAATGTATATGAGAATGCGTACTCATCAACATTTTTCCTTTTCTTGTGTATGGTAGGCCAAAAAAATAAATGTTGGGGTGATCTACTAGTTTGGTTTTGCATGTGAAGTAGAGAAGAGGAAAAAAAAAAAGCTATCCTTAAGAGAAGACTTTAAAAGACGCTCTAATGCTGCTCCTACTACAAACTGCTACTCCGAAGGACAATGGAAAATATCCCCTTATATATATATATATATTTTTTTTTTTACAAACACTGATATATTGGGCCTTTCACATTCACAAAAGCAGCAATATACTTCTTTATGTCCACATAGGGGCTGGGTGGAGCGCGGTTCTGGTGAAATAACTGCCTAATCATTTTTAAAGTGTAGTTAACCAATGGTTAATTATCAAACCAGAATAACTTGTGGGTAATAAATGTGTAAGGCTCTAAAAGGTCTATTATATTAATATAGGGAAAGAGTGAAAAGTGTTTTAACAGGAGATAAATAGATAGGAATAATAAAAGGAATAGTCAACAAGCAAGATAAAATAAGAAAAAAGCGTCATGGCTCTACGAATACATTCTCTTTTCCAAGTGCCACTCAAATGCAGGATATTACAATAGTCGGATGTTCGTTTCTTGTTGATTATTGCTTTCTTTGTTTCCCTTCTTACTTTTAATTTGCTGCTAAACTATTTTACTTATAGTGTGAAGAGCATAGCAAGCAGAGAACAAAAAACATGCATATATAAACCCCACATATTTATGCACTGTGACGATGGTGACATATAATTTGTCTATATAGCATATCGGTATTTGAAAGTGACACTTATTGATAATGTAGTTTCTTTATACACATTTCCCGGATATACTCCTACTACCGGAATCACTTCTACTTCTATGTATTAGGTAGGAATTGCTTTACTGTACATTTTTGTTGTTGACTGTCATATGATGAATACATATATATGACAAACAAAATAGTAATAATCTAAGCACATAAAAACTCAGATAGGAAGTAGGTTACAAAATCTTAGTCTCTGTTCACACTAGCGTCATGACTTCTATTCAAAATGGAGCCATAACAGCTATGATAGATTACTTTTTTAAACGGATCCCAACAACTGATGAATCCCTTTGACTGAGGTCGCCAGGCTTCTGTTGGGATTCCGGTATCTTTGATGGCATGTACATCGGTTTAAAACTATCCTTGCTGCCAAAAAGCAATGGAATCCGAACAGAACAGTACCCAGCACAAGTGTGAACAGAGTCTAAGTCTACCAAGACGCACAGCATAGTGGCTCAGTGGTTAGCACTTGCCTAGGGTCCTGGGTTCAAATCCGATCAAGGACAACCTCTGCATGGTTTTTGAGTGTTCTCCTCGTGCTACCTCCCACACTCAAAAAAACATACAGATAGGAAGTTTAGATTATAAGCCCCAATGGACACAGTCAGCAATAACAACTTCTGTACAGGGCTGTGGAATATGTTGGCACTATAAAAGCAACATAAATAAACTAGACACTTACCAAGGAAGAATAAAAGTTCTCTAGACATTTCAAAGTTTAATGACTTCCTATCAAATCTAATTTATAATGGGCAACAGATCATTAGCCTTTACCATTAGGAATAACTGGGCTGATTTCCCTCCTATAAGACAATGGAGGCTGGAATAGGGATCTGTACTAAATACTGTATTGTGTTACATGATTAGTAATAGGACATATTCCCGTCGGCAAAAAAAAAAAAAAATTGCAAATCTTGACAACTCAAGACCTTTTTTTTTTTTTACATGGAAATGATCCTAACTATTAAGGATTATCAAAGTACAGAAGAGGAATAAAAACTGGCTATGGGTACATATTGAGTAATGAGATCTTCAGATTATATAATCCCAGCATGGAACAAATCAACTTTGATTCTAAAACTTTATAGACTCTATACTATATAGTGTTGCTTGGGATTCTAATACTTATATTGCCCATGAATGTGAAGAATTTTATACTCTGGTTAAATATATATACACACACACGTATCCAGTATTTAAAAAACATATGAAAAATGTGCATGGTCTCTAAAACCATCTCCCATAAAATCACATTACATTACTAACAAGAAACTGGAGAATGGATTTGTGTTTTCTTCCCTCCTAAAAAAAGGAGTTTGTATGCATTACTTACCTTTTCTGGAAAACATTTTATTCTTTACAAATAGTTTCAGAAAATTATATTAGCACTGTAAAGGGAAAATGTCAAATACATCATTTGTAGAAATAAACATATTTTCAGCTTACTTAAAGAGGCTCCGTCACCAGATTTTGCAACCCCTATATGCTATTGCAGCAGATCGGCGCTGCAATGTAGATTACAGTAACGTTTTTATTTTTAGAAAACAAGCATTTTTGGCCAAGTTATGACCATTTTTGTATTTATGCAAATGAGGCTTGCAAAAGTTCAAGTGGGTGTGTTTAAAGTAAAAGTCCAAGTGGGCGTGTATTATGTGCGTACATCGGGGCGTGTTTACTACTTTTACTAGCTGGCCGTTCTGACGAGAAGTATCATCCACTTCTCTTCAGAACGCCCAGCTTCTGGCAGTGCAGACACAGCCGTGTTCTCGAGAGATCACGCTGTGACGTCACTCACTTCCTGCCCCAGGTCCTGCATCGTGTCGGACGAGCGAGGACACATCGGCACCAGAGGCTACAGTTGATTCTGCAGCAGCATCAGCGTTTGCAGGTAAGTAGCTACATCGACTTACCTGCAAACGCCGATGCTGCTGCAGAATAAACTGTAGCCTCTGGTGCCGATGTGTCCTCGCTCGTCCGACACGATGCAGGACCTGTGAGTGACGACACAGCGTGATCTCTCGAGAACACGGCTTTGTCTGCACTGCCAGAAGCTGGGCGTTCTGAAGAGAAGTGGATGATACTTCTCGTCAGAACGCCCAGCTAGTAAAAGTAGTAAAAACACCCCGATGTACGCACATAATACACGCCCACTTGGACTTTTACTTTAAACACACCCACTTGGACTTTTGCGAGCCTCATTTGCATAAATACAAAAATGGTCATAACTTGGCCAAAAATGCTCGTTTTTTAAAAATAAAAACGTTACTGTAATCTACATTGCAGCGCCGATCTGCTGCAATAGCAGATAGGGGTTGCAAAATCTGGTGACAGAGCCTCTTTAAAATGTAAGTGTCAAAAATGAAAATCACATTAAAGTTGCAAAAGACCTTTAAAACATTTTATTATTTTACCAGATGTAAAAGCAAATAAAATAATTGATGTGGAAGCTATATGGGTGTAGATACAGACTACCCACACATGGATAGATCAGGCTGCCTGTGGGATTCTTCTTAGCGGCGAGCAGCCTGGTCTGACCTGGGGATATTAGACAGATATGGGCAGTCCAGGATGGTGATGGTTATCTACATCGGTCAGGGGAAATTAGTGGCACAAGCATGTGACATTAATGGCATCTTCCATACCACTAGAACAATCCCCAACCAGATAACTATCAATTATACAATCTGTGGAAATACATGTCATCTAAAAGAAGGTATTTACCCTGTAGAAGAGAAGGCGGAGGAAGTGATTTGATATGTTTGTAGAAATATGTAAATGGCCTACATTAAACTCAATGTGACATGTAATTCCGCTTGTTGACAGAACTTTTTTCAGGTTAGGATGTAATTAAAAAAATTAAAAAGAATTACATTACTGTCCAAACTGTAAAGTTATAAAACCATTTGGTGGAGGCTGAAAGTGTGGATAGCTTGAAAGGGAACCTATCATCAGCATTTCACCTATTGAACTTTACTTCTCCCTCACTGGCCGCTGCTATCAAAAGTTCATTACCGTTATCCCCTCTCCTAAACTCCTCCTCCGACCGCAAATAACGGTCTGCAAACATTTTGCGCCTTTTATCATAATAATCCGGTGTCCCTTTGTGCGCACACACCAGAAGAGGACATCAGTGCATAAGCGTGGGATGTTGTGTGCTTGGGAAGGTGAGGAGCTGTCAATCAAAAGTAAAGGAGGCAGGAAAAACTCGGAAAGACTTGAGCAATGAAGATTTGACTCTTTTCTGCTCATTAGCAAACGGTGTGGCAATACTAAAAAAACTAAATACTAAAGTTACAGAGCCGACTAAGAAGACAATTATGGGTTAAATAGAAATGATCTTTCACCCACTACCACCAGGTATTGCTGGTTTAATAGGTGAAAAACTGGGGACAGGTTCCCTTTAGGAAAGGGATGGACACAATATATAGGATTACTGGTATTATTGTAGAATGTTGATCTAAGGATCTGCCCGATTGACAGTAAAGATCAGGAACAAATTTTTCCACTCTATAGCAAATTGGCCTATACCATTCAAATGTGGTTTCTTCCTTTCTCTGAATCAACTGCGGTTTGTACGTATAAGGCCTCCTTTACACAGGGTTTCGGTCTGGCATTTTAAAGTGTATGAAAAAAACGCATGTAAAAACACCAGCATTTTATTTTTTAAATGTTACGTGCGTTTTTGGTGGCATGTTTTTAGTAGTGTCATTTTGTAAATGCATTTTTCCAAGCATTTTTGTCCTACAGACAAATCTGTGGGGAAAAAAATGTCAGGAAAAAAACACCATAGCTAGGTGCGTGATGTTTTAAAAAAAAAAAAAGATCACGGAGCCCAAAAGCGCTACAAAAATTGCACAAACCAAAATGCAGTGTAAGTAGAAGTTCTCATATATTACCATAGACTTATGGTAAAGACTACATCTGGCCGCAGCTTTTTTAGGAAAAAAGAAAAACACTAACAAAAGAGCTGTGAAATACACCACTGACAACACGAGTAAACAATAGGGGTGAATCTAGGCTAAATGGTTAAACTTGATGCACTTAAGGTCCTTTTACACTCGCAGAATTCTGCCAGCACACGAGCGCCGATCGACTATATAGCACGTAGATTGGCGCTCGTTTAGCTCCATTTACATGGAGAAATCATTGTACTGTATGGTAATGTATGAGATCATTCATCCCCATACACTTTGCATTATTGTCGGAAACCCATCCCCTGTTGACACAGGTTTATACGACGAGACAACGGTGAATTTTACTGCCACATAAAAGATGCAATCAGCCGACAAGCGGGTTTGTCAGATGATTATTAGGCTCTTTTACACTGGCTGATGATCGTGAACGAACGTGCTATTCCCAGTTGCATTACATGAAGTTTCAACTTCAAATCAGGCCTATGTGTCTCAGATGGTATTGTTTCTCATTTACCTTCTAGTTGGAAGTAAGAATATTTATTGACCAGATGCTAAACCACGTGTAGAATTAAAAAGTCCTGCATTGTATTTCATATTACGTCTATTAGATTAAACAATACATTGACAAGGAACATAAAATAAATCTGTAAATTGAAGGGTCATATCTGTTTTGGTAAAGATGGGTGACAACGTAACAGATCAGGTAGTGGTTGAGGTGCCTAGATTGTATTGGAGAACAATACTGAAAGGGAGTTAAGCGCTCTACAGGGTGTACAATGGCCCATGAATTTAGGGAATTGGTCGAGGAAATCATGGACCCCACCAATGATATTTTTCATATGACTTAAAAAAAAAAAAAAAGGATACATTTTAGTTGCATTTCCCCTTTAATGGAAAACAAATTAAAGCAGCAGATTTCGGAGAAATAAAAACTCTACGGTTCATCTCTGGTAGCAGCATAAAAAGAAGGGTTGAGACATTATGTATACGCAATATACAAAACAATATTGAGGTTGTGTAAGTGTAGCTCAGAGCAACTTAATTCCCTTTCTTTTTTTCGTTGCCTGATAACTGAAATCACAGCTTTGCTGACAATACGAAAGAAGAAGAACCTCAATCCATACAAGTGATTTCTTCAGAGACCGAGCGGGAGAATAGGTGAGAATTAAGCATTATTCTGTATAATGAAAGTGGCTGCATCTTTGCACTGAAGCGCTGGCCCCCTCCGCATTACATTAATCAGGAGAATAACTATTCGATCTCCCATGGTAGATGTAATCCACGCCGTCCCAGTGCGCACTTCTGCCTGGATAACTCCATGGGAACAGCTGGACACAATGACAATGTTAAAGCAGCTGTTAGCTCTGCCAGCCCGACATCTCCCTTCAGACAGAAACAAAAGACGCTCAGATATCCTTCTAAACCCCACCGCACAGTAGGATGTGCCACTAGTGGTGCCATACATCTTAAGCCGACAATTCACACTGGCAGTCTTCGTGGCTGCAATATTTTATCACCCAGACGTGCAATGTTAGTCAATGAAAATGTAGTATTTGACAGATTTTAAATTGGATTTGTTAAATAAAATGTTGCCTGCGTTCTTTTAAAGCTGTGGTCAAGGTAAATGTGGTTTTGATACAGACGTGTACCAGAAAACATGCACATTAATAATGTCAATAAAAAATAGATACGAATTATGCGGCATATTTTTATAGGTGTGATGAAGAATTTTCACGCTATAGTATGGCCTATCCTTATATAAAATGGTTATTATCTTACAGAAAATACCTAACATACTGTACTAGATTTAGATTGAACCCACTCTAAGGATGGACACATCTTTCTACAGCGATAACATAAGGGAAGCTGTATTTAGAGTTAAGGTTTGATAATCTGTGTGAAATAAATACCTCGGAAAGAAGGTCTGGCAGCCATTTATTTCACATAGAAATAACATGCCGAATAGGAATGTTAATAGGCGATTTAGAGACCATAGCTTTCGGCTGAAGCTTAACTTTTTGGGTTGTTGTCAGAATTTTATCCATCCAAGTCTTACAGAACATACGGAAGCACAATGCTGTGCAGTTTGCCTGAGGCGAGAGCTTCACAGTATAGTTGCAGTCCTTGCTATAATACACAGCATTGCACCCTTTAAGGTCATAGAAACATGTGATGGGTGGGATTTTGTGCACTGAGACCCCCACCAATTGCTAGAATGAAGAGCTGCTCTTCTCACTGAGTGCCCCTTCAGTTTTTCTTGGAAAGCTAAATACAGTAAATATACTGTCTATGGTCAATACTGTGCTCTCGTTGAAAAGCCGATGGGAGATAAATGGGTAACCTATCCATCGGGCCGCCACCGATCACAACTACTGACTTTTCTCTGCGACTGGTCAGAAGTTGAGCAAAAGGACCTTTGTCCTTTTAGCAGAAAAATAAAAAATTCACATTTTTTTTATACAATTGCTGTCTGCATTCAGTCACATTGCATATTACAACCACAAAATTATAAATGGTACCACAATAAGTAGTACTCAAGATGGGTGAGATCCAGAGATAAAACTAGTTATAAATATCAATTTCAGGATCTCTCCCATTCACCTGGACAAGTATATTGAACAAGTTTTCTGCTTTCTAGTAAATAAGGTTTAAAAGGTAGATATTATAACGAAATATGCAAATAACCCGTATTATTGACTAGAATCCATGGGAAATGTCCATGTATGTCCGAACAGGCAGGCTGTAGATCTTGTCACACCAGCAACAGCTGACCAATCTCTGCACACCACCTATAGTACGGTCATCATCAGAATGGTCTTCAAAGACATGTATATCATATATGTACCGTGGCCGTTCAAGGTAAAGGCTTATGCACACTGTCGTATTACGGCTTTGAGCATTAGACATATATTTGGAGCCAAGGACTGGACCGGAATCCGTCCTGTGAGATAAAAACCTTTCCTGATCTCACAGGATGGGATGCGAGCATATCCATAGCACTAAATAGGACTCCTGCAGGTCATTCCTCTATTATATTATGTCCATCTAAAAATCTTGGACAACCCCTTTAACAAGTATTATGTTTCATATTTACAGTCAAACCACCAGCAGAAAAACTAAATTCCTACTTTCAAAATTTACAAAAATTCAAATATAGAGGAAATCGTATGCTAAGTGACATGAGCAAATGCAAATAATGAATTGTAGATCTATTGCTTTCACGTTCACAGCACAATGACATCAAAAAACGGAATACCAATGTATACTTTTTCTACAGTATCCTATCCCTTATAGCGTAGCTCTACATATGGAGCCTCTTAGAGTCATATACTAAGTAGTCACATTATCATTAATTTCTTAATACAATTTAATTACCCAATTTGCTACTGTACCTTTAACATGAGGGAGCAACAACATTTCCCGGAATCTCCTAGGGACAATCTGAATCAGTTTCCCTTGTAAAAGGAGTGTTTAAGTAATCGGGGATTTGGCTAATAGGGGATTGCGGATATTCAAGCAATAGACTCCCGGAAAGTGAACGGAGCTTTCATTTGTTTTATTTAAATAGAAGATCACTAATGATATTCCTAACAATACAAACCAGACAGACACTCTATCATCTACATTTATTATTACATCATTCTATCCATGATCTTACAATTAGCCGGGCAGCGGTATAGCACATTCTGCAGTCACAAATATCCAAGCTAATGGAACTGGAAGAAATCTCTAGTGGTGAAGTCAATGGTATTTCCTATTACAGCGGGATTGTATTGTGACATTTAAAGTAAACCTGCAATGCAGTTTGGAAACATCTAAGATCAATAGTACAAACTGAGTAAGGGAGTACTACTTTCACATTAGTGCATTTGGCTGTGGGTTTTTGTTTTTTTTATATAAAAGAAGGAAAAACTGTAACAGAAGATTTCGGAGGGCAGGGGATGCATTAAGAGCTGGGGTTTTTTTTCATTGATTTTTAAAAAAAATTCAGAGGGATGAAAAGCAGCGTATGCACCTTTTATTTCTGATGCTATTTAACCTGTCACTATATGACTGTGCATACGGCACGAACCTCACAGACGTAACAGAAACCGGTATAAACAAAATAGTCTGCAAAGTTATGCTTAGCTGAACTCCGAATAGATCCCTTATTACGGATACTTCTATCAGACGTAAACGGACAGTTTAATGAAAAAAACAAGTTCTAAAAATGCTTTGTATACAATGTCCGCTAATATAAGTCACACGTGGATATGATCTAATATAATCAATGTGTATATGCAGTGAACATTTCTGCAGATTTTCAGTACTGTAAGCATAAGAAATATAAATAGCGTACACGGGGCAAGGATTTTTTGGAACTTTCTGCCACTAATCCCAACGGAGAACACTATAGTCAGCTATTCACGGTCCTGGAATGGCGGCTAACCGGGAACAAAACATTCCACTGAACCTCACAGTATATGAAGGCATTATGGACGCAATCCCTTAATGACCAGGACTATCTTGGCCTTAATGCCCAAGCATTCATTTTATTTTTTTCATTTTCGCATTCCATGAGTACTTGTTTTTTTGCGGGACAAGTTGTATTTTTCAATGTCGTCATTTTTGGATGAATATAATACATAAACTTTTTTCTTTTGGGGGGGGGGGGAATTGAAAAAAACAGCTATTCCCGGATTGTTCTTCGCATCTTACATTTACGGCGTTCACTATGCAGGCTAAATAACTGGTTACCTTTATTCTACGGTAACATGTACGGTTGCAGCGATACCAAATATATAGACTTTTTATGTTTTCTATGTTTGCACAATAAAAACACTTTTAAACAAGAATTATGTTTTTTGCATTGCCGCTTTCCAAGAGCACTAACTTTTGTATTTTTCCGTCAATGTAACCCTATCAGGTTTTTTTTTTGCGGAAGGAGGTGCAGCCTTCATTAGTACTATTTTGGGGTACATGGGACTTATTGATTAACTATTAAATTATTTTTTTTGGGTGGGGGAATGGAAAGAAAAGCAATTTTGCCATTGTTTTTTTTTTTGCATTTTTTTGTATGGTGTTCCCCATGCGGTTTAACTAATGTATTAACTTAATTTTTCAGGTCCTTACAATTGCAGTGATACCATATATATCATATACGTGTGTTTTGCTTTTTATTTTTTACACTTTTACTAAATAAAACCACTTTTTATGGAAAATAATAAAGTTTATTAAAAAAAAAAAAAAAAAAAAAAAAAAAGTGCAGTTAACGGTTTTTCATTTTTTTTTCTTCTTATTACCACTAGGGGACTTTACAATGCGATCTTCAGACCGTTGATACAATAGTTTGGTATACTCAGTATAACAAAAGGATTACTGCCAGTCAGTGTAAACCGGATAGGCAGTTTATTAAGCTATGCCTCTGTCATAGCCTAAGAGGCATAAATTTATGTTATGCCTGGATGCCTTTGTTAGGCCCCTGGGCTGCCATGACAACCCGAGGCCACCGATCTGTGAGAGGGGGAGTCCCCTTCCTGTGTCAATCCACTTAAATGCATCGGACCTCACCATTATCCTTCCTCACGTACGTCATGTGATTGCGCTCATGCTGTACGCGAGGGGCTTCCGTAGAAAGCAACGGCGCATGCCTTTAAAGTACTACGGTGAAAGCACAGTAGCTCAGGATGATAGCCCTGTCCCATGTACGCCGCTTTATCGATGACACAACATACATTCGGGCAGTGCCATCACGGTAAAAAAACCATATGAGTGATAGCTGTGGTCACAGTCACTAAGTGGCGTCGCATGACTATACAGAGGACCCTGCAACATAGTTTTTTGCCTAAGATGTAAGGGATTTTAAAATACTTTTACACTAAAATAGGACCCCCTCCCCCCCAAAAAAAAAAAAAAACACTCTCGGAATTACTCTACAACTGTGAAATGATGCTCTATTCTTATAGGGCCATTCCATTGTATGGTTTCTCTGTGTAGCAAGTGTCTGCTTATTGTGATGGTATAAATTATGACCTGCTCCATCACATTTCTTACCCAAGTCTCAAGTATATATGTATTCAGTCCTCTCAGATTCCCGGACATCAGGCATGAATAGAAACATGAGAATTAACATTATAGGGAAGGCAAAACCCCCTTTTTAAGAAAGTCCCTTTTGTTCCCAAATTCAGACACATTCAGCCTAGACTTATGATTAATGTGCAGCCGGCCTGATTTACATATCATTATTATCCAATGAACATTCAAGGTTTCTTTGAATGATGATATTATACTTAGTATTTTTCCACTAAATGTAAAAACTGTGCTGATTATAAATCTGAAACTTTTCAAGATTGCAAATGTTCTGTGAAATTCTGCACCTGCGCATATATAAGTATTCATGACTCTTTCCGCCTGTTTTTCTAGTATAACGTTTCGAAGGGTAATCTAATTAACCCCCCATGTGAATATATGAGCATATGTATAATGACATGCAAATTTATAATTCAATCTTAAGGTCAAAGAGGTCAATTTCAGCTGCAGTTATTAAGAAAATCATAGGGTGTCTATGGCAGAGTAACAATGCCCCTTTGGATATGTGTCCAAGGCAAACACATAAGAGTCAGTGGCGATTGTGTTCTGAAGTGTCACATGCCATTATTACCTAGGTGACATGAATGTTTTTATTGGCTCTGTAGAAGGTCATGGAATATTAACTTAATTTACACTTGGTTTAGAACGGCTTGGTGTCAACAATAGAGATGTCCCTGTTCAGCTGATCTGAGCTACATTGTGACAGAAAGCTGCCACCGAGGAAGATGGATGATTGCACAGCCTGACCCTTCTCCTCCTCCTCCCCCCCTATCGTGCCACAGTTCAGTCTCTTCAGTATCTTTACAACAAAAGGCCTTCTCCGAGCTCCCAATGGTCTTCAGCTTTATTGGTGCTAACAGGTCCAGACATTTCCATCGATCGCTTTCTATCCTTCTTAAGCACAAGAGCTTGCCCTCTTTGGGCGAGCTAAACCCTGGCACAGATGTCTTTTTTTTTTAATTGCTTCTCTGCTGTCTGTTGGGAAGTATGCGATCGGACAAGCGAACACCACATCAACACAGAAAATGCCTATCCACTTATCTCCGGTTCCCCATGGCATTTAAGAGAAAGTGATATGTGTTTAGCCTCAAGATGTTAACCATTTCATTGAATCGACTTTACTTTTTTTTCCCTTATATATGGTCTTATTTTATCGGATCCCAATTTCTACATATTTTACATCAAACTTCAGGCAAATGTGAATATCACTTGTAATCATCTTTCATTTTTGTGCATAATTACATTTGATTTGCTATCATACTTAATCACTTGATAACCTGCTGGGTAATAATCTCTTTCTCTGCAATACAGAAACATGGAACTAAAACTTCACTTAATGCATATTCATTAGAAAACTAACACTTCATCTTTTTCAAAATACAGAAGTGCCGAACATACATATTCAGTTAAGCCCCAAGGCAGAACTCTCTACCTGCTGGCCCAAAGGCTAAATGAGTGGCTATCTGGGCTGGAGGAGGCCACTGCACAGTCATGTTTCCTCCGGAGCTGACAGCAATTGTATGTGGCATTGCTGCAGCTGTGTAACGATGAAGCCAAATGCATGTGGCATCCCTATAGGCGGAATATGATAATTAACATGAATTGTATTAAGATATGGGAAAAGGGAGTTGTGGTTCATATACTGTACGGAGAGAACAAAAATGTATATGAATAATTAAAGAAGAATTACCTCCAGCAGAAACACAACTTTCTATTACTGCTCGTCCCCACCTGATCTTTTCTGTACATGGTATTGTCCATCCTCCTGTCTGCTCCTCATCTTCAATATTACATTTCTCTCTGCTTTCTCTATAGATCAGCAGCTAGACCCGTTACCATCTTTGCCTGCTAGGAGGTCAGTGTGATTATCCTTTCCTTGATAATCTGCTAAATACGCTAAGAGACTATACGTATACAGTCAGGGAGGCTCAGCTAGGAGCTTCTCCGTCAGAGATGCAATAAGGGTATGTTCACACAGCTTATTTTCAGGATGATTTTGGAGCAGAAAAGCCTAGTTTTACACTCCAAAGTGCACTTGAAATAAGCCTGCAAACAGTTTCCCATTGATTTCAATGGGAGATACACTGTGATGTTCACATGAGGCTTATTTTTACGCAGCTGAATTTAGGAGCGGATTTTCCATTGACACTATGAAAAACGCCTAAAAAAGAAAAGCCTCAAAAGGAAGCTTCATTTTCAGGTTCAAAAACGCCTTGAAATCCGAGGCTGTTTTACCTTCGAAGCAGCTCTGTAATTTTCAGCCGTTTTTAACTGTGCACGTAAAAATATCCTAACGCCTCTACAGGCATCATTGACACCTGTAAGGCCCAGTTCACACAGAGTTTTTTTGCAGGCAGAAAAGATCTGCCTCAAAAATCTTTCAGGAATTTTGAGGAAGATTTTGACCTGCCTGCGTTTTTTTTTGTTAAGTTCTTTGCTGCGTTTCTCGCCTGCGGCCATCGAGAACTGCGGGTAAAAACCGCCACTAAAAACGCTCGGAAGCGAGTGCCGCAGGCTTTTTCTGCCACCCATTGACTTGAATGGGAGGTCGGAGATGGAAACCATGGCAAGAAAGGACAAAGGTTGCCTGGGGGGGGGGGGGGACGGACGCCTCTGCCTCTCATTGAAATCAATGGCTGAGTGATTTCTGAAATTTTTTGCCGCTGATTTCGACGCAGTTTCCACGTCAAAATCAGTGCCAAAGAAACTCTGTGTGAACTGGATCTAAAGGTTCCTGAACGCTGTGAAATCAGTCACGTGTATTCTATATGTGCGCCTGCGTAACGTAATTAGGAGCCATCTGGCGATCCATCTCTGATTTGGGTCGGCGTTCGCTCAGCTTAAATCGATGATGCTGGGAGGACTGGTGACGAAAGGAACGTGTGGAGGAGCAAGTTGGTGTCTCAGGGTGGCTTCTTCTGCCCCAAGCTGCCAGTGAGTACTGAGCGCCCTGGGGTAATGACAAGGGCCCGGACCAGGCAGAGAGAAAAGCTTGTAAGGTACTAGCGGAGCCCTGCATTGTAATGGGGCAGTAGTAGTGGTGACCACTAAGGTGTGGATGTCCTCAGTCTGTGGCCCCTGAGATACTCTTAAGGATGATACATCGGAAACGGAGTGTGGCGCTTGATGTGCTCTTAGTATAACAGGATATGTATGGGGTCCTTGTTATGAGAAAAGTTGTGGCTCCTATGATGAAGATATCCACAGATTGTGATCCCTGAGTTATCTTCCACTACGATAGGCACTGTGGCACCTGAGGTATACTCTACATGTGAGAAAAGTCACATGTAGAGTATCTTATTATCCACAGGGATAATAAGATTTGTTGCCCCTGACTGTGACTCGTCACTCCAGGCTTGTTATACAACTAATACTGTAATCTCTACACACCCTCATTGGTATTGTTGTTATCTGTTTAGTGACAGAGGGATATATATATATATATATATATATATTATATTTACTGTATATTGTTATATACAAAGGATATGTGTAGTGTGTATGTACATAAACTGTATAGAAATCTTCTGCCGTAAACGCTGCATACAGTGCACAGTGTCATGTAAACGTTGCAGTCAGACTGATCTGCCACAACAAAATATATATATATATATATATATATATATATATATATATATATATACATACATACACACACACACAGCTGTGGCAGATTGTGTATATATATATATATATATATATACATACACACACACACACACACAAAGCACGAGCAAATAAACACAGCACTCCACGAATCCAGACAATCAGGCCATGTGCTCGTCACCAGAGGATTGAATCAGTTCCCCTTCTTTTTAGACAGAAACCAGCATAGAATATAGTAACGGCACCAGGACTTCAAGACAGATGAAAAACAGGGTGGATTTATTCACCTCAAACACAGCAACGTTTCGGTTCAACAGGAACCTTTCTCAAGCCAGTGAGAAACTTTTCAAGCTGGGTGTTGACCATGGCGGCCATTTTGAAGTCGGCCATTTTGTATCCAAACTTTAGTTTTTTCAAATGGGAAGAGGGTCATGTGACACAAACTTATCGAGAATTTCACAAGAAAAACAATGGTGTGCTTGGTTTTAACGTTACTTTAGTCTTTCATGAGTTATTTACAAGCTTCTCTTTGTTTACAGCCATTGACATGTCGCAGAGGTTAACACGTGAGGAGCGGATAGAAATTGTGTTGATGTCTGGTGAACGCAGTACCCGGGTCATTGCAGCAGATTTCAATGCAAGACACCCTACGAGACCACCCATCTCCCATGCTACAGTTTGCAAACTGCTTGCCAAGTTTTGTGAAACTGGTTCAGTGTTGGATTTGCCCAAATGTGGACGAATGAAAACGGTCACTAATGAAGAAACATCAGTGGCTGTCCTAGCTTCATTCAGCAAGAGCCCACAGCGTAGCACTCGCCGCATGTCACTGGAGAGTGGTATCAGTCGAACATCCCATCGGCGGATATTAGCTACTCACAAATGGCACCCTTACAAACTCCAGCATCTCAACGAGGATGACCCAGATCGGCGCACGGAATTTGCAGAATGGACAAAACAAAAATTGGAATAGGACCCTCAGTTTACACAGAACATTTTGTTCAGTGATGAGGCAAACTTTTATGTGAATGGTGAAGTTAACAAACAAAACCACCGCTATTGGTCTGACACTAACCCACATTGGATAGATCCCTCCAAGACTGTTGGAACACAAAAATTGATGGTATGGTGTGGTATATGGGGTACAAAGATAGTGGGGCCATTCTTCATCAATGGAAACTTCAAGGCAACGGGATATCTGAAATTGCTACATGATGATGTGTTTCCCTCTTTATGCTCTGAAGCTGGCACGTTCCCTGAGTTTTTCCAGCAAGATGGTGCACCACCACATTATGGGTGTCAGGTCCGAGCATTCCTAGATGAACAGTTTCCTGGAAAGTGGATTGGTCGTCGTGGGCCAGTTGAATGGCCCCCTAGGTCTCCCGATCTGACCCCCTTAGACTTTTATCTTTAGGGTCATCTGAAGGCAATTGTCTATGCTGTGAAGATACGAGATGTGCAGCAACTGAAACTACGGATACTGGAAGCCTGTGCTAGCATTTCTTCTGCGGTGTTGCTATCAGTGTGTGAAGAGTGGGAGAAGAGGGTTGCATTGACAATCCAACACAATGGGCAGCACTTTGAACACATTTTATAAGTGGTCAGAAGCTTGTAAATAACTCATGAAAGAATAAAGTAACATTAAAACCAAGCACACCATTGTTTTTCTTGTGGAATTCTCGATAAGTTTGATGAGTCACATGACCCTCTTCCCATTGAAAAAACTAAAGTTGGATACAAAATGGCCGACTTCAAAATGGCCACCATGGTCAACACCCAGCTTGAAAAGTTTCCCCCTCCCATATACTAATGTGCCACAAACAGGAAGTTAATATCACCAACCATTCCCATTTTATTTAGGTGTATCCATATAAATAGGTGTGTGTGTGTGTGTATATATATATATATATATATATATATATATATATATATATACACATATACATACATATACACACACACACACACACACACACACACACACACACACACACACACACTATAAAAAACGGTCTAATTATCAGCAGTAACTGTTATAGGAGATTGTGCCGCCTCCCTGTGGAGAGCCTGTGTGGAACAGTCCATGCAACCTCATCATACAGGAAGTTCTGGTGCCTGTACGAGTGACACAAAGATCTTCATAGACTCAAGTAAAAAAGAGTGTCACCAGATTTGGACTGTTGCTAAGCAAGAGCCCCAGTGTAATATTTAGTGATAGAAGCAGCAAGAAAAGGAACAGGAAAGAAACGGACGCATGAAATTCCTTAATGCAGCACATGGGAAACTTTAGTTTTGGGTAAGGTGTCCCTTTAAATTATTGTATTATATATACATACATACAATACATTTCTTTTCTCCAGCATCAATGGAACCTGATAGTTGACAAAGAATTATTCTAAATTATTGGATGGATGTGCAAAAGCAAAACATAGGGGGGAAATTTACTCAGACCGCAATTTCATTGCCAGTATAAAACCACAATAGATTGAAGTACGATGTACCAAACGCTGATGCTGCTGCAGAATCAACTGTAGCCTTTGGTGCCGATGTGTCCGACACGATGCAGGACCTGTGAGTGACGTCACAGCGTGATCTGGCAGAAGCTGGGCGTTCTGAAGAGAAGTGGATGATACTTCTCTTCAGAGCGCCCAGCTAGTAAAAGTATTAAAAACGCCCCGATGTACGCACATAATACACGCCCACTTGGACTTTTACTTTAAACACGCCCACTTGGACTTTTGCAAGCCTCATTTGCATAAATACAAAAATGGTCATAACTTGGCCAAAAATGCTAGTTTTTTTAAAATAAAAACATTACTGTAATCTACATTGCAGCGCCTATCTGCTGCAATAGCAGATAGGGGTTGCAAAATCTGGTGACAGAGCCTCTTTAAGTGATATTTCAAGCAAACCAACATAGTTACCTCTGTTACCACCAGATAAAAATAAATCCTTAGGCTTCTTTCACACTAGCGTTAGTATACATTTACCTCTCTTCCGTCAGAGGAAGAGAGGATCAATACATTCTAACGGAACCGTTGCTTTATAACCACTTTATAATACATATAAGCAGGGCTAGAAAAGTGTCTCTCCTGTATAGAGGACATTATGCAGGCAGAGGCATGCTGGGTGAGAGTCTACGCAGGGTTGAGACTGGTGCCACACTGCTATTGGAGAACAATATGGCTGGAAATTTTCCAAGTCTGACTTTATTAGGTTGATTACTATAGATGCAGAAGTTAAGACTTGGTCGAGGCCGAGCACAGTTTACAGTATACTCAATATCAGGCTTTCCTGTATGTCCTGGGGCTGGATGCCGTAGCTGCCATTCTGGGAGAGAGCAATATGCAGTATCGAATTTGCTCCTTCCCAGGTTAACCTTATTGAACACACATCCAATATAGTAAGGGGCCTTTAAAGCAATGTTACCAGAGTCCGCTATTTGCAAGCAACCGCAGTAATGCTTTCTACAGTTCTCTGAATATCTTAGTTAATGGCGGATATGTAATATTGGCTGAGATAATAAATCATGAGTTTAATACATTTAGGCCCCTAGAAACCACATGATATGTGTAGGGAAATGAAACGTATCTCCCACCAATGGTGAGAAGACTGGAGGCAAAGTTCCATTTGTTTTATGGTTATTATATGTTCTGAACAATAATTAAGACATAAGATAATAATATTTTTCTGCCAAACCAAGCTATATTCTGTAATATAAAATCTTACACTGCTTCTTGGGAGATCATGAAAACATTGAGAAAATTGCTATTCAAGGTTTAGCATGGTTTGTAATATCAATTGTGACAATTCACAATGCAATATCTTCTGCATACACATAACCTAAATTAAATTGAAGAAGCTGTGTTTTTGTGACCTTGGCTTCACCATTTCCATACTAAACAAAATCCAAAAGGGCAAAATAGTGTTTAAACCCTTCACAGACAGGATTATTTCACCACTTTTCTACATCTTTACAGAAATTTACCTCAAAAATAATTTCTGCGTTGTTCTTACAATAAGGCCGGATTCACACGAGCGTGTGCGTTTTGGGCACGCAAAAAACGCTGCGTTTTGCGGGCGCAAAAGGCACTTAACAGCTCCATGTGGCAGCCCCGTATGATGCGCGGCTGCGTGATTTTCGCGCAGCCGCCATCATTATGACACTCCGTTTGGATGTTTGTAAACAGAAAAGCACATGGTGCTTTTCTGTTTTCATTCATAGTTTGACATCTGTTGCGTGAAAAAAACCGCAGGTCCCACGGAAGTGCTTCCGTGTGGCATGCGTGCTTTTCACGCACCCATTGACTTCAACGGGTGCGTGATGCGCGAACAGCGCACAAAGAACGGACATGTCGTGACTTTTTCGCAGCGGACTCACGCTGTGTAAAAATCACGCAACTGTCTTCACTGCCCCATAGACTAATATAGGTCCGTGCGACGCGCGTGAAAATCACGCGCGTTGCACGGACGTATATCCCGTTCGTCTGAATAAGCCCTAAGACTCACATTTTTACTTAACACAACAGTTGTATCTTACAACTTGAATGAGATGGAAGTGAGAAGGGGGAGGGGAGCCCATTCAGAGTAGGAATGAGCATGTATGAGCAATTCTAACAATTCTTACCGTATATTCTGTTCCTTCCATACACAACTCAAGCTGTTTCTGCTCTGGATGCATTGTTTTAGGAGTGTTGTGATTTGACGTGAGAGTATAGTATATAACAATTAATGTGACAGTGATGAGTGACAGTGATGGATAGTGTTAGGATAAGAATGACAGTGTCTCAATACCGGATAGTGTGACAGGAAGGGAAAGACTTAAATTTAGACAATGAGTGTGTAAACAGTGAGCAAAAAAGAAGAAGAGTACCAGTTTGGGATGACATTTTTTTTGTATTTTTCTTCCAACAAAATTTGAAAGCATCCTTAAAGAATACATATTAAAGGATATCAAACACTAAACCACTATGAAACACTGATGAGCTATGTGCAGCAAAAGGCCATAAATTGTGCAATTTTATGTACTAGTATAGAACATAGCGCCATGAGACATGCGGTGTGTGGGTTTTTTTGTGGGGGGTTTGTTTTCTTCTTCACTCACACTTCCCTCCATCATAGCTCAGCACAATAGCTGAAAGTTCTAATAGAGGCTTAGACAAACAAGGACCTTTTCAGAAAATACCTGGAGTACCAAAAAAAACAATTAAAGCTGGCCATACACGAGACGACAGCTATTTTGTCCAAATCCACTATAAACGGGAATGTTTATGACAATGGGGTGAGGGAAAAAGCTGTCAGACCCCTCGGATACTGCATCATGTGTGAGAACGCCACAGAGAACATGAACTAAAAGCTTTGGCAACCGCTCAGAACGGTTTCAGGTCATCAAGTTTGGCCCATGCCTCTGCAGGTCTTGTGGACTCTGCCTCTCTATGGTTCTGGGCCCACATTCCTTAGTACAAGCCACATTAGTTTAGTTATACCAGGGCATTTAGTCTCATTTCTTATGTGCTTTTGCTTTCTTTGTGTGCAAAAGTAATTAAAGTGAAAGCTCGTTCCTGAAGGAACGGAGGATAAAGTTGTGATCATGGGGGCAGACTTTTTCTGAACTTCCAGTCAGTAATCCCATTGAAGAACACTACAGTAAACCTCTCCCCTGCTGCTTGCAGGGAACAACAGACTGCGTATAAGGTCCTTTTACACTGACAGATTTTCTGCCTGGTAAACAATACATTAGGCCAATCGTCGCTCACTTGCGCCCATTAAATGGAGAAATGATTGGGAGTATGAGGACGAACGATCGGTAATACGATGGTCCTTCCCCACACATTTGCATCTTGTCGCAGCACATCCGTGGTCTACACGGGGAGGTGTGCTGCCATCAAGCAAGCATTTGCTGCTTTGTTGGCTGATCGCTGCTATTTTTATGCAGGACAATGGTCGGGAACGAGCAATCATTTACCCGATCATTGGCCCATCTTAAGATAGATTTATTCAGCTTCTCTTTCATATAATCGGACTCATTTTCACAATTTTGTTTGCTTCAAAGTTTATTGAGATATATATTTTAGCATTTCACCATCTGTAATACATGCATGAGTCAATATAGGTCATGAAGAAAAAGCTATTTCGACAAGTGGTACAATGTGAGTTCTTGCAGTGGCAGCCATTATTATATACTTGCCTAGAGCAAGTGGTCACAAACAAGAAGCTATATTTATTCTATACAATGTGTAACTTCGAAGCATTAAATTCATGCCAGATCTGTCAAAGTCCCAATCTGTATAAAACACAGACCACTGAAGGTACTCATAATCTCATATTACTATATGTAATCGAAAATATCAGGCCAGTGTTATAATACTTTGATTTACAGGAAGAAATTAAAAAAAAAAAATACCAAAAATATGTTCCCCCCCCCCCCCCCCTAAACACGAACGTCTTCAGTGGCGTTAAGAGTGAAGTGAATGCCTGGCACGATGCTTTTTAGGGGCTGCTGGGTGACTGTGGTGTTGTGTCTAAATGGCTTGTGCACAGTCTCACAGCATGTCGATCAATCAATGTCGCGGCTCTCTGGGATTCTTGTTGTCAGTTACCGTCTGACTGATTATAAATAATAAGACTTCCTCGTCTGCTTACATATTCATATATGCTTACAATGGTGGTATGATCAGCAGGAGATTAAAATGTGTATTATTTATTCGATTTGCACACTTCACTAGAAAACAAACAAAGAGAAAACAAAAACAGCACTGCTACAGTTTAACTTGTGGACTTTCTCCTAAAAAAAAATCTAAGGTAGCATTGCCGGATTTTCTGTGTTAACTATTTCTTGCTCGTCTACCAATAGTGACTCCTTCAAACAGGGATAAAATGGAAAACTATGACTAATCTGCAATAATTTCCAAGAAAATAGCTTGATAACCCTCCTAGCAAGTCTACAGATGAACCATTTGCATAGGAGAACCTTTTTTTGCAGGACATTCAAATTGCAATCTGGGGACTCAATACAGATATCATGCGGAGCAGTCAGCATGCTATAGAAGTTTGGCAGATTACATGTGCTATTGCTTCGGAATAGGTACTGTGGATTATCTCAAACACTAGTAGGGTTACTAACCAACCCAATTTTCCCTCAAGTTAGATCAATGCCTTTTAAAAGTCCAACTCTACACACATGATAATTCAATCTCACAATGGTCTCTACGTCATAATCACAAGGGCCCGGGAGGCTGAGAGTTGTGGGGTTGTTTGCGGGAAGAGATGCATTAGGTGTCCCAGAGCCTGTAGATTGGACATGGATGGAACTTTGTGGTCACAGGTGAATTTCTTTCCCTGAATAACAATGTACTCGGTTTCACCCTGAAGAGTCATTATTTTCCTCAGTAAATGTCACAGGTGACTCCTTGTTCTCCACTTGTCAGATCTGCGTGCTCAGGGACAGAGAAAACAGATTTCCAATGTGATGTCCCTGCAAACAGAATCATAGCTCAGCTTCATTCACCCTGTGAGGAGAACTGGGGGATGCACTTAACCTCGGTGAAACTTGAATGTTCAGGGTTGTAGTGGAGCTACGATTTTAACTATTTGGGAAAATAACAGACACTGTGCAAAGGATGTTCATGTCACAGCTGTAAGGACGCATTTTAAAGCCAAAAATGTATTAATATTTTATCCCTTAATACTAGATGTATTTTGGGTCTCAATGAACAGACAAGTGTAGTGATCTTGATTTTTTTGCGAAAATGACATCAAAACAATGAGCCAAATCTGTGACATGTGCAAACAGTCATAAGGGCAGATTTACGAAGACTTTCATACGCCAGTCAGCCATCTGCTATGCTTAGAGGGGTTTTCCACGTTCTGACAACTGATGACTTATCCACCGTTATAGGTCATCAGTATATGATCGGTGCGGGTCCGACACCCGGACCCCGCCCTGATCAGCTGATATGGCTGTCTCCGGGCACCGGATGTTTTATTCACTTGAATAGGAGCAGAGCTGCAGTACTGCAGCTTGGCCGCTATTCTTTGACCGGAGCCATCTGCTTCCATCAATCTCGTCCATTGCCTGGAGGCAGCCGCTGATCAGTGCGAGGTCCGGGTGTCGGACCCCCACCAATCATATACTGATGACCTTTCCGGTGGATAGGTCATCAGTAGTTAGAATGTGGAAAACCCCTCTAAGTAAGATGCAACAGATTTATTTTCACGCTGGCCATGACCACGGCCATGCACTAGGATTGCGGCGCAATGACTGTGGCCATGAACCACCCCCCCCCCCCCCTTGGACATAAAATAAAACGTTTGGATACTCACCCTCACTGCTCCTCTTCTCCCCTCAGGCTCCCTCAGAATGCTGTGGATTATACAAGGCACTAACACCGAGCAGCATCAGGGCCTTAGTCACCAGTGCTGCATTGCCCCTCATCAGTACATTATACGAGACGAGTCATGCTGAGGAAACCCAGAGGGGAGAAGAGGAGCAGTGAGCGGAGAATAATTTTTATTTACTTTATTAATTGCCAAAAGGGGAAAATGAGGGTCAGGGTAATAGTCTGCTTAGGGAAGGAGGAAGCAAGGAACGAGGCCCAACACGGGTCTCTGCCTTGCTACACCCCAAAGAGTGAAACCTTTGCCAGCTAGGAGCTGGAATAGATTTCCACTTTACTTCACGCCGCCACCACTTTCTGTTAAGTTACGCCCTCTTTCAAACAAAAGTGGCGAAGACGGCATAAATAGGCCCAAAGTCACAATTTGAACCACAAATTACGACATTTAGAACCTTTTGCAATTTTTTTACAGCAAAAACCGGCGTAGAAAGGTTGACAAATTCCCCCTATAATTTTTACGTCTGAAGATTTTTTTCATAGGAGTATTGGATCTACACAATGGTGAGGAATAGGTAAGTATAACTTACGGGGGGTGCCCCTTCCCTCTGCGGGAAAAGCTGCATTTTCACAGTTTTTTCCTGGAGGATCACTCAAACAGGTTTGTTAAAGAAATTTCTATGACTGTCCCATTCAATTAAATGGAGCTTGTAAAATAACGTGTAGAAATACTCTGTTCACTGTTTTGATGCAAAATTCGTAGATTTATTAGATGAACATACAGTGTCTCTGCTGGCAGGTCAGAGTAGTACTCTACCACTCTGACCTGCCAGCAGAGACACTGTATGTTCAACTAATAAATCTACGAATTTTGCATCAAAACAGTGTGCAGAGTATTTCTATTAGGCCTCATTTACACGAGCGTAATATACGCGCGTGCGACGCGCGTGCTTTTCACGCGTGTCGTACGCACCTATATTACTCTATGGGGGCATGCAGACAGTCCGTGAATTTTGCTCAGCGTGAGTGCGCTGAAAAAAAACTCACGACATGTTCTATAAATCTGCGTTTTTCGCACATCACGCACCCATTGAAGTCAATGGGTGCGTGAAAACCACGAAGGTCGCACGGAAGCACTTCCGTGCGAACTGCGTGATTCGCGCAAGAGCTGTCAAACTGAATGTAAACAGAAAAGCACCACGTGCTTTTCTGTTTACAAACATCCGAACGGAGTGTCTTACAGATGACCGAACGGAACTTTACCGGGTTCGGCCGAACTCGTTTTGACCGAACCCGGCAGGAGACAGTCACTGTGCAGGGTGCTGAAAGAGTTAAACTGGTTCAGCACCCTGGACAGTGACTTCCGATTCCAATATACGTGAACGTGTAAAAAAAAACAAAAAACTTCTGACTTACCGATAACTCCCGACTTCTTCCTCCAGTCTGACCTCCCGGGATGACAATTCAGTCCCAGTGACAGCTGCAGCCAATCACAAGCCAAGCACAGGCTGCAGCGGTCACATGGACTGCCGTGTCATCAGGGGAGGTGGGGCCAGATGTCAAGAGAGTCGCGTCACCAAGGACGCGTCACCAAGGCAACGGCCGGGAAGTTCTCGGTAAGTACGAACCTCTTTTTTTTTAAACAGGTTACTCGATATGGTGATCGGAATGCACTGTCGAAGGTGCTGAAAGAGTTACTGCCGATCAGTTAACTCTTTCAGCACCATGGACAGTGACTGACGTCGGCTAGCCTCATCTCTATGATGGCGGCTGCGCGAAAATCACGCAGCCGCGCATCATACACGGAGCTGTCAAGTGCCTTTTGCGCACGCAAAACGCGGCGTTTTTTTACGCGCACAAAACGCACACGCTCCTGTAAATGAGGCCTTACATTGTATTCGGGGTTGGGAACCCACTGCTCGGACCTCAGAAGAAACAGAGTGCCGTGCTTTATCCTACACTTGTAGAAAACCATGCACATGCTGCAGAAACAACCCCATTCAGATGGAATAGATATTTAAGTCGTAGAAAATTTCTGCAAAGAATCTGCGGATGTGAACATACCCTTAGGTTACCCCAAGCTAAAATAATAAGAATTCTTTGTCCCATTTTAATGTATATATTTTTAAACATATAAAGTGCCCCCGAAATTATCATACTAAAATAGATTCATTAATGTATTCGCCTTATTTTTATACCTGGAATAAATTTTCATATACATTTTTAAGTAAAGCTAGGGGTACAAATACAGTTATTTATTATATTTATTTACAAAGTTATTTTCTTCATTTTACCAGATGTTTGTGGGGCACCATTATTGTTTTTTTTTTTTTACAAATTAAAATTTACTCCATAATAGCATTTGTTTTAGCAGAAAACTTACCTGCACCTTGACTCCATCACAATGAGAGCTGATCTGGGTCTTGTAAGACTCCGTTCACATTGGCACGGTTACGTTTAGTTTGGTTTCCCAGGTTTTCACAGCAACAATTGCATAGTCTGTTTATTCTTGCCGTAAAAATAACAGAAGCCTGACAGAAAACTGAAAGACCCTATTATAAGTCAATAAAATAGATCCATTTGAAAAGTGATCAGTCATAGAAGTCTAGGCTTCGTTAAGAACAGAAGCCATGACAGTAGTGTCAACAGAACCTTAGGCACGGGATTTTGCCGTTCAACCTATATGTAAGGGGAACTGATGAACGGAAAGCTAAAAACGGAAACCATAGCTTAC
Organism: Rhinoderma darwinii; assembly: GCF_050947455.1. NCBI lineage: Eukaryota > Metazoa > Chordata > Amphibia > Anura > Rhinodermatidae > Rhinoderma > Rhinoderma darwinii. The sequence continues at coordinate 213,662,495 of NC_134690.1, read as the reverse complement.
GTTTGCCTTACCATTGATTTCAATGGTAATGCTTCCGTTGCAGTTTTTTTCACGGAAACAAAAAAAGTCGACTACGCTACCCAAGACTTAACACAAAATAACATCAATGTATATCTTAAAATAAAACACAAGGAGGGGAAAAAACATCATTACAGGAAAAACAAAAACAACCTTTTCCATGTTATATTTGTCTAGGAAAGTTGGGTGATCACTACTATGGCTATTATTTCAGGTCCAAAGGGGTTGACAAGTAGATTTCTAAAGTTCTTCGTAAATTATTAGCAACTAAATGGGAGATGTGGAGGTGCCACTGTATACTAGAAAAACTTGGTGACAACCACTACGGAAGATGTACATAGAATTACAGATGATCTCTCCATTTTAGGTGAAAATGCTCTTTAAATGAGTAAGGTGCAGATAAGCATATAATGTCGGGTTTATTAGAAATTCTTCTATTGCTCAGTCCTTTTCCACAAAAGAAAAATACCTATAAAAATCTTCCTCGTTGTTTTTCAAAGTGGCCTTACATAGAGATCTATATACATGCAATCAACATATGTAAAAACTAGTATACAATTTTAAACTTTAGAAATCCTGACTAATGTGGTTTATCTTCACCACTATAAGAAAATGATTCAAAAGCACTGCCCCTTTAAGAGAAGAAGTCCAGTCCCAGACTCTTAAAGCTGCTTACGATAAAATAGATCATTGGCAGAAAAAGGGTATAGACAGTTTTCAGACAGAATAAATCCAGTTTATTTTCTGACTTCCCCGAGTCAGTTGGTGGATTTAGAAATAATGACACAAGCCTTTAGCTCCAGAACAATTTGCCCTATTGTGTGCACCTATCAAGTTATGCCTTCACAGCGGCTCTCTGTTTTGAGCATAAAAGAATGAAACTGAAGCCCCTTTTCCCTTTCTCTTCCACGTTGAATGATTAAATCACGGTACAATTTAGTTAAAGCTCATCATTACATAGCTGACGCTTTGACGACTTGATTGAAAGAAGTATTTCCAAAAGCCGTAATGCTCATCTGTGTGTTTAATACCCGGCAATGAAAAAGGACTCGTTCATCTAGTCCCTGTTAGAGAGACACACGTTATGCTCATATTTAATGTATGTGAAGATTAGTATGAGCTAATAGAAGTCTTTGTATCCCGGCCCATAAAACATCTCAATACCTTTACAGCACATCTACTGGACTTCAAGTGCGATGTGCTGCAGGACGGTCTACAAAGAAACAGAAAAACGGTCCGATTTAGGAATATTAAACTGTATAATTGTAGGGGGAAAAAAAAGCGAAAGAATTGCTCATATAAAATATTAACGGCATTTCCAATGAGATTTCATGCCGATTAGAAACGATGACGTACAGTAAGGTACTGTAACGCGGATCGTCAGATGGCTACATTTCCACATTTGTGTTTGTAAGCCACGCTAATAAGGAAACACTAGAAAGAGGGAATTGACGGACGCAGTCCGATCATGCATTATTAACGCTTAAGGAAAATTAATTCCTGCACTTGTCTTGCATGGGGTGATATATAAATTGTATGTGTAGCTGCTGGCCTTGATAAAGATGTAGGGAGGATGCCTGCTCTCCCAGGTGAGAAGTTACTGAACCAGGCAACATGGCCATATTCATTAAACTACGATCTAGGAATATAGTCGCGCTGGTGCACAAAACGCATAAGGTCAATGCATAATGTACTCGGTGTCTAAACTCTGGACGAGCTCTGACTCTGCTATACCGTGCTGCCGAGCCATCAATCAATGGAAGTAAAATTCAGCACAGTGAACTTCAGCTCACCCGTTCTGCCTTGTATAACAATATTAGCAGCACAATGTTAAGGCTATCGGCCAGCTAATGATTTAATAATGAAGCGCAGACTCATTTCGCAGAGTCACATACAGAGGGTTATCGCTCGGTTTCTGATTTAAATAAACTGTGGCAAATGTTTGGCTTTTTCTATTTTTCCTCGGTATAAATCTGCCTAGATAAGAATTTTAGATAACCACGTTAGCTTAACTGTGTTAAACATTTGGCATATGGAGCGTGGCTAAAGCTTTGACTTGAAGAGAGATGGCAGCAAGTATATACTGATCTGGGGGATCAATGATCAAGTGCATTGGCAAGTCAAGTATTCCATCATAGCTGTGGGGAATTCACGGCCGGGCTGCCAGACTCAGTACAGGCAGAAGCTGATGGATGTTTCTTGTGCAAAGCATTTTCTCTGCAGTTGCTTGGGATGGAAGCCAAGGAAGGGAATTATTGTCGCAAACAAAAACACAGTGCAACCCTCAAGAATATATGACAGCACAAGCATATAGTCAAGATTTTTCTTCTCCAAATTAAGTATCCTGTTCAATAAGCTTGTTCAGTGCATTGGATTTACATGGCTCCAAACAACTCTGCCTTTTTCCCCTATAGCTGGTGTGGAACAGGCGCTGATACATATGGAAAGTTGTAGTGACCTCAAGCTTTATAGAGTCCTGAGGATCTAAAATTTGAAGCCTTGCTTTTAATACTGTTATGAGCTTAGACACAGAGCTGTGCGAAACGCATGAGATGCCCGGGCAACCTATAACCTCTATTTCTAACTAGATTATACTTCCAACTTCCAAACTTGCTTTCAATTTCTCTGCTACAAGTGATAAAGTGGATTGTGCTCAGCCGCTGGAGTGTCTGATCAACTGCACCGGAATCCACCAGTGCTTAGCAATTACACATGAAACCTTATTAGAGAAAGTCATTTGAGTTTCCTGAGGATTATAAAATTGCAGTTCATGTCTGCAGACGTGGCACAAGTAATGAAAAAGTACCCTGCCAGAGCCCATTCTCATTGAATTTTCGGCTTAACTTGTTCTATTTTTAAGTCCTGGCAGAGGATAAATCTGAGTATGTTGCTATTACTTGTACAATTAAACAGTTTTTGACTGTAGATTGAATGAATACAGGCGGACAACACAGAGAATGGCTTTAATTGGGGTAGTAGTTCCACGTAAATGCCATTTGTGGAACTCTGATCTTAGTCCTAGTAAATGTTCCCTTATGTATATTGATAGATGTCAGGAATATTCCATAAAACAACAATGTACGTGTTCCCTGGAAGATGCCTTGATGTTTTTGCTAGTTACGATCAGCACATAAATATCAGCTTTTTTATGTTGCAGAAGTGAATTGTTAGGGGCAAAGTATTTCCTGGGGAAAGAACATCACACATGCTGCCGTGATACGTATTTTCAGTGGCTTGGAAGATAAATAAGTATATGTCGCTGGCTCTGCCAGGCAAACCTCTATTGGTATGCATTTGGAGAAGCTGTGCTCTGCAGGATAAAAAAAATCTTCCGTTGCATGTGGCCGATATGAGAGCGGAGTTTTCCCTCTGATTTCTACACTGTAATTCCACATTATGTTTTCTACAAACATAATCAGTGTTTATTCAGCCTGAACACTGCAGAATGTTATTATACTGTCCAGACTGGAAAACGTTTAACGGTAACTGTTCTGGAAGCAGCCAGTTCCTTGGTAGCGCGGTCACATGACAAACCCTAATCAACTTACAAATGCAACAGGAATTTATAAAATCGTTGGGATAAATCCGTCACATTTCACACAGTCATTTATTAACCATTTGGATTTACCGCCATATGCCAGTGATCGCCACTACTTTAGTAGTAAAGTAATCAGAAAAATACATCAAACTTACGTTCACAGGTATCGCCTTTTTGTTGATAACCAGCTCTGCAGATGCATTTTCCAATGGGCACCAGCCATTCGCCTTCAGCACTGCAGTGCATCTTGGGAGAATTATCCGCTTCTTCCTCTGCGTTGCTTACACATGTCCCTCTTACTTCGACCAAGGAGGAGAACTCAGAGCCAGTGACAGTGTCAGGGAATATGGCTAAATTCTCAATAATGGTCCAACATTTTTTATAGTATACCTTGACAGACACCAAGGCAATGCAGGCTCCTACGTCCTGAAATGCCAGGTAGAATCCTTTCCTGTAGAGAGGTCCAATTTCCCGAACCTCTGTATTCAGTTTCATTTTCCGTTCTCCAAGATCTCCTTGGGTAAAACTTTCATCTGCGGCGATAGTGTCTATTTTCACATATTGATTTTCTCTCATGTTTCTGCCAGTGTCGTAATCGGTTTCATAGTAATACAAGTTAAAGGTTTCCTTGCAAGTTCCCAGTACACCAGGAAGACTGTTACAATCCCTTAAAGTGAACTTTAGCTCTACAAAAATCCTTTGTGCGTTTGCTTTTGAAATCCAGTTAGTTCGTAGCCAGTTGTTCTGGTTGGGTTCCAGGACCTGACATACCTGATAAGTTCTAATTGGTGTGTAATTCTCATCCAATCCACTGATTTCTTCCCACTGAAAACAGAGAGAAATCCTATCAGTCAATGTCACAAAGGAAGCATTGTTTACCTGAAAAACACCCTCATGCTCCAGCTATACTATTGTGTAAACCCCGTACTGTATGTGGGATCAGCCAGCAATATAGAACTCAGCCATTCAGCTAATACATCTTGTATCCAAAGGTATTAATCATCAGTAAATTGACTTACAGTCCCTAATATAGAAGAAATTGTCATCAATGAAAATTCCTACTAGTCACAAAATCAGCTATAATGTTTCTGGCAGAAAAGAGTATGAAGAGGGGCTTTCAGTACCCTATAAATTACCCTGCTATTAGCTTACTACACCACTTAGAACAATACAAGGTGTCAGTAAAAGTACAGGTTGTCAGTAAGAAATATTTCCTAGGACTAACTCTTGTACCTAATAATTAGTTAAATGTCTGAGAAATTCTAAATCACTCATAATTTCACCTCGGAGATGCGTATTTAATTGGGGACTTGTATACAATGTATAAATAGGACAACACATTTGTGAGTAAATGACAGGTAGGCCACATGGCAGCTGGGCTATTTTCTGGTGTAGTATAACACTTGTCCATATTGATTAATATGTGATAAAAGGTATGCATGGGACCTATAGGAAACAGATGCTCAGAATGGGAACATATGTATGAAGGAGAAAGGAATTGGGCTTGGCATATTGTGTACTTGTCAAACAAACGTATTGTGTGCAGACAGGAGATATAAAAATATAGACAGAAAAATATTCAAGGGATGTGTTAACATGGCTGGGGAAGTGCTACCTTCTAGATCATTTTGTAAAACTAGCGACATATATTTTTGAAAAACGTAGAATCCTATCCAATATACCGTAGTAAAATAAAAATGACTCTACAGTACAAATACAACATCAGATACATGAATCATAGCCGGCTTACAGCAAGAACAGAAGACCCGGTTGGAAGATCTTTCTTCCCCTATTTATTAAGCTTTTAAAAAGTTATATATATATATATATATATATTAAAGTGAGGTATTTAATTGCTAGATTAGTTATGTTAACCCTATAGCGACAAGAATCTTCTGGCCTTTAATGACCAGATGCTTGTTAATGATATGATGTAGCACAATTGATGGGTTATTTATTTGCTTACCCAAATGATTTTTGCATCATTTTTTTTTCTCTGTGACATATGGAGCTGCTTTTCTATTATTATAATATTATTAATAATAATCTTTTTCTTATTAGGGGGAATTCTGCAAGTACAAACGAATATATACATATTTCTAATTTTTCGATTATTCTTTAATTTTACATTTTGCTAATACACACTAAAATAAAGTTTTACAATGTTCCTGATCTTGTTCTGGTTGTTTTTATATATAATATCAGGGCAGGATATGGGTACGTATTGGGGTATGTTGTTTGTTATTTTAGATTATTTATTTAGTACTCATAACACCTCTAAAGACATTCCAACTTTATATCTATTTTTTTACAGTCCAGTTTCCCACTGTTAGCAGAAGCTATAAACGCTGTTGTGCATTTTCAATGGTGCTAGTTTAAAGTCCAGGGCCACGCGCCATACATTAACGGCATGTAGTCGTTAACAGGTTAAAGAATGCCAGTTCCCAGCTCCTTTTTTCATTGTTGTATCCCAATGTCGACTGTGAACTCCATTTGGGAGAACAACATCTGATAGGTAATCTTCTGTCCATTGGCAATTATTTCCTAAGTAGTGAAGCGCTACACCAAAAGCATGTTAATGTGTGATGGAGCATCCAGTAATAGCCTCCTATAATGTGGGAATAACACTTCAATATGTGAACCAGATAAAGACATGCAAGGTTAATACAAAACTAAAAAGGTTTTAGACCAAAGCAGAAATTATTTGTGTTTAATAATGTTTGGGTTTTTTTCAATCCTCAAATGTGAAACCGCTTTCAACCCCCCGTCCCGATACACTACACAAAAACTAAATCCTTTACCAGTGCTTTCTTAAAGCATTCTAAAGTTTCCAAGCGAGTCTATGGCTTGCTCTGTGCATGTCAAGCATGAAATTAACCTTTCTTTTGGGATTGTTTGGAAGAAATCTTACCCCACTAGAAGGAGAGGAGATCCATTCCAATTCTGTCTGTTGTGCTTTGGAATCCAGCAATATAACTGCAAGAAAAGTTGGGACAACAGTTATTGATATCACATAGTTATTACAGAAAGGTCAGTTATCCATTATATAAGATGTCTAAGAGGAATCAAAACGCGCTTCAAATTGTATTAAAAAAAAAAAATATATATATATATATATATATATATATATATATATATATATATATAAAATCATGACTGCTATACAAACCAGAAAATTCTGCACTGATCACGGTAAGGGATTTCGATTTGAACAGGAAAAAAAAAAGAAAATATATAGTATGCGAATCGCGTGTTGGGTTTGTAGTGTGGTTCTGGTGTTGTCACATACACTACCCATCTGTCTCAGATCATTCCGGTACCTAGGTTATCTTTTCTATATTTGTAACTATGTGTTGACTTTACATACTTGGGGTAGCCCTATGCACATTATATGCATCTTTTATATACTGATTCTGCGCAAGTAGTTCAAATATATTATAAATTGACATGTTCCTTTTTATTATATAGCTTCAGTATAGCCCTTTTTTCTAACTTTTATCCCTTATGAATTTTGCGCCTGAAATGTTCAACAAAAGGGAATGTTTATACAGAATCAGAAGTGTTTTTGCTTTTTTACTAGTATGAAATAGTTACATTTACTTACATTTGTTACATGGCTGCGTATGTTGGGCGAATAGTGATCACAGTGAAGTAAAAAGCCAAGTATTGCGCCAGGATATGGCACTGAACCTTTCACCACTACAGGGGGTATCATATAAACATTATGTATTCAAATGGCAGAAATAATTGTATGATGTGTGTAATAGCAATATTTTGTATTTTTGGGAATTGTTTTTGTAAAATATTTTTTGTTAGTATTTTAGCTATTCTATTTGTACTGTAGGCATTCATAATATTTGTTATCAAATGCAATTTAGAATAATATACACCATGGAAAAGCTCTGAACACTACACAGCTTCTGAGCTCCTAGCTGCTACTGACAGACAGCAATATCGGACTTCATGTGTTCCTAGAACAAAATGTGTCACGTAGAGAGCAAAAGCGGTCACATCTTTTACTGTCCAAACACGGTCTACACCCTGTTTGATGGCAAGTAGTATAATAAACAGGTCACCGTTTCCGAAACATTGTTAATATATCATGGTAGCCATAAACCTGGATATTTCTGCCTATACATTTTTATTTCATGCCTGGCTCTTTAAGAAACAAGCCTGGTCTGCTAGACTTATTTTATCGTCTCTGATTCTTAAGTGGTGAATGACATTATCATCATATAGGAAGCATTAGCGCAGTACAAGTGCCGCCTTACAATGGACTGACCTTTCCATTCCATAAAATATGTATTGTGTTGCTGGATGTGGATTAGCATGCTGAAGCTTCGGATGTGTGTCAGCATTACCCCACAGCACACATTTCTACATCACTTACTGGGTGTAATAGTTCTACAATGAGACGTGTGGATTCAAGCAGAAGGACAAGAAATGGATATGTTTTGCCTGCAAGCACTGGAGACTGATCTTTCTGCACAGACCCCATATTCCCAGGACTACGGCTAGGAAAGCCAGCAGTGTGTGGGATAAGGTTTTTTTTTTCCCTGTCCTGTTTGGCTGGATCATTCACTGCTGACACTGAGCTGTGATCTGCATAATGTATTCATACAGCTCTAGGGGCTATGCTCATTGTGCACGGCTCTGCTATACCTAGCTTCTTCACCTTAGCCTTCCATTATCATAGGAAGTTCAACACCCATCACTGTGACTCAACCGTCCACCTTGTCATTCTATTAGACTGTAGTCAATGCTTCCCAAAACTAGTCAAAGGGATATAATCTCCTATAATCTTCACCGGTATAAACAATGTACTCATAGGAACCGTCGCTTTGTTGTCAGTCTGGTCGTCATATGTTGTATAAAACTATATATGGTGCATTACTTCGATAACTATGTCCCTGGCAACATATTACAAAAAAACTGTTCGGTTCTTAATATAATGCAGGTTAAGAGGGCCAATATTTCCAGAAAATGTGCTCGATTTTATAGAGATACATTGATCTATATAGTCTACTATTTCTTTGAAAAAACTGTCCAAAAGTAAAGAATAAGCGCTCAAGTATTAGTGTATAAAAGACGCACACGTGTGTATGTATGTAATATATATATACACACACACACACACTGCATACACAAGACTGGCTGCAGCGTCCTGACATAGGGCACAAGGTGATGATGAGGGTAGATGACAGATGAAGTTGTACTCTATGCAGGCTGATCTGTGTGGTCACTTTGCTCCTTCTACAGGCGCTGGCTGGAACTTTCTCTCCAACACACACAAAAGCTCGGAGAGAGCTGCTGTTCTAGCACATTGTCTGATCAGCACAGCACTGTTACTATTGTCAGATTACCATTATTATTAATACTCTCCTAACACACCACCTACTTCACAGCCAAGGGTGTTACTACCTGCACTAGTATTATACCTGCAATTCCAACGCTGCATTATGCACTAACAGCACACAGCTCCACACTCAAGTGTGTAACACCAGCAGAGCAGACACATCTAGCCCCTCCGTCAGATGCAGCACTGCCTAAAAAGGCTGCAAAAAAAACAAATACTAGAATAATACTAGAGATAAATACAGGTCATGGCTATGCTGGGTGGTAGGGGGCCCATGACATTTATGGCCTAGGGGCCCAGACTGCAGCACAGTTTATTACTTCTATTATTACTCCTGTGTGTGACATCACAGAGCACACCTTATATTATTATTTATATCAAAGCAGCATTAATTCCAGGGTGCTGGACATATATATTATTACTCCTGTGTGTGACATCATAGATCACACACGTAACACTATTACTACCTGCAGTGTTACTCTGGAAAGTGAACCACAGATTACATGTATTATATCATTACTACGTGTACCATTACTTGTACTGATCACACATATACACATATATATATATAGTGATGTGCGCTAAAGTACAACAAGACTCCGGTATGTGACACTACAGATTACACACGTAGTATTATTATTATTAGGGCACATTCAGATGTGGCGGAATTGCTGTGGAATTCTCCTGCGTCCGTTTTTTACATTTGTTTCAATACATTTTTAGGAAAGTTAGTTCAGACGTTGCGGGAAAACTCCGCTGCGGACCATACACACATAGGGAATTTGCCCTACGTAGCATGCACTGTCTGTTGCGGAGAAGAAGCGAAATTTCACTGCGGATTTCAGCCTTTGCAATTCCGCTGTGATATCTGCAACGTCTGAATTACCTGTCAAATATGCAAATATTGCTGCAGATTCGTTGCATAATTGCCCCAAATCTGCACCAACATTTGCAGCGGAAAAACTCTGCCACGTCTGAACGTGCCCTTACTTCATACACTATTACTCCGGTATGTGACACAACAGATCACACAGGCGATAGATATATATATATTATTGCCATGCGCTAATGTACACTAATACTCCAGTATGTGACACTACAGATTACAAAATGCACTAAAGATTCATTAGTGACAAGAATTACGCCAACGTGTGTAACACCAATAGCATTACTACTAGTATAACTCCAGGTGTACGACACTAGACAGTATATATATATATACACACACACACGATATGCACTACTACTTCACAGTGTCACACCACACAAGTTATATTATTACTAAGTACACAAGTACTCCACAGTATGACTGACACCACACAAGTGCACTTAATACTCAAGCGTGTGATATATACCAAACATCACAAGAGTAGTATTATTACTACATAGACTATTACTCCTCAGCGTGATCGACACTACACAAGGAGTATTTTAACTACAAACTCTACATTAGTATTCCTCAACATCACAAGAGACAAGTTATATTATTATCACATACACTATTACTCCAGTGTGTGACAGGAAGCAGACAAGTGATATTATTACCACACACACACACACACACACTAGTATTATTATTACTAGGTGCACACCAGTACTCCAGTGTATGACGGACACCCCACAAGTTACATTATTACTACACACACTAGCATTATTACTAGGTACACACCAGTACTCCAGTGTATGACAGACAGCAGTGTTATTGTGACTACACACACTAGCATTATTACTAGGTACAGAGCAGTGCTCCAGTGTGTGACAGACAGCAGTGTTATTGTGACTACACACACTAGCATTATTATTAGGTACGGAGCAGTACTCCAGCGTGTGACAGACAGCAGTGTTATTGTAACCACACACACACACACTAGCAGTATTACTAGGTACGGAGCAGTACTCCAGTGTGTGACAGACAGCAGTGTTATTGTGACTACACACACTAGCATTATTACTAGGTACGGAGCAGTACTCCAGCGTGTGACAGACAGCAGTGTTATTGTGACTACACACACTAGCATTATTATTAGGTACGGAGCAGTACTCCAGCGTGTGACAGACAGCAGTGTTATTGTAACTACACACACACACACACACACACACTAGCAGTATTACTAGGTACGGAGCAGTACTCCAGTGTGTGACAGACAGCAGTGTTATTGTGACTACACACTAGCATTATTACTAGGTACGGAGCAGTACTCCAGTGTGTGACAGACAGCAGTGTTATTGTGACTACACACACTAGCATTATTACTAGGTACGGAGCAGTACGCCAGTGTGTGACAGACAGCAGTGTTATTGTGACTACACACTAGCATTATTACTAGGTACGGAGCAGTACTCCAGTGTGACACAGACAGCAGTGTTATTGCGACTACACACACTAGCATTATTACTAGGTACGGAGCAGTACTCCAGCGTGTGACAGACAGCAGTGTTATTGCGACTACACACACTAGCATTATTACTAGGTACGGAGCAGTACTCCAGTGTGTGACAGACAGCAGTGTTATTGTGACTACACACTAGCATTATTACTAGGTACGGAGCAGTACTCCAGTGTGTGACAGACAGCAGTGTTATTGTGACTACACACACTAGCATTATTACTAGGTACGGAGCAGTACTCCAGTGTGTGACAGACAGCAGTGTTATTGTGACTACACACACTAGCATTATTACTAGGTACGGAGCAGTACTCCAGTGTGTGACAGACAGCAGTGTTATTGTGACTACACACTAGCATTATTACTAGGTACGGAGCAGTACTCCAGTGTGTGACAGACAGCAGTGTTATTGTGACTACACACACTAGCATTATTACTAGGTACGGAGCAGTACTCCAGTGTGTGACAGACAGCAGTGTTATTGCGACTACACACACTAGCATTATTACTAGGTACGGAGCAGTACTCCAGCGTGTGACAGACAGCAGTGTTATTGGGACTACACACACTAGCATTATTACTAGGTACGGAGCAGTACTCCAGCGTGTGACAGACAGCAGTGTTATTGTGACTACACACACTAGCATTATTACTAGGTACGGAGCAGTACTCCAGTGTGTGACAGACAGCAGTGTTATTGTGACTACACACACTAGCATTATTACTAGGTACGGAGCAGTACTCCAGTGTGTGACAGACAGCAGTGTTATTGTGACTACACACACTAGCATTATTACTAGGTACGGAGCAGTACTCCAGTGTGTGACAGACAGCAGTGTTATTGGGACTACACACACTAGCATTATTACTAGGTACGGAGCAGTACTCCAGCGTGTGACAGACAGCAGTGTTATTGGGACTACACACACTAGCATTATTACTAGGTACGGAGCAGTACTCCAGTGAGTGACAGACAGCAGTGTTATTGTAACTACACACACTAGCATTATTACTAGGTACGGAGCAGTACTCCAGTGTATGACAGACAGCAGTGTTATTGGGACTACACACACTAGCATTACTAGGTACGGAGCAGTACTCCAGTGAGTGACAGACAGCAGTGTTATTGTGACTACACACACTAGCATTATTACTAGGTACGGAGCAGTACTCCAGCGTGTGACAGACAGCAGTGTTATTGGGACTACACACACTAGCATTATTACTAGGTACGGAGCAGTACTCCAGTGTATGACAGACAGCAGTGTTATTGTAACTACACACACTAGCATTACTAGGTACGGAGCAGTACTCCAGTGAGTGACAGACAGCAGTGTTATTGTAACTACACACACTAGCATTATTACTAGGTACGGAGCAGTACTCCAGTGTATGACAGACAGCAGTGTTATTGTAACTACACACACTAGC